>NC_044246.1:101511590-102136590 GCF_003957555.1 Calypte anna | reverse complement strand
ACAGATAACAGTCTGGTATAAAATTTTGAGTATCAAAAATGTTGATACAAATTCCAGTGTCTGGATATCAGTTCTAATGTTCCTGGTCATCACAGGAAACTGTGGGGAAAATAAACTCCAGAATGTGGTAGTCTTGAAGTAATTAATGTAAGACACAAATCTAGAAGAGTCAGAGAAAAACATGCTCTCTGTCTGGTTTGATCTGGGCCTGTAATAATAGATCCATGTATACTTCCTTGTGGGCTGGCTGGGTTACCCAATCTCCAATGTCTCCCAAGACTTTGACCCTTATGGAAGCGGAGATTTGGTTGTTGGCTTTACTCATATCAATGAATGAACATGAGAAAAGCATTTCTAGATGTTCTTTAAGTATGCTATTCAAAATAAAAGTGATCTAAACATCAAAATGTCAGCTCTTACACTACTGGTAGTAATGGGAGAATCTAGCTGCAATCTCACCTTCTTATGCTAAATTAATCTTCTTCCTCTGGGATATGCCCAGTCTTAAGACTCAGTCTAAATGTTCTGTTCCTGAACTACTCCCCACTGATCATGTTGCACTGTTTTGGCTGTTTCTTCCACTAAACAGTTCATCTGACTATGTGTTATGCTCTTTAGAAAATGTTCATGCTTTATTTCTCTGTCCCTTTAGCAGCTCTTTTTCCAGTTGAGTAAATCTACGAGTGCATCTGTCCTTGAGGAATGCTCATCCTCTGAGAAGGTCGTAATCCCTCCTGACCTTTTGTTGTGTGCCTCCCCTTTAATTTATCTGGACTCCCTTTTTTTATTGGCACAAACTAAATTTTTCCATGGCTGGTGATGAGGACTACCTTGTAGCTTAGCTTCAAGAGATCAAAAGACATATTGGTCTGCACCATTGCACCAGCTACTCTCATCTGGTCCAGGTTTCCCTTTTGTCTCCAGAGGGCTGTTAAAGAGACTATTACTATTAAATCAACTTTTAATCTTCTTCCAAAGTAACATCAATTTATCTTCTTTTTCCCTAATACTTCAGAGGTCTTTTTTGTCTTTAAGTAATGAAGACTATAAAATTAAAGAATCATCAAGAGAAACCTACTGTCCTGGATTTGCAAAGTCAAGTATTCTTGATGCACAAGCAAACTACTTAGACAGCCACATTATAACAAAAAACACTTATTTGATTCTTCTTTGCTTCTTGCATTACCTTTATCAAGTTACAGATTTCAATGTTCTTCCTGTAGCTTTTTGAAATTTCCTTTGGGTTTATTTTACCAATGTGTTTATTTTAAAGAGTTTTAAAATGAACTTAAATGATATTATTTCTGTATTTTAAGTTTCAGCTGATACTTCTATTTTATTTCAGTATTATTGCATTCTTGAATTTTTTAGATGAATTACCAAACAGAAATACAGAAGTGTGGTGTTTAAGAAAAATGATTGGTAAATCCAAAAATAACAATCTCAAATGCTTCTGAAGTTACAAACATCATTTATTTTAAGTATATTTACAACATAGGTAGGCATATATAAGTGATTTTGTATATTATAGGTATTGTCAGGGATGTAGTTTTAGTTCTTAAATTTTGGGGGAAAAAGAAGATTAGATCATTTTAAGTGACAATCTCACTTAAGTAGCTATTTAAGCCACTGGTAAACATAATTTAGAGCTAACCAGTGCATTTCAAAGTTCTGGAGAAAGCTCACTGGAGGCAAAATAATTCACCTGTGGCTCACATCTGCTTCATGTACAACGGGATAAGAGGTTATCTAGAAAATAAAAATAACATTATATAGACACCTCAACGCATCCAAAACAGATATTGATTCTTTCCTTTTATTCCTTATAGTCGTCAACACAGCTGTCTTATTCATTGCTACATACTTTAAATCTTCTCAGAACTGAATCAATAATTACACTTTATAAACAAAGGCAATCACAGCATAGGCTTGCTGTTGTATACATCTGCAGCAGATAAATTGTTTTCAAGAAACTGCTGATGTTTCACATCAAGTAAGCAGTCCAGAAGGTGTTCCAATCTAGTAAGCAGGTCATGTTTTCTCTGAAGCCCCAAGTGTCTTCCCAGAAATTGCAATGGACAATAATTCTTGATTACATAGAAAATGCAAGTCCTTTTGTAAAAAGTCAGAATCTCTTTATTTTCATATCAGGAAAATATTAGCTATAAAATATTGGTTACATTCCTGGATCAGTTGCCAAAGTGAGCAACAGAGAACAAACAGAAGAATTGGCATTTAATAAGAACACATTTCCTATTCCTTTGCATCTGAAACTTCTCTTTGCTACTCAGACATCTCAAATGACATTCAGTTATTTGCCCCCATATGTCTGTGATTTAATTATAATCAAAACTGTCAGAGAGGTATTTTAAATCACTGGGATTTGTCACTGTTTGCTGGCACAAGCATGGAAATTTTCTGTGTTAATCTTCTCTCTGACTTCAAATTTATATTAATGACCATCATTCCTCAGGCTGCCTTCCTAAGAAGTGCTGGAGATCATGATTGAAAGAGAAATAAACTACATATTGCCTCCAGCAGTGAGCAGCTGGTGTTTTAACTGTCTGAATGCAAACTTAAGTTGTACAGTTTCAGCTTTATGTGACAAGGGCTTTTATGACCCAGACACTCAGAGCACCTATCTTGTCCAAATCAACCATGAGAACTGACATGAAGAGATTATTGTAAGGCTAATTGCATTAGAAAGAAGTTGTCATTAGGTGGGAAAGTGCTAGAAAGTTGAGGAGGTTCAAAATGCTTCACTGAAACAATAGTTTTCCTAAGTAGAAAAATAAAAAAACAGAATGTCACCTGTCTTAGTATTTCTGCATTTTTCAGAATTTGTTAAAATTAACAAAAAAACCCAAATACTTGCAATTTATACTCAAACCATTACCTCAAACAATTATCACTGTAGTGGCTTGTTGCTTTTCTTCTTTTTTATTGGTGCAGGTAACGTCTGTTGAGAGATCTCTTTCAAAGAAACTGACAATATTAAAACATTATCTCACCCTTTGCATAATTTTCAGTGTCGATTTAATTCAGTAGGATTTTCTTTTTTTCTGCCTTTCCAAAAAAAATTAAATTGCATTGTATTTGTCTTGTAATGTCCTAGGAAGTATGCTGTCCCACTTAAATTTTGATCTTTTTTTTGTTAATTATGATTAGTGTCCTAAATTAAGATACCCTTACCTGAATTTTTGTAGCATATACTTTTCCATGATTTAAAGTAGACTTTTCTTATTGAAATATATAAATCTGATTTAATTTAATAAATCTAATTTAATTAATATAAAGTTTTCATGGTATACAGTACAGAAAAACTGAGCATAAGTATAGAAAACTAAAAGCAGTTGAATTATTTTGATGTCTTACTCCAAAGTGCAGCCTATAATTTTCTTACAAATAATTTCAAATGATTATTTAATTATTTTGGTATTTGAGTAATTATGTTACCCCTGAAAGTACTGTTTTAGTAACCATGGATCATTTCCTAATGGCAAATGGCAAAAAGCAAAAGGACGAACTAAATGGTAAATCCTACCAGACTGGTGAAAAATCATAATTATTATTTCAAAAATACTGATAACAGGTTGGATGCTATAAAAACAGAAAAGAACTTCTAGAAATATTAAGAAGAAAACACTCAAAACATATTAAGAAGAAAGAAATTCTTGGTTGATATGTGCTGTACCTTATCTTTTGTGGCCACCAAGGTAGGTATAAAAAAAGAACATTGTTTTCATAAGTAGCATTTTCAATGTCATAGAAAGAGCTGCACAAATTGTTTGACAACAACTGGGATAAATTTAAAAATTGTATAATTATTCAAATTCATCAACAGTAAGTTAGAGAAAATCAGAGGTAGTATCAAAATTTACTTAAAGGCTTACAAAAAAAAGGCTATACTTAAATTTGTATTTAGTGATAATGTTAAATCAGTGTTCCATGAGTGCTGTCTTCATAAGTTTTTCTTATGTTAAAAAAGAGTTTAAAGGTCAGTAGATAAGTATAGATCAAATTTTATAATCACCTATTACACCTTCCTATCTGTATAATGCAATAATTTTTAACCCCTAGTAAATAACTCTAAGACATAGGCCTACTTTAAATTCATGTCTTTTTTTTTGTTTCAGTATGGTTAGTAAGACACAGAAATATTCTGTTTTAATAGGAATATAAAGCAAATTTACTAATTTTCTCGGTATAGGAAATCAGTCTGTCTGTCATCTAAAATCCCATCTGCTATTCATGTAATATAGCAAGAGGAGCAAGAAAATAATTTAGAAACAAATATGCAGAAATAATATATTTACCTTTAATTCACTGGTCACTGGTCAATTTCTACATGGTGACAATATCTACAAGGCCTCCATTTATGAGGGCTGGGATTTAATTACACTGCAGAATCTTAGTTCTCTATTGTGGCAAAACTTAATTTAACTGTATCCTCTAGCTATACATGAATAGAGATAACAGTACATTTTATAATGTACCTGACATTCATATGAAGTGTGGCCTTTGCTGATGTATTTCAAAAGAAATATAACCCTATATTGAATAGGTCAACAGAATAATCAAGGTAATAGATTAGTGTTCGATACTTGGTAAAGTATATATCTTCTAACTAATGGATGAGCATGCACAAAGTCAATTGATTAGGGTCCAATTTGTGGCCAAATGCCAACATAAAAACAGATGAAACAAAATAGCCATAGACACCCAACTCTTGGAAGAATAAATACTATTAATTTGACATATTTCTTTTATTCTTCAGATTCCTGCCTTTTTTATTTTTCCATTCTTTATTTTAATATTACCTAATATACATGAAAACAGGACTTGTGCATCACAGACAAGGACATAATTTGTGGGTAATATTAAATATTAGAAAGTTAGCCTCGGGCCATTGAGAATTCTGAGCATCCTCATTCTAATAGTTTTGTAATAATTGGAAGAATCACAGAACCAAATAATCACAGAAAGTTAGGGGTTGGAAGGAACCTCAAAAAATTATCAATTGCCAAAGCATTACTTACAGGAGGTCATGTAGGAACATGTCCAGGTAGGTTTTAAATGTGCCCAGAGAAGGAGACTCCACAACCTGCCTGGGCAGCCTGTTCTGGTGCTCTGTCACCCACAGAGGAAAAAAGTTTCTCCTTGTGTTTATATGGAGCCTCCTATGCTCAAGCTTACATCTGTTACCTCTTGTCCTATCATTGGCCATAATTGAGAGGAGCCTGGCACCATCCTCCTGGCTCTCGCCCTTTACATATTTATAAACATTCATGAAGTCGCCCCTCATTCTTCCCTTCTCCAAGATGAAGAGACCCAGTTCCCTCAGCCTTTCCTCATAAAGGTGATTTTTCCACTCATCTTGGTAAATCCGACAACCTGATAACTGATAACCTTCTTTTCTTCCATGTGTTTAGAGATGAACTCCAGAATGAGCTGCTCCATCATTTTTACAGCGATAGAGGTGAGGCTAACTTGTCTGTAATTGCCTGGATCTTCTTTCTTGCCCTTTTTCAAGATTGGTGTGACACTGGCTTTCCTCCAGTGCTCAGTCACCTCTCCTGTTTGCTTGATCTTTCAAAAATGATGGAGAGGTAGGGCAATAAGTAGTCAGCTCTCAACACTTGGATATATCCCATCAGGGCCCATGGACTTGTGTATATTCAATTTGCATTAACTGATCTCTAACCCAGTCTTCATTGACCAGTTGTGAGTTTTCCCTCCACCAGGCTTTCTCTGCTTTATCCAGGGTCTGGAGTTCACAGGGGCTGTTCTTTGGAGTAAAGACTGAAACAAAGAAAGCATTCAGCAACTCTCCTTCTCTGCATCCTCTGTTATCAGGGCTCCTGCCCCATTCATCAGTGGGCCCACATTTTTCCTTTCCTTCCTTTCCTACTACTATTTGAAGAAGCTCTTCTTTTTTCCTTTTATTTCTTCTGCTTTGTCCTTTCTTGTTGCCTTCCTACGTTTTCTGACAACATCCCTGTAGTTCTCTGAAGTGACCAGTCCCTTCTATGAGCTGTGAATTTCTTTCTTCCATGAGACTTTCTTCAAAATTTCCTGCTTTCTAGTTCTTTAAAAAACTAGTTCTTTAAAAACTGGGGAACATCATCATCTAACTGCAGAGATGCTTCTGCAAAATGCCCATGAGTGAAAAATAATACCTGCCATGAGTGAAAAATAATAACTGCAGGCAGGAAGCAGATCGTACCACCCAGACCCACAACATAGAAGCAGCTTGTAATCTTTAAAAAAAAAAATCCAACATTACTAATCCTGAGAAAAACTATAAATCATTTGTACTGCATCCTTTCTGTCTGTCTGAGCTACTAGGTCCTATGCATGCATTTAAGAATATGATTGACACTTGCAGTTATTTCATCAGAGGAAGAAACACCAGCAACAAGGTGTGTTATTTTAACAGTCGAAGTAATAATACTCATACTTTTTAATACAAGTGCTATTTCAGTTTTCATATGTAATATATGACCAAGATCATCTATGTTTGGGAGAGACTGCCAAGAGGTATTACCCCTTTTTTTTCATCCACAAGGGTTCCAACAGTACTTTTCAGAGAGACCTTGAGTGTGCTAGAAGTGACCACAGGGTTTCAGGGGTGAAGATGAAGGAAGAAGAGGACATGAAGATGACATGGAAACCCAACCTGGGTATTCCCTGGGCCTGCCTGTGAAAGGGGAAGGTCAGGTAGGCAAAAATTCACTTTGTAGGTGACCATGGTGTTATGTGGCTGATGTGGCAGGCAGGTTATGAAGTTTTACAACTACAAAGACATGTTTAAGAAAGAAAGATTGCTGGAATGAGACAGAATCTATTTGAAGAAAATGAGTTAGCAGCATCTCCACTAACAGATTTACCAATCTAGTGAGGACAACTTTTACTTAAAAGCATTATGGGATAGAGTTCAGAGCTCCAAGTGGCGAAGAGAAGCAAAGATGACAGTGGAATACAAGATGGAGGATTCCCCAGCACTCCTCCTGAGAAAGCAACATCACTGGAAGCACATGTCAAGTATTTGCATGTGAAAAAAAGTGGAACAGGACACAAACAAGAACAATGAGAAATCCCTAAGAAACTTCAGAGTAGGATTCTCACTAGAGTCATGGAGAAGTGGTGCGCTATGTTGTAAAACTGAAGTGGAGTAATGGAAGAAGAGTACAGACTTTTCAGGCAGTAAACCATTCACTGTGCAAGAAGCATAGATCTCTGGTGTAGACACCTCACCTTGAGTGGCTAAGCTATGGAGAGATGAATTTTATACAAGTACTTAAATTTGAAATAAAGCTTTCTAATTAATCCTTGAGGTTTGATCTTCTTTGAGTGATATGTGATAAACCCAACTTCTAGAAATTAGCACCTTCATTAAAGTTTCATCACTCCTTTGATACCAAACTCCAACGCTTTCAAGCCTTGAAAAATAAGGAGAAGCAAGTTAGTTCCCTAGCTTTCATTTGTCATATTTCTAGACTAGGTATTTCACCTTTATTTTATCCTTTTCTACTGAGCACATACACTCTCATGACTGATTCTTTTACAGTTGTTACAAAGAAACAATAAACCCTCTTCTGACTAACCAGGGCATCTAATCATCCCCGGCAATCAAGGGATTTGTAAATGTCACTGCACTTTGTCACATCCTTCCAGCTGCCAGCACAGCAGTGATGATTTCACTTGAGTGCTAAATTCTCCTGTCTGACCTCCAAACACAGCACACATGAAGAATAAAGGAAAGTGAAAGCTGGCATTTTCACACAGAAAATCCTTAATCAAAGTTGTTGAATGTGTTTATGTTCAAGAGAGATAGTCTCCAATACATTGTAATTAAAATATTTGACATAGCCCATTTTCTTTGTTTCTGCTTCATATGATTCTACCTGAATAGAATTTTAGATTCAAGGTCAACACTTTCCTGTGTCCTGTGTATTGCTAATGAACCTTGTAAACTGGAGGTTGTATCATATTTAGGGACAGACAGAACTGATTTCCATCAAGAGCATATAACCCTTAAAGTGAGGAAAAAGGTGAGCTACATGTATCATTTGAAAAAATTGCTCAGTATATATATATATTTTTTTTTTGGCCTTTGAGTCTAAAATACTTCTATTTCATATGACCATAATGTGCTATAAGTGACATAGGAAATTTTAAATATCTTTCTTGTGTTTCTGCCGATATTCTGTAATTTTTCTACTTTTCACTGAAATTATGGATAAACAAACAAATATACCACATTACTTTCTAAACAAAAATTTATAGGAAATTTTGTTCAATTAATTACAGAAATAAACAATTTATTCTAGCTCTGCAGAGATTCAGCAAATGAGAGTTTGAGGCCCAAAAGAAACAAACCAGAAATTTCAGGGGAAAAAAACCAAGACCAAAACAAAAGTTAAAAAGTGCATTTCTGGAGCTGAACTTAGCAGTGAGACTTGTCATCAGGCTTAACTCCAGCAGATGTCTACTTTAGAGCCAACTGTACAGACTCACTACATTCTTTATACAGGGAGGAAGGGATATAGCTTGAGCTTTATACATTCTGTATCTAAGTAAGTAGGATCAACCATGCTTTAGCAAAATCTATTTTTTCAATTAGCTATAAAAGCAGTCTGGGACAATGATATCAAACGTATAGATGCATTTTGTGATCCAGTTTAATCCCTTGCACACAGCTGTTTAATATATAGAAGACTTAACAGTGTTTTTTGTTTGATTTACAGGTAACACTGCTCTTTTGCTTAAAATGTTGCATCAAAAGATTGTGTTACTATTCCATAGTGGTCAAAAAATAAAGTAATTATCATCATTGGCTAAGAAATAAAAAGAAAGAATATTTTTCTGTATGAATCTACTTTCTGCCTGCATCTTGCAGGTTTTTAGAATCTGCCTAGATCTACCTAAAAAGTAGAGTAGAATCAGAAAGACAGAAAAGGACAACAAGAATGATCAAAGTAATGGAACAGCTTCAGTATGATGAATGAGTAAATAGACTGGGACTTTATAACCTTGAACAGACAAGACTGAGATTCTATAAAAGACTTTAAAATTATGAGTGGCACAGAGAAGGTGAATAGATATGATTATTCACTTCTCATGATATAAAACCTAGGCAATTTCACAAGAAAATAACACTGACAAGTTTAGAATAAAAAAAAAAGAGGTTAAGCGAGACACATACTAGATATTAGACAAAAAGAGATACGAAAAATTCACAAAAGAAAAAAAAAGGTCGTATAGTATAAATTAAAAAAAAACAACAGTGTTCTCTTTGTTTTAAAGAGCTCATTTACAAATAGAAAGGAAAAAGTATGTGACAGAAGAAAAGGAGGAAACAAATTCAAAAGCTGGTTCAAATCTGTCCTGTAAGGTCCCTGAATCCAAGTTTTAACTGGAGCCTTTGAAAAGATCTGAAGAAGGTACTGTACGGAAAGTCTTGTTGTGTCCTTTCTTAACACTTGTGTGTGTTTTGGTGCAAAAGTGAATTTCAGCACAGCCACAAATTCTGCTGCCTCAGGAGAGATTTTACTCCTTAAAAGCGTATTCTGAAAGCCCAATGAAATGCACATATTCACTGCTTTACTTACAAATAAGGATATACATTTCAATTTTCAAGGCTGAAAAAATTATTTAATACACTAAATCACACTGACTATTGCACTGTGTTCCTGAAGCAACTGGTAACTTTTCAGGTTTCACTGCAGAGGTAATACATTATTTATAAGCAAGCCAGGTAGCTCTATCTTCAAAGAAGATGAGAGACTCATGGACATCCCTCAGAGATTTATTTTTATTTAAATGTAACTATTTATTTAAAGATTTAATTATGAATTTAAGAACCTCATTTCAAGGACATGGGTTAGAAAATCCTGATTTTCTTTAGCAGATTTTCAGCAAGCAGTAGAATGGACCTTTGTCAAGTAGATAGGGTGAAGCCCATGTGATATTTTCACTTTTATTAGTAGGAGAAAAGAACTTCAAAGAAACAAATCTTACTACAGAGCTTTTGGCAGTGCAGAAGTGTGAGCTCTGCTGTTTCCATATCGGTACAATTAAGCCGCAACCCTGAAAACATTTTATGGATATGTAGCTTTGGATAGAATTAATTATCCTAATTCTAGCACTTAAAAATTAGGAGTTAGATTAAGCTAATTATCTAGCCTCACTATATAGAGATCAAAGAGTGACAGAGACTCCTCCTGAAACAGTTATCTAGATTAATTGATATGGGTAGAATTTTGTCCCTCTAATTTACTGAAAACAGAAAAATTATTTTTTAGAAGAATATCCAGACCAATACCTAGGTGTCTTCCATCTCTAGTGGGCATGAGTCTAATGTGAGTAGACACACATACTCCTGTAGGTTCATTTTTTCATTACGTTCATTATTTATGAAGTATGTTCTTTATACATTCATTACGTATGTACATTCATTACATAATGTATGTTCATTATTTATGAAGAAGGATCACCAAATGACAATTTCTCAAGTGCATGAATCAAAAGAAACTCAAATCAATTTCCACCTGCAGCTGCCTAATTTACTCTTTTGCCTGTATGTGTGACCAGTTCAGAATAAGACATCTACATTTTACTGTTAAAATTATCCAGGTGAATGCCACTCACCCTAACCTTTTATCGCTAAGGGTACACATACTGAATTAAAGTGATTCTGAAAAATCTCAGTCTGCCTTTCTTTGCATCTGTAGCTGTCTAAATACGTTTTAAATACTCTACTTTCAAAACTTAGCCCTTCATGAAAAATAAGGTTTTCTCATTATATCCAATATAACACTGCTGGACACTGTTGCCTAGTGTAAGATATAGTATAAGGAAGTCATTGTATTGCCTTAGGTATTTTTTCTCTGTCTCTTCAAAATGCAGGAAACTTTTTTCAGAAAATAAATGGGGGCTGATTGTATTTCTAGACATATACTGAAATTGTATTAATCTCTCTTCCACATATGAAAAATCATTCAATTGATATACAGTGACAGTGACATTACACTCTAATATAATAAAAATAATTCTCAGTCCCACGTTGAGAGATGTTTCACCCTTTTAAATAACACAGCTCTACAGATCTGTAATTGTGAGGGAAAATAAAGTCTTTAAAAAAAACCCAAAATCAACTATTCCCTCCCTCCCCCTTGCAAAAAACAGAGAAGTTATTTCGTTTTATAGCAAATATAAACATAGTCCATCATTATTTTCAACTAATGTCACATTCATACACATGCTGCAGTAAGAACCAGACATCTGGGATAGATAATAAGACACAAACTAAGGGCTTTACTCAGAAGGCTACACATTCAATGAATGGCATGTTTAAAAGCATTTTTAAAAAGCTAGCACAAAACAGAGAAATTAAAATAGTATCTGATCAGATTCAAATATGTTTCAGAGCAAAACACAAGCTTCCTAGTTAATTCCTTTAATTTATTTACTTATTTCAAAGGGTTGAATTTCACCAATCACAGAACATTCTGTTGATTGTATTCTGCTCCCTGGTGGCTCTACATACCTCCTGCTTCTAAACTGAGCACTATGCCTACCAGGTCATTAGAAGTATAGTGGAAACTAAAGGAACAATGGTGGCACTTAAAGCTATAGATGGGCTGTAATTCATGAAATTAGTTTTAATCTTATCTCTGAGGAAGCTGAAAACTAGCAGAATGATGGCAAAGTAGAGAATTTTCTTGCATCTTCCTACTTCCTTTAAGGAAAATAATAAGTTCAAGACCTATTTAAGTGGCAGGGTTAGGGTTAGGGTTATCTTTTACATCCTGTTACCATCAAACTAATTTTTTTTTTTGAGGGGGAGAGTAGAGTTTGTATTTATATATGTTGTGTATATATATTTTTTTTTTGTTATATATATTAGCAAACAATAACACTCTATTAAGTTCCAGCGAAATTCCATTAAGTCCAATTGCATTGGCTTAAGTATTGAGCAGTTACTCTTTCCAAGTGAATACCAGGATTTGGTTTTCTGACACCAAACAACCATTTTGCACATATGTACATTTAATATTCATTAATTCACATTTTTGCTTTTTGACTTGACAATTAACAAACCTGTCCTTTTGTCTATGGAGTGCTATTGCCAGCTAACATGGAGCTGACCAATTTCTGCCACCCTTAATGTCATGCCGTTTCACTGTTTGTGGTAGATATTTTTTTTCACTGTAAAAATATGTACACGCTGTACCTGCAAAAAGAATTAACATGTAGCAATAGCTAAAATAATTTTTACTCTAACTTTCTAGCTGCAAAATAAAAAAGTCAGTTGTACTTGACTGATTTTGGTTTGCATAGAACTTGTTTACTCCCCTTCAAAAGAAATTCTCTTTTATCGGTCAATAGTGTATTTCACTCCCCACAAAGCTTTATCAATTGCCATAGAATCTCCAGGCAAGTTATGCTTCTTGGAATCTGTTCCCTATCAGCTCTTTCCTTTTAATTTAAACTGCAGAATGTAATATGTCCTTTTTTCAGCTGATGCTATAGTATGTTTTATTTTTGGGGGGTTTTGTTTGTTTTTTTGGGTTTTTTTGTTTTTTTGTTTCTTTTTCTTTGAATGACAACCTTGTTGACAATACTGAAATATTTTCATTTAGACTTGCTCAGTAATTAGGCATGCTATGCATATATGTAAATAGCAATCATAATCAACCTTCATTGGTAGAGGCTAATTGGATCGTGCCAAACCATTCTAAACTTTTCCACTCTTCCAAATGAAAGCTTGTGTAAATCTAACATCGTGCTTCTGAGGACTCAGTCACTTATCTGAAGAAAACATTGTGTAACAGGAAAACTCTAATCAGACGTACAAAATCTTTTCATTCGGTTCTGAATTAGCTACTGACAGGAGGACAAATATTTGTCTTTGATTAAGTAAGCAGTAAAATAATGTCCTCTAGGCGTAGACAAGGACAAACCTTTTGACAATTTGTGTGAAAATCATCACATTTTGAATGAAAAGGATGGAAGAAGAGTTTGTGTTCTTCTATGATCTGATACACTGCACAGGAAAAGAAGAAGTTAAAGAACTATTATTTTCTTCACATGGAATAGCCGCATTTGTATCAGCAGATTGCACATTTTATACTCTTGGGACTAGAGTGTTATTTCTATCTTTGAGTCTTGGCTGAATCAATATGAGGTATGTGTTTATTCAATGCTGCTGTCCCCAGAATATTATTTCTGGCAATTGCAAAGGTCAATAGACTTTCAACATTTTTCTTTACCCTGCACTCATTCCTGTGTCTTCAGCATGATTTCTTACTTCACAGTTTTTTTAAATTAACAAAAGTGTCCCTGATTACTTAGCATCTTCCTGAGAATTGCACAGCAAAAGAAAAAATATTCTTGGATTTTTCATGCTCCAACTGCAATGGAAACAAAGCACACCATATTGTACTACCTGGCCTGAGGGCTTGACTAGAGTAGACGTAGCCTTATTGTTTCCTTCATTCTGCTCCAGTTCCTGGAATCCCAGTGTTGAATTTTCTGTCACAGTTATCCAAAAAGATTGAAAAAGGACTTCTCAGTTACTTGAGCACAGCTAAATTTTTATGCCCAGTATGAAGGGAAAAAATTCTTCCGATGGCATTATTCCAAATTTCTAACAGTAGCACAATAACTCTTCCTGCTACATTTCTGTAAGATAAAGAGAGTGCCCAAACAAATCAGACTAAAAGGACCCCGTGCATTAAGTATTTTTCCCCAGTTTTACTTTTCTCAATCACTTCTAGTCTGATGTGTCAGTCCCTGCTGAAATAAAATTATCAGATTTATGAGATAAAGGAGAAATCAAGAAGAACAATGCTAGTCTTTCCTTCATTCCCCAGTCCTATTTGCAGGTTTGTCTGAGCACCCATCTTCACTATGAGTTTGGTTTTCATTTTTTTTCCCTCTGTATCACGAGAGGGACTTTTTTATTTCATGAAGGTATCAGGGCCATACCCACTCTCCGCTAAGACTGATGGATCTACCTCAGTCTCAAGACTATGAAAAGTTTGCCACTGGCAGCTCATGTAGTCAGCAGGTTGAGGGACTTGATTCTTCTCCTTAATTCATCACTTCTGAGGTCACACCTGGAGTACTGTGTCCAGTTCTGAGCTCCTCAATGCAAGAGAGATATGGCCATACTGGAGCCAGACTAACAAAGGGCCACATGGATGACTAGGGGCCTGATGTGCCTCACATATGAGGAAAGGTAGAGAGATCTGGGGCTGTTTAGCCTAGAGAAGAAAAGACTTGATGATAATCTTATTAATTTATATAAATATTTGAAGGGAGGGTGCAAATAAGAGGAAGACAGCATTTTTTTAATGGTTCTCCATGACACTACTAGAGGTAGTTGGCACAAACAGAACACAGAATGGTTCGGTTTGGAAGAGAACTTAAAGATCATCTAGTTCCAACCTCTCTGTTTGGGGAGGAAGATCTGCTAGGCCAGGTTGCTCAAAGTCCCATTCAATCTGTCCTTGAACACTTTTAGGAGAAGGCATCTACAAGTTCCATAGGCAATCTGTGCCAGTGTCTCACCACCCTCACAGTAAAGAATTTCTTCCTAATATCTCTTCTAAATCTCCCCTCCTTCAGTTTGAAAATCTTCCCCCTTGTCCTATGGAAAAAGTCTCTCCAAAGCTTTTCCCTAAGCTCTCCTTCAGATACTGGAAGGTTGCCATAAAGTCTTCCCAGAGCCTTCTCTCCTCCAGGCTGAACAACCCCAACTCTTAGCCTGTCTTCATTGGAGAGGTGCTCCGGACCTCTGAGGTTCCCCCTGAGCGTCAGGAAAAACCACTTCTTTTACTGTGAGAGTGACTGAGGACTAGAAAAAGTTACCCAGGGAGGTTGTGGAGTCTTATCAATGTACTTGTAGCAGCAAGAAATTAGGTGTAATTATATTGGTATAAAATACCTTTCAGTCAAAATCAAAGAGTGGGTTCATCTGACCAACTGCAGTATAGATTGCATAAACGGATCCCTGATCCATGATCCTTTTATACTCCAGAAGGCAAAGACACTTTGTGCAGATCATTTCAGCCTCATATAGATGAGCGGATAGGTCAGATAAATTGTACTTTAAATGCCTGTTTCTCTTCAGTGTGTTCAAAAGAAATTTGAGGTGAGCAACCCAGTGGAAACAACTGAATTGGAGGTTTCTAGAGGCAGGTGACATGTTTCTCACTTAGAATTCCTATTCACATTTTGCATTGTTTTCTTACAATTATTATATAAAAATATCTGTGATAATAAAATGCCCAAATATCTAAAAACTGATAAATACATATACAGTTTCCAGTAGTATGATATAGAGCTATTTCAAGGCTCTTCAGTGTAGAAAAAGATGACTTGTGGTTCTCAAGGGTGAGATGAGGTTTTGTTTTGCTGTTTGATGCTACAGATGGAAGTGACTGCCACTGCTGCTGGTGGGAGAAAACTTAGTTATAATCTTATGCACCCAGATCTTAGAGGCATAAGTAGAGAAAAAAAGTAGAGAAAAAAAAGTAGAGACCAACTGCATGGATGTCCTTTATGTGTGACCATTATGTGTCTCCATTTCTGACAATCTGTTCTGTGCAACAGGTCAGTTTGTCTTTGCCAAGAAAAAACTCTACAATAATCCACCAAGCATGTTGAATTGGAAAAACCAATGAGTGAATGCTTGTAGTCTCAGGAATCAAGAATGTGCTTGAACCAGTTGCCTTGAACATACGTATGACCAAGTTGGTGATTTTCCCTGGGATTCTTTGAACTTGCCAGATTATGAGAATTATCCTAAAATAAAATAAGATAGTTTAATACTGACTGGAACATTACTGAATTTTATATAAATGGTATGTACATTTAATAATCCAAATAATGTTCTATGTATTTCATACATGAATCAATTTATGCATATACATTATATAGTTATTATATAGTTTATGTACTATATATAGAGAGATTAATCATACATACTGTATATACACAGACACATTTTTTAAAGTAACCTACTTATTTTCTAGACTTTTCTATTTGCATTTTTCTCGTGTTCAGCAGCTATATTTAATAATGACAGAATACTCCAAATTGTTCTTTTGTTATGCATTTGTTGCTTCCAGTATTTGCATTATGTCTGTATTTAATTTGAATTTCAATAAAAGATTATTGCAGAAGAAAAGATTTCCGCATTGGTTTAAAATACATATTTTTCTGTCTAACTCTTATCAAACTTTACTAGCTAGATTTTATAGGTAAGCCTCAGTAGCTAACAAAACAAGATAGCAAGAGAAATAGAATAAAAATTAGTAACCCAGTTTTAGCATTTGATAATAATCCCATTTACAACAACAAAAGTTGATCTGTTCAGAACCATAAATTGTGTAAATTGGTAATCATGTCTCTACATGACATGAGAAGCAAAAACTGCTGGACATTACAGGTCCTGTACTGTGTAGCACACAACAAAACCAAAGCCTATCATGTCACATCTCTTAGGTTAATAAAAGTTGAAGACAGGAAAAAACCCTATTATTTCTTCCTTCCTGCCAAAGTGAGATTGCTCCCCACAGTATCATTTTCTAGTGGTTTGCTGAGTCTCATTTTAAATTATTCTAACAGTGGGGCTTTCACTGCTTCCCTTAGGAAGTGTAACCATAGATGACAATTTGACATTCACATTACACTCTAGTCCCTAGATGGCACAGTTCAGTGTAATGTGATATAAGATTTATTGTGATAGACTCCAATATCTGACAGGCTCCAGTACAATATAATGTGCTGTGAATGGGTGATTTAAATCATAAAAATGTTTAACAAAACTGCTGTAGCCATAAAGTAAAGATATTTGAAAAACTGAAGAATAATAAAACTAAATAAAAATTAAAAAAAAAATTAAAATAAAAATACAATAAAAATAAAAGAAAATAAAATAAAACAAAATCTGATAAATAATTTTACATACCAAACATTGATGAGTATTGGCAAATTTTCTAGTTTCTAATTACTAGATATATTTTGTCTGCTTGGCTCTAGACAGGATGAAAAGAAGAGGCAAAAGTTAAAGCTTAAAATTGGGTGTTAAGAGATTAAAGGCTGGATTGTGAGATGAAAATAAGAATCTAACAGCACGTTCAGAAGATGCCAACACCTCTAGCTGCATATTCAGGTGATCACTGACTTTAAAAATACATATCTTAGATTTTAATGGCAATTGTTTTTACAGATCTTAACTGATGACTGTAAAACTCTTTGGGTCAGCACAAGAAATAAGATGCAGACACAGAGAAAGAAAAGTCACTTTCCTTCTGACAGCAGTGCTTGTGGGGTATTAGCACTGATAGGTGGGTTTACACATGGTCACAAGATAAACAAACATTATAAGCAAACAATAAAGCAGCAAACATGAGGAACAAAGAAGTCAGGAAATCAGTGGTGAGCAGACAGGAATGTGGTTAGCACCCTTGTACTAGTGTGACAAGTGCTCTAGTTAAAATGAGTAAGCTTTTGGGGAGCCATCAAGTGGACCTTGTACAGGATTTACTGAATAAGACACTCAAGCACACTCATGTATACAGCCAAGGAGTAACAACTCAGAAGAATACTACAGAATACTGTTTTTTCAACAGGACTGATTTTATAATACATGAGAGCTCTTGCTGTCATCTAATCTAATCTAATCTAATCTAATCTAATCTAACCTAACACCTCAAAACCATGTGCTTCTCTTCAGCTTCCTCTGCAGTTTTGTCACTTTTGTACCTTGGTAGCCAATTCTCTGCTCTGTCTGTGGGGGTTGTAAGGATTACACAAGAAGTCTTTGGAGTCTGAAACTATAAATAGAACCTGTCTTGTCTTTACAGTCTGCAAATCACTTCTTCCACTTGAGCAACTCATTCATCTTCACAAGAAATCATTTTTACTTCTTAAAGAAAATGAAACATACAACATCCATTACAGGTCACAGCCACTGTGCGATAAGGCAGATACCAGAGGTGCAATCACTTATCAGAATGTATGTATTCTTATAATGCTACCCTATTGCAACAAGACTCTTCCTCTGCGGCCAGAAGGTGAAAGGTCCTGCTGATTTTATGTGCAGTGGGGGAAGGTCAGTTCCAACAGCCAAAGTAACAGAAGAGAATGAGAACTGCAATGCATCCTGTCTTCCCATCTTTATTGCCCCAGGTTAGGAGGTGAGGTTTAAAACCAGAGGAAGACTTTGGCAGAAGAAAAAAAGCACAGTAGAAACCTGAATCAATAAGCTCATGAAAAATCTCTTTGCTCAGTCTTTCTGCACCTCTTGTTTATGAACTCCAGGTGATATTGGGGATGATTTTTGTCGTGAAAATATATACCCTTTTCTTTTTTTTTTTTTTTGGGGGGGGGGAGTAGCATATAGACAAAGTGTTCACACTGAGGAGAGCTCTAAGAGAGCTACCTTTTGCTGACTACAAATTCAATAAAGTTTTAGGAAATCTGAAACTCAGCAAACTGTTTCATTTAAATTTTATACCATTACTCTTTATATTTTGTTTGGAAGGATGTGCCTAAGTGTTAGTTATTGTAAATTCGGATTTGAATAAAATATTGAATGGGTGATTTTCAAAGCAAGTAGTAGGTCCTATAAATGTCACCCTAAGTCTGAAGAACTTTGGCTCAAAAAGGAATATGTGACACATTTATTTACCAAAACTGAGAATGTTTTACATTTCTATAAAATGTCTTTTGTTAAAGGGTGCACTACAGCTCAAGCTGTATGTTACAAACTATTTTAAGAAGGAGCTATGTCTGAAAAGCTGCAAAGATGCTCAGGAATAAGAAGGAATTCAGAGGTCTTAGTCTTAAAAATTCACTCTAAACCAATTTGCTTTTGCTAACTTCCCTGTGAAAGGGAAAAGAATCCCACTTTTTTAAAGCTTAAAATGCCTGAGAGGCATTTTGTCTTGTTGGTTTTTTTCCTTTTTATTGAGGATACTTATCTTTTATTAATGCGTCAATTCCTAAAAATTAAAACACGCAAAAGACTAAAGGTTTCTGGGACAATGTTATTTAGTTTTGTTTAGTTTCTCTCATGATTGCAAACATGTTTTGTTCTCACATAGTCAGAAAAATTGTTTCTGGCGATTGTTTCAGAATATTTTTTTTCAAAATAAGCCTTATCTAAATTATTATAATTGTTATATGCCTTACTTATGACAATGTCAAGACATTTCAGTTTTAAACTTG
Organism: Calypte anna; assembly: GCF_003957555.1. NCBI lineage: Eukaryota > Metazoa > Chordata > Aves > Apodiformes > Trochilidae > Calypte > Calypte anna. Next base: position 102,117,342 of record NC_044246.1, on the reverse strand, counting down.
AGTATTAGTGTAAGAAGCAAAATGACTAACAAAACAATATACAGTGGATATTTAGTTAATTTGTGTTATGGAATTACATCATCAAATGTAGTAAATAAAAAACAGTTTTAGAGATAGAAAGTAAGAGATTATGTAATGATTTTTCAAATGTTAAAGTTCTTAAAAATTATGATTAAAAATACATTAAAGACTTTACTCTTTACTAGAAATCAATGCCTTCAGAAACTAGTTACAACTAAGCTTTAATGTCTCTTAAGTTTGGCTAGAAAAAGAGATCACAGTAATATGTTAGCAAAAACAGAGAAAAACAGCTCAATTTTAAGTATCTACTTATAAATTTTGACCACTAGAAAAGAGGCAATCTGTCATGTAATGCATATCGTTTAATAAATTGCATACTAATAAATATTAAATAATAAATATTAATTCTACATGCATATTAGTAAAATAGAAAATACTATTTAAAATAATAATATTTATATATATATATGAATTAAGATATTATTATTAAGACCATCTCACCAAGGCACTGAAGAGGGTGTTAGAATTCAACAAGTAAACTTTGTCTGATGTTGGACATGTTGAACAAATGTCACAGAATCCTACAATGTCTAGGCACCTTCCCAGCTATAGATATCCTATTAAGTATTGTCCCAATTCCAGTTCTCTGGAGCAGAAACTGTAGGTTCCCTGTACTATGTACTAACATAACAGCAATATGTGGTTTGTAAAAAATACAGTAGTGCATAGGCAATAATAGAAGCAAAGAATGCATAAAGGCAAATACTTTTTAAACTGGATGCAAGGCAAAGAATGATATTAAGAATTATTGTCAAACAAGAGATAATATGAATATAGCTCATAGTTCTTTGGTGTCCATTCTGCTCTCTAGTCATTTTTCTTCTTAATTCAAGGATCTACTAGTAAAAGATTACTGATTATCTGCATTAGGACAAACAAGGAATCTTAATACTTTCTATTAATTAACTTCTTTTTCTCAGTATTGCTTAATTACTGACTTGAAAGGCAATAGTATATCATATTCTCTCATTCCTACCCCCCTTCCCTTTCCCCTAGCCCCTCGCCCTCAGCTCCTCCTTTTTAAAAATTGTCTTTTTTGCACTCATTTGCACTCCTGGAAATTACTGATTACAGATTTAGTTCCTTTCAGAATCATATTTCTGACTGTTCATGCCTTGCTTAGAACTTTCTTTTTTACTTGAATAGTTATATGAGGACAAAATCATTGCTTGGAGCTTGCCTAAGGCATCACATCTCAACACGCAGTATTGCCTGAGCCCTAGTTTTACCTCAATACTCACTGCAGAGGAGAGTATTCATTTGCTCAGTCAGAGTCATCCATTCAGCCACTATGATGTTCAGAAACTCAGAAGATATTTCCTTTGCTTTCACTCACTTGCTTTCTATTTACCTCAACTTACTCTTTCACGTCTTTTCACTTGGATTTTGCTTTAGAGAAATGCCTTGATCAAACCATCTAGCAGTTCATTAGATTATAAATCTTATTATTTGAAATAATATTTTCTGTTGTCCTTCAGCTCGGTTTAGAGCAATGATCCAATGGGGCCCTGAGCAACCTCAACCCAACTTGTGGGTTGGGGCCCTCTGTTCTGCTCAGAAGGGGAGTCACCTACTGCAATTAGAATTATAGATCCATAGAATCATAGACAGGGGTTGGAAGGGACCTTGAAAGATCATCTAGTCCAACCTCCCCTGCCAAAACAGGGTCACCTATAGCAGGTCACACAGGAATGTGCCCAGGTAGGATTTGAATGTCTCCAGGGAAGGAGACTCCACAGCTTCCCTGGGCAGTCTGTTTCAGTGCCCTGTCACCCCCGTAGTGAAAAAATTCTTCCTAATGTTTATATGGAACCGCCTATGTTCCAGTTTATAACTGTTGCCCATTGTCCTGTTGTTAGTCACCCCTGAGAAAAGCTTGACTCCATCCTTCTGGCACTTGCCCCTTACATATTTATAAACATTGATGAGGTCACTCACCACTCATTCTCCTCTTCTCAAAGCTGAAGAGACCCATATGCCTCAGCCTTTACTCATAAGGAAGGTGTTCCACTCCTTTCTTTCCTTGTCAAAGAAGTCCTAAGGGGCGGGGATGAGTGACAAGCCCTGGGGGACTCGCTGAATAGATCTTCATCTCCATCCTCAGTTGCCTGGCCCTCAACTTCCAAAGCCACACATCAATTGTACAAGGGCAATGGGAAGGTGAGGGGGCCAGGAGGGGTTTTGCTTGCCTCTCCGAGGAGGAACCTGTCTGCATTTTCCCTATCTCTTATGTCCCGTCCTTGTGCCTGGTGACAGGAGGGGAGCCTCCACTTCTTGTGGAGCCTCTAGCTGCTGCCTTTGCCTCAGGATATGGCTTCACCTGTATCTTTCTCTGATGTTTCCGAAGCTTTCAACCCCCTCCCTCAGTTCCACCACCTCCCCGAGCAGATCATTTATCTGATCACACCATGCACGGGCCGTGTCTCCCGCTCCCTTCAGTACCAGTGCCAGCTGTTGCCAGATTCTAAAGGTGCAGCACTCACCCTTTCTGCTCTTTCTCTCCTCTAGATCTGAAGAAGCTCCCGGTATCACCACTTTTAAATTTCCTGTGGTTTCCCCACCAGGCCCCTGGCCACATCTGCCTCTCGTCTCTCTTGCAATAGAACCGATTCCCAGCTCCTGTAGCACAAAACCTGTTGATGTTCTTAGTAAGAAGGATTTGATGCTGGTAGCAGTGATACTATTGGCACAGTCTCATGGAAGCACTGCAAATATGGCCACAGCTGAGCATTCAGTTTCATGGACTTTTCATCCATGAAACATCTTGCTAAGTTTAACTGGGATACTTCTTAACTTTACCTGTCTCTTGTGACCAATTACTGATTTCATGAATATACTCCAGACTGCAGGAGAAGACAATTTATGCAGATCAACTTTTGGATAACAGCTCCATTGAAGAAGTAGTATTCAGAAATACACATAGACATATTACTAGGCACCAAAAAAACCCAGCCTCATTCTAAGATGGGGCTCATGCAATCTGGTGGCCAACCTGCACATTGCCTTCCTTTTTAATTCCCAGGAGCCTCATCCAAGCCTCATCCTTCTACAATATCATTATTGACATACAGCTATTAAGAGAAAGTGTTGTTCAAACAGTAATGTAAACCTGAGTCTTTCCATAATTATAAGCAAGAAAGATTTGCAGGTAAAGGAAATGTTTTATCACTTGGCAAAAATAGATTAGTTTTCTGGCACAGAAAGCATTTCTTCAGGTGAAAGAAAAGCAACAAACTTCAGACTAAGTGCTTCTTTCTGATATTTTTACAAAGTTTATCAGATTATTGAGAGAAAATATGAACTTTTCCGTATTTGAAGGAGTCAGGGTTTAAACAAGGGGAGAAATGAGGTGATTATTTTCTATGAGAAATGGAGCAGGACTTTTGTTAGCATACAGTACAGGACAAGATGCAGAGCATATGGGCATTAAGAGGTAGAATCAGAAAGTGTTAGAAAAATATGATGTTATACCACAAAACCATAGCTTTATGAAGCCCATGATTTGACATCCAAAGGAACGGTGTGGCTTATTTCTCACTCTCACTTTCCCAATGCATTTGCAAATCTCTCTAAGAGTGAGGGATAAGTGGTTGAGCAGTTATTTTTCAAGATGTAATTTTCTAGTGATAAATGACTGTTCCTTCAATTGGGATCTCTTGTGTGAGCACGTTTGGACTGTGATCTCAGCCAAGGCCATCCTCTCAATTTAATGGCTGTTTCTGGCACCAGCCCTCACCACTGCTCCTGGTAATTCCCTCACCATGGCTCCTTTCTGTGCCTCTCCTGTGCTTTCTGTCCTGATCTCCTGGCTGGGTCTCATGCCCTGTGCATTGTGGCAGGGTAATCTGTCCTTGTGAGGCTATAGCTCACCCCAGTCCACTCCCTGGGCTTGCTCCACTCACTTTGTGGGCACCCTCAGCTCTACACATGTTGTCCCTGCCTTGGCACAGCATCCTGAAGGGCATTAACACAAATTCCCTGACACGTAGCATCTGCGCTTTTTATAAGGGGATGGAGTTGTGCCAGCTAAAATTTTGCTTTTTTTTTTTTCCCTATGAAAGTAGCTGCCTAGGCAAATAATACTAACTCTCTGGACAGATCTTGCCCTGTTTAAATTCCTAGCTAATCAGGACCATAAAAGCACTGCCATAAAACATCATTGCTTTAGGTCTTTCTCTCATGGCTGTACCGCATAAATGAGTCAGTGATGATTCATTCCAATATCTTAATTTTTCATTCAGATGTAGCCATCAGCCTTTGTCTTCAGGCCATTTTAGACAGTCTGTTCTCTCCCCGAGTCTAGGACACTTTTGTTTCTCTTCAGAAGTCTGTCTTTATTTAACTTGGACTCAGAAACTCAAGTCATTGTTCTCTTTTTGTTGCCCAGAGCCATAGATTTCAGGGAAGGCCATCAAACCTAATCTGAGAGACCTCCCCATTATCATTTCTGGGTCTGTGACTCTTCCTCTGAATATAACAGACTTGCTTAGTCTTTAGATGCCTGTCACATTTTCATTTAATCACTAACCCACCCACAAATTGCATCATAATGGTCATCACCTAACGAGTAGAGTAAAAACCTCATAGCAGGAATGAGATCTGGCAAAATACTTAAATATTTATTTTAGGGACGAATCTGTTTCATCTTTTAGTCCCTAATTAAAAAGATACTTTACAGCTACCCTAAGATGTCACTGTGAAGAAAGGTACCCAAACATCCTCCTGGAAGCTTCTTTAACATATCATTGCTGTTCTTCAGTATAGATAATGTCTCAGGCAATTTATGGACTACTTGCAATCCAAGGTAATTTTCTCATTTTTTCCCCAGCCTGCTATTATTATTCTGTTAAAATTCACACCTATGAAACATATTTTACAAGATTTGCCAAATTCTCAAAACATGCTATGGGAAATAAACCGACCTAACCAGAAATGGCATCCATCAGGAAAGAGAGTGGTTCTCATAGGGAATGGGTCATAAAGTTAAAGATTTGGGTCTTGACATAAATACCATTAAATCCTACAGTACACTTAAGTACATGAAAAAGTGGTCTGTGTCAGCAAGCATTTTGTTTCTGGAAATGACAGAAGGGAGTCATAAAGTTTGCAACATGCTACAGAGAGAGGAAGCAGCCCCCGGTCCCAAGCAGACAACTGATGCTTAAACAGCTGTTAAATGTTATGTTCTAGACTGCACACCTAATAGGGAAGTTGTCAACAAGGGAGTATTAATAATAAAAAAATATTTGCATGTTTATACATTCTTTCAGATAACTCTCTGTTTGTTATGCATTCTGGAATAGAGATTCAAAATGCATTAGTAATGCAGATGCATAATTAAATGCTCTTCATGTACACTGAGAAGACAAATAAGTGTTCTATAAAATAGTCAAACTCAGAATTACACAACAAATACTAAAAAAATCAGGATTAGACCCTTGATTATCTATATTCCATTCTTATGCAACAAATAAAAAATGGCTGTTGTGTATTAGATTATATTATTAGTAGCTGGATTATGGTGTTGGTCAAAGGTTGGACTGGATGATCTTGGAAGTCTCTTCCAACCTAATACATTCTGTGATTCTGTGAACAATAATTGTAACCCTCAGCTTACAGGTTTTTCTTTGTTCCTAACTGAACACTATGTTCTATGAAAGCCTACTGAAAAATATTTAAGCACTCTTAATCCTGGCTGGGATACTGTGTTAACTGTTTTAAGGACAGGACTATGATATATTATGTCATTCATGTTGCTGGTCTTTTCAGGTACACAATATCTTTCTCTACAGATCAGACATGACTTTAGCTAAAAAAGAGTAGTTAGTCACTTACTCTTCCAAGTCAAGAAAGAAAATGAGGCACTTCCTCAGAGAAGTCACCTCACCTCTCTAAGCATACACCTCTCAAATTCAAGTCTTTCTCTGACTGAAAAGTTTAAATAGTAAATGTAATTTAACTTTTAGATAATTTAACTTTTTAGATAATTATGGAAAGTGAGATGAATTTTACCTTAGTTTTCCAATTTATCTGTGGCAAAATGAGATATATTCTCACTTTTCCCCTCCAAATGACGTCACAAGATAGATAAGTTAAATAATGATAAAAATAATTTGGAACTGAAGTATGGAATTTGTAATTATATTATTGCATATAGAGTTACTGTATCAGAAAATTCAGTTGGCTCAGGTTTTGCTCAATGAAATGAGCCATTACAAATTCACTTTGCAATGATAGTATTTCAAGGAGACACTGCTGAGGTCTTGATCTTTCATTGCGATCAAGGAAAATTTTGAAGATTCATGGAGCCACCAAGTAGACCCGAATTATCTGATGTTAGCAGTTCCAGAAGTGGCTTTATTTTGCCTTTCTGCCATATTCAAGGGGACACCAAGACATCTCATTCGGTAAAGAGAGGATTTTATAAAGAATTCATGGAAGTTCAACCTCACACTTTCTAATTCTTCAGGTTATATTGAGCTGGTACAGACAGGAGAGATTATTGTCATGGATGCCAGTGCAAGCAGACTGGTACTTCCTTTGTCAGATTTTAAAAAACCCAACTAAACATTTTCACTTTTCACTGTAAAAACAGGTTCTTAATTAATATTTAGGTCAGGATATGTCCTATGTTCTTTATTTTTTTCTAGGATTTATCTAGACTTAAATTACATATTGCATCTTTTGAAGTGTCTAACTATGTAAAACATTATTTATTGGAAAAAAAGACCATTTATAAATAATGCAACATGCAATTATGAATATATGTTTTAACTAGTGTATCAAGAGGGACCAATGATCACAGAAAATCTGCATGAACAGAGTATTAGAATAATTTTTTCAAACCTCTTTGAGGTTCGATACAACTTCTTCCTAATTAGTTGTGTTCTGTATATGCACATATAGATTTTGTAAATGGCTTGAGCATGCCAAATGTTCTTGTTTTAATTATAATAAATAAGATTGATCCTTCAAAGAGTTAAACTTTAATGTTAAATTATATTTAATGGTCAAATGAAATCAGGGAGAGATGGTGGATCTCCCTTAGTGAAAAGCAAATGAAACATTGTGTACCATAAAAGCAGACAGAGTAACAAGAGAATTCTAAAATCTCCCCAGGACACCAGAAGAAAACAAATGTTTGAAAAGAAGCAGAGCACAGTTTGATATGAGTATCCAATTATTAAAGCTTCATATTCTTTTTAAAAATTTCTTTGAAGAAAAAATAATTATCACAGCTGAAATATCAACCTTGAGAAATACGTGTTGCATTATGAGGTGGTGCATTTGTTCAAAGTGAGAAAAAAACCCAAAATAACGGGGGAAAATTCTCTTGCCACAGACCAGATTACTTCAGTTTTCACACTGGAGAGGAAGCCAGATCCAAAAGGCAGGAGGTTGTTTTCTTGATAGAAAAATGTATTTCTCCTAAAGGATGCTAAGTAATGTCTAGTTTTGACATAAGGGTTGCATATACTTATAAATAGTTTTTTCAGTTACTTTTCCATGCTTTTAAATATATTTTCTGCTTTTAAAGGAGATCTGCAGAAAACAATCTACTGTCATACTAGAAAGCTGAAAAATTCTCACTTCAAGTAGAGAAAAGCCACTTTTCTAGAAACAAGAACACATTTGTTTTGTCATTTCTGGGCTAAAAGGATTAGCAATTTGAAAGCTGGTTTGAAAGGGAACTTTGTTACGCTGAGTTTAGCTGAAACTATTTAATTATCCATGTCACCAAACTGTGTAATTACAGGGAATTTAAAAGTCAGTGCTTAATTCAAAAAAATATATTGCTCTGTGATATACTGCACTGGGAGAGGAATGCATGGCTGCAGTATGGAGGAGCAGACAGGAGACTAGAATATGACTGCTAGTGACTGAGAAAGCCTCTTTTGTTCTGAAGATGAAGACTTGGCTTCACAGAAGAACACATGGATTCAGTCTAAGCAGAGTTAGTAGTGAGTGTTCTTCCTCTTACTGACTCCCCTCCCACATCCGTTCCCCAAAAAGAGTTATCTGCTTTGAATAATCATTGTGTACTCACAATAGAAAATATTCTGTCTACCACATAAGTGGTTTGCAGGATTTTTATTTTATGGTTAGCACAGCTGATACATTCCATTTTCTTGTTCCCTGCTTCTTAACTGTAAGAAGTGAATTGATTGATGACCACAGTCAGTACAGAGAACTGGGGGAAACAGATAGGTAGGTACCTATACGCTAGCTAAATAGGTAGGTGTTATCATTCTCTGATGTGCATGAACATCAGAACTGAGTCAAGTATAAAATGAAACCTCAGAAGCAACAGCAAAGTGAAGATGAGCACCTCTATGTATTTCTGAATGTCTTTTTGTATAGATATATTATTAATATATGTTGAGTTATGTATATTTGTACAGCTATATGTACATTATATATGGGAAAATATGTATATATGTATATGTATACATTTATAAAAATCTGTACATATAGAAAATACGCAGGTTCTGTATGTACATACACATAAAATGAATGCAGTAAGTCAATAAAATTGTGTAAAAATTATGCAAATTCTCTTTTCTTACATAAAATTTGAGTATTGGTTCATTCCAGCAACACATTAGACCTTCAATCACTGCATAATTAAAACTATATGTAAACAACATAAATCCTATGAAATCAAATGGACATTTGATGTGCTTTGCTAGAAGATGGTGTAAGCACTGTGAGCCTAAAGTGTTCACTAAATGATCAGAAGATTTATTAATTTAATTAATTTATTATTCAACTTCAAAATTTATAATTTTGTGTTTTTTTCAAAAACAATGTCTTTTTGCTGGGAGAGCATCTAAACCACAGGATGCTTTCATATTATACCAGGTGATTAAGGCTCTTATTAACACTTATATTAGGATAAAGCTAAGTCTTGATTTTTTGAGCTACAAAAGAGTAGAAATTAAATTTGTGAATAAGTGGAAAACAGATTGGTTTTGATGAATTTTGTTGAAAAAAATAAATCTGTTGACTGATTTTAATGATGCAGCATATGGTGCTATTGATTTGAAATCTGCATCAAGTGATTTGGCACAGTGCTTCACAGTGCTTAGGAAGAGTAACCTACTGAGGATGCTGACCCCTAACTCACATTTGTTTGGATATGCTGAGAACAATTCTTAAAGAAAACAATGGCATATAATGTCTAGTCCTCTGTTATTATAATCTTGTCTTAGAAAGGACTCATTAGATTTGGAAAGAGTGAGAACTTTATCTGAAAAAATATTGGGAATGACCTAGAGAACCTCAACAACCGTCTGCAGCCTTTTAGCTACACAGTTATTTAGGAGGAAAGAGTGTCCCTTCAGAGGTTGCTGAGGGGAAAATACTGCAATTGGATAAAGAGTCATAAAACTGGCAGGGAAAGGAAAGAAATAGAAAAATAAATTTCTTAATAAAAATTACTGCCTGTCCAGGACCTGTGACGAAGAAAAGGTGGGAAATATAACTCCAAGACCTGTGAGGCTGAATTAGGAAAAGGAGGTAAGAATCCTAAGACCTAGGATGTCTCAGTTCAGTTTAGTTCCATTAAGAGACAATTATTCAGTTAGCATAAGTATATTGGGATGTATTGGTTATGTCTGTACTTGTATATTGTGAATGGGTCTAGCACTGAATTGTTCATATTGTAAAATTCTTGTAACAACTCAGAAACTGTTTTAGTTCAGAAAAATCTGATGCCTCCAAAACTCCCAGGCATGCTCTGGAGTTGTCATTGGCTTTGTACCAATTCTGTGGCCAGTTTGGATATTTGCTTATGCATTTTGGACCTTAACAGAACCAGCAGGAATTGACCATTTTGTAACTATAATGATCCAGTCGAATTCTAAAGTGTTTTCTCAGGAGGTAAGAGCTGGTTGGCTTCTGTTGTTCTGGACAAGAAAAAGAAGCCGAAGAATGGCAGCCATCTGCCTGTTAAGACCATCAGAATAAATGGAAATACTCTTAACACATTTCACACTAAACAGTTGGCCAAGAGCAAGAGTGAAAAAACAGTATTTTCAGTCTGTAATGTATTATATTTTATTGTCAAACTCAACACATTTAATGTCTGACAAAATGAAAAATAGGTAGAGATGTATTGTTGTAGAGATGATCTGGTGAATTTTATGGTCAGTGGAAAGGCTGCTGTGAAGTTCACATGCATTAAGCTTAAAGCTAGCAATATGACACAGAATTAGTGAAAGAAGGACTAGAATTCTCAAGGGATCTCAGTTTTATATCAGCCATTGAGATCTTTTGGCAATAAGGCTGCTTAGATTCTTCAGTAGTAGCAATGATTTTCTGAAATTTCAGGCCTTAAAGTGTTCACCATTAGAGAAGCAATTCTGGCCCTATCACTAGTATGGACTAGAATTGCAAAGATGTGTTATCCCCTCAATTATTTGTTGGTTTCTTTCTTTCTTTTGCTTTTTCTTTCAGAGACTTTGCTTTTAGGATTAAAAATATACTGAAAGTTGACCTTGTTCTGACCTCATTATTTCATAGCTGTGAATCTTATATTCACAGAAGTTAAAAAAATATGGTTTCTAACACAATATTGCATTCATTCTGTTGTATATTTTCCAAGCATATTAATTTAAATGTGTTAATGTCATAGATGACTTTATATATATAGATATAGTGCTCAGCTATGGTGGTATAATCACTTCCATGTAGAGGTCTTTCTCTGTATTAACTTCAAACTGCATATAGCTTTGAAAAATTGTAACTATTCCAGGCTTTTTTTTTTTTTTTCCCCCGTGTGTGATCTCACTTTTTGTTATGGTCTGAGGTAACATTAAAATTTATTTTTGTTTTGGATCTGCAAAACCAAGTCCAGCCAGAGAAGGGTTGGGTGCAACAGAATTTATTTGATAATTGACACAGGCAAAATTATAGAGTCAGGCAAAAGAGGGAGAGAGAAAAAGAAGATGTAAGAGAGAGAGAGAAAAGTGGAGAAAAAGGGTAAGAAAGTGGAAAGAAAGGATGAGAGAGAGAGAGAGTCACCACCAGGGGCCCAGCTATCCAGTGAGGTTCTTCAAAATGGTGCTGATCTGGGACAGGGTCCGATGCAAGACGGAGCTGGGTCAAGAGACAACAAAACAGCCACAGCATGGACAGCCAGATATACCCCTGAGTTCCTTTTGTTCCAAAGGGGCAGCTGACAGCCAGCTGCCACTGAAGCCAGGGCCACAGAAGCATCAGAGCCATTGCAGAGAGGCTGCCTGGAGAGGAGCTTCTGCAGAAGGGTGCAGTCCCCCACCCACTCATCAGTTCTTATCTCTTTCCAGGCACCACTCCCTGCTCCATTCCAGCCCCCTCAGCCAGGTACATCAGCATCAGTACAACCAAGGTGGCTTTCTCCACCCTGGTCAGGGTAATCATGCCTGGAGGGACATCCCAGCATTGCAGGCTGGCCCTCAGAAAAGGGGAGTAGTCTCCATAGTCTCCACCCAATAGTTCTTATCTCTTCCCAAGGTGTCACCCCCTGCTCAGCTCTGGCCAGCCAGCTCCACCCTAGCCAAGGTTATTCACTTTAATATTGCTCTTTTGAGACATTTTCAAATTAGTGAGGTCAGACTCTCACAATTTGTTATGAACCTTTAATCTTTTCATGTGCACTCTCATTTTTTTTTATTTTGTGTTTAGTTTTGTCTTTTTGGTTTGAACATTTTTTTTTTATACTTCTCTAAGAAGAAGGTGAAGAAATTATCCCCTTCAAATTAAAACTGTTGTTTTTACAGTGTTGTTTTTAAATAACTTTACTGTTGATTTCAAATAGGCTTAGAGGAAAACAAACTAAAAAAAAAGTCAGGGAAAATATTGCTGCTGATCAACAATAACATTTTCTTATCCCTCAGAAATTTTCATGGCATTATTAGATTTAGAAATATATGTGTTAGTCTAATTATTTCCACCATCTGTGGAAGACAGCAACATGATTTTGTTAGCTTCTATTGTCAACATTTTTATTACAGAATTTTTCCACTAACGTTCAAACTGGAAAGTTTGAACTATTTTCTTTCTTATTTTTTGTTGAAAAATGTTACTTTTTTCTATGAATATTTTCCACAGGAATACATTTCCTGTACTCAGCGCTGGTGAGGCCACATCTCAAGTACTGTGTCCAGTTCTGGGCACCTCATTTCAGGAAGGATATCGAGGTCTTGGAGCGGGTCCAAAGGAGGGCAACTAGGCTGGTGAAAGGACTTGAGCACAGATCCTATGCGGAGAGGCTGAGGGAGCTGGGGCTGTTCAGCCTGGAGAAGAGGAGGCTCAGAGGAGACCTCATCACTCTCTACAGCTCCCTGAAAGGAGGTTGTAGCCAGGTGGGGGTTGGTCTCTTCTCCCAGGCAACTCTCAGCAAGACAAGAGGGCACGGTCTTAAGTTGTGCCAGGGGAAGTTTAGATTGGACATTAGAAGGAATTTCTTTACAGAGAGGGTGATCAGACATTGGAATGGGTTGCCCCAGGAAGTAGTGGATTCTCCATCCCTGGAGATGTTTAAAAAGAGACTGGATGTGGCACTCAGTGCCATGGTCTAGTAACTGCAGTGGTAGTGGATCAAGGGTTGGACTTGATGATCTCTGAGGTCCCTTCCAACCCAGCCAATTCTATGATTCTATGATTCTACATTTTCTAATATAGGTAAAAGTCTTTCATGTAACTTTATAAAGAGCTGTATCTACAAAACAGAAGATATGACTGAAAATCAGAAAAGTATTTTTGACTAGTATCCTATATAGGATAAGGATATGTTCATTGTCCTTTTGTTTTCTTTGATAGGAAATGTTCCTTAACTAAAAGGATTAACTAAAGGGGTTGTCTCATGAGAGGTAGTAGCTAGTTTTAAATCCACTGGAACTGAATATTGTGATGGCGCAAAGTACAGTTATGTCTTTAATTTCTGGTAATAAAAGTCATGAACTTTTTCTGCAGTATGTGCTGAAAAATAGAAAAGATGGTAGTTGCCCACTCATGACTGGTTTACATAGAAATTTAGTGACCCATTGTGTTAAGCCTGTACAAAGGGCCCTGGAACAATTTTCCAAGCTCTGGTATTTGGTGCACAACTCACCCACACTGTGGATTTTTCCTGGGATATAGCACAGGTCCATTATCCCTCCATGTCCTTACATATCTCTCATAAACTCAGGCACTGAGATTGGGATGGAATTATGGCCCATGTCAGGAAGAGTCTGTCCTGGTCCAGATGATCAAAACTATGGAACAGATGTTGAAAAAGACTTTGTCTACATAAAGAAACAACACTGGAAAGCAAACAGCTGGTTTACTTATTTCTCTACAGAAGCTATTTTCAAAAGCCAAGGAGCAGTATAATGAATGAGACCTTATATAAGAAGTATTTAAATTGCTCTGTAGGGCTGCATAGTGTGATCATACTGAATTGCATAGAGGAGATTTTTTATGTCCTGTGAAATCTAGAGATATTTAAGATATCTTCATCTTTTTTCCTAGGACCTTTAAAACCTTAGTGCAAAAGGAAATGTTAGTGATCTCACACACACTTTACCCACATTGCAATTGAGCAAGCAAGCCCTGCCGTGTTGTTCTCATAAAGTTTAAAAATATCCAGGATTGAATGGGGCAAGCTGACACATGAAAGAGTGGTTTCAAGTGCTTGCATATACATTTTAATCACAGACAATAACAGGATGATTCAGTCTCATATCATTGTATTGTACAAATGAAATAGTATAACTCAGAGAATAAAAGTTTTAACGTTTTCACTGATATTATCCTCTCTCAAGAAGTATTATTCTATTAATTTTCAGTTGTTTTAACAACATACTGGTGCATTCAAGAAGACTTGGCAATTTAAGTAAAGATTTAGAGTTTCTGGCCTTCTGGCACTTCAGATCCACATATATAATCATCCCACATTTCTGAACTTCAAAAGCCTTCTCTTTTGACGTGCCAGCTTTTACATTCTTCTTACAAAAGCAAAAGCTGAGAGCTTGCTCTGAGACCCTCAGAACTGTCTCAAGAAGCAGAAGAAAGTGCTCTCTTTCTGCTTGCATCTGTAGAGGGATGTACAGAGGTTCACCAGACACATGTTCAATGAATATACATTTGTGTCTTCTTTATGAGAGTTACCCTTTTACAAGTCAAGCAGACTTTTTTAAATTAAAAGAAAAAGCAGCTGTATATTGTGCAGTTTTCAGACATAAGAACAACTTTCTTCTACCTATTAAATACTGAAGATAAAAAATAAATAAATAAATTTTTAAAAAGGAGTAATATTCAGTAATTCTCAAGGAAAATACAGCATGCATATGTACATAAATGCATGAATGTCCACAAAACTCTGAATTCCTTATCTGTCTCTCTGTTTGAATTAGAGTTTCCTATGCTAAAGTTGATAAACTTTGTAATGTTTTTGTAAGTGTGAAGACTCCAAGGATATTTAACAAGAAAAAGATTTCATCTATCCATTACTTCAGCACTGGATTGAGTCTCTCCTAATTAACCCCTTGATCTTTCCTCCTCCATTCTCATTGGTATTTTCAAAGTACGGCTATGATGACCAGAGACTAAGCCTGTGGGAAAAGATAATTAATATGTTTCTGCTACCTTAGTTTCCAGAACTTGCTCACTAAATGGATTGCCATCTCAGAACCAGGAAGCTACAAACAGGGCACAAGAGCTTAGCTGCAAAAGTCCCCACTTTTGCTGTTGTTGATAATTAGGCATCACATAAGTCTAGCTCTGCTAATATATACTCTAAGATTACTGGTTATATGGCTGTATTATTTTTTCTTTCTGTGTTTCCTTGAGCTTGCAGGTCCTTCTGAGGCACACTGAATGCACTGACATTGCAGCCTTCTATTTCATTGATGACCAACTACCTCCCTGCCTTACATATCATTTTTCACAGTTAGGGGTAAAGGTCCTTTTGAAAGTGGCAAGAAGTAAGGTTCCACAAAGTAGCATGTTCTTTAACACAAGAGTGGGGGAAAAGAAGGAAAAAAAAATACAACCCACATATTTCTTTACGTTTCAAAGCAAAACTAAACTGTGCTGAATGAACTGACTAAGCTAAACTAGACTGGACTGTGTTTAGGCCTACTGGCAGAAAGCTGTTAAGTTTTTGAACTGATTACTTGTTTGCATCAAACCACCGGTAATCCTGCATGTAAAACTAGAGTAAAAAACAGTTCTGAATACCTTTCAAAGACTTCTTTTTTTTATATATGTGTCCTATCTTTTCCAAATCCATTCTGAGATTTCATAACCAGAAGCACTTGCTGAATGAAAAAGTTGATTTGTAACATCCATTTGTTAGAGTGCATTTGTTTCTCATACAGGTGTTAACTTCCTCAAAAATTGCAGTACTGCTAGATTTGTCTCAATAAACATGGAAAAAAAGATTATTAGTTGGTCAAAATCAGTAATGCTTCGGTGAAGCAAATTCTTGATTCTGCTCAAGCTCACCTCATATTTTTGAACACCACTGCTGTCTGGAATCTGTGTCTTAGTCCAGAGTCTTAAGTGCCATCCGCATTAGACAACCTTGTGATTTGATGCTTAGAAGCTACTTTGTCTACCATCTTGTCAACAAGCCTTTTGCCCTATTAAAGCAAATTGTATAATCCTAAAAATTGTACTGTACATGCAATAAACATGCAGGGATTCATTTACTGGGAAAAAAAAAATGCCAGAGCAGAAGAAGCAACACCAATATTGATATACAGATACAGCTTAAAAAAAGAAAAAGAAAATCATAATTTTTTGCAAATATTCTCCCGTATGGTCTGCTGTCTGTCATTACAATGCTCTCATCATACATGTATATTAATTATGCCACAGAAATAAATTCCTCTTAATACTGTTGACTGTTTTTCAGTAGCACCTAGAGTTGTACTTTGCTGAAACTCCATTTTACTGGAATTAATATCGGTTATTACCTACAAGAGAGTGTGACTGAAAGGACAAAACCTAGCTAGTAGAGGAGAAGAAAAATAAATGTGTAAGGAATGATAAGGGCCTACTGTAACACATGTAATATGAATTGCTGTAAAATAGATCAGGTTACAATTTCGTACTTGCCTGTAGACTGGGAGATTACAATGTTTTGTACATGAAATGTCAGAAAGAGTCTTCTTTACTCATCCAGGGACTTAATGGAGGTACCTTATTCCTGTAAAATTTATTCGTTAAAATTCTGTTCAAGTTCTTTGGATGATATAAAAAAATCCCAAGAATATGATGCTATTCATTATTTCCCAGAATTCCTTATCTAAACAACACAAATGGTAAGGTAAAAATTTTCAAGCTTTGAGGACAATTTTCAAAGATATTTTTAAAAATTTGGAGGTATGCAGATATGTCTGAAATATAGTCTCTAAACATCCAGCATTAATTATCCAAAAACTAGAAAATGAAAAATAATAATCCTATCCCCAGAGTTTGAAGATGGTAACCAGGAAGTACCTAGTGCTCATGGAATTAGAAATACATCCAAGCAGGAGGATATATTTTAAAACTAAATGTTTACAAGTCTTAATTAAAAAGCAGTAATAAATTTAAAAGTCTTATACCAGATACATGAAAGATATGAGCAAGTACAAAACCAAAAGGTATGAACATAGATTGACTGAGAATGAGTTAAGACAAAAAACAATACAAAACAATACATAGTAACAATTGTTTCCAAAAATATACAAGCTCATGATGCATTTGTAATACCAGCAAGAAAACTTTTAAATGTGTATCAGTTGATCTAAATACATTTATAGTTTTTCTACCTAGACTTGGAAAAAATGTTTTTTTCTAGAAATGACCAATAACATCTGTAGTACTTCACTGACTGAGTGTAAAGGAGGCACCTACTTGTTCCTTTACATTTCACACTGAAAAAAAAAAGTGAGGTTCTTAAGTAAACCAGACTGGACTGGTGTACTGGTATTGTGCTAGTAGTGATAGAGAAGTAGTTATCCTAGATATGATCCATGGTCACCATTAGGCAACTTCATTGGTAGGCAAGTATTGCATTCAGGAAACCGGTGGCATCCCAGAATGGAACACAATATTCTCTGATTACATGATCTTTTGTATTTTTTCCTTGTTTTAGTCCACCTAGATCTAAATACTGAGAATTAATATAAGATCATTAATTTCGACCTTCTAAAATGTTTTGCTGACTTTACAGTAGGGATAGGATTACTTCTTTAAACACAGAGAAAACAATATTAAATCTTTCAAGGCAACTGGCTGACTAAGCAAATTATTCAGCACATGAAAGGAAGTGTCATGACAGACAAGATTATTAAAAGGACCCTCCAGTTATCTTCTGGCCACTGGGTTACATTAGAAGCTTCAATGAAGTAAAAAAATGCTAATTAGCCCCTGTGGGTAAAAGAGGGAGTTCAAATAATAGCAATAATTTCAAAGGCAAATAATGTTATAGATGTAATTGATGACTATGGTCTTGCATCAGCTACTAGACCAAAATTGAGTTTTTCACCAACACTGACACGTCAAGATGAAAATAAGAGATAAAGAAATAAGTTGTTAGACAAATTCTGCAGGAAAACTAAACAGTAAGATAGCTTCATTTTCCCCTCTGATACCGTGACAACAGTAACAACAAAAAAGCTTTTGTCTAGATGTTACAGAGATGTCAGACAGTGCATTTTCAGAGATCTTAGTACTGATTCATGAAGACTAAGAGAATTATTTTCTGATTGTTGATTTCCCTAATCACACTTCTATATTTCAACTTTTCCTTTGAGGAGCTCAGGCACCCAGGTTTTTAAAAAGATGTGTTTTTTGAAAAAGACTTCAGAAAACTATTTTCATCTTATGCAATCCAAGATTATATTTCAGCCTCCCAGAAATTTCCTTATGTTCTGCTTTCTTTATAGTCAGTAATTAACAATTTATGACAGCATAAATAAAAGAAGAAAAATATTAAGCAATCTTTCCTTCAAGTCCTTTCTCCAAACTCATGCTTTACATTATTGATTGCTACTTATGTGTTATCTATTTTTTCTTTACCTTATCCTTGCATAACACCAATGACAAAAATTACTAATTTATTTAATGAGCCATTAGAATCCATCTGTGAACAAAACCATATTACTTAAACTGTAACTTGTTTATTCTCCTTCTGTTAACATTTCTGCTTTTGGCAAATTACTTGTCCTTCTATGGGCTCTCTACTCTGCATTGAAGAAGGTCATGGTATAGTAACTCCTTTCCAAAGTGTTATGGGTTCAATAGTAAACCAATTCACTTTTGGTCAGCAACTCTCCTATTGAGAATTCTTCCAGAACCTAATTTCTCTGGTAATTACAATTAACGCTAATGAGCATTGCAGTGCAACCTCACTAGGCTGAATTCATAAATGCTTGTCTAAGATAAACTACTGGCAACAGTTGCTTTGGAATAGACCATAGTGTAGTATAGGACTATAGCTCTATGGGCTCTGCTATCCTCTCTCTACCCACCCTCTCCCTTCTCCTTTCTCTCTTTTATGCTATTCTTAAAAATAGCTACTCATAAAAACCTAAAGTTTTCAATAATTATCTGGAACCCTATGCAGACCACTAGGAAGTGACAGTAAAAGCGAAAAACATAAGAAGGCAACCATAAAATTATAATTTAACTTCATGAAATTTAAAATATTTCACAGGCTGATTTCATCATACTGATGAAATTAGACAATTTTATTAGACAGAAAACTCACTTTAAAACAGGCCAATGAAGAATACCTGTAAACCACAAAGAGTAAACAGATAAAGACATCGTTATTTCCTTTGATATTTACCTCATGTTTATTAGTAAAGGTAAATTAATTCTATATTCATATTTTCAATGATCCATGCTCAATAGAAGTTGAACAATTATGAACCACAATTAAATGACTTGGAGAAGTGTAGAAACACAAATAAAATCTGGAAGAGACACTGCCATCTAGTGATGGGATAAAAACTTAACCAGTTCACGTGTAAAGAAAATGCGTGGCAGTGTTACAGAGAAATAAACACAATTCTCAAAGAGCTAATGAATTATAACTCAAAATACCCTTAAACTGGAAGGCTTATTTTCTGATCCATTTAAAATATTATCCTATCAATGATACTGTGCTTCAGTATGAGACAGCTCTTATAAAGAGACAGACATATCTCTAAGAAAGTGAAAGATTCTTTTGGAATAAAATGCATTATTGAAGTGTAATTATACTTACGTTTTCTGCAAAAAGGTCAGGAAAACTGATCAGGCTAAACTAATATCAATGAAGTGTAATTGCTGGATCTGAAGTCCATCATCTGCGTGACAGTGCTTTGTTGATATTACATTATTCCACAGAAATAATGCTGAAAATTTGTACATTTCTGATGAATTCTGTATCTGAATTCACCAAAGATTGATCTCAGGACTATAATGATATATTTTTAGTTTTAATACCTTTAGTAACTGCAAATACAATGGATGCATACAATGGATATGTATGGTCAGTACCACACAAACTTACAAAGGATGTAGCAGAGGAGGTCCTATAACAGATGTGCAGACCTGGGGTTTTAAAAAAGTTATTGTGTTGGTGGGGTCTGTTTCTCCTTTATGAGTTACAGAACACATTACAACTGTTCTATCAGATTAATTAAGGATTAATTCTATGAAAGTAATTGCACGAATGAAAGGGTTAAACACAATTTACTGAGTAAGGGAAAGGATTTAAGATCCGAACAGGAAAAAAGCGAAGATGTGCATAGACAAAATGTTGCAACAAGAAGATATTTTTTAGATATTATTCTATGCATAATAGAAAATGAGGAACCAAAATAAAACAAGACACAAGGGGCAAGGGAATAAATATTGATATTGCAGCAGCAATTGACTTGACATCGTAATCTCTTGTCAAGCTGCACAGTGTCTCTTACTCTTGAATTGACATACAGCAGCTCCAAATGTCATCCTAATTATACTGGCAGAGCAAAGTGTCCTTAGGGAAATATGAAGTGGAAACAAACAAACACAGGCTTCCCATGCAATGGGAATGGCACTTCCACTTTAGTGTCAAGTAATACTGTGTTAAATTTGGACCTTAAACATTAGCAATTCTTTATTTGGCTTCTTTTGTCTCTGTTATACATGATAGATATTTACATCTGTGATGATGGTGTTCCTCTGCAAAAAAGTTTGTCTTCTCTTTTTCAAAACTATGTTCTAAGCAAAATATAGGTAATATTAAATGCCAGATGAATTACAAAAAACCCTCCCAAAAGTACACTTAATTAAAATTCTCAGATTTAGGTTTTTTTCTTTCATTAACTATCACTAGATATATAGAACCTTCTTGTCACAAGACTGATGTTTTAATTTTCTTTTCCTCACAGGATGCTTCTGAAACTGATCTTTTAAACAGATAAAGAATAGAGTCAGAAATAGTCCAGATCTTCAGGAAACAAAGCCATTGTGATTACTATCAACAGGAGAAAAACAACCCAATTCCTCTTTGAATAAAGATAGACATATACAAAAATAAAGTTCCTTGAAGAGGTCTGAAAGAAAATATTTCCTGACAAGGTAATGCTATAAAATAAGCTTTATTTCACTTTCAGGGAAAAGAAAATGTATCCAGATAAACAGAAACACAGTAGTACTACTATTAGTATAGGAACTGTGTTAGTAAGCATCAGCAATTGTAGATATTTTTGACTTCAGACATATCCTGGAGTGGCTCTTCCTAGACTGGAAAGAATTGTGGTGCTATCGTGAAGCCCACAGATCAGCAGTTTGCTGGAAGGGGCAACAGTCCATGGCACTAGCCAGCATGCAAAGCAGAGCAGATTGACAGATTTCCTTTCCTAAATTCTTGTGGAGAGAGTTTCTAGACCTGGCACTCAAAGATATTCTTCTTTTATATACTTACAGTTGTCACAAAACTTTTATCTTTATTCTAGAAGGATATTTATTTTGTTTGTGAGGCAATTTGCACACAGACAATTACTCTCCTCTCCACAGCACATAGAGCCTATCACATTTTATAGAGTAGTTTACATTCAGTTTCATAATAAAGATTTCAAAGGGCCATATCACATAAGAAGGGTGGTTGTTCACAGAAATGAAACAAGAGGGTTAGCTCAAAAAGTACTAACTTCATAAGTCAAAATTATTTCCTTAGTGGAAAAGTAGAGAATAAATGAAAGTTTTGGGCAGAAGACAGGGGATGTACATCATCCTTCTTTTCTCACAGAAATTTCACAGGCTGATTTGAATCAACAGTCTTTTCCTGCATAGTCTCCTCAAATAGAAGAAATATTTGTACATAGTTGCAGTGACTCCACAGATATGCAGACCCAGGTTTTTTTAATGTGTTTTGTTGGTGAGCTCTATTTCTCCCTTATAAATTATACCCTCGTATTCCTCTGAGGGTTTATCAAAATAGGGGCAAGATGCAAAGAATTTTCATTTTGCTTTGACTTTGATGGCATAGCCTCCAACAGAAGTTTTTTGTTTGTTTTGTTTTCTTTTTTCAGTTCTGATGTTTTCTCCCACTATAATGCTAGTGTTAACACAATAACCCAAACCAGGAGAAATGGTACAGAATTTGAAGACATTTATTGCTAAACTCATCTGTAAGAAGAGTGTTGATAAATGTAAGCCAAATATGAACATTTAAAGCTATTACCATGTAACCAAGATTTAGAAGTCATTCATTTACCACAATCCACACAGTTATTACTTTACCTCAGAAAAGTAAGTTTTCGTCTAGATCTAAGATTAAAATTGGTAAAAGGTATTATAAGAATAATATTGAAAGTAGCAGATAATCTCTAATTCTGCCTGGCATTCACTGGTAATTTGCTGTGGACAGTGGTACACAATGGCTCAGTACACTACATTTTATCCCATTGTATACATACTGGCACATTTACATATCACAAGGTGTGCTACACAATGTATTCTAAGACTCTAAGTCACAACATGTATTGCTTAATACAAACTTACTGGCTTCTACAGTGTCGTTCTGTAATTCTGAACTATTGCTCTTTAATAAATTCATAAATTAACAGAAGCAAAAGATAGATAAATGAAACATGCCAAAACCAGCAAACTATTAGGCACTGCTCTAATTAATTTTGTGTAAGGTTTCATTTAATGGATAATATGCTTGTTTGCACTTTTCCTTTAAAATAAAAAAAAAAATAAAGAAAACCAAACAAAAATTTTTCTATCAGAGCTACTCTGGACAAGGACTTTCCTTGGTTCTTAGCTCCAAAACTATAGCTTCTCCTATATGACCTGTTTACACCCCTTGCCATTTCTGTTTGTTTGAGTTTTTATTTTTTATTTTTCTTAGTATCACCACTGTAGTGTTATAAACAAAGAGGTTTGGGGATGGAAATGACTTTCCTTCTTTTTCAAAAACATGGCTACATTGTTGTCCCTGTTACTTCCATCTCTGATCCTCCAACTTTCATTTCAGGTGAAAGACAAAGCAATCCTTCATGTTGTTTTAAATCCAGCCCTGTCTTAAAAAGTTGTCTCCATTTGAAAAGAAGACAAAATCTTTGATTGGCTACTTTGCAGCTGTAAAAAAAATGAATTAATATAAGAAAATTAGCAGCAATTTGGAAAATTAGCTAATAGACCATAGTCTCAGAGTGGTGATCAAGTGTTTTCACTCAGGTTGGCAACCTGTCACATGTGGGGTTCCCCAGGGATCAATACGAGTAATCATGATGTTCAATACCTTCATGAATTATCTGAATGATGGAATTGAAAGGGCCCTCAACTAGTTTACTGGTGACGCAGAACTGGGTAGTGAAGTGGACATGTCAGACAGACATCTGGACACACTTAAGGACCTTCACATCCTTCTTAAATTATGAGGCCCAAAACTGTACACAGTACTCAAGATAAGGCTGCACCAACACTGAATAGAGCAGGATAATCCTCTCTTTTGACTGGCTGGTTATGCTTTAATGCACCATTGGCTGCCAGAGCCCACTACTGGCTCATATTGAGCCTGCTGTTGATCAGCCACCCCAGGTCTCTTTCTGCAGAATTGCTCTCCATCTATTCCTCTCACAATTTATACTTGTTCCCAACATTTCCTCATCCTAGAATACTGCATTTTGACTTGTTAATTTTCATCCCATTAAGAACTGATCAATGCTCCAATCTATCCAGATCCCTCCAGAGTTATCTTGCCCTACAGGAGAGTCAACAGCATCTCACAGTTTGGTAGCATCAGCAAATTTGCTAATAGTGCATTCAACTACTTTATGCAGATTGTTGAACAATATATTGAACAGGACTGGGCCTAGAACTGAATCCTGAGGAAAACTGCTGCTGACTGGTCTCCAGCCAGATGTAGCCCCTTTCACTACAACCCTCTGAGCTTTGCCTATCAGCCAGTTCTTCATCCAACACACTCTCTTGGGGCCCTTCCAACCTGGGCTGTTCTACAATTCTATGAAAGGGTGGAAACTGTAACTAGAATGTCCAGACAGGAGGTTTTCAGAGATTCTAGACAATGTTGATGAAGAGGACAGCACTGATGGAGAGCAGAGATTTTATGGCCACTTTGAGCAGCAGTAGAGCAGTGAGAAAAACATTTCAACTGAAAGTGAAATGTGCATCTTTGCAAAAATTAAATAGATCTATATTAGCTCCTATCACTCAAAGCAGCTGTTTCTTAAACAGCCCTCATGTTTGCTCCTTCTTCCCAATAGTATAGTTGTTTTTAAATGGAGACACTATCTCTATGACAGAAATTGGAAGTCTATCACGTCAGATTTTGCTGGGGAGTACAGAGCTGCTCATCTTCCCCAAGTCAAGACAGCTATGGGAAGAGAGAAAGCCACAAGGACAAGGACACTATCTCACCAAGGTTGCTAAATGCTTATGGCCTTATTGCGTCTTTAATGCCTCATTGAAAGCTAATCTCTTACAGAGTGTACATAAGAAGGACAATCTGAATATTTAGTATCCACAGAACTACGCTTCTCTGGAGATAATGATTTAAAATAATGATTCCATTTATGACAGAGAATAGAAATTTAAATAAAATATAGTTCTCATTTATTACACAGTTGATTTGAAACACCGGTGAAATGAATGTTTTGGCTGCCTGTAAAAAATATATTAAATGAATGAAAAATCAATCAAAACTCTAAACCTTTCTGACAGTATATTTGAGATGAACAAAAGAGAGTGGCCCTGACTGAAATCTGTATTACTACAGTGATTTCATGTTTTCCATTCTCATGCCTAGCACACCACTGGAAATTCTTTAAAGATTATAATGAAGATAGCATCCCTGTAGGTAAGTACAGCAGGAAATGCTGCAGTTTACTAACTTCAACTACGGTCAGGTGACAGAGAGCAAACCTGTCCCTCCTCTTTCATGTCAGATAACTAGTAACAAAAATAAGGACCACCATTTGTCAGCGTGCTCATATGGCTCAACAGTATCATAGAATCATAGACTCATAGAATTGGCTGGGTTGGAAGGGACCTCAGAGATCATTGAGTCCAACTCTTTAACCACCGTTGCGGTTGCTAGACTATGGCACTGAGTGCCACATCCAGTCTCTTTTTAAATATCTCCAGGGATGGAGAATCCTCTACTTCCCTGGGCAGCCCATTCCAATGCTTGATCACTATCTCCGTAAAGAAATTCTTTCTAATATCTAACCTAAACTTCCCCTGGCACAACTTAAGTCCATGCCCTCTTGTCTTGTTGAAAGTCGTCTGGCAAAAGAGACCAGCCCCCACCTGGCTACACCCTCCTTTCAGGTAGTTGTAGAGAGCGATGAGGTCTCCCCTGAGCCACCTCTTCTTTAGGCTGAACAGCCCCAGCTCTCTCAGCCTCTCCTCATAGTAATTGCTATTAATAGAGCAGCTAGAGTCAGCAGTTTGACAATAACTTTAAAAGATTTTCAGTAGTCACTACTGAGACCTACATGTGTGTCTCATTTGAACAGATCCATTGAAGTCAACAGATCCATTACTGACTCAAGAAGGTCAATGAGAATGGAGATAACTCCCAAGTAATCAAACCAAACAAAGTTTATTCTCATGCGTGAAATTGGTAGTTTAACTCTATTTTATAAATATCCCTGAAATCCTTTTATATATTTTTCAGATGTGACTTTACCTGGAGAATTATTACCTTCCTTTTAATGTAACCCTTACGACTTTATATACTTCGAATCTGTCACAAAAGAAACTCTCTCAGAGAATCTGTGCGTTGCCAAGATTACAGATATTATATGCTGTTTAGCCAAGTACATTGTGGCTCTTTCAGGCATACAACCTTTAAGAAAGTATACCTTTGAAATTCAATGTCACTTTTATATGTTCTGCATAAACAAGAAACACGTAAGGAGTGTTTTCCAAGACAGAATTATAGAGAAATACATGTTGCTTTAGTCTGGAAGCTTGGAGTGGAAAAAATTTGACTTAAAAATAAAACAAAATAATAAAAAATGTGGCTTTTTGGCAAGCATAATCTGTTTCTGCTTCCTCTGTGTGTGATTTCTGAAAAGTCAGAAAATACCTGAGAAATTCAGAATGAAATGTGGAAGAGTATAAAGGGCTGAAATGGAGATAGAGCATCAAAGATGAAAGACAATAGTTTAATTATCTTGAGAGATGTACCAGATATGCATAAATTATACATATTAGCATTTGCCCTTTTGAAATTTCTTTTCATCCTATTTGTCACTTATTGCATAAAGCAGCAAAGGCAATGCTTTTGATACCCATTTGCTTTGTGCACGCACACACAAACAGAAAAAAAGTGAGAGAGAAGAAAAAAGTCAGCACTGACCAATACAATGCCTGTTTCTGGAATGAAATATTTTGCTATGAATGAAATAGAAAAACAGTTTCCCTGATGTCACTGTATGCTACCTTTCATTTAGATGTTCTATATTTTTGGTATAAAAATACAGATGAAATAAAAAATGAACATTAAGTAACACCGTATGTGTAACTGTACTAGCTTTTCGATTTTCTCTTTCTGGAGGTTCACTCAAACAAGAGAGTTGTCTTGAGTTTTTTCTAAAGCATTTCTATATCGTCTCTTCCAAGAGATTTTTTGGCATTTGCTCTTTTCTTTTTGGTTGTAACCTGAAAGTTTAGATATTGTAGCTTGTAAGAATATTCTGCTACTTGGAGTAAAGATGGTGGCACTTTTTTCTTCTTTGTATTACACGATTATGACACTTGGCTTGAGAAAGATATTTTTACCTGATATGAAAGTTTCTCCCACTTTCTTGAGCAGCTCCCTAGTACCAAAGGCAGTACAGACAGGGAGAAATAAAAGACTGACATTTCCAGTGCCCCCATCAATTTTCTGTCCACTAGTGTCTGAGGTCCTTATAAACCCTTCTAAAAAGTGCTGTAACACTGGGACATTGCTATCTTGTGTTAATGTACTTCCATGGGGAAAATGGGATTGAATCACTTTAGGTTGGGGGGTAGACCTCAAGGTAAGTGAGTATGGTCGTTACATTGCCACAACCAGTTTTGAAAAGGGCAAATAATTTTTTCCTGCTTATAACTTGCTATTTTTTGTTGAAAATGCCTACAATTAGGTGAAATAAATGAGGGGCTTGACTGTGTTAGGAAGGGGCAAATCACAATACTGCTAAACCTGGGATGGGCTGAAGCTCTGCACAAGATAGTGGCACAGCTCTATCTGCAAGCCTGCAGTTTAAAAATGCAATAAATGCAAATGGTTGGACAGGAGAGTGTTTGTTTTAGCAACCACAATTTTGGTCCTATTTTTAAAAAAATTAACTTAAATACTTTTTTTAAGAGCCTTAGTAGCATCCCATCCATACTAAGTGATGTATAACTAGGATTAATAATGTTAAATTGAGAAAAAGTAGTGTCTTTTACATGATCTATTCCATATAAATATTCTTGTCTCCAAACCTGTCAACAGCTGTCAGGTGCTCTAAGTAAGTATTCCATTGGAAACCATAATTGCTTCTGGGTTTTTTAGGCATTCAATTACCCCTTTTCAGAAATAAAGCATTAACTATTAGCATAGTCATAGAAACAAAGCACTACAAAGCAAAACAAAGCCCAAAATATCTATTAACTCAACAAAGGGAGAAAAGAAATTCAGAGACAACTGAAGATGAAAGTGATATGAAGGCAGAAGGAGAAAAACATTTTGAAACAGAATCTGTGTCAGCTTCTCAACACTGTACTAGCATTCATTAGTCATACACATACTCTTTTTTTTTAAATAAGTTTTTGTGATAAACATCATCCTATAAGAATATTTCATGAATTTCTCTTCATCATGTGAATACAGGAAGTTATCCAGGCATTTTACTAAGTTGGACTTAAACATGAGCAAGCAATATGGTCTTGCAGGAGTCTAAAGGTGTCCTGGGCTGAAGGAGGCAGAGGTGGCAGGTGGAGGGAGGCCACAGCTGTAGTAATGTTTCCAGATATGGATTCCTCTGTACAAGAGAGATACAGATATATTGGAGAAAGTCCAGTACAGTGTGACAAAGAGAAGGCTCAAGAGGATCTTATCCATGTGTGGATAACAATATAAAAATATTTCCGGTATAAAATACCTGCAGTGAAAGTGCGAGGAAGATGAAGATGGGGTCTTTTCAGAGGTGCCCAGTGACAGGATCAGAGGCAATGGGCACAAACTGGACACAGGCAGTGAAGTCTGAACATTAGGAGACAATTTGTTACTGTGTGGTGAAGCATAATTGAGCATTAGCACAGGTTGCCCAGAGAGGTAGTGAAGTCTCCAGCCTTGAAGACATTCACAAGCCACCTGGGCACAGTTCTGGGAAACTAGGTGGCCCTGCAGGGGAACTTGTCTAGATGGCCTCCAGAAGTGGTGCCTTCCAACTTCAACCATTCTGTGATTCTGCTGTTTTGGATATAATGGTTAAAAGAAAAAATGAAACAACCCCCAAGATGCTATTGTACAGGTGCAACAGGGTAGCCCTTTTATCTCCAGCAAAGGGGTTGTGTGTGTCTGGCACCTCAAGGCTTCACCATGTTCAAATTAGCATGCTTTAAACAAGACTTTGCTAATGAGCCACTGAGTTGTTGAACTTCTATTTTACTGGTATTTCACTTGGTGCTAAAAGATATTTGAAGCATAATTGAAACTTATAAACAGCTATAATAAACAGAATAACACTGCAATCTATCTATTAGATATTTTTTGTATATATTTTACTGTATTTTTTAAAGAAAGAGTGAAGAACATAAAGAGAAAGTAGGTGTTTTTTCACTGTAATTATTCTCTCTCAAATGATACCACTTAGCCACTGGAGTACTATGAAGGTGCTAAGTTCTACCTCTGCTAATCTGCAGGGGAAATAACAGCAGTTGGGTGTGTGGATTTAAACTGTATTTATGACAGACAAATTCAATAACTTGCTGTTATCAAAATGAGGAGGTCATTCTTGTTCTATTTATTTCTCCCCTCTACTCTTAGATCACTGATTTGTTTCTTCTAGACTCCTCAAGCAAGCCAGCTAAACCTACATGGACAGAGAAAAATAAATCAGGAAAAAAGTAAGCAATTTTTTGCTGAAGTCTTCAGCAAATGTGATTTTCTAGGACTTCAAATTCAAGGTGCTAAAAGGGGGTGAGGTGAGGAAACAGCAAGCTGTTGCTTTGTGTCAGCTGTTCCTAGAAGCAGTTCGTAGGACATCAGCGTATCAAAGCCTGTATTATTTCACTGAATGTACAGGGCCTAATTAAATTATTTGCATTAGATTAAATGAATCACATTCATGAAAGGGTCATTGTGTTTTCAATTCTGCTTCATCTTCAGACCTAAACGTCCAATTTTGAAAGGCAGAAGCATGTCTCTTCCTTCTCAGGAATCACAATCCTCAAGTTTGTTTTCTCTTTACCATTTGTATCACAACTTGAAAAGTCCTATTCATTCTGGCAAAGCATGTCCTGAAGAGGACCTTTCTTTCCTATGAAGCATCACTTAAAAAGTGGATGCCAGAATCTGAGTTTCTTTGCTCCTTTTTGGGAAATTAACCCAATCTGCTGGAAGCAAACCTTTCCTGGTAGGTGGTAGAGAAGTGTCATTCCATTCAGCTGAAGTTCTGTTACACTATGTAGCATTACGGATAGGGTTTGTTTTTGTTGTTGTGGAACAGCATCTGTACCTTGTTGTTAGTATATGTTTTATGTGGATTTTAGTATTTATTCAATGTGTTACTGGTTTAACTGTTTCCAGTATTTGGCAACTGGCAAGAGGAGAGTCAACTGTTTCCAGTATTTGGCAACTGGCAAGAGGAGAGTCAGAGGATCCAAATTATGGCTTAAAAATTATAGGTATCTTAGTTTATAAATTTAAAAAGCAAGTAGATCTAACAAGGAATAAAATGTAAGAGAGAGATGTGTTTATCCTCTAAAATGTGTTTGTTTATCCTCTACACTCTCTTTAACCTTGAAGTCTTACAATTGAATCCCTGCATTCCTGATGGCCTAATTAGCAACCTGCTCAAGATACCTGAAGTGACCCTTAGGGCAACAGGTGAACATATGGTTTGCTGTCTTCCAGCTTCTTTGGATAAACTTTAGGAAGTTTTTAGTTTATCAGCTCTTTTCACATTATGTATTAAACACATATTTTGGCACTGTGATTTAAAATGTCACCCAAATCATCTGAAAATTGTATTTGGAAATAATTAATGAGCTGAAATTGCATTTGGAAATATTGAATTAGCTGAAAGGTCAGGAAGCACCTTTTTTTTAGAGTTTTTATTATTATTATTATTATTATTATTATTATTATTATTATTACTATTATTAATGAGTTCCTTGAGAATTAAAACCACAAACAGATAGCAGGTGAAGCACTTTGAAGAAACCAAACATAGCCACATTATAACTGGGAAAATATGACTGAGAGACGTGATTAAAAGTTGAACTATTTATTTGTATTTTATAAGTAGCGAAAAAGTAGCATATTGCATACTACATACGGTGGATAAAGTGATCTTCATGGATTAATGTCTAAATTATGACATTTATAGTGTAGCTGTAGTATCTACTTCATACACTGTACATGTAAACTGTAGGTAAAGAAACCTAGAAATATAAAATGAAGAAGACAGAAGACAGGAAAAATGAGTAGAGAAAAAATTCAGACACAAAAGGAATAAGGTTCTGTCATGCACTGCCATTGAATATTGAACTTTGAAAACTACAAAGCTGCAGAGTTATATTCAGCTTTTAACTCTAACTCTCTGTGCTCTCTATGAATGGACAAACCATATAATCCATGTGATTACTTTAGTGGAGAAGATCAAAAAAGTATTATGTGTAGGTTTGTATGAACCAGGAAAAACTTCTTTTTATTCAGCAAAGTTACTCTATTACTGGTGAAATAGTATGAATATAGAATTATACTTTTATAATTTGTTCCATAAGCATGACAGAGAAATTTATCTTTTGAGATTAGGTTGTGATACCACATGTGATAAATTATGCACATGCATGTGGGGAAAATGTGTTAGATAGAAATGTCAGGTGAAAAAGAGGAGAATCATGCTGAGAAAACTGAAGAACACAGGACAGCTATGAATACATATAAAATGGGAAGAAACCACTGAAAGTGAGCAAGACAGATCAACATGGTCATAGTACAGGCAAATATTATCCTGGGTTAGAGGCAGAAGGATGATACTGTGTCTGATGCTGTCTATAATGAAGATTAATTTAGTACAAAGGCAACCAGAACTATTCCAGCATCAAGCTGTAAAAGCACAAATTTTCTAGTTCCACTGAACTTAACAGACCTCTCTGAGGCTGAGATATTGTTGCATCAGGGATATTTTAAAGTTCATTCATATTGAATTTTCCAATTACTGGGGATTTTAATCTCTTTTCTCTTTTTTTTTCCCCTCCCCCCCACAAAACTAAGGAATCTATCACTTCAGAAGTCATATATTTTTAATGAAATTGCTTCTTTATCCCAGTAACAGGGACAATGTTTGACACAGGTTTGTGTGGTTTAATTAAAGAAACTAAAAAAACATATCTAAATTCTACATGACCTAACATATGCTTTTCCTCCATTTATTTCCACCCATTCTCTTGGGAACTGCAGGACCATCCTCACAATAGCTCTTCACTCTTCTTCCCTTGTTACGATGAATGCTTGGACACGGAACTTCACCTCTTCAAAAAGGTGGAAAGAAACATTTCACCCTCCAAAGTGGTTTTGACCACCAGACTTCTTCAGCTGTGCTCCAAAATTTCCCAAGTTTTCCCCTATCAAATGCTATTCAAATGGCAGCACACTGGGAAAGAAAAGAGGTTTCATTTTCACTGATCAGAGCTATCTAACATGAACCCTTTTGGATGAAAGGAGGAATGCACAAGCTTACATTTTCAAGGTGAAGCCAACTCAGACATTAAATTGTACAATTCAAACCCATTCCTATAATATTCCAACTAAGGCAGAGCTCAGTTCAGCTTCACATGTAGAGTTTCTAGATCACACAAAATATGATAATCTTTAGTAATGCATTTCAGATGAATACTGTCTTTGGTAATGTGTTCATTTAAGAGGTGACTGTTCCCTAAAAATACTATTTTTCCCAGAATTTTCACTACTAGTGTTTTGTGTAAGCTGGTCAGTTGTTCTACAAAATAATAGTTAAATTTATATATCTTTGAAATAGGATATTCATTTTTTGCACTATCTTCACAGGTCATGTACAAAGAAGCAGGACATGAGATGGTTACTAAGTGACAATTCACAATTAAGTTCTTTTCATTGTAACACTTGTTTCCAGCATGTTTGCTCTCAGCTTTGCAGTGAAAAATATCTGGAATATTGTTTGAAACAGATTATGTGTAGTTTCATGCGATTCAGTCTGGGGTTTTTGTGTGCTGCATATAACAACAGTCTTTATAATTCATGTACAACACAATCTGTCATTAATCTTACAACACAAGACAAGAAGTAAATGCATTAGGAATGCTGAATGAGTAAGATGCCTTAGAAAGAAACTCTAGTAGATGTGATAACATGTATACAAAACCATTTGGAAGCCAGAATTTTGTAAGATACAGCAGTGATGAAGTGGTAAGATAAAAATCCCAAACAAGTAACATTAGAACGGAATGATTAATGCGGGACTGTTCCATAAGATCGTAAGAATAGCATAATGTTGTCACATGAAAAATCATGTAAAATCTTTTATGTAGGAAAGGAACTTAATAACATCATAAGTTTGTCAATATGGACACCAAGCATAAAAATAATTGACTGTAATATAAATATGTTAATAGATAATTAATAGATAATAGTTAATAGATAATTAGTAGATATTAACCATACTAGTGAGATCTTCATTGAACTAGATGCTTATCTTTGTGAAGAACTAGATTTTTTTCTTGTTTTCTAGAGAGACACTGACAGGGTTTTATTCATTCTAGAGAATAGTGAACTGATTTTATTAAATGAGCCATTTTCTCCAGCAGTGCAGTGGGGAAGATAAAAATTCCAAAATGCAAAATGCAGAACATTTCTCTTGATTCAGAATCAGATCAACTTGGCTGAACAGTCAACTAAAAAACAATTTCAAATCTATTTCTTCTATCAATTACTGGATTTCACTCCCAAAAATTCCAATTTCTGAATGTAAATTCCTGCAAATCATAAATATATACCCAATGGTTAGAGAAATGGGTGGATTTTTAGAAAAATAATAAGGCCTTGATTATCCAGACCAAAGTATTTTTGCATCAGACATTTCATACGAATGCCATTGTAAAAGCCCCCAAATTCTTATTTATCTATCATGATGTCAGATTCCATCTCTGGAAATACAAGGACAGGAAATGTTTTTTGTTGTTTTTTTGTTTGTTTTGGTTTTGGGGTTTTTTTACAAATACAGGGACAGGAAATGTTACAAAAATCTAGAATTCTGAAGAAAAGCTTGTTATCCTAAAATATATGTTAAAAAATGGACATCTTATCTTCCATATTAGTGAGGATCACAGCACTTCAGCTATACAGGTAGTCATAAAGAAACATTGTGCACCCAGGCTGCAATATAATTTTCAGGCAGATTTGTAGTTTTCAAACTGCCAGCTAAATATTTAGCTTTGCTAGGCACCAGGAACCCCCAGAGTTAAAATGTCCTAGATCTAACAGCATTTTTAAAGAGAAAAGTTACATGACCAAAACAAATAACTTCTGGTTACAACTGTGGTAAGTTTTTTACAGATGTGAGTAATCATAATCAAGCTTTCATTGTTTTTAATGTCATTGGTATCTCATCCATTACAGATAAGTGCCTGTATTCTAAGTTAAGTGGCAGATCAGCTTGAGGTAGATTGAATTAATGTTTTCGTTTCTTAAACTCCAAGATAAGCATAAGTTTTAAACAGTGAAATAAAAATAAATCTAATGGTTTCTAAGAGCTTTTTTTCAGTGTTTTCACTATTGTTTTGGAAGTATTTTCAACCTACTTTGAGAGCACTACAGTAACATCCTTAGAATTTGGGAGTCAAATAAAAAAATTCTACTGAAGTCAACAAAGAAAACTTTGGCAAATAGTTCCATCATCAAATGAACAGATCTAAAGATTGGGCAGGCTGAGGGCCAAGACTCACATTCTCTGTCCAATTTTGGTGCAAGTCAAACATATACTTTCTAGGAAAAGCGAATTTTGGAATGCAGCAACATGGTAGAAAAGTCTGAGTATTTCTTTGCTAAATCCATATCAGAAAACAACAGTCCAGAGTTTCCAAGTACAAGGTTTGAGCTAATTTCCCCACTTTTCTGTAAAACCATGCAGTTCTGCTCAATCTTCCTGTTGGCAAAGGCTGTCGGCTAACATTCACCATGATTGGGCATAGGGTGAGGGGGAGTTTTGATCAGGCTATTCAGTGATAAGTCCTTAGCCCTTTGTCTGCCTTTCTTCTTTACAAGTGTGAAAGCAATACAAGTCCCTGAACAACCTCTAGAATATAGTTTAAGGAAGTTTCTTTTAAAGTGAACTTGGAAGTTTACAATATAGTTATTAGGAGAGTTTGACTGTTGAGGGAAGACATATTTCATTATACAGATGGTGTCTCCCACTGAATTCAACACATCATATATGAAATGCAAATGCTTAAAATTCTTTAGTTGATCTAAAAATGAAATCAGCAATAATGAATGTCTATGCTAAGGGACTTGTGTTTGCAGATTCACAGAATCATAGAACCATAGAATGTTTTGGGTTGGAAGGGACATGAAAGATCATCTACTTCCAAACTCCCCTGCCATGGGCAGTTACACACTCCCCTGCCATGAGTAGGGACACCTACCACTATATTGGGTTTAACAGATATAGAAGGCTCTCAGAAGTAAAACAAAATTTTAAAATGTGACAAATGAGAAAAGTAAAAAAACCCACTAGATGGATTTCCCTGGTCATTTACAAGGAAAAATAGAACTACTATCTCTGCATTCCTATAGTTTATCTTTTTAAAGAAGTATCATTATTTTCTGAATTAGTAATAACTTGACTGATCTGAGGAAACATGAGCTTTTTGAAACATGTAGCAGTGCACTATAGCATTACAATCTTGAGTCCTTTGCTTGGCAAATGGAATACTAAAATTCTCTGCATCATTATGCATCTAAAATATTACCCAAAATTATCATCTAAAATTTCTGCCAGCCCACAGCTGCAGATATTTTAACAGTGTTGTGCTGTGCAGAGATAACTAGTCATAAGTAAGTGAACTGAAAACTAGTCAGAAGTAAGTGAACACTGAAAATAACAGTGCTGAATTGAGCTTAGTTTTCCCCTTTTTGCTAGTCCACCAGCCTCCTGTCTGTATCAAGAAGACACATCTGACCCTCAGGCCAACAGTCAGAGTAAGAAAAATGTACTCTGTTCAAGGTTAGTCCCTCCAGTACAAAATAAAGTGTACAAAGAAACAGATTCCTATCTAAGTCACTTTTTCTGAAATGCACTATAGGGTATCAAAGCTCTGAGGTGTATTGTAAGAGTGTCCAAGGGCATTTAAAGATGCAGAGCCAGGTAGGGTAGAGTAGGGTAAGATGGGGCAGGGAGGTGTTTCAAACCACAGAAAGCAGAAGCTGGATCTGGTGCAGTCTGATCTGCAATGTCTGTTGGTAAATGTTTCCCTTGGCATGAGCCAAATATATACTCAGACCTTGACTGACCTCTGAATTTAACCAACAAGTACAGAGAAGAACACAGAATCAATGTATCATCTCTACCTATGGCTTCTATGGTTAGCTGAAGAATTTCTATAGAGCTCTGAAAAAAATCAGCTACTTATTTTGTCACTGAAGAATTCTGCTTTTCCAGCCCAGGACTGTTAGACCTATGTGTAAATCTGAAGGCTGAATATGGATTTGAAAGAAAATAAGAATTGTTAGAGCTCTGATATGTGTTTTCCCCACTCCTTCTTTTAAAACCTCGCTTTTTTCAAAACTCTCCTTAATCTCTTTTTAAAACTGTTGCCACTCTTGTAAAATGTTGTTTCTCTAATTCTAAACAGATGAGATGAAGAGATTACATACTAATTAATTTTTCAGTGGTTTCAGATCTTAGTTCCTTCAGAACTTGTAGAAGATCACTATCTAGTCCTGTTGTTTAATTATCCCTTTTTGTTTGGTTTGGTTTGGTTTGAATTTTTTTTAAAAGTATTTTATACTGATACTGAAGTTTCCCAAAATTTTTCTAGGAATAGTCTCTAGGTGAATTGACCTCCCTTTGTCATAACAACACCGGTGCAAAAAAAGTAAAAAATAAAAAATTCTTTCCTAACATATTTTTATCAATTTTTCATGTTGATTTTAAACTTGGTTATAGTCAAGACATTTTGCATACATTTTCTGAGCAAGGTTGTACATTCTCCTTCACTTTTTTTCTGCTAATAGAACCTGTTGTTGCACATTAACAAAAATTGTATGTGGAACATACTGCTGAATCTTGCAATTTTTGCCCATTAGACTGACTGGAAAAGTTCATATTTTAATAATAGTAATAACAGTAGAAATATTAATAGTAATAACCACAATAATAATAATGTTTAATTAATAATAATAGTTAGTAATAATTAATTGATTAATAGTTAATAATTAATAGTTATTAATTAAGTAATAGTTAATAATTAATAGTTATTAATTAATAGTAATAGCAATAACGGTAATATTAAAAATAATTAACAGTAATATTTTTTTTGTGGCATATCTGAGAAAGAACCTTTTCTAGAAAGGTAATTAATTCAGCAGAATAAGGTTTTCTTCTGCAACCCAACTGATTTCATATCTTGGAAAGAAACCAAAATAGAGTCTGATATTAGCATTATACCTTGAAAACAGATTTTAGTTCTTGTATCTTATCTTTTTTGATCATAAGGAAACTGTGCATAAATATTGTGGCAGAGAGACAGGATAATAGCAATCAAAGCCACCTATCTAGAAGATGAAGTCCAGATTTTCTTCATACACTGATCTTTTCTGTTCTCTGGATTATAAATATTTCTGTTGTACACTTATGCTTACAAGATCATAACAAATAAAGTCTACAATTGCTACTCATTACAAAACTATGAAGAGCAAATGACAGAATGTAGGCTTTAATTATGAATGGATTTAGAAGGTATATTGAAATGATCTAGTTGGTTTTATTATTTTGAAGTCACAGTTCTTTCACAAGACTTTATAGGAAGTTTTCTAACAATACTGTATAGAAAGATCCTGACATTATTCATAAGTTTTTGTGAATGCAGATGCTTCAGCAGTTGTAGCACTAAGAAGACTTCAGTAAACTCTTTGAAAACAATCCTTTATCACTTCTGAAACGTCAGTCTGGTGTATTCCTTGATTGAAACCTGAGAATCAAATACACAACATTCTTAAGCTCTGCCAGGGGAGGTTTAGGCTAGATACGAGGAAAAAATTCTTTACAGAGAGGGTGATCAGGCATTGGAATGGACTGCCCGGGGAGCTGGTGGATTCTCTGTCCCTGGAGCTTTTTAAAAAACGACTGGATATGGCACTCAGTGCCATGGTCTGGTAACCACAGTGGTAGTGGATCAAGGGTTGGACTTAGTGATCTCAGAGGTCCTTTCCAACCTGGCTGGTTCTGTGATTCTGTGAAAATGAAACAGTACTGCTAATTCCTCAAATCATTAAAATATCAATGTCACAAAGGACAATGTCACCAATTATTCCTATTCTCCAAGTGCAGGACATTTTGGGAATATTATACCAATATGAAAAGAAGGAAAGCTACTACAAATTAATTCAGATATTCAGAGAGCTAGGAACAATGCCAAAAGACTTAGTATCTCATATTCCACAGTTAATCAGCAGTATTACTGACATACGGATTTTTATGTAATCTAATTACATCATTTTGGTCTGTATTGATATACCTCTTCATTTCTGTATGTGTTCGTGCATGTATAAACACACACAGAAGATAATGCATATGCAAATTATAAATTCCACTATAATTCTGTATTATCAGAGATGGCAGAGATTCATAATTATATAAATACATATGCTGCTTGTAATGAAACAAGTCATTGAAGTCTGCATGACTTTCCCAGGACTATCATATTTATAGACATATTAAAAGCTAACACTACAATGGTGCTTTTTTAATGTTTCATCAGATGCACAGAGATGGGGAAAAAGAAGTAATGGCATGAGGAAGAAGGTTCTAGGACTCACTAATAATTTTTTTTTTTTATCTGTAAACCATTTTTATGTTAATTCTATGAAATGCTTGCCTGTATGTGGAAAGTATTAGTATATGTAGGACAACAATATCTACAAAACCACTGAAATAAAATACTTCATATTAGGGCACTACTGTGTTCAGATCCTAACAGCACAGAATCACTGCATTTTTGATTCTCTAAAATCTGTTCAATATAATGAAAAATATCTGTAAAATTTACAGGCTTACTTAGTGTCTGTTTACGTAGAATTTAATATAAGCTCTAACCTAGTAATCTTTAACTACTTTCACAGTAGCCACTTTGTACAACTCCATGAATTTACATTAGGACTAAATTTCATCTGGTTTTGCATACAGAGGATTTGCTGCACACAATATTTGACATGCTTTGAGATGTTACAATTAAGCTATATTTGAAATGTCTTCACTGAAGATTGCCTCTGTACATGAGCTTTAACCAGTGTAACTCTTACCAGGATCTGTACCCAGATAGATCATGTTTTGGCTTTTATTTATATTAAACTATAGGAAAATAGTATTCCATTCCTTTATAAACTTCTGTATTTAAAAAAATAATAAATTCTTCTGATTCACTATAAAAAAAGTAAATACTAATTTCCATTTCAATACTGCTGAAGTTCCAAAAATTACTTAAGTTTTTCTGTAAGAAACACAATACATAAAAAAACTTTACCATTAGGAACAGTTTGTACTTTTAATACCAACCATCAAAACAAAAAAACCCAAGACATTTTTAGAGATCAGATATCAAGTAACAAAATTATCATAAATATTCATATATTTATTAAATTATTTGGAAAAAGCACAATATTCATTAACTAAGGAATGTATATTGAATCCCATAAATAAGCTACTGAAGTTTGTTTTTTATTCATTTTTCTGCACTTTTCAGCAACTTTTTCACTACCTGAATCATATATACTTCTGCCTTGCAGAGAAACTGAGGAAAGACATTTCTAACTGCCTCACTCCAATAGTGCAAAAACCTCTGAGAAAAAGATCCTGTAGCAAATAACACATAACTAAGAAGAAAAATATAATAATTGTTTGCCATTTTTTATATTCTGCTTTCATGGGACTCAACAGTTAAAAGGTTAAAACAAACAAACAAACAAACTAATTCCTGGTTTGGGTCAGGATAAAGGTAATTTTCTGTCTTGTAATTTTGCTTTCAGCTAAGTCTCCTGTAAGTAGCTGCATGTAGTGAAATGAGGCAACCAGGTGCCACTAATTACCAGGTAGTGGACATGAGCTTGTGTTAAGCCCACCTGTGCCTGATTAGGGCGGGCCCCAACTGTGCATGAGCAGAACTGGGGGCCAATAAAAGGTGAGCTTCCAAACACAGGTTCAGCTCATTGCTGAGCAAGCCAGCAGAGAGGTTAGCAGAGCAATAGCACCAAGCCAGGCTAATCAACCCTCAGGGTAATAGACTCAGAGCACTATTTGTGAACTTCTGCTGGAACACCTGCTTGGACCTCAGAGCACCGTGCCCTAAGAGAGGTTTGTCTTGCAAGAGCTGCACTTGCTGAAATTAACAGCACATTTCTCAGACAGTGTCTGCTTCTGGGACTGATAACAGTTGATGTTTATAGTTATAGCTAGACACTGGTGTGCAGAACCAAGGACACTGCACAGTTCTGAGGAACGTTTTGCCCTCTGGAAGGAGAAAAGAAATAAAGAGGTCGTACCTGCAAACCCTTCCTCAGGGAGGAATGGACAGGATAAATGACCAAAATTGACCAACAGAGAATTCCATCCCGTACACATCATACTCAGTATAAATTTGAGGGATCACGAGGGTCAAAACTCTTCCTGCTTCTCCTTATTCACCTGTCCCTGTTTGCTTCAGCACCCTGGGAGGATTCTGTTCATTCATTTGCCTGTGGTCCTGATTCATGCCAGCCTGAATCTCTGTGTTGCTGCCTCCAGCTCCCGACTGCTGCCAACTCCAGGAGTCCAGCCTGGACTTTCCCAGGGCTTCCCTGCAGCCTCAGTGGTGACGTGAGAGTTATTAGGGGAAAGATAGGAGAACGTGTTATCAATTTTCCTGTATATTTTTTTATATTTAGTATTTTTTTTCCTTTTTATCATTACTGTTTCATTAAAGCTGTGTAGTTCAGTTTCCAACCCATAAATCTCTCTTCCTTATTCTCTCTCCTCTCTTTATCAGGGAAAGATGGGGAATTAATAGAGAGAATCTGTCATTCGGTTTAATTGCTGGGCCAGTGTTAAACTGTGACAAAACTCTACCAGATGAAACCATACACACACCTTAAATGGAATTTCTCATCAATCTTCAGAATTAATACTTAACCTCACTGTCTTCATACCAAACTAGTAACCATTTCCATCCATGGAGATTTTTGATCTTTATCCTCACTTTCAGTTTTGTAATTTGATATTAATAGGCTTGCTGTATTTCAGCCATATTGTATCTTGAATATCACAGACTGCATTGTTTCTTTGTTGGCTGATACTTTTTTGTTTATTCACTTTTGTCTGTTTTCTTTTGCTTTGCTGTCTGAGAGAGTAAAATGGTCATACCGTGACAGTAACCTTAGACAGGAACAAAGGATATTTTCTTTGGAATTTAACATCATATGATAGTTTTATACATGCCCTGTAAAGCAATTGACCCCTTCATCAGAACTGGTCACAGCACTGTTTCTGAGAATATCCTCCCACTGCACACAGCCATCAAAGAAGAGTTAAAACTCAGTTATAACTGAATGAAAACAGTCACCTGGGTACACATGATGGTCAGCGGATCATGGATCAGCAAAAGCAATCGCCTCCTCTTTTTTAGGCTTGTGAGATTCACACAAAAAGCTTAGATGTACAAGGGAAGAGGAAAGGGAAAGAAAGGTGGCCATTAAGACTTTGACAGAGGTTTAGGACTTCTTTCTCTGGTTTATTTTCCATATTAGCATAGAGGTAGATAGTGAGGGTGGCTAGTGAAAAAAAATGCCTCTTTGAAAGAAGAAAAATACTGGCAAGGTCATGTGGATCACACACAGTTCTGGGAAATGGGATCACAAAAGATTGGCTGTTAAGTTTCTGAAGTTGAACCATAAATAATCATTAAGGATCTTGTACCTTCAATGAGCCATTCTTAAGGGAAAGAGATGAGTCTGAAAAACTATTGCATATGTAGGTCATTGGGAAAAAAAACTTATGCAGAACACAAGCAGTTGTCTTAGACCTCCAGTGGTGTAGCTAGACATGAAAAAGTAAGATTTTGAAAGCAGGTACAGTAAAACTCTGTAAAACTTACTGACTAGGGGACTGGGACAGATGCAGAAAAATTAATAGTGGAAAAGAACTACTTCTGGGAAAGGAAAAATACCTATGTCTGATTTTCCATGAGAAAAGGAGGAAAATTACTGTTTGAAGAATAGTAACTACCTATAAAATTTTTTAAAAATCTTACATATGTTAATTTTATATTTTCTTCTTAAAAAGTGTTGTGTTGATTAGCATAAGTATTTAGGTAAGTTCACCACTAAGGACAGAAAAAACCCAAAGCAAAACAGCTCTCCCTGCTTATAGGAAATAAACATTGCAGACTTGTGTTTCCCTTCTCTGTTCTTTGGGTAGTACAGAGAAAAAAAAGATCTATCTTAACATGCTGTGCTGTGAAGTAATTGCAGTAGATGAGGGAAAGAAATGAAGTGGAAAGAGTTAAGAATAAATTATGCTGGCCATTTATTGCTGGTTACAATGACAGTGATCTCTGTTTATGTAAAAGGACAGAAAAAGCCAGTGTTCACGGTCAGAGGAATATTTTGTAAATTGAATAGAGGCAAAACTGCCAGGGTTTCAATGACTTGATTTTTAATAATGTATTCTTCTCAATTGCAGCAGGAGGGAGGTACTTAGCTCTAAATAAATAAAATTAAGCAATTCATTAACAATGCCTCATTATTAAGAAAATTATAACAAAACCTGGAGGTCTTTTCCCTTCATTTTCATTTGTTGCAGTTATAATAGAAGGAAGATCCAAGAATACCTGAGTTATTTCAAGAAAGACAATGATTTTTAAATGTTATTGCCTCATGAGACAGAAAAGAACACTATTTAAAATTGAGATAACATTGGGAACTGCATGTGGATCATTCACCTTACCCATCGTGCACTTTTAAAGGTTATCTCTGTTCAGTTCTAATCGCAGAACTCAGCAGTACAAAATGTTCTTATAGGTTAATTACTTCAAAATGCAACAAAATCTGGTTTCCATGGCTCTCCTACCCACAGTCCAGAAACTACTAAATGTGACAGTACTTGGAGTAAAAAAAAGATAATTTCTGTTGGTTATGACATTGGAAATGCCAGGCAGAAACTCACTGTTTACTAGCTTTTGTGGTCCTGGAAAAAAACAAATGTTGACTGGTCTTTTGGTTGCCCACTCATGATTGTTCACAATTTCTTTTTAGAATCATAAAGTCAGAGAATAATTTGGGACAGAAAGGACTTCAGGTTTCAAGCAATATTTCCTGCTCAAAGTAGAGGCAGCTGTGAGATCCTGTCAGGCTGCTCAGGGCTTAATCTGGTTAGGTCTTCAAACCTTCAAGGCTGGTGACTGCACAAACTGTCTGGCGAAGGATCACATCCTTCATGTGATCCTTTAATAATAGGTCTCAGTAGGCCTAAGAAGATACTCTAAATCCTATAGTAGGTAACCCTTTTTCTATAGAAAGATATTTTAGCTAAAGTTAGCACAATCAAAAGGTTATAGGCCCTGAAATCTTAATCTATGTATGTTTATTCCTCTTCTTCATCTAGTTACCACGTGCCTAAAAGCATTAGTTTATGTCTTTCTCTCTCATTTCCCCCCACCTCCCTCCACCACCACTACCCATCCCCAAACCCATGCCTCCTCTTAGAGTTCTATAGGCAAGTGTTGAAAGTGTGGGGGGAAAGGTAAGGAAATTACAGCCTCTAGGAGTCAGGTGTGATCTTTACATCTTCACACCATCTGAAAATACAACAGATGAGAAATGTGTCAAAGAAGGAGGTATT
Organism: Calypte anna; assembly: GCF_003957555.1. Lineage (NCBI taxonomy): Eukaryota > Metazoa > Chordata > Aves > Apodiformes > Trochilidae > Calypte > Calypte anna. The sequence goes on along the minus strand of NC_044246.1, from coordinate 102,074,470 downwards.
TGATTCTGCAAAACCTCTGACTATTGTTCTTGAAGAAACAATTAAAAATAGACAACACCACAACTTTTTTTTTTTTTTTTTTTTTTTTTTTTAATATGCCCCATGTTGTTGAGGATTTTCAAATGAGAGTAAAAGAACTTCTTTAATCTTCAGTATGGGAAAGAAGATGCAGAGTAAGAGGGTGACAGATTGACTATTGCTGGCCACCAGGTGCCCACCAAGCCTCCTCCAATCCCTCTGCCTCCTCATCAGGATGGGGCAGAGTAGTTTGATGAAAAGCTCATGTGTCAGGAAGCAGGGAAATCACTTAGTAATTATTATCAGAGGGAAAACTAGCTTGACTTGGGGAAATTAATTTATTTCAAATGAAACAATAAGATAATGAGAATTAGGACCAAATCTAAAAAACAGCTTCCCCCCATCCTTTTCTTCTTCCCAGGCTCAACTTCATACCTTGCCCTTCTACCTTGCTCCCCCATGCTGCACAGAGGGACAGGGAAGGGGAGTTGTGGTCTAAAAGAGAAGGTCAAGATACCAGGAGAAAAACAACAGAAATAGAAAAAGATGCCAAACAAATAACAAGAATTATATTTTTGCAGTTTTTAATTACTCCTGGTACTGATTGACTTTCCTATATAATATATATATATATATATATGAATCTTCCCCTTCTCTCTGTGAATTATGATATATTGTTTATTACTAATGTTTTTTTCTCTCTACATGATTGACATGCTAGATAGACCTACTTGAGAACAATTTCTTTTTTTTTTTTTCCCTAAAGATAATAATTTTGAGGCAAGCATAAAGAATATCAACCTAGAGAATTAAATTATTGGAAAAGCTTTAAGCAACTGACAATGAAACCTTTTATTGCTAAATACCATCTAGGCCTCATAGGCAGAATGTGATAAACATGAATCCTGCAGAATACACAAAGCAAGGCTGAGAGACAAATCGACAAAATGACTTCGATAAGGAGTAAGTAATAAAACTGATAAAGAGTGAGTCAAGCTAAAAGAATTTTATACCACCCTCCTGACTACCTTCAAATCAGAAGTATCAGAAAATGGAAGTAAAACCATGGAATTTTTAAATAGTGTTTTAAGGAAAACACTGTAATCCTCTGCAAAGTGATCTGAAATAAAAAAAACTGTGCTGCAAAGTAATTATATGTATATAGGTGATGAAATATAATAAGGATTTAAGATAATTTGTGGATTTAAGTACTTAAATTAATTTTAGGATTACTTTAAAGAAAGTATGGGGAGATGACATTAAAATACCAGTTACACAAAATAATTTCAGTACTAAATAGGCTCTTTCTGAATTTAATTATATTTTTAATTGACTTTAAAAAAAAAGCACACTTAAATTCTCAGTGGAAAATTTCATAAGATCACCACTTTTACTACAAAATTATAAAGCATTTGACATCCAGATATTTGTAGAGCTGAAGCCCCATTGGATTTGCCTGGCTGCTTTTATTGGTTCTGTGGTAGCAGGACATTTGATTACAAATTTTATGTGGGAAGAGTTGGTGGCACAGTGGAAGAAACCCAGCACAGTGGAACAAAATTGAGCATATTACAGCTTGTTTTCCCTAGTTCAAACAAACCCTCTTAACTCCATATCAGCCTCCTGCTATGTTGATCGTCCCAGCCTGGAGGTCAGAGATTTCCCTCTCCAAGCTTAGAGCCTTTGTTATTTCTCTGGCAAATTTTCTCTTCTTGAAACCATATTTTTTCTCTCTTCTCCATAGTCAGTGAGAGGCCCTTTCTTCTGAAAAGCATTAATCATCTGATTATAAGGCAGACATTGCTATTATTCATTAAAAAAACGATTTGAATACTGATGTGTGAAGGAATTGCCACCTCTCTGTGTAAGGGTATTCTATTTAAATTAAATGAGGGCTTTCAAATTTGCTTTACTGATAGGCAGAAGAATTTTACCAGTGTGTCTATAGACTGGGTTTACAGAGGTAAAAGCAGGAAACTGTGCACACATTTAAAATGTAATGTGCAGTTTAAAGTGTAAAAAGAGAATTCCTAATCTCAAATACAACTTATACATCTCAAACTATTCCCAAAATCATGCCAATAGAGGCTTTTTTTTTCCAGTAAGGCAGCTTAATTCAAATATTAAAACCCCTGTAGACCTTCTGGCTCATAAAATACTGTTTTATCAGTTGTCTAACGGTGAAAATATCACATTCCTTCTATTCAGTACAGATTTATAGGTGAAACATGTTAAAGAACTTTTATATTTTTAAAATGTCATTAAGGATGGCAGAAATTAAACAAGTTCTGAGGAAGGGCTATCTCAGAACCTTTAATGTTATCTCTCCACATTTTGAATAAAAGTATTATGGTCTTTCTGTCCTCACTAATAAAATAGAGGAATATTTCTCCTGGCAGTCTGACCTAATCATGCAATTTTTGTTTGTTTAATCTCTAGTCTCTGCTCTTTTCTACAACTACTGAAGCAGATAGATTTGCTATGAAATAACACTCTTCGCTCTTTCAAGTTATGTTTTATTATTCTAATGTTTGATTCTGCAGACCCTGAAGAATGTTCCTGTCTTGCTTTTGAGGCCAATAGTGAGTTTGTCTGTGTTTTAATGATTTAATTTATATGTAAATGAAAAGTTTGAATGTAAGTATTCTTTCCCGGTGTTGATCAAGTTCACATATAAGAAAAGGTAAAAGGGCAGACAGTCATCTTTGAGAGAAGACCATCTTCAAAACTAAGAAGTAAAGATACTAAGAATTTGTATGTTGTTTTTTATTTTTTTTTAATTAAGAAAAGTAATAAGTGAAAATAGGTTAGTAAAATAGTTTATAAAGACAGACACTATTACTCCTTCTGACAGCTTTAAAGACATTTCTTTTTCAAACTATTTGAAATTTGTTTGCAGTATGGCTTTAATTCCACAAATAAGAGTATTTTGGACTTCTGGGGAGCCATTCAAAGCACACAGAAAAGTGCTGAAGGGTATGGACTAAAGCTTACTGAGAATTTTAAAGGCTTACTTTTGTTATTATGAATTGGTAAATTTGCTACCTTTGTCTGGACTGCTTTGTGCTGCAAAACATTTAGTCCTTGTGCCAACATCAGATCCCACTATGATTTGTCCCAAAAAACCCCTGAATTTGGAATGAGAGATAGAATTTGAAAAACCTTAAATCATTATCAAAACCATATAAGTATTTTGGTCAGTCTAATGAAAACCATTAATGAGACAATATGAAAACAACCAGAAAAGCATGGACACTGCAACCTTTTAATATTATACTGATAATACACTGCTGTGTAAATATTAAAGAAGCAAAGCAGCTGAGGAAATTTTGTCAGAGATAACTATAGCTAGAAGGGATTTTTTGCCCTTTGAATATCTGATCTTACGAGATGACTCAATACTGATTAAAATGCATTCTTTTGATTAATCCTTTTCCTATCTGCACCAGTTTTTCCTGGAGGTTTCAGCTGCATTAGATTCTTCTTGGGAAATCAATTTTGTGGTACTGGTTAGAGTGACATTATAATCTGCACAGTGACTGTCACCTTCTTCATCAACAGATCACTGCTTCAGCTCTTATCTGCTTAGTGACAAGAAGGAATTTTGGAAAATTTTCTTAGCCTCTCTGTGCTAACAGACTTTATGTGTGCTGGATTTGTTTTTTGTCTTCTGATGTCAGTCAGCTGAAGTTTTTCCTATGTTTTAGCTCCAAAAACAAGCTGCAATTGATTACATCTGTGCAACCCCACCTCTGTCAATTACTAGGTTTGTAGGTGGACTCTCAGAAGATTCTTAAAAATGCACTTTTAGAAAAGTGAAATCTGAAATTGAGTGTAGACTATGAGAGAATGTATTAGGCTGCACATTGAATTCTGTGTTCAGTTTTACCCCCCCCAGCACTATAAGGACATTGAGTTGCTGAAGCCTGTCCAGAGAAGGACAACAAAGCTGGTGAAAGCTCTAGAACACAAATCTTATGAGAAGCAACTGAGGAAGTCGTGGTTGTTTAGTCTAAAAAAGAGGAGGAGAGGAGACCTCTCTACAACAAGGAGGTTGTAGTGAGGTCGGTGATAGCCTCTTCTCTCAAGTAACAAGCTTGATGAGAGCAAATGGCCTCAATTTGTGCCAAGGCAAGTTTAGATTGGATATGTGGAAAAATTGCCTTACCAGAAAAAGTGGTCAAGCACTGGAACAGGCTGACCAGGGAACTGGTGGAGTCACCATCCTTGGAGGTGTTCAAAAAACGTGTTGATGTGGCACTTCAGAACATGGTTTGGTTGGCATGCTATTGTTGGCTTGATGGTTGGACTAGTAGTAGTACTTTTGGTTTTTAATTTTTTTGTCTTTTTTAGCAAAAAGATACATAAGAATTACTGAGTGAAAATTCTACAATATGTGTCATAAAAGAAGGCAGTTTGGAAGAAAAGATACTTGTTTTCACTTCATAATTTATAAATATAACATAATTTATAAATGGTAAGAACAGAAAAGTATTTACTATTAGAAAAGTAATTTCTAACACCCCCATATGAGTTACCCAGTGCCACAGATATAGCCTCGGTGAGGCAACAGGAGGGAGGTTGTAGAGATTTCCTTCTTTTTCATAGCTACATCTGGTTATAAGTGGGAAAATTTCTTCTCTTACAGAAAATATCAGCAATAAAATATGAATCTTTGCAGGACTGCATGGATGCAATAAACAGGATGTATGAATAAATTTTATAAGAAATAACACTGTGCCATTGTGAAATTTGGGACTTAACATCTTAAACATATCTAAACTCTTATGTTAAAACTGAACTGAAGCACTTTTTGTTTGATTGCTTTTAGTTATTTAATTTAAAGCCAGATGCTACATAACTAGTCATTATAGATCAGTTTTCATCCACTGCTTTTGCTGAATTACTTCTAATCCTATTTATTGCAAACTCAGTAATTAATTTCAGAATTTTTATGTTGTGGGGATTCTTCTTTCTTTTTCTGTTGGGTCTGCGTTTTTTGTGTGTGTTAGTGTTGCTTTGTTTTGTTTCAAATTAAAACCCATCAAAAGGTGTCCTTTTAATTTCATTTTTTATTATTTCCTACTGTGATCAATTTTTTACATTCTTTCTTCTTCTTCAGCTGGTGTTTTTCTTTCCTGTTCTTCTTCTACAAGTTAGTCTTTGGAAAAACAAACAAACAAACAAACAAACAAACAAACAAAAACCCAACCAAAAACCACTCTAGAAATACTCATAGAATTATAGAATAGTTTGGGTCAGAAGGCATGTCTAATATCATCTGGTTTCAACTACTCTGGATGGGCAGGAACTCCTTCCCACTAGTTCAGATTACTCAAAGCCCCATCCAGCTTCACCTGGAACACTTCCAAGGAGGGAGACCTTGTAAAAAGTTCCTCTACAGCTTTCTTGTAGGTCCCCTTCAGGTACTGGGTAGCCACTGTAAGGTCTTCTTAGAGGCTCATTAACAACCAATGTTCCAATCCCGTGATCATCCTTGTGGACTCCTCTGGACCCACTCCAACAGCTCCATATCCTTTGTGTTAGGCCTTCAGAGCCAGACACAGTACTTCAGGTGGGGTCTCACAAGAGCAGGACAATCACCTCCTTCAGCCTGCTGGCCATGCTTCTTCTGATGCAGCCCAGGATACTGTTGGCTTTCTGGGCTGCAAGCACGAATTGCTGGCTCATTTTGACCTTCTCATTAACGAACACCCCCAAGTCCTTCTCCTCAAGGTTGTTCTCAATTCCTTCTCTATCCAGCCTGTATTTGTGCAGGGGAATACTGTGACCTGTGTAGGACAGACCTTGCATTTGGCCTTTTTGAACTTCAGTTTTGTTCACTGGGACAATAAGCATACCCAGATAGGCTCCAGAACCTAGGCAGAAGGAATTCAGCACAAGAAAGACATGGGCCTATTGGACCAGGTGCAAAGGAGAGCTACAAACAAAAAACCCAACCCACCAAACAAACAAAGATCAGAAGGATAGAGCACCTCTGCTACAAGAAAAGGCTGAGAGACTTGTAGTTATTTAGCCTGGACTTGAGAAGGGTCTGGGATGACCTTATTGCAGCCTGAATCAATGCATAAAGGGGGCCTATAAGAAAGCTGTAGAGGGACTTTACATAAGGGCCTGTAGCAATATAACAAGGGGCAATGCTTTTAAACTAAAACAGGGTAGATTAGACTACATATAAAGAAGAATTTTTTTACTAGGGTCATGAAACACAAGTTTCCCAGAGATGCTCCACCCCTGAAAAAGTTTGATGAGGCTCATAGAAATCTGGTCTAGTTGAAGACATCTGCAGTGGAGTTGGCCTTCAAAAGGTCCTTCAAACCCAAACTATTCAATGGTTCTATGTATTCCCGTGTTCAGGAATCTGGAGAATTTGGCAGCCACCCAGAACATCCTTCAATATGTAAGGTTCCCTCTAGCACAGTTGTATGAATTGCAGGACAGTTTAAATTGAGGTCTCTCGTAGAGTCAGAATAATGAAGAATTCAGGAATACCAAATGAGCATGAAAAGAATATAAGGGTTCATAAGCATGACAAATATCAACTAGAAATAAATTACATAAATTTTCTTCAGTCACACTGCTTTTGAGAAGTCTGTGTTGCCTGACTCATACACCACTTATGACTAGAAAAAAGGGAACTTGCAAGAGAAAAGGATTTTCAAAGTTGGTTTTTATTTTTGGTCATTTTGCAAGGTTTTAAAAATGATTGATTGCTGTGTGGTTGCAGTCCTGTTTGATGTTTTTTATTGCATGCTGTCAAGAGTGTAAGAGGTCAGCTCTAAGACTGCCAGTTCCGGTGCTGAGAATGACTTACGGTAGCCTTTTGTTTCTAGGATAAAAATGCAGTACCTAAATGAAAGGTTTTAAATTCTCTGGATCTCTGATTCAAAGTCAATTCCTTTTTTGTTTTTGTTGTTGTTGATCAAAATAACATTCCACTCAAAGTCAAGTTTTAATTTATGAAGTATTTTTAAGCACCTTCAAGAATCATCTGTAAATATTCATAGAGAAAGGGAGGAAGAGGAAAGCAAAACAGAAAGATATTCAATAATGTCAGGGGAGTGATCTCAAAATAACTTGATGATTGAGCTCCATTTTCAGTTTAAAGCTTGGCTGTATGCATTGCCTTCACCTAGGAAAGGAAGCAGTTCTGGGAGAAACTGAGTAGTAGAATGTTAACACTGAGTCCAGTGTTTGGCAGGCACCTGAAACAGACTCCACCACCAACCACCACTCTTATCTGAATAGAATATAAATTACAATAAAAACCTCATCACGAAATCTCTCATACTAATGAGACCCTATCTACCTGCTGGTTGTCTGCTATAAAGCTGCTCGAGAGCAAGAAATGGCACACAAGACAACAGTGACAAGATGGATGAGAAAACATTCACACTGAAAACCACGTCAACATGAGAACCCTATGACAGGCTTGCTACAAATGAAAACCTGCCATTCAAGGACATATGGGACCTGAACTGATTTTAGGGAAACAGAATCTAATATAGCCAATATGTTCTCCAGGACAGAAGTCAGTATCAGACAAATGTTAATTTGAATTTTTTGTTTAATTAGCAGTAGTTGGTAGAATAAATTTCTGCTTTTCTTTCTCTGTATCTGTGCTTGTTTCCAAATCTGATGCAAAACACAGACACAAATTTGGAGATTATTGCAAATTTACCTCTGAGATGCAGTAAACAACAAGACCTTTGCAGTCAAAGTGATAATGTAGATAGAATGGAGATTCTTGGTATGATCTAATTTGGACAAATTGTATCTAAGACACATTTGTTCTTGCAATTGAAATCACATCTTTATGTGTCTAAGAGGACTGTTTCCTTCTTTAAAACAGAGACAATATATTCTGAGTTATTCTTACAGTTAAATTGGGTGAAACAGGCGAGGACAAGATAATTGTATATAAATGTAAGGGTCTAAGAAATGATGACTTATGCTATCCATTTTCAACAAAATGTATATATGTGTATGAACACTAGCACCAAATAAATGTCACGGCAGCATCTGATAATATTCTAAATGGAAGCAAGAAGTACTAAACTTATAAATGTATATGATATCTTGAATAGGGATTCTGATTCATATCCCTTAGTTTGACTTATAAAAAAGTAAACTTATAATGATTATCACATTTGTAAGGATTCTTGCACACCTATGATCATCTCCTGATTCCCCTTGACAGTGCTTTTTCAATGCATTAACTCATACAGACTTGTGTAATTGCAGAAGGACCATTTTTATTATAGGAAATACCAATGCTTCTGGGACACCAGGAAAGTAAAGTCAAACTATTATTTCCTGCTTTGCTGGAAATACATTTCAATCCAGCCTAGACTAATACAATCAAGTTTAATTTCAGTAGATATTTTCAGCTGTTACAGTTTGGATTCAATTAAGCTAAGACTGCTGGTTTTTTGGATGCCAGTCCTTGGACCTGAATTGCAGCAGCTGCTTTTGCCATAGGCAGTATTTCCTTTTTTTTTTTTTTTCCTCCCCAAATGGAAGCATTAAGAGTTCAGAATTTAAAGGTCAGAGGAGACATGGATGCATTTACTCTTTTTCCCTGGCCCATATACCCTACAAAGATATTCAGTTATAACAACCAGGTATTACATCATTGCTTATCTATAGGTTATCTGGAGAGCTATGGAATGAAAAGTACTGCTTCATTCTTTCCTGTCAGTACCCATGAAAAGTAAGATGCAACACTAATAATAACCATTCTAAAGCAGATTTATGTAATCTATGCAGCTTGTTTCCCTGTGCCCAAGACTATACAAGTTACTCATCAGAACACAGGTGTCTCTCCCTTGACTGGAAAGGGACACTGTATTAGATATCTATATTTTTAAGGAAAGATGAATAAGGTAAGATGAATTCTAGTTCATCATAATCTAATGATTTAGATAAATCTGTATGGCAAAATTATTTTTAGAAATCAAACCAGAGCCCAAAATTTTCCTGTCCTAAAGGACACTGTGCTGAAATTAAGAATTAAAATTAGTTGCAGGCTCCTTCTGTGAAGTGTAATAATTACTTCAAAGACACTGTTCACTCTTTTACAAAGTCTTCCTATCCTCAGGAAAATATATAAAATGAATAAGCAATTTTGTGACTAGTATCCAAACCTGAATATAAAACAATGGAGTTTTTCCTTAGTACAGTTTATATTCATTTAGACAGAGATGCACGGGAGCGTTGAAAAACTGTAAATGCTGCTGTAGCATTGTGTTAACTTTGACTGAGTAACATTCCCATCAGACAGAAAGAGAAAATCTATTTCTCTCATAGAGGTAACCCATCTTGAATCTGCAACTGTTTAACCAGCCAGATGCCTTGCAGTTTTATAGTTCAAATTAGAGAAGAAATCAATATATCATGCTTCAACTGTAAAGTGTAAGACATTGGTAATTATGATATACATAAAAGAAAAATATTATTCTTGTTAATTTCTATTAATGACACTTTGCAAAGAAAATAAGAATGGTAAAGTTTTTAACAAGGACAAGAATAAAAGGTTGTGGCATACTATGAAAACATATTAGACAAATACCAGCTCAGATAGCTTTGACCTTCTGAATTATCATGCCTGTAAACTCCCCAAATCCACAAAGAGTCTTAAAATCAGTCTTTATCAGACTTACTGCCAGGACCAAAAATCAATCCACCCAAGGGACTAACATTGCATTTGCAAGTGGTACTATGATACATTGCTCTATGGCATGTCATAAAGGTTTCACAACTTTGAGAAAATAGGTCAGCTCAGATTCATAGATAGAGTGAATCTGAAAGAAAAGGGTATATTTTTAAGAAATTAATTAATTAATTTATCCAGGCATAGGCTTTTATCAATGTATTTTGCAGTCTTGACTTTTTTTTCTTTTTTTGACTTTTTTTTTTTTATATCTATATAATACCTGAGGTAGGCAGGTAGTTCAAAGGTGGGTTACTTATTTGGGACCATTCTGTGTAATGCCTCATATATTTTATGTAGACATTATTGGTTTTATCATGCACACGTATCTGGGGAAAGTGGAGTGTGGGTAGGGTTTTTGGAGGAGTGGCAGTTAGTGTGGCTGCCTCCATGGTGCATTTCTATCTGGGTATTTCCGATTTTCCGATTTTCTTCTAACAGAAGAGAGTAAAGTGTCCTTTGAAGTTCCTCTCAAGCACAGATTCTTCAGGTTCTTGGGGACCTTGAAAGAAAGGAAGGAAGGATTGTGTACACAATTATGCAGAATATTTCTGAACAAAGAAGAAACTGTTGTGCATTTTGGTTTGCTTGAGTATTTTTTTCTGTTGTGTGTTCCTGATTATTCTTGTCTTCAAAGCACTACCGTGCTACAAGGATCAGCTAGAAGAGGATGCCACAATACTTAGTTTGCCAAGAGTGTACAAGAATTTCCTCTGCACATCATGTAACTAGGAACAAAGTAGATGTGTTGTTTGAACTCTGAAGGACTAAACCTTTCTTCTGATGGAGGATTACCATTTCACCATTTTGTAATTGAGGCAAATATAGTCAAGTCAACATCTCCACTAGCATATTTCATTGCTGAAATACCCAGACCCTTAGAAGTCTCAGTTATGGATGAAGAGTTATGTTATCATTTGAAATTGACAAAACATGTCTATATATATATATATAAAATAATATGCCAAGTGCTTCATCTCTCTTCAAATATTGGTGTCATGCCTTCATGCATCGATCTCTTTGAGTGTATGGGTTCAACACAAAGTTGAGTGGTAAAATATTTCTCTTAAACTTTACAGGCAGCTGACTGCAGTTGTCAAGAAATCTGCCAGAGCTGGTGACAAGCATAGTGCTTGAAATCCATGACCTAGTTTGAAGATACACAGAAAACATCAGAAGAGAAATGTTGAGAATGAATAAATAACCTTTAAGGACGTAAAATAATGGGTGATGATGATGAGTGGTAAGAACAGTAAGAACAGTAAGAACAGCATCAGCAATAACAACAGTCATAATTATAATAAACTAATAATAATAATAATAATAATTAATAATAATAATGATCATTGTCATCATCTTCTTCTATACCTCACCCAAAAAATAAAATATTGTTCCCTGAGGGGGCTCTGATGAACTCAGGGAGACTGGCATGTGGTGTCAGCAGGCAGACAGTAGCTGCTAAGGTATAAAACTACTAATAACACTATCAATACAGTAGTAGCACTATTGATTGCTGAACTACTCTTCACCTCTGGAACTTGTATAGCTGTGCATTCATATATGTGCAATGAGAGATAGATACAGATAAAAAAACCAAATTAAATTTGGGTTATAGTCCTCTGCATGGTGAGTGAAGGCAGTATGTTCATATTAAAACCTGTGTACCCTTATGCCACATCATTTTTCCTCTGTCATGCAGAGCATATTCTTTTCTATTTTAAAATATGTTTAGAAGGTGAGCTTCTTGAGACTAGCAGAAGATTGTGTTTCACAAACTTTAGAAAGAGGAATCTTTTCCAGAGGAAAGCTAGAAAGTAATCTAAAAGTAAAAACAAAGAAACAATTTGAATCAGACTGTAGGTAGATTTATTTAAGTCAGACTAGTTTAATAAGGTTCTTGCTACCATTTAGTGCTCTTTTTTTTTTTTTTAATATATATGTGTATATATATATACACATATAATATATAATAAATATATAATATATAATATATAATATATAATATATAATATATAATATATAATATATAAGTATATATATATATCTGCTGCCATTTTGTTGACAGTCCAAAAATGTATCTTGACAAACCTTAGCTTTGCTCTCATTTGTTTTGGTAGAATGTAAACCAATGGAAGATGAGCTTTGGATACATTCAAAACAACAGGAGAAACGAGAAGCTGATGGGGGAAAACTAAATGAAAAAAAATGAAGGCACAGAGATGACAAAGCATCCAATTCCAGAAACCTCAAAGAATTTAATAGGGTAATAAAGGAAAGAAAGAGAAGGCAAACTTAAAATATTAAATTTTGAGTGCTCACTTGTCCCATTTAATAGCTACTAAATTTTGAGAGTCCAGGGTGTTAGTGCAAAACATTTGCAGCATTTCAGGCTTTATTTGTACTTCACAATGGAAAATACTGGTGAATTTCGCTTGATGTTTAAATGTATATATCTTTAAAATGCTGATACATAAATTCATCCATATATCTTCCTTCTTTAGGCATTACATGAAATTATTAGACTATTTATTAACATGTTGCAATATGTTTCTATAATTATTGTATAGTCAGCACATATGATTAAAGCAGCTAATACTGGTAATGATGAATAAAATGCAAAAATATATAAAATTTACATTTTCACAGTCTGAAGTAGTTCCTTCATGACTTCAGCTTTAGCCATGTTAATTTAATGTTAAAGAGATGACCTTTATCTATTTGTTGTATTACTTAAAACATTTAATTTGCCAGTATTCTGAAATTTCTTCAGCAGAAAGAATTTCATTTATTTGATTCAGTACTGCTATGTCAACTTTAATTTTAATTCTGCTTCTCAAAGTTGATAAGAAGAAAACTCTTGAATAACCCCAGTTATTTCGCTTATATTAATAAAACCTCTTCTCCTTCCCCGAAGGGACAGATTTAATGTTCTCTACTTTATTGACACTACCATATGCATTAAGTTCAATGTCCACTTTTTCTGAGCCACGACAGATTTTGAAAGCAGTTCAGAAAATTCCCAATGTTATATTACAAGTCATCACATTATTTTATTTGCATTACAAATATTTTCTCCATTTTAGCTGCAGAAATTAAAGCAGGCTGAACATAAATTATTAAACTCAATGTGATAACTCTATTTAAATTGTACATTGTAAATTGACAATCTTCTTTGTCCTCTGACAGACAGTTGAAATATAAGATATTATTACCACAAATTAAAAAAAAAATTAGTATGTAAGGGATTTACAAGTATTACACTTGACAGCACCACACGATATTACATTATCCACTACATCTAAATAAAAAAAAAATCTTTTCTAAGTTTTCACTAGATTTTCCAATCAAATTTTCCATTCCTCATGCATTTCAAAATGAGTTTTTGAAGGTATTCAAAATCTGTATGTGTGCTTCAATGTGTTTTCAGGCAGGAACAGACAAATGAAACAAAAAATGAAAGCCAGGCATCTTTAAAAGATCTTGATGAAGATGCTTTTTGGGCATGATTAGATTCCTGACTTGTCATAGAAAGGACCTGTGGTTTAGCAGTGTGGAGCTTTTTAACAAGCTATGAAAGCACCTTTCTTAAAGGCTAACGTGGTTTTGTTTTGGTGTTTTTTTTTATTCTGCCATGAAAATCTTTCAATACTTGGTCAAGTTAAACTATTCTTAATTTATCATTAAAATTAGAAATCCTGTGTTTCATATGCTCTCTATTGATTCATTATAATGGCTTAGGTCTCCAAAGACTTTTATTTTCTTCTGTAGTTATGCTTCATGCCATGCATATGCTTGGGTGCTGTCTAGGAGAAAGTTAGTTAGCCCAAGTCAAAACCACGTTCACAGTTTAACAGTGTAGATGGCTGCAGACACGTGTGGTACCCATGCAATAACTTTTTAGCATCTGCTAGTAAAGATATCACATGGTCTATAGATGTAACATGGTATATCTGTGTCCTGATGGTATTGCTGCAGTATTATGTAAAAAGACATCTGATATGAATACAAAATAGAGCTGGAATATAGGAGAGAAATAAACACTTTTCACCTGCTCTCTGAGAGTCCTTTGCATTGTTTACAAGGGAAGGGGGAGAATAGTGAATCCTGAAACTGGGACAGAACAGAACAAAACCAAAGGGGAAGGTGCAGATGCAATGATTATAAATAGGTGGATGTAAGAATGCTACACTAGTTGTTAAATTGTTAATGGGAAGAGGGAATGAAAAAATAATCCAGCATGTGTGTTTCTGCTACAGACGTGGAATTAGCTGCTATGTATTTGTGAGTGACTGTATGATTCCCACTTTTGCAGAACAGAAATCTGCAAAAAAGGTATTTGGAGGCATCTTGGGTAAGTATTTTCGTTCCTCTTGAGCAGAAAGTGAAAAAAGTCCTGGCAGGAATTTTCTTCTCAGATTTTTCATCAGTGTGTGTAAAAGGCTCTGCTCAAAAAGGGTAACATATGGAGAGTATCTAAGGAGTTCCACTCTGTAAGCTAAAAATATGACTTCTGCAACAGTTCTCCATTTTTGTACTTAACTCACTTCAGATTGCATATCTGTTTTAAACATGCAAGGAGAGCACCTTTTTGTCTATTTTCAGTGCTTAAACCCAAAGCTGTTATCTCTGTTAAAACACAGAGAAACTCCAGTGTACAACAGAGCTGCTGGTTGGCATACATTCAGATGACAGTCACATATTACCAGTTAGAAGCCTAGGGACTGCATTTGTAATTCCTACAGTATTTATCCCACTATGGGGTGCCTATCACTTAATAGTAACCATAGTCCTGACCTCACCTCACAGTTTATCAATGGCTTTTTCAGTTTTTTATTTTCCAAAATGCATTAAAAACCCTTCTCCATGCTGACCAACATTAATCAATGAAGGTGAGACATATGATAAGTTCAGTTAGGATTTTGCCACTGACACTGCAAATGTATCAAAAGTTTTATCTTTCTTCTAGAATATCATTATCCTCTTAGTCCTAACTCACTAGAAAGATTTTTAAATAAGAACACGATTACTGAACCAGAAACATTTGAGCATTGGTTGTGGTTACAGAAGAGAAGTGTACCCAGGAGTCAGAATTGGGTCCAATACTGTAACATTTTCATTGATAATCTGGATAACGAGGCAGAGTTTACCTTCAGAAGATTTGCAGATGACATAAAACTGGAAGAAGTGGTTCATATACCATGGGGTCATGCTTCCATACAAGGAGACCTCAACATGATGGAGAAATGGGGTGACAGGAATCTCATGAAGTTCAGAAAGGGAAAGTAAAAAGTTCTGCACCAGGGAAATGCCAGTCTTGTACTTTTATTTGTTTTGTAGCCTTATGGGGCAAGAAAAATTCATAAGTTTAGATTTAATCCTTTCTACATGTTTTTATAATCTCTTTATGCATATGATTAAAAATATGAATAATCTACAAGACTCCACCTGGTGGAGAGGATAATTTGACTAACAAGCAAAATACGTGTGAAAGAGACTCACAAGTAATCTCTTGGATCCACAATTAAGTTTTGTTTAAAATGTGTTTGCAATTTCCCCTTATAAAAAATCTGAGGTTAATTTAATGAGGAATACACTTTAGAAATCCAAAGATAGTATTCAGAATGACTTTCAGCACTCCGCATGTTGATTTGCTGATAAATTCTGCACAAGGCAGAGAACAGTACATTAAATAGTTAGGATTAAACTTAGCTCAACTACTTCATTCACAATTTTCTGCAAACAGTGAATGAAACATACGTGAAAATACATCATAGTAAATATACATTAGGGATAAAAGCATGGCCAGGAAGGTATAACTGATATTCCTTGGTATTTTCACCTATATATATAATATATAATATATATATATTATATATTATAATGTGCAATAATCACATAATAATTAATTTATTATAATGACTAGATTATATATAATTATATTTTGAATATAAGTTACTAATCTGGAATAAATATACCTTGGTCATGCCTAAGAATGCTCATTTAACATCTATTAAAGGAAACAGAACAGTAATATTTGCTAATGTGTTATTTGTACCAGATGCAGTGGGAATAGTTTCAAAGCAAACGAAGAGTTACTAGAGACAACAAAAGAGAGTTCAAAGGATGGAGAAAATTGGTTCTCTTATTTTTCCTTTTTAGGCTCTGTAGGTTAGAATTTGTTTACTCACTGGAGTGTAGAAAGCATCTCTGTAGATAACTGTTATTAGAGTGCTTTGTCACTGGGGCATAAGAGCTGACATGGCAGGGCTTTATCCTTGTGATGTTTTCATATACAGAGTCTATCAGTAACACTTCCATTTGTACTACTGACAGGCTTAATTGCATTTCTACTGGCATTTGTGTTTTTCCTAAATAGTAGTGAACTGGAGAAGTGAAAGCCTTCAGGGAACAAGTTAAAATTGAAGAAGTGAAACTAAAATTGCAACTTCATTTTCAGGAAAAAGTGGTAATTTTTATGTGCCTTTTATCAGGCAGACATACAGTGTACATTGCAAACTGATATTAACACTGGGGAATATCTTCTCTTGTTAAATGTAGTGATCAGGGTTTGTTTAGTAGGTGAGACAAACATTTTATTGAACTAGAAAACCTCTCTGCTTTCCATTTTTTTAAATTGTTGATTACATCTATGAAAATATTTAGAGTAATATATATTCAATCATTACTCTGGAACTAAATTTGAATGTACAATATATGTATATTGTATATGTATATTGTATATTGTATATATATGTATATTGTATATATTGCATATGTATAGCATGCAAAGCTGTATTGGAGTTTCCATGTTAAGTTGTCCAATACTATAAAATTGAATGTTTACAGAATTTTCTTGGATCACAGGAACTTTGTGTACTTGTCATTCAGGAATGTGATTCTGAGGATTAAAAACAGAGTGGATGCACAGTGGTTTGAAATGTTAAAACCCCATCCCCCTCATATTTCTCCCTTGGAATTTTATTTCATTAGAAAAAATTTCAAGACTGAAAAAAATTTTCTCTTTGTAGGCACTTTGAGATTAAATTTGAGTGTTTATGGTTTTTACAGTCCTTGTAATCAGTAGAAATTCACAATGAAGTAAGGATTTTAGAATTTATAGAATCACATCTAGCTAAGCAGCTCATGAAATCTGCCATCAGAAAAACAACCCCTCACCCCTACCCCTCAAAACAACTATCTTTTAACACTTTACAAATAAAATTCACATAAAAAACCACATTACAATTATAACATTTAGAATTATATGTTTTATTTTAAAATATTTTAAAAGTCCCACCTTCCTTTCCCAGAAAAAAGAGAAATGATTACTGCTTAGCTATTTATAATTCACAGTCCAATTTATTACCAATGAAGTACTTCATACAGTGAAATTATGATCTCCCTGTCCTAATCTTCAGTATGCTGAAGTGTTGCAACCAACAATACTATTATAATTGTTAATATATGTAAATTCTATCATTTCACTGATTAATATTGTTTTTTTCTACTTTTGGTCATCTGAAGTTTAGAAATTCTGACTGAGCTTCCTGTGCAGCAAGTGTAGACAAACAGGTGCTTCCAGAGTGTAATTAATCTCATTTGCCTTATACCTTTCCTTTAGGTTTACATTAATTACCTTTGGAAGATAACTATCTAAGCTTTAGAGATCAAACTTTAATATGCCTTATCAATGGCAAATTAAACTTACTTGATGATTCTTCGATTTCCCACAGTATTTATTATCCTCTGCTATCTCTTCTTTTTCTTCTATATGTATGGGATGTCAGACTACATTATTAACTTTCCCTTGCAGCTTTCAAATCAATCTTAATTTTTTTCACTTCCTCCTTGATAGCTAAACTACTAGACTGTGAAATGTTCTCCCATAATTTTAAATGCTTTTAAATCTTACTTAATTTTAAATCTATCAGAGAAATGGAAAAAGGTGCAAAACTTCCAGGATTTTTTAGGAGATTGTCATTGATAGAATCTAGTAAGTGAAATCCCTCATCTTGTCCCCACAAAGATATCAAGTAAGATTTATTTCACTAAAAGCTACCAGTTTTAAAAGTGATAACTTCAGAATCTCTTTGTCAGTAAACTGGAAGTCTCCTCTTAAGGTGATTGTCTCTCAATAGCTGCGTGAAGTCTGTCATATTATTCTACTTTTGTTTTATATTTTTTATTTTAAATGGAGCAAGACTAGACAAATAATAATGGTTATTATTTTAAAACTGCACATAACTCTCTGATCATGTTAAAATGGTTCTTTTCCATTTGTTCTACAACAACCAACTGCTAGTTATAATTTATAGCCATGATTTCTATTAAAATTGTGTAAAATTGAAAAACATCTTAACAAAATTATGCAACTGTGTACTGCTTGGGGGTTTTTTTGTTGGGTTTTTTTTTCTAGTGAACTGAAAGAAGACCTCTTTTAAGGATCCATTTCTGCGGTTCAGAGTTTCAGTAACTTCACTTTAAGGACTACTTTGGTGGCTGCGAGGCACCCATCATGCCTCATCTGGGCAGGAGGAGAAAATAAGAGAAAAAGAAGCTCACCTGTCATGAGTGGGAGATCTCTCACCAGTTACCATCACCTGCTCTCATGTGGGCTCCTCTCCATGGGCTTCAGGTTTTCCCAGGAGACTGTTCCAGTGTGGGGTCTCCAGAGGCTGCAGCTTCCTTCAGGATATATACATCTGCTCCAGCACAGGATCCAGTATGGGCTGCAGTCTGGTGGGACTCTCCATGAGCTATCAGGAAACAACCTGTGTCAACCTCTCATGGGCTGTATGAGTATCTCTGCTCCACACCTGAAGCACCTCCTCTCCCTCCTTCACTGACCTTGTTTTCTGCAAGATTTTTCTCTTTCACTTTCTTTCACAGTGTTTGTTTTTTACCCTTTTGAAAATTTGTTGTCAAAGAGGCACCACAAGGACAGTTGATGGGCTCAGACTTGGCGAGCAGTGGGGCTGTTTT
This sequence comes from Calypte anna, assembly GCF_003957555.1. Taxonomy (NCBI): domain Eukaryota; kingdom Metazoa; phylum Chordata; class Aves; order Apodiformes; family Trochilidae; genus Calypte; species Calypte anna. The sequence goes on along the minus strand of NC_044246.1, from coordinate 102,055,737 downwards.
GCAGCCAGCTGGAAAGAGCTTTGTCTAACATGGGGGCACTTCCTGGTTTCTTCTTATAGAAGGCACCACTACAATCCACTTTCTACAAAAACCCTGCCTTGTAAACTGAATAAAAATATTTTTTATAGCTTTTAATAACTTTTTAAGATAACATTTATTGCTTTACTCACAAAACAAAACCAAACCAAAAATCAAACAAAAAACCCCCAACAAGTAAAAAGCAAAGAAATTATTTTCTAGTACACTATTCTGTAGTTTTATTATTTGCCTCTAGAATTCGTTTATTCCATTTGCAGTGGTATATTTGTGTATTTAATGAAAATAATCTCAAGAAAAATAAATTCTGAATATTTACAAATATTTTTACAAAGCAATACTGAGCTTATCTTCCCTTATGTATTTGGTTTATTGTTAAAATCAAGTTCAGTTTCAGCAAATGAGGAGAGCCACATGTACAGAGGAAGATTTTTAACCTGTAATGAAGATTTGCATATCTTTTAAAGTGTTTTGAATTTCAGTTTCTTTATCAGTTAGGGAAGATATTTAAGTGTCTTTCAGACTTATTTTATTTTAATTGATTGGTTCAGTCTGCTTCCAGATCCCTGAGCTGGTAGCTGACATGGGTGGACATATTACCAGATACGGGTTTCAAAGCCAACCAAGTCTGACTGATGATTTTTACTGCTTCTGAAATTGACATCATCAATCCAGACTTAGACCTTGCCTCTGATTCCTTTCATTAGGGCAGTCATTCCAGACCTTGTCCCAGTAAGACGGGAGAGTTCTGACCTCCAACAGATCAGTGCTCATCTTGGTGGTTCATGAATGCAAGGTCATCACCCCAGTGCAGGAAACCAGTGAATAGAACAATGGGGAAAAGCAGTAAGAGGGGTGATGCAAACAGTCTATACATATATCATGCACTAAGAGCAGAGAAGCACATGGGGAAACTATCTTTTTCCAAATCAAATATGAAGAAGCTCTAAATGAAGCAAATACCATGTGACAAAAAAATTATTCTAGTTCATTCAGCTTTTCCATGTTTCTACAATTGAAGTGAAGGGGAACAGGTCAGCATGTGCTTCTCAAAACCAGATAAAAGAAGAAATAAGGAGTGGTAAACAAAATATTGTGACCAATTCTTAGAAAAGTCACAGAGGAAAGCTTTAAAAAGTGGTTTGCAAGAAGCTAGGAAATAGTGAACTGATTAGGAAAAACTGCCAGTATGGATGTATTAAGAACTTCATGTCAAATCAGCTGAATTTCTTGTCAGAGAAATTAATGGTGTGACAGAACATCTGGCCTGGTGGAAAGGGGAAACAGTAATTAATGTATCTTGACTCTAAAAGACTTTCTGACACAATTTCATCAGTCATTATCATAAGTAAACTAGAACTATGATGAAATTAGTTAAATAACCCATTAGTTAAAAACTTTTTCTTTAAAATCTGTCATTCTCTTTCACTCTGAAATGAGGCTTTGAATCCAGATAGATCCAGTATTAAATAAAGAGTAGAACAAACATACATAAGACTGGAAAAAAACCTTCAAAATGAAAATCATGGAACAACTGTCTAGGCAAGAATATGGCAGGACCCTCTCCTTCCCCCTCTAAAAAACCCAAACAAAACCAAAATGAACTTTCTACTACATTATAACATGTAAAATATCACTTAAAAAAACAGAAACAAAAAGTAAAATACCTCATTGTGAGATGTGTTAATAAGTAAATATAAGAAATATTCTTCTTTTGTTTAATAAGTGTTCATCTGAAGTATATCATGAGGTCTCACATTTAGAGAATAGCATCAAGTATTAGGTGAGAGAACAATAACTATTCAAAATTGAGAAAACACAGTCTATGGTGGGAGGTAAAGTATAGATTTTGTTCAGTCTAGAAAGGAAAACACTAAGGTGATACATCAACATTTATCTTTGAAAATTAGTTTTGTAACTAATATTTGAAGCCAGCAATTTAATTTTCAAGAAATACTTATATTTATTATTACTTACTGAAAGCACAATTAAACCCTGAAGAGATACACAACGGGCAGAGTATCTTTTTATCCTCTTTCCTGAAGGAAAGACTGACTATGCATCTGTCAGATAGGTTTATCAAGTTTGAACAAAATTGGTCATTTCTCTGATTTTTATAGATCCCCACTGACATCTTTTTTTGTAGAAAGGTATAGTTTGGTCACTCACTGCAGCACAAGGGCAGCTATGGGGTTCTTACCCCACAAAAGGTGAATCAAAATATGTTGGAAGAATGTATTGGAAATCTGAAGGCTGTTATGGGATGTAGAGGAGCAACAGCTTTTGAGAAAATAAATGCAGAAGTTAATCCAAAATCAGATCTATAATAATACTTCATGAGAAGACCAGAAAGAGCTAACAAGTTACATAAAAAGCCAAATTACATGCACCACTGGATTTAAAACTATCTAAAGCAAAACAAAACGAAAATGAAAACCAATCTGTATTTTCCATCATAAAATACAAAACTGTTACAGCTAATAGATTAAAAAATAGCAAGAAAAAAAACAGAACTTCTCTTAAGGAAGAGGTAGTTTTAAAGAAAAGGTTCAGATCATTTTCCTTAAGTTCTACTAAGTTCACAAGACTAACTTTTTGCAAATGCTCTCTATCACACTAATGTTTTATCAATTAAACAGTGTCTTCTGGGAGCCTAGAAATTGTCTCTAATGATGTGAGGCAGAACTGTCTTCACTGATAATAAAAGTAGCTTTTATTGGACTTTGCTATTACCAGTGAGAGCTCTCTTTTAGTTAAAAAGAAGGGAAAAGCATTCAATGAAAGTTATTGCAATGAAAGACTAAAAAGCAGGCTTCTACAAGTTCTAAGCTTTGCAATTTAATTTACACAATCTGATGCTGTCTTTCTAAGTGGAATTTCATATGCTATGATTTAAAAAATATTTCTATTTATACATTTTCTTCATTTAAGTAATTTTACTCACAAATTTTCAAGGAAAATACATACATAGAGGAACACCAATTAGATTTAACTGAACAATATTGACTCTTTTTTTTTTTTTTTTACCCCACCAGATTGACGTGCAAAACCTTAAAATGTTATGCCTTAACATAATATAAATTACAAGCACTGATAATATTTGTTAAATCATAGAATAGAATCATAAAATCATAGAATTGGCTGGGTTGGAAGGGACCTCAGAGATCATCGAGTCCAACCCTTGATCCACCATTGCGGTTGCTAGACCATGGCACTGAGTGCCACATCCAGTCTCTTTTTAAATATCTCCAGGGACAGAGAATCCACTACTTCCCTGGGCAGCCCATTCCAATGCCGGATCACTCTCTCCGTAAAGAAATTCTTTCTAATATCTAACCTAAATTTCCCCTGGCAGTAATCAGTAATGGCAAGCTAGAAAACTTGGCAGAGACCTCTCCCTCAATCTAACACAATTGGTTCAAGCCCAGTAAAAGCCACTATTCTTGGAAGAGTTGCTATATTGTATATAAGTAGCTTCCACTGACCTTTAGTTCAGACTAAACTGTTCAAGTTGTGGTCTATCTTAATGTCCAATTTTTATCATAAAAGCTAAACTGAAAAGTTATTTCTTACTTAGAAGTGAGAAAACCTCTTTTCTAATACTGTAGATGAAAATGTGCTAGTACTTTGGTACCAGATAAAATGTGTTCCCACTTAGCGTTCTGGTTTGCAACCTCATTATACATTCCTTTAGTACAAGGGACTACTATGCAGTTAAAATTTAGATTAAATATGGTGGGGCCAGAGAGAGATAAAGTATTGGGAATAATTGCAAGAAAATAATTTTGTTAATTTTTGTTTAATAGTGAATAAATTAATATCCTAAGCTTGTGAAGTAAGACCAGTGAAGTATTATCAAGATGAGCTTTCTGAAAATAAGCTTCCAGAGGAGATAATGGGTGAATTTAGATCTCTTTTAAATTTTATTTACAGTTTCTACTATATAAAATACATAACAGAACATAAAAATCTTAAAACATAGGCAGGGATTTGTTTCAGAAAAAGGAACTGATTTTCACTCCTTCCCAAAAACATTAAAACAAGATTTGACAGTTCCTGCTACTGTTCCAAATTGATAGATGGATTGATGCTTTGAATAGGTGGAAAAATTGAAGGTAAATGACTGCATGAAGTCTATGCCTGCAAGCTAAAGCCATTAGAAAACAAAACCATCCTTTAGATGTATTTCTTGTCAATCATGTCTTTGTACTGGCCAGAAAGTTCACTCTTTCCTTAATAAGTTAGTTTTGAAAGTGCATGTACTGTAATTGAAGAGCTCAATTTGGATGTCACTATGAGTTTACCTAAAGCCATGGACCCTAGACTGATGAGGGCAAGTAATTTTTTCATTTCAGTTAATTTTTTCATAGGTAAGCTGAGACTATCAAGCTATGTTTCCTAGCCTGGAAATTGTAAAATAATTCTGCTAAAATAATTAAGGAAAGATTATTACTTTGCACTACAATATCATGTTTTTTAATAGGAAGATATGCTACTCCAGATTTAATGATAGATAATAAACTGCAATTAGAGTGTTCAAAATTGCAATAAATATTTTCTGGAATGTAAATAACACTACCTATCTGCTTAAGATTCCTAGAAAGTCCCAATTTTTTTTTTGTTCAATTTCTTAAGTAAATAAGGCTTACATAATAGCTCTGTCATTTTGCCCATCTCTTTCTCTCCACATCTGTCAGTTTACTTTAATAACATTTGATCTTCCTGGGCATTTTCAATTGGATTTGACATGTGGGTTGAGTTCTCAAAGATACTAACTTTCTATGAAATATTAAGTTTCATGAAGTTCAGTTGATGGCTGGGAGAAAGGATGCAAATTAATATCTTTACCAAGAGAGATGCAAAATTTGTCTATTTTCTTGGCCATCCATCCAATCTATCACTGTATTAATTTCTTCTGGGCCAGCTGCAAGACTGCAAGATGGGGATATTTTTAAATTATTTTAAAATAATTTTTTAAGGAAAAGATCACAGTATAAGATCAGTTGTGGAACTAGGGTTCCTATCAGAGGGGAAAGAGACAACAGATCTCTGGAAAAAAAGTTTTCTTTCCACTATTCACATATGTTAAACTTAATAATTCCCACTATATAGAGATAATTAGAGTTGAATATTTAAAAACTCATAAATTGTAAGTTAATTTATTACAGAATGAACACTGTTTCCTTCAGTATCTGGTTTATTCACTGCTGTAACAACCAGTTCAAATTGGGCTTGACACTGCTGGTTTTTCTGCTCACTAGACAGCAAAACCTGAACAATTGTGACAGCACTTCCTGAAACCAACAGGGACCATAGAATAATAGAATCATTCAGGTTGGAAAGGACCTCTGAGATCATCAAGTGCAACCCTTGATCCACTACCACTGTGGTTACCAGACCATGGCACTGAGTGCCACATTCAGTCTCTTCTTAAAAACCTCCAGGTAGAGAGAATGCACCACATCCCTGGGCAGCCTGATTACCCTCTCTGTAAAGAATTTTTTCCTAATATTTAACCTAAACCTCCCCTGGCAGAGCTTAAGTCCATGCCCTCTTGTCCTACTGCTAGCTACCTGGGAGAAGAGACTGACCCCCCCCTGGCTCCAACCTCTTTTCAGGGAGTTGTAGTGAGTGATGAGTTCTCCCCTGAGCCTCCTCTTCTCCAGACTGAACAGCCCCAGCTCCCTCAGCCCTTCCTCACAGGACTTGTGCTGGATCCCTTCACAGCCTCCTTGTTCTTCTCTGGACCTGCTCCAGCACCTCAATATCCTTCCTGAACTGAGGGCACCCAGAACTGGACACGAGGTGTGGCCTCACCAGGGCTGAGTACAGGGGAAGAATCCCTTCCCTGGACCTGCTGGCCACACTGTTCCTGATACAGGCCAGGATGCTATTGGCCTTTTGGCCACATGGGCGCATTGCTGGCTCTCACTTTTAACAGCAGTTCTACCTAAATACATGGCTAATCAAGGAAATTCCAGATTGATTCAACGCAGAGTATTTTGGAGATGGTTTTCAATTCCAGTGAGGTGCTGCAGATATACACTGCACACAACATATTGTCACATAGCAGGTGACAGACAATGCACTACAGAGCAGGCTTCACTTCAGTGACAGAGCTCTTTAGGTTTATATTTCTTACTAAGCTTATAGTAGTTTGAATTTCCATCTGTCTTTATAGTAAAATCATATGATTTAACAATTAGACTAATTAAAAAGTGAGTATGAAAAATTTTCCAAGTTTTTTTTGTTTTTCTGTTTTGTTTTTTTCCTTTTTCTTCAGTCTTGTCTGACAGTCTTGTTTATAACATACTGCTAAACTTCACAGCAGTTTAGGGGCATTCAACAGAAGAGCAACATTAGAATACTATAATTTAAATTGTATATTTATAGAATCATAGAATGGTTTCAGTTGGAAAACACCTTAAAGATAATCTATTTATCCCTGCAAGAGGGAAGAGCAAGAGATGAAGACTGGGAGAAAATGGGAGACAAGTTATTCGATGTTGTATTTTTTGTATTTATACCTCATGATAGCTAACTATGAAATACAAGGAAAAAAAATGTGTAGAATGACCAATCCAACAAATTTTTTATGCATAATTTTTTGGAATTAGCTTGATTTTAAGAGCGAACATCATTGAAAAAACAGATTACTATAAAAACCTCAGTGTACCACATCCAAAATAGCAAAGCTAACTTGTATTTGAACAAAAATTAAAAACCATGAAAAAAGAAACACAGAGAACTCCACAGTGCTAAACAACCTAGCTTGTAAGTAAGGAAGAGTTGAAGAAAGTCAGGTATGGAAATATACAAGCTGGAAATCCACCACTAGTAGACAGAAATTTTTTTATGGGAAGAAAAAGCCATTAGTCAATCTTTCTTCTTAAAGGATTAAGGAAGGAAAAGAAGGATAACATAAACGAAACCATTAAAGCTCTTTAATTATATTAATTTTAAACTATAAATTGTCTATGAGTGTTTAATAATGTTTTAAATGACTGCATTTTTTAAGATATATTATTAATTTTTTTATACAATTTACATATATATTTATCTATTTTTAACATCTTCTCCATTTTACGATGGAGAAATTTTAATGAAATTCTCCTGGTAATCTGTTTCACTGAGAGAATTAAGGGTGTTCCTATTTCACTTAGTTTTCCTTTTGAAACACTTTTGAAACTATGCTTCAGTACACATCCATGCTCCGCACTGAAGATGCAGATATTGCTAGACTATCTAATGAAAGATTACTGCACTGTTACAAAGTAAAAAATCCCATCAGGAAAATTAATGTTGGCTCTGCTGCCTGGGCCAAATTCAGATTTGCATAATTGTGTTCTGCTTACCCAAATTTGTCCTGCAGGGCATAAAATAGGCATAGTAATTCGGGCTACTGCCTCATTGAGAAAGACAATAAAGGTTAGAGTTAGTTATGAGGGAATCGGAAGCTATCACATACAAGTATCTAGCTAGTAGTGGCTGCACATGCCAGTGTAATTCCTTTACCAAAATAACTTTTCCTTAGAAGTCTAACAGAAGGATACCCTGAAATTGATAATTGTCATTCAATGATAGTACTGAGCTTGAACTGTAAATCTGTGCTTCTGCAGTCTTGCTGTTATTTTCATTTTCTATTTTATTCCTAGGACACAGAATTTTTTATCGCCTTTCCCAAAGTGAAAGAGAGCACATTTCTTTGGGGAAACCTATGGAACTACTGAGGCAGGGATCTGGGTTATGATCCTCTCCAGAAGGGTGTGAATGCTTCAGCTAAATATCTGCTTGTAAACTATGAAAAAATTTTGTTTACTTTTACTGAAGTCACTTACATGATCTATTCAAATCTCTGTCCCAGAACATTCCCTAAGCCTTCAACACAGGGAAACTATACCAGCACTGCCTATTGGGCATGACACCTGGCCAGTGCTTACTCCAGAGCTTTGTATAGGAATTTTGTGAATTAATTATGAATGTCTCAAGACAATACTGAACCAGGCACCATTTTAACAGTTTCACAGAACAGGGAATATATTTCATTGTAAGCGACCTAAAATACTGCAATTTATTACAGCTACCATAGTCTAAGACATCAGGATGAAGAAAAACCCTGAAACAACTGCTCAAGCACTCAGTTGCCTCTTTCATGAAAAATGAGAGAAATCTGAAATATTGTTATTCAGATATTAGCTATTTCCAATTATAAGTTACATAACGTGTGGTAGGTCTACACCCAAAAAACCCATGAAACTTGCCACATCTGATTTGTACTTGGGAATCCTACAACATCAAGAGAGAATTAGTGGAGTTAGAAGGTATATCTAAAAAATTACTAGAATAATTCAGAAATCATTGATAGACTTCATACTAAATGAATTAATATATATAAATAATATCACTTCTCTCTTAAGTATATTTATTAGACTTGGACCTAATCAGTACATCAATATTATCACATTTTTTTGAAAGTAAATTTATGTCCTTGACACTGATCAATGTAATACTTATGAAAAAGAAATCATGCAAATAACACTCACTCACATTTAATATATCCAAACACTGTAAAATGAATAACCTGTACTTGTGAAACTCAGCTGTTGGGACTGCTTATTTTTACATGAATGTGTAGTGAGAGGATGAAGGCAAATGGTTTAAAACTTGAAGACATTTAGGCTAGACATTAGGAGGAAATTTTTCATGATGAGGGTTGTGAGACACTGGAAAATGTTGCCCAAGGAAGTTGTGGCCGCCCCTCCCTAGAAGTGTTCAATCCAGGTTGGATGGGGCCTTGAGCAACCTGGTCTAGTGGAAGGTGTTCCTGGCCATGCAGGGGGGTTGGAACTAGATGACCTTTAAGGTGCCTTCCAACCCGAACTATTCTATGATTCAATGATTCTATGATTTGAAGTGCTCCAGCTCTTCTTTCTCTCTAGGAATAACTGAAACATGACATAGACACCTGGTGCAAGACACAGTGTTTTCCTCACAATTCAATTCTTTCTATATTATATTTTAAAATTAGAACTATAATCTGAAACCTAGAACTTCATTTTTTGAAATCTTTTAAACTAATATTTTAGGGAATCCTTCACAATAATGTATGTTCTAAATAATTCTTTTTCACAGGTCATAGAATCATAGAAATATTTAGGTTGGAAAAGACCTTTAAGATGATCAAATCTAACTAGTAAGCTAACAGTGTCAAGTTCACCACTAAACCATGTCTCTAAGTACCACATCTACACAGCTTTAAAATACTTCCAGGGATGGTGACTCAACCACCTCCCTGGGCAGCCTGTTCCAGTGCCTGAAAAACCTTTCAGTAAAGAAATTTTTCCTCACATACAATCTAAACCTCCCTTGGTGCACCATGAGGCCATTTCCTCTTGTCCTATCACTTTTTACTTGGCGAGAAGAGACAAAAAGCAACCCTACTACAACCTCCTTTCAGGCAGTTGTAGAGAGACAGAAGGTCTGCCCTCAGCCTCCTCTTCTTCAGACTGAAGAACCCAAGTTCCATCAGTCACTCACCAGCTTCATTGCTCTTCTTTGGACATGCTCAAGCACCTCAATGTCCTTCTGGTAGTGAGGGGCCCCAAACTGAACACAGAACAATATTTTGATAAATTTTAAACTATTTAAAATTAAATAAAAATTAATTTAAATTTTGATAAATTTAAACTATTTAAACTATTTAAATTTAAATTGTTTTAAAGTGCAGAAGCAATACAACAAAGTTCCTTATTAGTGTGAAAATCCCTTAAGGTGAAGAAAAAAAATCGTATTTGAAACACATTTTTGACAAAAAATATTTTGCTTAACTGCAAAAAATGTAGTTATTATTGGTTTTCAGTCTCATTTTACTTGTGTAACCTTGGGGAAACTCCAGCAAAGTCAATGGACTTGAACTTGTAGAAAACCTTGATATAAAACTGGGATGAGTAACAGCAGCTTCTCCTGTGAAATATGTACACTTTATAATCCATGGAAAACTTACACTTCAGTGATTATGGTTAATACATATTCTTGAAACAACGTGACAATTTGCAAAGATCATGAAATGGATATTTTATGCTCATATTTATTTCAAGATTCATTTGTGGCAAGGGGTCATTAAGACCAGAGATGATTAAAAAAGAAATAAAATAAGAGAAAAAGAGAACTATGCAGATTTTACTTGTAAAATTCTCAGTTAGTTTTTACCACCTCATTTTTTGAAAGTGGAGTAGATTCAGTAAAATTTCTTTAGGATCTTTCCTTACATCAAAAGTAGAATTCCCTTTTAAGGAAAAAAAATATGTAGGGTTCATTTTAAGCCCCTTACACTTTGTATGGTTTTAGTTTCAGATTGATCATTTAGGGGAGTGGAGAGTTTTCTGTTTTCTAACCTTTGTTTCACACGGGCTGTGTGTTTCACACACATTTGGAAATTTTTCAATGTAATGGGAGACATATATTAGGGATGAGAGAAGACAACCATCAAAGTTCTCAGCAAACAATGTTCATGATTTCCGTTTGTCTTATTAAGGGTGATTACCTACCTGTTCTAAATTGGAATTATTTATTTATTGCCATTTCATTAGTACTTGCAATGCCCAAGTGGTAGGGTGTGGTGGGTAGCAAAGAACTGACTCCACATTAACTGGTTGCTCACTACAATGATATAGTTGGGGCCCTTCCTCATTCTTTTTTCTATCTTTTTTGCTTCATTTCACTAATTTTTTAATATAATGTTTGGAATTACTTTTTAAAAGGAAGAAGTTTTGTTCTTAATAGCATGCTTACATTGCCTAGAAGTACTTACAACCACAGAATGGTTTAACACCAGCTCGGCAATTAAACCGAGTAACAGGTGTGAAGGTACCTAAAAGATCATCTAGTACCAAACCCCCCTTGCATGGGCAGGGAGAACTTCTAATAGACCAGGTTGCTCAAAGATCCATCCAACCTGGCATTGAACACTCTCAGGGAGGGGGCAGCCACAGCTTCTCTGGGCAACATATGCCTGTGTCTCACCACCCTAAAGCTAAATAATTTCTTCCTAATATCTAACTAGACTTTTCTTCTCCAGGCTGAACAACCCTAACTTTCTCAGTTTGTTTTCATAGAACAGATGTTTCAGTCCTCTGATCACCTTCATGGGCCTCCACTGGACTCACTTCAACAGCTCAATGTCCTTCTTATGTTGGGGACTCTAAAGCTGGACACAATACTCTCGGTGGGATCCCACAAAAGTGAAGTAGAGGGAAAAAATCATCTCCCTTAACCTGCTGCCCACACTTCTTTTGATTCACCCTAGGACAGGGCTGGTTTCCTGGATTGTAAGTGTACATTGGTGGCTCACATTGAGCTATCATCAAGTCCTTCTCCTCAGGTTTGTTTTCAATACGTTCTCCACCCAACCTGTAATTGTGTTTGGGATTGTCCTGAGTCATGTACAGGACCTTGCACTGGGCTTTCTTGAACCTTATGAGGTTGGATATCTTCAATTTGTGGAGAATGTGAAAATATATGAAAGCTTTATGTAATTTATTCTGTATGATATAATTCTTTAAATTGCTCAATAACAGATTTCTGGTAGCCAATACTGTGATCCCATTAACTGAATATACACATATAAAATTTTGCCTCTTTAGAACCAATGTGAGGATTCCTGTGTCTGAAGAGTAACTAGACTTCTAGCCAAAGTGTTGAATCAGCTCATTTCTGTCATGAAACACATGAGCTGTAGCCCTTTTATTGCTATTATAGGTAGTAGAAGTTTTCACTACACTTGTAAACAAGTTTTTTGAACATGGTTAAAGTCTTTGAGAGAACAGCAGTTGTGGCATTGCTTTTTAAAGGATTGCTGTGTGTTTGTTGTAATATATTGCCTTTAAGCATAGTACTGTCTGTTGTGTATCAATTTCACTGGACATGTCTTTGTTCTTGCAGGAAGAAAAGGAATATAAAAGCACCTGATTATAGGCTATAGACTATTTTTTAGTTCATAAACCTCTGTCATATTCGTTTTTACTCCAGTGATTATCCTGAGCAACACCAAACTTTTTAAAGAAATATCTTTTGTAGATTTACATTAGACATTTTTAGTGCATAGGTTTTAAAACCTCCTGCTATCAATTTATTAGCAAAGAATGGCATTTAACTTGTTTAAAATCATGCTTTTTGTACAAGTACTTCAATAATTCCAATAATAACTCTAGCCACCTCAGAGTCAGATATCTACTTTAAAGCAACTGTATAGAAGAAATATATTTTCCTACTTACAGTTCAAAAGTCTATCAACTTTCACATATTTCTGAAAAACTGCCAAGGTAATTTGTGCTAATATGGCAAGACAATGGTTTATTGATTTCCTGAAATGTATTCAATCACTTGATAAAGTTACTAAATGGTCCTGGGTAGTCTGTTGTCACTATTAATTCTTTTAATAAAATTATAAAATTGTTTCTTCTGGTTATCCTGTGAAAATTATTGCCTGCAAGGCCAGTCTCATTCAGGTGTATTTACAGCTCTATAGGTTCAAAACTATAACTTTAACACAATTTTAGAGATATTCTACAAATTTAGATCCAAAATCTTGCTTCTCTTGAATCAGTTGGATTAAATGAATTACTGAATGGTTTACATTTCTCTATTTGGCAGAGCAAACAGCTAACTGAGAAGGTCTGATTTACCTAGGTAAATAACAGAGCAATTTGTATTTGCTATGCCAGTGACACCAAAAATCTGACATATTTATCATCACTTTTCTGATATCAGTTGCAAGCCATAATTATTTCCTAATTGAACTTCTACATTCTGTTCTTGAAGTTCCACTTTAATGTAGTAATACACCAAAATTTGGGTTAAAATATCTTAGTATGTGTTTAAAAAACCTGAAATTTTTACTTATAACCTCTAGAATACTTTTACTGTATTTTACCCTAAAAGTCAGGTAGCTTGCCAGAGATTTTCACTAGAAAGCATAAGTAGCAAGATATATCTGCCTCAACAGATTCCTGGAGAGGGACATATATCCAAAGTTAATGATTGTGCATAACAACTCCATAGTAGCTTCCTTTAATTGTCTTCTGTCCCCATACTGTCCATTCAACAGTGACACTAGACAAATTGCTTTACTAATTAAATCTCCTTTCATTAACACACAGGAAAGTTTTTCAATCAGTTCAGGCTGGCCTGGACACACAGGCAGGGACAAGAAAGAAGAACATGCTTTGTTAGGCACCATATTTATGGCCATTCCTAGTGAAAAAATGTTATTCGTTAAGTACAAAAAATTACAAGAAGGAATAGCATCTTGATAATTAAGAAAAGCAAACTACTTACACAGCAAAATGCTTATACATAAAGGGCTTTTCTTGATAATTTGGAAACTGAGTAGTTCAGACTTTCCCATTTACAGGCCTGAGAGTCCCATGAAGGCTATAATTTACTGATTTCAATTGAATAAAAATAACATGTGAATCTGTAATACTGAGGTGAAAATAAAATTTTATGTTACATCTTTGTACATAAAACTGGTTGCAATAATTTCTTTTCAAACTTTGTTCATTTGGCGAACACAAAGCACATTTGATAAAAAATATATATGAAAAAAATATGTATATAGAATTCAGCATTTCAACCACATATTCGCAAAGATGATCTTTATATTTTAATACTAAATTTTCAAGATAACATAAAAATGGGAAAAGCAAACCAACCACAACTGGTTCAGTAGGATGCACAACCTAGTTTTTTATTTGACAATTATTGTTCATCATTCCTTATAAGGCATTAATTTTGAATTTGATATTATTATCAGAGGAAGGGATTCAGCTAAATAGTTCCTATATAATGCTATATAAGGTCTCCCCTCAGCCTCTTTTTCTTCAGCCTAAACAACCCCAGTTCTGTCAGCCACACTTCAAAAGATTTATTCTCCACACCGTTCACCAGATTTGTTGCCCTTCTTGGACACACTCCATCACCTCACTATCCTTGTAATGAGGGACCCAAACATGAACTCAAGGATTCAAGGAGTGGCCTCACCATTACAAAGTTATTATCCCTTCCTAAGTCCTGCTGGCCACACTTTTTGATGCAAGCCTTGCTTGGATGCTGTTGGGCTACTTGACCACCAGCTGGGCACACTGCTGGCTCCTATTCAACGGGATCCTGCCCAACAGTTCCTAAGAATTCCACACCATATATCCTCTTACCAGTTTTTAAAATATTGGAATGTAGATTATTTAGTATCTCTGACTAAATGAGGGAAAAGAAAGAAATTCTGCAGAGTACACACAAAATCTGTACATGTACATACACCAGATAAATATTTTTAATATATGAATATCCAGTAAATGGTAATCCTATCACATTCATTTCTTCCATCATGTGGCTTGTTGCCACTAACACACTTTTTCCAACACTTGACACTTCCAACATTTTTCAAACTGATACTTACAGATAGCAAACATAGTCCAGTTTATCTCATTTCTAAACTGCTGTCATCCAAGGAGTTTGTAGGTGCACACTATTTTGTTTCTCTTGTTATCTCTATGGGAATAAAAGAGCTAGCTTTTTGGTAGGAACTTTTGAAACCACTTTAAACTTCAGACAGGCTTAAATTGAAAACAAAAAGCTTTATCTGAGCAAAGCTAAGATGACAATGCAACACTTTTAAACTTCTGGACTATTGTCTTTCAGAAAGTCCTCAAATAAACCCAAAGGGCAGCAAATCATTATTGAGTAAAAATAAATTGAACATTTTCAACATTTTGTATGACTTTCCCCTCAGCTCCATCTTTTACCTGTCAATTTAAGGAGATTGGCAATAGCCTAGTTTTGACTGACACTGGTTGTTTATGAGAACACAAATGAAATGCTATTTAAACATGTTAGGTTTCAAGAGCTGTGAGCATAGCCTACTACTCTCTCAGTAAATCAGTCTAAATAAAATTTCATCTTAATCCTCACTTCCTGGTCAACAGACCTACCTGTAGGAAATATTATAAGCTTAGCTTAGCATTTTCAGCTAAGCACTTTTATAAATTACATACCAGAAAATTAATTAACTCTGTGAAACTTCTTATCTTCTTAGAATTCTCATTATTTCTTTTTAATAGACACCATATATAGTATGTTAATTACCATATTTTTCAACATCTTGAAGTGTATGTCAGAAAGATTAGACTCAAAAACATTTTTCTTAAGAAATTCATAGCTCTCAGTGCCATTTACACACTGAAAATGCATTCGCAAGTTTAGACTTTGTAAACCTTAATCAGGAATATATGTATTTAAAATCCCAACCTGAGTTAAATAAGCTAAAGAGTAGAAAAGCCATCACAATGGAAAGAGCCTATTGTTTTGTACAACAGTTTTTCTACTGCTCTATGCAGTCCAATCTTAAATGCTACTGAAGAATACAGTGTACTGCAGAACACATAATGCACTTGAGATATGTGTCATCTCAAAGCCAAACCAAACAAATGTTAAAACTTTATTTCCAATCAATGCCACAGCCAATCTTCAAAGCTAATATATTGGTGGATATGGAAACTACAGGAGAGAGAACATCTGGTTCAGGGAAACAATGTAAATATTTGTTACATTTTTATAAATCAAACAAATTAAGAAAAAAACAAGAAAACATAACAAAACAAAACCAAAAACAACTTTAATGGATGAACTCTAATCTTATAATATTTTTTAATGTTTAGTATGTAAAAACTTTTTACTTGCTTAAATTCCATAAGAAATAGTTCTATTATTATAGAGCTATAGACCCACAGTTAAGCAATGCTTTGTCTCTCCATTACAATGATGGAACAAGCAGAGCATGGTTATTACTCTGATTCACCTCCGTCTGGATTTTTGTGGTGGGTTTAATGGCCCATACTATAAACATCATGTTATAGTCAATCTCCAGGGTTTCAGGTTGAGATTTTCACATTCTACGATACACCACATTTAGGCATTACTTCTTACAAGTGATTTATTCTTTAGTTACCTCCTGAAGGTAAAAGTTACCATATGATGACATTACCAGGCTTAGATGCATTGGTAGGGATGCCCACATCTGTCCGATCTGTACCACTACAGAAAGAGCCCCTTGGTCACCAGGCATCATCCAAATTGTTGTGATTCAAAAGCCAGAGTAAGAACATAATCTGCACCAATTTCCCTCAAAATATCATGCCAGGCTTGTAACGTGGCAATTTAGCGGCTACTAATGGAGCAACAGAATTGTCCCTGCAATAGAGATACAGACATCTAAGTCTGGGTGGAGAATGTCTGCCAGGGTGACAGTATGCATCAATACTGTCTTTAAATATGCATCAATACTGCCTTTAAAAATCCCAAGGTTAGTGGAATGTGGAGAAAAATTATATATATTTTTTGTTTCAGGAAGATACGAGATGTTTAGATTCTCTACAAACAAACGAAAAAGCAAACAAACAAAACTAAAAAAAATCTTCCAAACTTCCAACAATAATTGTCATGAGTTATGCTAAGCCTGTCTAGAGTTATTTCGAGAAGCAGAAAAATATGGCTGGAGGAGGCATAATTGGAACTGAGTTAAACTGAATAACTGGTATATGGTGGCCTCCCTGAATCGCATATTCTGAGATACTTTTCTGAAATTCAGATTAGATATTTTTTCCTGCCAACCAGCAAAATGTCACTGCTGCAGACTAGGTGGCTGGGTTTTGGAAAGGAGTTCCTCTGGCAAAGTATTGCTCCCCTTGTAAAGTTCAGAGAAATATTTTGGCTACTCATATATAAGGAAACTACCCAGTGTCTGGGCAGGTCTCTAAGCACTGGAAGTACAGCAGCTGGACAATCCAGTTGTGAGGCTGGTTCCTGTCAGGCACTTAGTTGGGCTGTGTAGCACCTCCCCTATTCAATAGTTTGACATTAGGAATCAGTCTGGTTGTAGCCACCAGCTTAAAAAGGTGAGACTTGACACTTTTTGGGTTGTGGGCATTTATAGGACTCCACAAAGTCTTCCTGACACAGGGAAAAAGCATTATTTCTCCTGTTTTGTTATATGAAAATCAAGTTTAAGCTTTTTATTAAAAAAAATATAATTTTTTTCCTGTTTGTAGCTTCTACTGTTTTTCAAGATGGTACTAATGCATATTTGTAATGCTGAGCCTTACCCATCTCAAGAAATAAATGAAGTATACATTAATCTATAGTATTGAACATAATAAGGAAGATAGAATTTGTCAGAACTATCACTCATACAGCCACAAATTTATCTTAAAAAAAATATGATATGAAGTATCAAAAAGGAGTTTCTTACTGTTCTGTAGCTCTTTTGTGAGTGTATTAAGGGTGGTAACAAAAGGAGCAACACTCTTTTGTCATTTAGATATTCTGTGAGTTCTTTCTTATAGTATAAATTAATTAGTGAGAGAAGAAGGGAATGAAACAGTTATGTTTAAAAGTAGGGGGTTCATTTTTTCATCATGATGACAGAAGATGATTCTTTTGCACTGCTTTGTCAGCAAAGTTGACGTGTTCTTAGACAACTTGGATTAAAAGTAAGTGTTTTTATTTTAAATGAATAAAAGCTTTGATTTCAATGCCACTATGTGAATTATTCTTGGAAGTGATTTACTAACAAAACACTACAAAATGAGAACTTAAAAAAAATGCTAAGTCAAATCAAATCTTCCATGTATTTCTTTGACAATCAGAATATCCTGAGCAGATAAAGTTTCAAAGCTCAAATGAGACTTCAGAGACATACTGAGAACAAACCCAGAGATTTTTAATAATGTTTCAGAATGATAGGTTCCTGTGACACTTTTGTTATAAAGATGCAATCCATGCCAGATAAAATACAAGTTTCATAAAAAACATTCTTGCGCCATTCTTGTAACAGGCACTTTCCCCTCCTTGGCTTTTCTCATATATAAAAAAAAACAAAAACAAACAAACAAACATTTATGAGAGATTATAGTATTGCACAGAGACCAAAAAATCATTATGACTTTTGTTTGAAGGTTTGTGTTATACCTTGCAGTGGGGAATTATGGGTTGAATATGAATATTTGTGTGTTCTTCTCACTCCCCCCTAAGTTTTCCTTTTTCTGGAGTGACAGCTTGAACAGGTCAACTTGACTTACATGTAAGTCTAGGACATCTACAACTACACTTACTTTGTTGTGTTTTACTATAAGTAAGGGTATATTCAATGTAAGGGCACCATCCTACCTTGGGCATGTTACACCATTTCTCTTGAAGGAAGATGTTAATGCACTGCTAATATTTCAAAAATATGGAATGTGTAAGTTTATAAAAGGAATGTGGAATATATATAATGTGTAAATAGAAGATAATTTCTTCCTCAACAATAACAAAATAGGGGAAAACTGTATGAGCTCTATGAGGAGCACGAAGTAATGCAACAGGCAGCCTAAAGACCAAGAGGAGTGTTGTGAAAGAGCTGCATAGTTCTTATCTTGTAGAAGGACTGAATATACATTATTAATTTTTTTAATTGGCATAAACATTCTGTAATATTAGGAATTTTTATTTATTGTGCTAATATAACATTCCTTTTCACACACTGCAAAATGAAGTGCATATAGATTAAATTATCTGTCTAATAATACAGGTAGGGTTCTTTGTAATTTTTAATGCTTAATTCCCTGTGCCTGTGGAATTCTTTTTGGAGATTTTTTTTTTTATTTGATTTTAAGTAACAGAAAATAAGTGTGAACCATTGAAGAGAAAGCTATTAATAAAAAAACACAAATTGTGCCCGACAGCCAGGCTGGGATTGGCACGACTGAAAGTAGACATATGCCTGTGAGCTAATCAAACTAATTCTTTTTATAGTTAATCGAGCAAAACTGGCACTTATGAAGGAAGATTTATATCTTTCTAAAACAGGGATTTGGACAAGGTCAAGTGAATAAACTTCTGCACTGCCTTTATTCCTTCATTGATTTAAAATGGAGTCCAAGGTTATTATGTGTAGACTGGGACGACTAAAATCTAAACACCCAACAATAAAAGAGACTAAGCTCACATTTTAACTGTTATTTCAAAGAACATAGCTGCTATATACTATAGTTTTAAAAATACAATCTATTTAATATCTGTTGTGATTTCCTCTCTGGGAAGAGAGAGTAAAATCAAATAAAAATAGATCATGTATGTAACATAAAATTTCAGTAGGCAGCAAATAAAAATTGCCAGACCTACAGGACAAAGGAGAAATGTTGTTTTACTAATAGTGCACAGGGGATTTGACATCTGCGTTAGATTTAAAGAGTCTCCTGAAGGTGAACTTCGAAAAAATAACTTATATTGATATATGTATCTGAAAATTATTCGTGAAGATGTACACTATTTTCTAGGTAAATAACTATGATGTGTTAAATGAATCACAAAACTATTTTTAAGTAAGTATACCACCTACTCTAACAACAATAAATGCAGGCATATTTTAGTCACATTATCTTGTCATACACATTTTAGAAAACATAGGTCTTTACATTCCCTTTTTTATTAAAACCAAAACAGCTAACCAGAGGATGGTAGTATTGAAGGTAACAGTATGCATCAGATGCCTTCCTAAAACATTACAGGGCACATGAGCTATGCAAATGTCCAGTTCATCCACACTGTGAATTTTTGGTACAATTCAGAGCTCATAGTTATTCAACAGTTTCCAGTTGCAGCTTCAAATTTCCTTATTACTTTGGATCACTTATTACTTTGGATCTAGACCTGCATCTCAATCTAAGATCTTTGCCTGAAATACTCGTACTAAACCAATAAAATTATTCATCTGCATATTTTTTCCGATGAAATTACTCACACAAGAAAATATAAACTTGGAAGAAGAAAGATATTTGGAGATTATTTTTTTGTGTTCAGTAGAAATGTGAAATTATATTCAGAAGCACCTAGTTACATACAAACGATATTAAAAATGAGGTTTAAAGTCATGATTCATATTAGATTTATATTTAAAGATTTTTATGAGCTTAAATGGAATTAATCTTTCCTCAGCTAGACCCTAAATTTGCATTAAAATGTCTCAGAATGTATCTAAATATTTAAAATATGTATTTAGAATGTGTTGTAGGATGTAACTTTAAAAAAGGTGAGCACAGGTCAGTTTTATAATCTATCAACACAGTGAGTCTTGAAAAGTTCCTTAGGAAAAAAAAAATTAATAAGAGATTCATCTTGACAAACCTATAGAAAAAGGAATTACATAAAAGCCGAATGATAGACTACTGAACCTAAGTCTATTTAAACAAAGATGAAAAACTTTTTATTCAATAGTTTCACCTGAAAGCAACACATCTTTCACTTTAGACTTTACATTCAGATATCTCAGCTGTTACTACTACATTTGTTCAGACAATCAAGACAATCAGACTTTAGAACTGAGGTGAACAAAGAGAAAAGGACAGATACAGTGTAGATCATCTCACAAAACTTCAGATATCTGTGATGGGATCCAGTTCAAGGTAAATGTAAAAAATGGAGACATAAGCACCAACATCTTTGTGAGGTGCATGTAAGTCCTGGCAGACACAGCTCAGCACCTGGGGGATGTGGATGCTTCACTGTACAGGCAGGCAGAACCCAGAAACTCTAAGACATTTCAATGGCATATTCTGCCTTTGGAATGACAACTAATTTGAACTTTGAATAAAAAGTCAGTCAGGTCCTATAATAGATATTTAGGTATATTCTCCACAAGAGATATGGTTCAGTTTCTTTAACATAAGCATTTAGTGTAATTTCAATTGGTCTTGGACAGCACATCCAATGTTATCTCTGAGTGACATACCAAGACTTTTGTTCTCCTGTGATTTCTTTGTTACCTCTGTGAACCCTACATTAATATCCTGGAAAACTCACAGCATACCAGGAAGTACTAAATAATTCTTTTTAAAGAAATTAATTACTCTGTCATAGTCTGCTTGAACTATTTTTTTAAGTTTCATTCACTATACTAATGAGATCTTAATAGCTAAGAGTTGGAGACACACAGCATACCTCTGTGTATAGACACAAAACTGGGATTCTTAACCTGCAGCTTAGTCTCTCATTACAGTGCAGATCAGAGCTGCTAGGTGCTCTTTATAGAAATATATATATTAAATGGAGAATATGAACTGATTTAGCTGATATATTTTCCCATTTATTTTAAGATTAAATATTCTTTCCCTAAAAGTTTTTCTTATTTTCTTCATTTGTGAAGTGAATCTGTGCAAGCCACTTAGATGCAGAAATTTAAGTATCTGTATCTCTTCATATGTCTTACTGTCATTTATTTCATTTTCCCTGTACCAAAGTTACCGGATTTTTTTCACCCATTTATTTTCCAGTGTAATCACTGATTCTCTATATTATTTGAAGAGTATATTTGTAAATTTTGGAAACAAAGAGATAAGCCTTCAGAGGTGGTCTAGATTTTCACTGCCTAATTTCTGATGTTTCATCCTGGACTCCAATAACATTTTATGTGCTCTCCAGGCAGTCTATTGCTCAAAAAAAATTTTTCCTAAATCTTTTTTTGGAAAATACACACATGTCATTCCTGAAATTGCTTTTCACCTATCTCTTACTTTCTGAACTGACTCTGTGCTATATAAATGGCCTGGGCTCTCCCGTTTCTTGTAGCATTTACATGTTTTGGTGACTTCTAAAAATTTACTTTTACTCATGGTGCTCTTTACTTCCTGAATTTCCAGAGAATAATTTATAACCAGAACCACATGTCAGACAACTTCAATAAAATAGAAATTCTTTATCTTTAAGGACTCTGTTCTTAATAGAATGCATGTAGGAACAGCTCCTGCAGTCTATTTTCTTTCTATAAATCACATAACATTTTTTTATGGGATTGCTTGAGCTCCTTAGCATTAAGCAATGGGATTTTAAGGTTAACATTATACTGCCTATGAATTAATTTGTTTTAAGAAGGTCACATAGCCATTTAACATGCTTATATATCTTTCCCTCTCCCTCTGTTTGGCTTGAGGGCAACAGGCTATGCACAGAAAAAAAAGAAAGCATATTGCACTTAAAGTTATTGTTTTATTATTGTTCCTCCTGAAACAAGATTAGCTATCAATTACCATGTGAGATGTATACAAAGATGCTGCAAACCCTTCTTCTAAATAAATAGTTATTGTTTATATGAGCAATACCAAAACCAGTTTGTGTGCACAAGCCAGCTAAGTAAATGCCAAAGAATAAAATGTATTTTGCAATTAAAGGGTATATACACATACGTACAGTATGCTTTTTAGTATGTGCTATGGAAAATTTTTCTTTGCAGAGTTATTAATTACAGAAATGGTTTATAAGTAGGCTTTCCTTTATTCTGAATTCTTTAATACCATTAAGTAGACACAGACTGCTCTGGACTCACTAGAGCTGTAAATGTATGGGAGAAAGAAGCAACCAGATTCATAGTACACTCTGAACAGAAAATTCATTCCATTATAATCAGTTTTTTAAGATAAATGGGATGACTATTTCTCCAGTTTTTGGCTTTATTTAATAGTTTAGAAGAAATCCAAGACCACTACCTTAAAGCTGTTTTCTAACTTTTAGTTTGCTATAGTTTGTGTAATGAATCCTAGCCTCCAGGTAGAAAATATAAAATTTTTTCAGGGGTCAAAAAAATAAATTTAGAAAGTATTCTAAAGTTTCACTCCTTGCAATTGCAGGAGTGATTCTTTTCGCTCTTTTTTTTACAAACACACTCCCTCATTTTTTTTTTATTTAAAAATAACTGGACCTGAAGGAGAACAGGAAACTAAACATTACCCCCTTAATTGATTTTTTTAAGGAGTAGAGTATATTTGCAATATCAAATAAAACATCTCCGAATTGCAAAAGCTGTGTCTGATCCTTCCCTGTTTAGCCAGATTCCCCCAAGATAATGGCAATAAATGGTGGCTTCCAGATACCAGTTTAAAAGTTTATAGTGCCCTAAAAGAAGTGTCAATGACTTTTCAGATGAAGTGCCTTAAGGAGTTGCTGACTTCCCTCTACTGACTCTAGAGGAAACCTCCAGCCCTAGGTGACAATAAAATTGGTATGTTTTTATCAACAGGGAAGGATTCTTCTATTAAATCTTATGATAAAAAAGCCTATATCTCAACTTGTCCTCTAGATAAATAAGCATGTCTTCTATTTAATTTGTTTTAGTTGTCTACTTCATGTTCTAAATAAATAATCAGGTGCCTATATAATAGAGAGTAGAAACTCTTAGAAAAGCTTATGTCTCTTCATTGTCCATATAGGAAGAGCAATGACAAGCTTAAGAATAGACAGCCAAACTGAAGAAAGCTAAATTTTGCCTGATGAATTCTTCTAAGGGTTCTCAAGCAGAGAGAATTTCATTTTTGATGGTGGCCATTATAAATTTTATATACATTACAGAGATAGATCACTACAGGTCATATAAAAATACATCAATATTTTTATAGTCCAACTTCTTTCCCATACAAAAGGAAAATTCACAGGGATTTGGATCTGGCATCAGATGAAGAAAAAACAGATATCAGCTCAGGACAAGATAAGGCCTTTAGGAATTGGTTTTTAATAACTGAAATTATACCAGTGTCTGTGAAGAATTTCTCTAAATTTTCATGAGTAGGAAAATAGTTGATACATTTCTGAAATACATGTAGTTAGGATTAGATAGTCAGAACTGACCATACAGGATTCTGCAATGAGAAGATGTTTAATGTCATAATCTGTAAAACAAAAAAAGACATTTCTGAGAGGGCCTCTACAAGAAAAATATTCCACTAGAACTGTGTTTTATTCAGAGGTCTAATAGCATATTGCAGCAGATGAAAATCAGATACCTGATTTTCTTAACACCCTAGTGATTAGATCACAGATGTTAACCAAAGATATAGATGTCTCAGTTATTTGTATATCAGGTCTTGCACCGCTTAAGTTTTCACTCTCATAAGTAGAAAGTGAGATTAATTTAATTTAATATGTTAGGTTTAAAACTTTTACCTTTTTTATCATGCTGGGTTAGAAAGTTTCTTCCCAAGAGATAAGGCATTCTGCTCAGAGTGGCAGCATCCATCAGAGGGCAAGGTGAGAGACTGACTGGTGGCTGTAGCTGCCTCAGCTGTCTGCTTTTAATCCTCTGCCACATGTCTGCTGGAATCTTTAGAGAGATAAGGATTAGACAGACTATTAGTGAAATAGATTTTAATTAAAATATTGACTTGTGAATTTAGGCCTATAGCTTTTTCTCCTATTTCACCTTGGAAGTCCAAGGACACAATATTTCTGAGTGGGGATTTTAGCTGATTTAAGTAAAACAAAAGCCAAATGTGATAATTATTTCATCTCCACATAAAGTTACTACCTGTTTCTACTCTGTACCTCGTTTTACATTCTACTGAATTACTAGATGAATTAAAAGTTACTTAAGTAACTTCCCTGAATATCTTCTATAAGATGATGTTTGCATCAAAATTAGTACAATTGAAGTTCCATGGAATATGAGGATCATTCTTTTGTCCTGCTATAACAATCTTCCAACCTGTACATCAGTCTAGCTGAGAAAAAACTGGAGGTGATGTGAGATGGCAAGAAAAAATGTGTCAGATTCACTTCTTTCCCAGTTTGTCGTTCAAAGCCTGTGTTCTGCATCATCCAATTCAATCAAATCAGTTTTCATATAATTAAGCATTCATTGATCATCCAATAGATTTATGATAGCTGGAGAAAATAATGTAAATGTCATATACCATTTCTTTTCTATCCAATACAGATATACTTGATCCTATATGAAACCTTTCCTTACTTCTACAGAAGCATCATTTCTGTTAAAATTCTCTGCAGAAGCTGTCTAAAAACTGAATTTATGTTAGAAGTGTTTGGCCTGTAAAAACTCTTTTAGTGTTATGAAGAAAAGAATATACTTGATACGACAGAAACCAAAATATGGAAACAGCTCTTTGGTACCCCCAATAAATAATGAAAACTTTCACATGGATGGAAAGGAGAAAAACATGTATATATTGCATGTTTTGTAATATATACTGTATTTATTACAAATATATTGTATGTTTGTATATATTACAATATTATATGCATTTGCTCAGTTTATTCCAGTGATGGGACAGAAAATGTTATTAAGAGAATATAGACAGTGAAGATAATGTTATTTCTTTGGAAAAGATCATAGAAAATGGGAAGAATTATATAAGGTAAATTGATGAAAGCCTGCTACGTTCATGACTTTAGAAGCATGGTTACCAAAATTATACTTGACTGTACTATTTAATCTCTTCTAATGAATGAGTAATTAATGGAGAAAATGTGAGAAAAGCAAGATAAGATTTTCTCCTGTTTTATCCTCCTAATATTTCTGTAATACTTTGTTAAGTATATTTTGCTACATAACTGAGTTACAGCAGTTTGGGTTTTTTATATGACTTTTGAATATTGAAAGATAATATGATTTTACTCCATAATATGTTTAACTTTGACTGTTAGGTAGATCTACTTTGGCAAAAAGCTATTGCATAGTTTGGGTCAGAACATTTTTATAGCCCTGCTGTAGTCACAGATAAATACAGTTTACTTGTGTTTAGCTTAAAAAATTTCTGGAATGTTATCTTCTCTATTATGTATAACATAACATTTCTGCTTTATTAACTAGCTTTTTTTCAGGTTTTATTCTCTAGTGAAAAAACTTCTAATCAGCCATATGCACCCACACAAAAAGGCAGTCACCTGGATAGCTAAGGACACAAAAAATATCTATCACATAACTGGAACCAAGAGAAAGAGTTTCTGACAGCATTTCACAAAAATTAAATTATAAAGTTTTTTTGCCTCTTTCACTGCACAATGGAATTTTACTACCTTTGTTCCAGAGTGGGGACCAGATCACCTATCAGGCGTTGCACCACCATATTAATGTCATGATGCAGCTCCAAAAAGCCGAAGTTTGACCCTTTTTTGGTGCTCAAATGTGGCATAAGACCTAGAGACTGGTGTCTTCTGCCATACATATGAAGCATTGTAGTCCAGCCCATCTATACGACTCATAAAAAAGTTGAAACACAGATGGAATAAAACCTTGTAAAAGAGGAAGCTGACTGAGAACAAGGGACAGATGGTTTGCTTAGGCCCAAAGTATTTGTCATATACATATGTCATGTTTTTCCATACATATGGAGATGAATTCCTTCTGATGGACTCAGGCTGTACAGAAGAAACGTTATGAATGGGAAATGAGTGGTTTTCTCCCTAGGGCATACCTTCAAGTCATGTTCAATTACTTTTGCATGTATAACCATAAGATTCATGAAATATGTAATTACATCATCATATATGCATCTGTAGTTTATAATGCTGGTCTTCATAGATCCAGACTCAAAGTTCTAGGGGAAGACATAAGCATCCAAACTCATTTTTTGGGAGAAACCAGAACAGTATGAAAATTATCCCTCTCAATGAGCCATAACAAACCCAAGTCATCAAACATAATTTTGATAATGAATGTCACCGTGTTACGTTCAAATACCTCCCAAAATGGTGGCAATTTATTAATGTCAGATTAAAGGGCTCAATTCATTATTCCCTTTCAGTAAAGTGGCAGTTAATGAGTGATGCATGCACATGGACAAGCTTCTAATTAGAGCTTCTGCATGTGTTGAAAGCTTGGTGCTGGGATACTGAGTGGCTGCCAGCAGACTATTGACTTTTTTCTCTCTTTGTTATTTACACAGCTTATTGCTAATGAGATGCTAATTGAGTCTGCCATATCTAAATAAAAAACCCTTGTGTTTATTGCTGAATCCTCTAAATAGAGCTCCATTTCAGAACTGTCTCTTGAATCATTTTCCTCTACACTCTCTGTGTTGACTGAAAAATCCTGATTTGAAAAATCCAAAGCTTTATTTCTAATATTACTCTAGAAAAGAACCTACTAAATTTATGCCTAAGTATTTACATTTAGTTTTATTTAAAACAGTCAAATTACACAGAAGTGTGTGGTGTATGCTCTGTAGAAAATGTATCAATACAAGTTGCTATGCCCTGGAGATGTTCTTGTATAAGAATTTTGCAAGTAGCCTAACTACACAAAACTAACAACAAAACACATTAAGAAAAGTAGAATGAAGCACAAAGTAAGGATTAGAGCAGTTAAAAAAATTGGCTTCCTAGTTTAGGTTTGCATAGGAGTGACAGCTAACTAAGTGTGAAGATTGAAGATAAAGCACTGGTTTAGTCTTCAACTTCTTATTCACCTGGTAGCAAATTTATTTATGCGCATTTGTACACTCCATTTTTTGTATAACGTTGTATATTTTAGGACAAATTTTGGAAAAAATATTAGTACTAATTTTGCCATTATTCCCTAAAAATATTTGATTTTTTTTTTTAGGCATTATACAGTGGCTGAAATCTGTGGGGGGTTTTTTTTGGTGGTTTTTTTAGTATACTTATGCTCTCTCTTTCATCATGATATTATTTCATTTCTTTTTTCCAATTCCTGAACAATACCTCTGGAATAAAATCTTTTCTAGGCATACCATCTAAACCAGGACTATGAAACTCTGGTATCATCATCATCATCATCATCGTTTTTGTATTGATAGTAGTTCAGTGTGATTTGTCTCATGACATTGCTTACATCCTTCTAGATGACTTATGAAATCTCTTAGGTTATATAAGTAAAGGTTAGTCACCCTCAGTGAAGACTACAAACTGGCAAGGATCAAAGGACAATAAAAAAGGTAGAGAAACTATAGTAACCTAGTCTGCAGCACACTGTACAAGCTACTACTAAAAACATTGAAAGAGAACTAGATCACTGTGAAACCTGCCAATATGCATCAAGAAAAGAATTTGTCTAGAAGGTCATCAAAACTGAAGGAGTTACTGCCTAAGGAAGTAACCTAAATCTCCCCCGACACAACTTAAGGCCATGCCCTCTTGTCTTGCTGAGAGTTGCCTGGGAAAAGAGACCAGCCCCCACCTGGCGCCAAGCTCCTTTCAAGTAGCTGTAGAGAGTGATGAGGTCTCCTCTGAGCCTCCTCTTCTCCAGGTTGAACAGCCCCAGCTCCCTCAGCCCTTCCTCATAGGATCTGTGCTCCAGTCCCTTCACCAGCCTAGTTACCCTCCTTTGAACCTGCTCCAGGACCTCGATATCCTTCCTGAACCGAGGGGCCCAGAACTGGACACAGTACTCGAGGTGTGGCCTCACCAGCCCTGAGTACAGGGGCAGAATCACTTCCTTGGACCTGCTGGCCACGCTGTTCCTGATACAGGCCAGGATGCCATTGATATGTATGTGTGTGTGTACATGATATCCACCATCAAGTTTAAGCCCTGATTTGCAGGAGGGGAGTAATGGGATTGAACCACTGGTGTTGCTTGCTACACTTCTGTAGGTGGCAGCATGGGCATGGCTCTGTGTGCTGCAATGTGTGCCATCAGTCAAATGTGTGCCATCTGTCACCTACATATCTGTGGAGAAGGTGTCCTCATCCTCTCTAGTGACTGGAGCTGGGGGCATGAAAATGCAGCAGCCCTGCAGCTATGGGCCTCTGACAGGAAAAAACGCCCTAGGCCCAAAAACCAGCCAAAATTCACACTATAAAAAACTCTACTAAAAATTTTTAGTTTGTGTGCAAGCCAGAGAAGCTAGAGGAATGTTTAGATCTGAGAAATAATCTGTCAAGAATGTTATAGATGCAATTGATCTTGCTTGGGGCATAATGGTCAAGCTAAATGAGGTCACTTCCAGCCTTGTGATCTCATTAATCTCCATCATTTGGAACATTATTCACACTCTTGGAAATAAAAAAAGCCATTGACAGAGCTGGGCTTGTTCTGTCCAACAAGGGAACTAAAAGGTGAGCCTGTAGCATGGGGGAGGCCCAAAAGGTGAGCTGCAGTTATTATCTGAAAGGCAATTACAGGCAAGAGAGTCAATATTTGTTGATTAAATAAATTATAGTAAAATCAAGGTGAATGAAATCAAATTATGGATTGAGTGGTTCAGATTACAAACTATAGGTTACCTGAATTATTATTTGGCAACAGTCCTGCTGATTGTGCATGACTTGCCACATGGAATCTGATCTGCATGACCTGCAGCAATCCTTTACAATGAGCAACTCCATGATTCTGTGATATCTGCAACAGCTGCTTTGAATGGCATTGCTTATGGCAGGTTACTTCCCAGCAGTTTTCTAGCAGGACTGACACATGCTGTCATGAATTAGCTAGGCAGTCAATATGAACCTGATCAGATTTTTAGAACTCTGTGTGATTGGTGGAATACTTTTTTGTTTCATCTTGAAGATGACACCTTTCACAGCACTAAAAAATGGTGTGATACTCATTCATAGCTGTTACATCTAAATCAGCAATGCCAAATTTTCCTTAGGACACTATTGTCAAAAGGAATAGCTTATACAGTGCACTATGCATGGCTCATCAAAAGCCATCAACTCATTTTTTAGCACTGAAATTATGCTTGTAATATAACTTCTAAAAAATGAATTTGTGCAAGGGATGTGCATGTTGGTTAAAAGCATTTTAGCTCAATGACAAAATGCCAATTTAGTCTTCAGGTACTAAAATTAAAAAAAAAAAAGGTTTTATAAATTTACTTCTTACACTGATTATAGGATTAATCAGATAACATGCAGATATGTATAGTGAAACAAACTCCCTTTACAGACAATAAAGAGACATAGGCCCTGTGAAGCCGTAATTTGTTTCACTCTAATGTTTATATATAACATGAGAGAGAGGAAATGTATCCATTCTTTTCAGTTCCCAAAAAAGCACTCTAGTACAGGTAGCTTAGATACATTTGTCTGTATTCTAGGTGTCTTTGTATGCAGAGATGTAACATGAAGTAGTAGTCTTTGAAGCATTACAAGGTAGAAGAAATTATAGTGTAGTGTCTACAAGATGAATCTCATGATGGGCTTCAGAGTCTTGCCCTCTTAAGAACTGAGCAAGTGAAAAAATCCTTTCAGGCGTTTTCTTCTCTACTCTTTTATAGTCTGACAGGTAATAAACAAGTTTCACAGAGGATTTTTGTTACTTACTACTGCTCCCAGGGTTCCTAATCCATGATGCATGAAGCTTTCTTCAGATGGTGGTGAGAGTTAACAAATAGTAGGAATTTCCCTAGACATTTCTTCTCTAATTTGGGGATGTCTTGGGGCAAAAAAGTGGTGGGATTCTATTCTACATCTATCTTACCAGGCCATCTAAACTCTTGAAAAAGAAAAAAAAGCTTAATCTGATTTCCATAGAGCTGTCTATTGAAATAAGATGGGCATTCAGGGACAATATCAAGTAGATAATTGTTTCAGAGTTTTAATAACCATTATAAACAGCATCCCAAATGAGTCTTTAAGAGCCTTTAACAAAGTACTTTCTCTCTCCAGTTCTACCTGTAAGTTGTAAGTTCTCTCTGCAGTCCTTGTAAGCATATCTATATTCAGATATATGATTGCTTTATATCATATTGCTTCATAGACCATCTCAACTACAGCAAATGCTGTCCTGTTACAATAATTTCAGATTAAAAAAAAAAAAAAGATGCTTTTCCCTGCTCCAAACTTACTAAAAAGGTGTATTAATAAAGGTATTTTAACTGCCTCACTTTATTGGCTGCAATATTCTGTAATATAGCCCACTTTAGATATTCCGTAGCCCTTTTTCATACAGCTCCAGCTAAGCTGGATCATCATGGACTAAAATAAAGGAATCTTTACAGCTATCTATTCTAGCCTTATGCATGACATATCTCACTAGGTAAATTATCAAGATTCTGCCCTGAAGCTTGATTTGTTGAGAAATTTCAAAATAAGAAATCTCACTATAGTTAAGAACTCAGGAGGATGACAATTTTCTTATGTATTTATTAAAGCAGCAGTAAGAAAATAAAAAATGGAAGTTAAAATCTTCTTTTTTTTTTTTTTTTTTTTTTTTTTTGTATTATCATACCACTGATTTGTCTGAGAATTGGAGCAGGATGAGTTTTTACTAGCTTTGTGCAAACTCTCTATATCTGCATGTATATGAATAAATATGTATATGCATATTTTAAAAATTACTTTTACCAAGCCCATAAAATATGTTTGCTTCTGAAAGTCACAGAGTATTTGAACAATGTTTTTCATACTGACACTTTATAAGTCTTGCCATTTTTGGCATTGTAACTTTGAAAAGTTTTTTTTCTCTCTTGCAGAGAAACAAACATCATGATGGATGATTCCCTTACTTTATATTTTACAACAAACTTACTAAAAGATATAAGCTTTTCTTGGTCATCAAGCTTAAAAATTACTGCCTGCATCCAGGAGAGGCTGACCAGCACTGCAAATCCTAATCACTACATGCTTTTTATATGACATATTAAGGAAAGTTCAGCATCTCACACTCTAAGTGAAAACCCACCAAAGTTCTCAAAACTGAGAACGGAAGGATAATGGTGAAAGAGCAAATGTAAATCACACTTTCTGTGGAAGAATATTCTTTCACTTGAAAACTGTAATCTTAAACTTGTTTTTGTTTTTTAAAATACTCCAACCAGGTAAGTCAAAACCTGGGGATAGGTATGAGGGCTTCCATCACTCATTGCTGGGTGACCTGCACTCTCTTCCCTGCTGTCCCTAATATCAATGGCTGCATTTCATCCTCTGCATCACCCCTGCCCAATGAACTACAATTTATTAAGGCCTATAGTTTTTCTAGTCCTTTTTGTTTTTAACGTATTGTAACAATATAAAGTCTCTGCTAATGAATCCCAATAAATACAGCATGTGTTTGGAAGACTAATATTGAAAAATTACTATTATTAAGAAAATATGAATAAACTTTTTTTTTATTACATAGGGTTGCATACTACAAAAAGAGATGCTGACAGTTCCCAAAAATAGATTATTCTGCAGATCAAGCCATACTGGTAGAAAATACCAACTCTTAGATCAGATCAGATGAATTAAAATAGGTGTTGAAAGCTCTTTTTCCCCAAACCCAAGTTAAATCTCTCACCAGTGAGATATTTCTGTATTTTGATGAGGTTTAAATTAAATCTGTGCTCTGAGAACTGCTGCTCCACAGGTAGTATCAGCTTTCTGACACTGAGCACATTGGTGCCGTTAGGATTCTACCTAGAGGTATAAATTAAACCTAAATCTATACTAGTAAATTACAAAGTGGCTGAGAACATTCCCAGCACTGTGATTCAATCATCTGAAGAGTTCAGTTTTTAGAATTGTCCCTAATACAGTTGTGGCTTGGACTGATATTTCTAATAACCATTTTTTTAATAGTTACTCTCTTTCAAAGGCTGAGACACTTTAACAGCATGGATTTAGGTCATTTAGAAATTATGGGCACATGTAATTGACTTGTACATACAGTTTACCACAATTTGACTTTTTAATGCTGCAGCTCAGGAGGATGCATGAGTAAGCTTAAAAAAAAAAAACATAATTGAGATAACAGTAGAAATAAGTAGCTTCACAAATATGCTGGAGTTTGAAGAACCAACACATCCAGACTCATGCCATCAAAGTCTTCTTTCCCTCAGGGCTGTATTTTTTTTTCCTCCAGTATGTGAAGAAACTACATATTTGAGTCTCCCTTCAGTAGATGAAAGAATTTGGGATCTTCTATTTCACTTCAAGACTATTTCCAACTATAAATTCACTGTCAACCTTCCTCTTACATGGATTGCATCTCTAAAAAGATCAATCTAATCTCAGACATCATTTCCATTCGTGACCACTCAGTGCACTGCATGGGCAGATATTTTTGCATTTGTCTCCAGGGTATTGCTTCCCTCAGTCAGTGGTCTACAGATTTAAAACTATTTTCTCTTTTGTTTGCTTCTTTTTAGCCAAACATTTTGTATGCTTCCAGCACATGTTGTCTACCAGCTCAGCAAGTCAGATTGTTGTTTTAATACCATCTTGTAGTGTTATCAAGAAGCTAAATATGCCATTATAAACCAAAACAACCCATGTACATAATAAAACTGGTGTATCACACTCATTCTGTTTAGTACACAGAGCTCATATCTGGCATCTCATAGTGGGACAAAAATCATTCGTCGTCAGATATTAGCACAGGATACAGAGCACCCCTGCAACCTGGAAGTTCTGCTGTGCTTTTAGCAGTTATTTCAATGCTCCTGAGCTCATGTGTAATTTATGTTTTCCAAAGACAAACACAGTTTAAGATCTCATAATTACCTTTATCAGTTGTTGTTTTCCTTGCCATTGGGCAGAGTATGTTGTAGAGAAACAAGATAAACCAGGTGCCTCGAGTTGCCAAAGAGTGGGTGTGAGTCCACCTGAGCCTGGTTAGGGCAGGCCCTCTATTACCAGGGAGCCAATAAAGGTGGGACACACACCCACAAGGAGGAAGCTCACTCTGGTGTGAGGCAATGGAGAGGCTAGCAGCTTGTTGAGCCTCAGGAGCAAGAAAGGCTCTTCCTGCTACAGTATGTAATTTTAAAAATGCCAACAAAATTGTCAGCTTTGTTAATTTGTTCACTTTTCTGTATTTTGATTTGTTCAGCATTTTTACGTATTATTTTCTTTTTAAATAATGGGGTTGGCATGAATTTGATCTTGAACTTTGAGCTAAGTGTGTCTGGTTTCACTTTACAAAGAATAACAGTTGTGAACAAACTCTTAGAAGCCATGATCTTTGCTTGTAGTGACAGGACAAAGGGTAATGGCTTTTAAACTCAAAGAGGGTAGATTTAGATTAGAGATTAGGAAGAATTTTTTTAGTGTAATGGTAGTGAGATATTGGCACTCATTGCCCAGGGAAGTTGTGGATGCTTCTTCCTTGGAAGTACTCAAGCCCAGGTTGGTTTGGGCTTTAAGCAACCTGGCCTAATGAGAGGTGTCCCTGCCTGTGAATGGGGGTTGGAACTAGGTGATCTTTATGGTCCCTTCCAACCCAAACTGTTCTATGATACTATGATTCTAATGAAAATTCCTGAGAAAAGAGAAATATCTGTGTTAAGAGTTGAAGATTTTTTAACACACCTATTTAGAAGAAGAAAATAGTACATGAGAAAACTATGTTCATTAACTAATTCTCATGAAGACTTCCTTCTTGACACTGTAAAAGTTTATTTCATTTCCTTTAAGAATTGTCCCCAAACTGTGGTGCTGAGGTAGCTTGTGTGGTGGTGAGACCTGGTTATTAAGGGGGTGAAGGCTGAACAAATAAATTCAGCTTTTTACTAGACAAACTCTTAAAATAATGGTTCCTGCTTGCCATGAAAAAGGTAAGAGAGTATTAGAAAAATGAAAGGGCATCAATACTTCCCTCTCCCCCAAAAAATTAAAAACCAAAACCTGATACAAATGTATAGTTCAGTTCTGTACTATTGAACTTCCACTTAATACTACAGGCATCCATACAGCACCTTCGCTTAAAAACTGTATTAGAAGGATGGGAGAAAAGATGTATAAGAGAAAAGGCAAATCAGTCATGGCTTATAAACCAAGGGTTTTTTACTACATATATTCTTGATTAACAGAGTCTCTTATATTATGCATAAGAATTATTTTCTTTGTAGTTCAGATCCAATTTGATTTATTTAAAAAAATCATACCCTATTCTATGCTATGCTAATGTAAGTTATGCTATGTTATGATATTCTTTCTGGGTTTTATTCTATTGAGAGTAGAACTTAAAAATTTTGTTTTCATAAGTTTCACTATATTTTAAGAGATGCAAATCACAAATACTTTTCACGTTCATTAAATGCGAGACATGTAGAGATTAGCCAGCAACTCTAAATCATGTAAAAGACTGACAAAGCTTCTAAGAAAAGCTTGCCTTGTAATTAATGATCCCCTTGCACATGAATGCTTGTTTAGTTCAGATAGTTGGTACATCTGAAGTTTAATACTGCATCACAAAAAAATAGTGTTTACACTCTTGGGAACAAAAGTAACTTTCAAGACCACCCCTGAATGACTTTTGTCATCTATAATAGTTATTTCTGATTCATTTGTAAAACAATGAATGTTTTTATAAATATTATTTCAGTCTCATAAGCCCAAACTAATTTTTTGTGTAAATGATTTTGATGATTTTTATATTTGATGTTTATCTCATAGTGTAATAGTAGGATAGGAGTCAATTTAAAACTTTGGAGGTCATGTTCTGTCTTTAGCCTAAACCTGAAAGAGAGGCCCTCTCCCTTCAGAGTTTTTGTAGTTCAGTGGTAAACAACACTTTAAACAGAGTACTGGCCTCAGATAAGTGACAGTGGGGAAGGGTAAGGCACCTTCATAAAGAGATAAATCATTCCTCTTATCTACAGACAGGAGGAATGCCCTATGAACCAAAATGGTGTAGTTTAGAAACAGGCAATGGGTACTTTCATTGATTTTTTTTTTTCTCTTAATCTCCAAATTTCTTATATGGAAATCACTGTTTCTTAGATCCTGTGTCTATGTTTCAGATGGAACACAGATGGCTGCATAACTTTGAGAACAAGTGTATGCATTCACCTTCCACGCTGTTGTGTTTTCTTAACATGGAGTAATGAATAAAAATACCTATTTCCATTTAGAATTTTTGTAATACAATTTATGTCTTTAATACAACAATTATTATGGTAATCACCTTCACTTCTTCCTTTTGCATGAATAAAGTTAATGGAAACTGGACTTTTACCATTAGAAATGAAAGGGGAGGTTTTTTTCCTAGCATGAAGGAAATGCTTACATGCTTTGTCTTGAATTTATTTTAAGAAATAAAAGTTTTATTTTCTATTTGGAAAAAAAAATACTATCTGTTAGAATTTTCTGGCTTACAGCAAGGGAAGATAAACCCTTTTACAAGCTACTCTTGAAGGAAGAATCTACTTATTACTTAGGGATGTCAAAAGGGCTTTACATCTTCTGGTAATTGTTTTCACCTTGATACCCAGGATGACTTTTAGAAAAAAAAAGCAGTCAGTGAATTTTTCTATAAGCTTTGAGGCATTTTTAGCAAGATTTTGTGAATTACTTTTAGCTGATGTAGAATAATACTTAGGGATTATGAAGTCTAAATTTTACGGGTTTTTAACAGGCTGAAATAGGTGAGAACAGCATTTTGAGAGATATGTTTGTGTTTAAAGTTATTTCTTTGTATAATTAAAATTAAACCTTTAAAAATATTGAATAATATGAAATAATGTAAATAATGAATAATGAGAAATTAACCAAAATTAATTGACAGGTGCCCAAAATGGCCCAGAACATTCACTTGAGCATGTATCTGAGGTGCAGAAGAACTAGAATGAAGGCTTAATTTTGCATGGGGATTTGCTTCTGGTCTTAAAAAAGTCTGTACCAGTGATCTGTACATTCTAGATTACATTATTTCTATTTGATCTCTTATACTTCCTGGTAATGCCACTCTTCTGGCTATTCGAGAACTTCATTATCCAAGGATTTCAACTATGATGTGTGAAAAACTTGTTTTAATCCTATACCTGAACCACACATGATCACATTATTTTTTGGAAAATAATTTTTTAAGGGAATCCTGGGTTGAGGAATAACCAAGTCAGGGTGGATTTCTCTCTTCTAAGAAACTGCAAACTGAAGAAAAAAAAAAAAGTACAAAATCATGGAGCCCACAACAGTGATTTTAAAACTGTTGCTCTTCAGGTACAGAATTTTTTTCTTCCAAAAATTTCTCAGTCAGTTCTAATAATCAACACAAAAGACAGGTTTTTGTCATGGAAGAACAAAGAAACTGAGTCACAATGCTGCTCCTGCATTATAAAACAAACAAACAAACAAAAACCCACAACAAAAGATACTATTTTGGTATAAAAAAAAATTACCCAGTATTTTTAAAACTACCTTATGTTCCCATCTGTAACAAATAATCACTTTTCTTCCTTTTCATTGAACCCTTACATGCCAAACAGATTTATATCTAACTATTCTTCACTGAAATATTTTCCACCCCGTCAATCCTGCAAAGGTACTTCAAAGAGAGCCTCCAGATCTAAGCTGAATATATGCTTTATTCATATTCTTTCACTATATAATTTTTGTGGGTTTTGCACATATCTATAATTTTATTACATAGTAATCCAACCATATACTTCTGTTCAGGTGTTTTTTGATTATCCTGTTTCTTTAAAAATGGTCTCCCATTAACAGTCCCAAGTTTCCCTCTGGAAAGCATTGTAGGCTAGGATATTTTTAAGGATGTATGTAATCAGAAGTCCCTGTCCATTTTTGTTATTGGGTTTTTTTTTTTTCCCTACACAGAAATGTATGGTTTTAAGCTTGTTTAAACTGAACTTTCTGACTGCTTTTAATTTTGCCTGGATTACTCATGGCCAAATGATGAACAGGGCCTGACTATGATTCAGTGTTCATTGACTTCTTATCAAGTTCATTCTCCCTGTTTCACTGCTGGTATCAACCATATGCAGCATTTCAGATTGATTAGCTTTGATAATATCTTAAAAGTCTCAGAATGTTTTACTTCTATATAAGATTATCAGGGCTGTTCTGGGATAGTGAATGTGCATTTGTAAACAAAGTGGTAATCCATTAACAATTCCAATAGAAATCTCATCATGAAGTAATGAAGTCCAAAGTAATCTGTCTTTATTACTGCTCACCAAGGACTGCTTTTCTGGCAGCACTTACAGTGCAAACCCAGCAAAAAGTTTTTGTGCTTTAATTAATAATTGGGTTGTGAATCTGAAAGACAGTGAAAGTCCCCTATTCTATAAATTAACATTACTTAATGTTTGCCAGAAAAAAATCCATTAGCACTCTCAGAACACAAAAAACATCATTAAGATATTAATGAAGCAGTTCTGCTTGAGCATTTGAATACGTCTGTGGTTCAGTGTCTTGTACACCTGTGGAGGTGGCCTTACAGGATTAAGATTCCACTCTTGTTCTGCTATCCCATAGGCAGATGAACTCCTGAGCAGGACAGAGAAGGTAAGGGTTGGCACTGTTTTCACAGTTAGAAAGTCTACAAGATTATTACTGTTGTTGTAATTCATGTTCAAGAAGCATTGCTTTTCATCTGCGTTCTTTTCTTTACACTAAAAAAACCTGTATTATGTACAACTGACAAAGACTCAGAAGAGATAAACTGAGTCTGAGTAATTTCAGTTTTCAAATTTCTATAGCTCAGACACAAAAAAAACATGTTTACTGAGACAAATAGAAATGTTTTAAATTAAATTACTGCAAAGTCTAATAGTTATCTTATTTAATGTTTGCCCAATAGAATTTTCTTTTAAAATTTGGTATAACTTTCAGTTGAAAAAATAGAAAAATTTCTATGATACTGTACAGATGATACTGATTAAAGGAACCTTAAGTTCAGGAATAATGAAAAACTAACATTAAAGTCAAATCATCAAAGACAGAAGTAAAATAAAGGGAAGAGTACAATATAGTCAATAGTTGCTCATTAGAGGAGGAGATGAACAAGAGAAAAAAGGAAGAAAAGGCACAGAGAAGACAAAAAATCAATATTTAGATGTCTAAATATTCTTTTTGTATTATATTTTGTATGTGCTGCTTAGGACACTCTTTTGCCTTACACTGGATTCAGTAAGAGGTTTTGGTAGATAGAACATGGTCCTTCTTTGATTGCATAAGCTATCTTGTATTTACAAAATGTAGGCCCAAAATAACTTGGAGAGCTTGAATAGCCATATAACACTTTGTTTGTTTTTACTTTAAATTAAATTAAAACCTTTAATGTTGTTTTATTCCAGGTAGTAGGATCTGTCAATGTAGAACAATATATGAAACTTTAACATTTTAAAGAGCTTTAAAGAAAAAAAATCAACAAAACAACTTTAGTTTTTGTTATTAGATTATACCTCGTGTCTAGATACACAGTCTAACAAGGCTAGTATAGAATAATTTTCTTAGCTATGTGGAAATCATAGAATCATAGAATAATTTTGGTTGGAAGAGACCTTAAAGATCATCAGTTCCAACCCCCCTGGCAGGGCCACCTCCCATTAGATTGGGTGGCTCAAAGCTCAAACCAACCTGGCCTTGAACAGTTCCAGGGATGGAGCTTCCACAGCTTCCCTGGACAACTTCTTCCAGTATCTCACCACCCTCACACAAGAGAATTTCCTCCTAATCTGTAATCTCAATCACCCCTCTTCCAGTTTAAAACCATTACCCCATCACCCAAAACCATACCATTACCCCTCTCACTACATGCCCTTTTAACAAGTGTCTCCGCAGCTTTCCAGTAGGCCACCTTCAGGTATTGGAAGGCTATTTGGTCCCCCTGGAGCTTTTTCATCAGGCTGAACAATCCCAACTCCCTCAGCCTGTCTTCATAAGAGAGATGCTCCAGCCCTCTGATTGTTTTTGTGGCCCTCCCCTGGACACACTCCAACAGGTCCACATCCTTCTTGTGTTGGGGGCTGTAAGGGACCCTCTTTTTCCACATTGCTGCTTTCCAGTGTGTCCTCCCACAGCCTGTATTCATGTCTCAGGTTGCCTTGGCCCCAGTGCAGGACCCTACACTTGGCCTTGCTGAACCTCATGATGCTTACCTGGGCCCACTTTTCCAGCCTGTCCAGGTCCCTCTGGATATCATTCCATCCCTCTGTAATATCAGCTGCAGCACCGAACTTGGTATCATTGTCAAACTTACTGATGGTGCTCTCAATGCCACTGTCAATATCAGTAATGAAGATATTAAACAACACTGGTCCTGAGATGGAGCCCTGAGGGACGCCACTTGTCACTGTTTTCCATCTGGACTTAGATCCATTTCCCACTGTAACCATCCAGTCAATTCTTTGTCCATGGAATAGTCCACCCATCAAACCCATATCTCACCAACTTAGAGAGAAGGATATTG
The DNA here is from genome assembly GCF_003957555.1 of Calypte anna. Taxonomy (NCBI): domain Eukaryota; kingdom Metazoa; phylum Chordata; class Aves; order Apodiformes; family Trochilidae; genus Calypte; species Calypte anna. The sequence continues at coordinate 102,015,789 of NC_044246.1, read as the reverse complement.
TAGGGGACTGTGTCAAAGGCCTTGCAGAAGTCCACTGCTTTTCCCTTGTTGACTAATGTAGTCATGCCATTGTAGAAAGCCACTATGCTGGTCAGGCAGTGTTTTCGCCTAGGAAAGCCACGCTGGTTGTCCTGAATCACCTCCCTCTCATCCATGTGCCTTATCAAGCCTTCTAGGAGGATCTGTCCATGATCTTCCTGGAACAAGATGAAATGCTATTGTAGACAAGCTCAATCACCTTCTAATTGCTTACACATTTCTATGGAAGCAAACACAGGAAAGCATATGGCTTTACTGAGCTATTTTTGTGAGAAAGATTTTTTTCCAGAAAGCTGAAATAGCAGCTGGGCTAACAGCTTAGTACTAATCAACATGATTCATTTGGGACCTCAGAGCTATATGTATCAATAATTTTGAAATGTGGAAGGCATTAAATTACATTAGTACAAAAAGATCAGAGAAGTAATTTGATTGTCATACAGTTGAAAAAAGGAGGCACAGAGGAGTGTAACTGTGTGCCATTCTACAGTGGGAGAAGCTGAGGAAATAATCGAAGGGAAACTCTAATAGTCCAGTTATTTCAGAAAATTATCTAGATGGTAAAAAAGTATTTAAAAAAGAAACTGACATTCTATCAAGGGACAGGGTGTGAGGCACTGGCATGAAGGCAGTGGTGTTGGAACACCATTGTAAGCTCCGGAACAAATCCTTGTTGGCATTCCAAAAGGACTGCCAGTGAAATGAAACAAGGGTGGGGGTTGCACACAGCCCAGGAAAAGGATTCACAGCCATGGAGGGCACCCCAGCTGCTCAGCCATGAGGACTCAATCACACCTAAAAATAAGAACAGGCCTACAAAATGAGGGACTCCAATGGTGGGCTTGGAGGGTTCGACACCAACCTTCCCCCACTGGCTGGTTCTGTGCTTGGATCCAAGATTGATGATTTCCTGTTCTTTTTCTCACTCTGTATTTCCTTTCTCCCTTTTATTTTTGCCTCCCCCTCCCCTTTCTTTCCCTCTTATTTTGTATATATATATATATGTATAATAGCGGGTGTTGTTATATTTTTTTGTTTACAAATAATTGATCCATACTAACTTTTAACTGGTATAATAATAAATCTATTATTTGTAAGAAATGGATCTTGAGCAACACTTCCTCCTTCATCTAATCAAGGGGTATGGGATGAGTGAGCTTTCCTGCTGACTGTAATTTAGTTACTCTCCCGACTGTAATTTAGTTACTCTCCCTGGGAAACCAAGGACTTGGGGGAGGATGGGATCCAGCTCCACCCCACTGAGGCACCTCTCTGAGAAGGAGTCTAGAAAGCAGGGGGATCCAGACTGGGTGGTGACATACAGAAGATGATTTGGATCCAGCAATACCTAGGCTTCTCTCTTGGAAAGGAGTCTGGAAAGCAAAGGGATCTTCCTGGGTTATTAAAGTGGGGACATGTCACGTGGATATGGAAAACCAAAACCAGGGAAAAAGTATAAAAGGATAGTGCAGATCTGTAGAGTCAGTTAGAAACCTGAAGCCTCAAAAAGTGATACTATTAGTGAAGTGATGATAATGCAAGACCTAATTCTTGCAAAACAATTCTATTCTGCAGACAGAATACAGTTTGTTTTCTACAGGGGGCAGAGAGGAGAAGGGGGAAGGTTGCATCCCCCTGCAAGTGCACTTTGCCGGCTTCTGCAGAGCTTCTGATCTAACAGTACCTTCATGTCTGTCTCTGCAGGGCTTCCCTCAATCTCTTAATCACCCTGTCTAGGGCAAGCTTATTATCAGAGATTTCTCTGCCCCAGGTACAGGACCTTGCACAAGGTGCTGTTGAACTTTATGAGGGTTACATGGGCCCACTTATCCAGCCTGCCAAGGTCCTTTGGATGACACCACTTCCCTCAAGTGTATCAACTGCACTACTGAGCTCAATATCATCTGCTAACTTGCAGAGGGTGCACTCAATACCATTGTCTACATCATTAATAGAGATAGTAACCCCTACAAGTCATCAAGACAAGGGAGACACTTGAAGAATACCTCTTGTCAATGATCTCCATCTGGTCATTGACCCACAGACTGCAACTCTTTGGACTCAAAGTCCATCCCTCAAATCTGTATCTGTCCAATTTAAGGAGAAGGATGTGTGAGACCATGTCGAAAGCCTTTGAGAAGTAAAGGTAGATGATGTCAATTGCTCTTCCTTTATTCATCAGTGCAATCGCTCCATTGTAAAAGGCCATCAGACTAGTCAGGCATTCTTCTCATCTCATCTAGCCTAATTTAGACATAAGTGTGTTGAAAGCTCAATACTTAAATGCCTACATTCCACCTAAATTTAATGTCCACAGAAAACAGGATGGAGAATAGCAGAGATTTTTCATATCAATTTCAGATCTAACTCATTAACTCATGAATCAAGACAAGGCCAGATTTTTCAGTAGATAAAGATTCTAACACTGACAATTTTTCTGAGACTGAGGCTAAACTTATAGTTTTAGACTTCTGAAAAGTCTGACTCTGAAAACAGTTTGAATCAAAAATCAAAGGTAGATCAATATATCAGCAATAGTGCAAAAGTTTGTTTGATTTTTTCCTATTCTAAATGTAAAAAGTAATAAATAAAACCAAGCAAAATTAATAGAATTGATTCAAAGTCATTATTTAGGTTCTTTGGAGTTTGGTGAAAAACTGCTCTGCAAAAAATTCACAATGTTTTTCAATATTAGAGTTAATGCATTTAATTATTTGATGTACTCCCTCCCTGTGATTTATGTTCTACCTTTTTGATTGTGATCACATTGCCCAAAAAAAATCTTACCTCCTTTTTCTTTGGAATAAAAAGTTGTTAAACATAAATATACATCATTTTATCTATATGTAATATAGATATGGATATGGATATATTTAGTTTCTGGTTTTGTCATCTCTTAATCTGTAATAGCACAATAAAATGTAACCAGCTGTGAAAGCATCAATGGGAAAGGAATCAATGATTTGGTGCTCAGCGGTACGGACTACCAATCAATAGTTACACTGCACCTACTGAATCACATAATGTAGATAAAGGACAAGGCTCAGGGGAATAGGCAAGAAGATAAATAAAAACAGAATGGAATCTCAAACAACATCAACAAAAAGAAGAGTTGATAGCTATGAAAGAACAGGAAAAAGTGAGCAGAGAGACAAACAACTTTGAAGAGTAGAGTGGTTTTCTTCAAATGTTTAGGTAGAAGTATGTGGAAGTTAAAACTGATGCTTAAAGATAGGGAAGTGAAGAAAAGCTGGAGAATGCTGCAATAATCTTGGGTAGCAGATATTGTTCCCTACTTTTGCTCGTCAGTTGAACACTAAGATTTTCAAGAAATTTTATACACTCCATTTCTTTTGACATAGTAATTGAGATACGAGGTAACACAGGAAAAGCAAAAGTACAGAAAATATGGAACAGATCTAAATTAACTATAGGGATATACCACATCCATTGTAATTGCTATAGAAAGAGAGAAAGAAGGAAAGAAAGGAAAAAAAGAGAAAGAAAGGAATGAAAAGGAAGTAAAAGGAAAGAAAGCAAAGGAAGGAAATGAAGGAAGAAAAGGAAGAAAGGAAGAAAGGAAAGAAAGAGAAGAAAGGAAAGAAAGAAAGGAAAGAAAGAAGAGAAAGAAAAGAAAGGAAGAACGGAAGAAAAGAAAAAAAGGAAGAAATGAAGAAAGGAAAGAAAGGAAGAAGGAAGAAAGGAAAGAAAAGAAGAAAGGAAAGAAGAGGTTTTCCAGTTTATTAAATATATATTGTCTGATTTGGAAAGGTGGAAGTGCAGATAGTTTTCACTGGCGTCGGACACAGCTACTCAAGGTCTGTACCTCTGAAAAACAAACCATTCCTATAAATAGCTGTCTGACTTCTGGTTACATGTGGTTTGTTACACAAACCCCTGTCAAGCCCTCACTTATTTTTGACAAGGTTTCACTTTAAAATACTGTCTGTATTATTTAGTTTAATTGTTAAAAGACAACAGTATGTGATCAATAAAAAAAGTTTCTCCATATTAATCACCATCATTTTTCCTATAAATATGTAAATTTTTAGACTCATAATCTCACTGTTTACCATACATTGACAGTTTGGGAAGGTAGAATGAAATAGATAGAATTAATAGATAGAATGAAATAGACTTTCCCTATGTTTAAAATCAGCAAAACAGGCAGATGGGATACGCTATTAGAATGAGAAGATCTTGGTGCTTGGTGCAAAGATAAACGTTGTACTGTTGGTACAGCAGCTGTGAGATAAGGCTCTTTGCTTATTCTTAATTATTGATGGTAGTTTTCTAAAGTTATCTCATGACTAAGTATTGCAGAGATTGCTTCTGGTTTTTTTTCATCTGCTTCCAATTTCACTACTGCCTCAGCTCATCACTAAATTTTTCTTCCTGCTACATTCATGGTACTGTATATCTGTATCTGTTTAGGCATATATGAAGACTTTCATGAGAGGAGCATATCAGTAACAAAGGCTCTCTGTGCTAGGAGCATAAAACAACTGAATAAATGGAAAGAATTTCTCAGCTGAACTGAAAGGCAAACAAGTAAGGAAGAACTCATGCGAGAATTCAACCACATATTGTCACTGGGGTCAAAATTGATCTTTTGGGGATGGAGGTGTGTTACAATCCGAGCTATTATTTTATGTTTTGATTGCAAGGAAAAATCAGCCACCGCTCATAGACATCACACGAAAATAGCAGGCTTTATGATTTAAGTAAATTACAAAGATTTACTTCAGGGAAAGGAAACAATAACACCACCTTTAGAAGAAAAAACAGGTTTACAAAAGGAGAGATTTTACATAAATTAGTCCCTTTGGGGAGAGAGTTGTTAAGAGAAGAAAAGAGAAGAAAGAGAAGAGAAGAGAAGAGAAGAGAAGAGAAGAGAAGAGAAGAGAAGAGAAGAGAAGAGAAGAGAAGAGAAGAGAAGAGAAGAGAAGAGAAGAGAAGAGAAGAGAAGAGAAGAGAAGAGAAGAGAAGAGAAGAGAAGAGAAGAGAAGAAGAGAAGAGAAGAGAAGAGAAGAGAAGAGAAGAGAAGAGAAAAAAAGAAAAGAGAAGCAAAGCAAAGCAAAGCAAAGCAAAGCAAAGCAAAGCAAAGCAAAGCAAAGCAAAGCAAAGCAAAGCAAAGAAAAGAAAAGAAAAGAAGAGAAAAGAAGGAAAGGAAAGGAAAGGAAAGGAAAGGAAAGGAAAGGAAAGGAAAGGAAAGGAAAGGAAAGGAAAGGAAAGGAAAGGAAAGGAAAGGAAAGGAAAGGAAAGGAAAGGAAAGGAAAGGAAAGGAAAGGAAAGGAAAGGAAAGGAAAGGAAAGGAAAGGAAAGGAAAGGAAAGGAAAGGAAGGAAAAGAAAAAAGACCAATTAAGTTTTATCACCATCCTCTGTCCCTGGTCTCTGGCTGAGGGGGAGGTGGCATAGGCGTAAAGATTTGCCATGCCAAGAACTTCTCTCTAAATTATTGGAACCCTTCAGTCCTTGTTACCTTGCTGAGTTTATTATCTTTGTCTTGACAGCATACGAGGAGACCTTCTTATTAGCATTCTTATCTTTAGGCGCCTGCCAGGCACGATAAAAAACAGAAGCCAGTTAAGTTTGGGGTAAAACTCTGTTAATTGAGATTATGTTTGATATATTTTTAAAAGAGTAGGGAAAAAATGTTGATTTGAGAGACATATTTCATATTTTCAAAGTGTTTACATCAAGGTGTGTTTTGGTATTTTGAGATTATAATGAGCAAAGTTCATCTAAAGGACAACATTTGGTCAAAAGATGGTAGATTGTTGGCTCAAGGTATCAAAAGTGCAGCTGTTTGGTCCTGTAGAATGTTGGGACCCCATTGTTGCTGCAGAGAATGGCCACAGCATCTCCAGTACACTCCACCCTCCATGTTGTTTCTCTTAGAGTTAGCATACCAAGTTCCTCTGATGCTGCCAACATCTAGGATTACCTAGGGAATTGTCAGGTACAAACTCATTTCACATTAGCTGCATTGCACCCTGCATCAACCTGTGTGTACCTATCTTTAAAATGTGAATAAAACTTTAATTTCTAAATCACCTCCAGCAATTATCCCACACTGTCCTCAAAGGGAAAAAAATTCTGTTGCCTCCAGTGAGAGCTCCTGAACCCCTGCCTAGGGTACACTGATGTCTAGTGCTGCTTGCTACTAACTAGAATCCCATGGGCATTTTCCTCAGAGCTGCCCACCAGGCAGTCTGTGAAGGATTTCCTCTTTCCCAGGTGTGGGACTTCACATTTATCTTTGTTGAATTTCATTAGGTTTCTGTCAGCCCATTCCCATGGCCTGTCAGGATTGAATGGCAGCACAGCTCTGCAGCATATTGACTGTTCTTAATTTATTGTAATCTCTAAAGTTGAGACCACATTGCATCACCTCCTCCAGACCACTGGCAGTGTCCGTCTTCCCTGTATCACCTGTCCCATTCAGTAAGAGGTTCATGTTTTGCTTTTTCAGCATTTAGCTACCAATGTAACAGAAGATCTTGCCCCTGATGCAATTTAAACTGTAAATGTCAACTCTCTGTGAGCCCTGGCTTTCACAGAAAGACTTTCTCATGCCTGGACAATGCTTCTAAATTCCCTCTTTGCAGCCAGTTCCTATTTCTATGGCTTTTTCTTTCTATTGGAATTCCACTGTTAATCTCCTATTTAGCTAACAAAGTTTTTTTCATAGGGTTTCTTTTTGTCCTGAGTATCAGGATGGAACCATTTATGCACAGTTTATATCTCACATCTGACAAATCCCAGAAGAATTAATATGATTAATATGATCAAGGAGAGAGTTTAGGTAAGTTATTTATACTATGCTTTCAGGTAGCTAGAGTTATTAATCTGGAAAAATTCCTAATAATCTTTATTAGAAGATATTGAGCTATTGTTTTGTTCTCTGATGACTCAGCTGAATGATCAGTAAATCTGACAGAAGTAGATGAAAAAGAAGAAATTTAGAAAAATATAACCCATTTGGAAAAATATAGTGCATGAGAGGCTGAAGATCTTCCAGGTTTTTCACTTCTGTATGTAGCTAATCTGAGATATATGCAGTTATCTGTGATGAAGCTAATCTCATCACATAGAACACTGTGATGAGACAATAATTTTTCAAATGTTCCAGATGTTCAGAGCCCAAAACTTCTCCATCTCTTACTGGGTTACATTGACAGATCTTGGTCTGTCAGGATCAGAAAACTACCTGTTATTCTCTAAAAAGAGCAATTGAGAGCCATATCCTTTATTCTAGGTCTAGAAAAGGGAGTATCTCACTTGACTGAGATAGACAGTGACAAAGTTGCTCATTTCCTTGGTGGAATTCTTCCCATCAGACATGGATATTCACAGAGCAGATGACTGCATCTGAATCAGTTCACTTTATAAGTGATGAATCTTTAGTAAATATTGATGGCAGAATTTAGGATGTGAAAGGAATCTTACCAAAGATGCCAAAAATAGGTTATATGCAGAATTCCTTAGAAATGCCTGGCTCTTCAGTGAGTAAGAAGGGAATGAATCTAGGATGACAAGGTAAGGCTGTATGGAGAGCCACTGCTGAAATCTTATATTAAGTGAGATGAATCCAACCCTTGGTGATAACTACTGCATTCCACAGTGTGACTACAAACTACTAATCTGAAACCTCTGTGAAAATTAAGCACTTAGGTAGACAATCACTCACAGATGAAGTGTTAGTAAACTGAGTGACTGTTACAAATATTTCTTGAAAAATAGCTATTTTTATACATTCTCAAAAAATCCAGATGTCTGATAACATGGTTCTTATCAAGCAAATTCAAATTAAATTATTGACATCCAATGAGTTATCCATGATAGAACAAAATCAGTGAATAGATAGCACTATTAGGAAATATAGTGAAGTGTGCTATGGTTTCAGACTGAGTAATAGATATGATTACTGGTTAACTGTTTTAAAGAATTAATACGTGGTAGATGAAAAATGGTTTATTTGAAAAATTTATCTCCTCTTCAAACACATTCCTATAATCTCATTTATTTTTAAAAGCTCTTATTATCCCCTCAGGTCTAATTGTTTTATTAATAATAAATTTATTATTAATCCTTATTTTTCTTAAATTTGATGTTGCCCATGCTGTATTTGATGCAGTTATTGATGAAGCTGGAAAAAATGTAAGTATTTGGTTTGAATTACCTTCAGTTCTTTAAAATCCTTGCCAGCATCTGGTTCAAAAATCTGTAGCATATATCTGTAGCATATTTTTATTATGATGTAGCATAAGATCTGCTAGCCTAACCCTCTTTAGCTCCTAAAATCACAGGGTAACATGGTTCTTTACAGTTTTCATAATGTGAAATAATTTTTAATACATTCTTGGTGTAATCATACACTTATTTAGTAGGGAAGAAAGATCACACCTAATGTTAGAGCACTGCTTCAGAATAAACTGTGAACTATGTCATTACAGAGACAGCTGAATGAAAACAGGAGAACAAGCAAAAACTGAACTCAGAACTGCTATAAGGCAAAATAAAAATATTTTTTTTAAAACTCAGAATTTATTCTGCCTGTTTATTCTACCTAGTCAAACCCATATAAGCCATCTGACTCTGCAGATTCAGATGAAAGATATTAGAGATTCTTTGGTTTTGGATTCCTCTGCATGCAAAATCAGAGAATACAGAGAAATGAAAGGCTATCTGCTAGAAGCAAACATTCAATTTGCACTAGTTTGTCAGTCTATTTCAGCTGCAAAGAACTGTTATTTAGTCAGCTCTCCTGCTGAATGCTCCAACAGATAGAGATGGAATTGAGCAGACAACGTTTTGTCCAATGCAGAAGCTGTACAGTTTTAGAGATTTCAACCAGCTAACTGGCATTTGATCAATTTGATACCAAACATCTCTACAAGGAGTGCAAAATGAGGCTGTGATATATTGTGAAAAGAGACAACCACTACTATATACGTACAAGAATATTTGTCAGAGCTGTGCTACGTGCTTCCATCAGATCTGACCTTGACTCAAAGGCACTACAAAACCCATGGAAATAAGAACATTTTTGTGCTTAACCCTAATGAAATAAAAATGCATATTATTTACAGAATGCAATAATAAAATTTTCTTTACATGCAGTTATATTATGAATATCAAGAAAAAAGAAAGGAATTTTGTACTACTGCTAGGTGAGAGGTACAAATATCAGAGAGAAGAAGGTATGTGGCTACATAAAATGTTTCCTTGCTGATGTCATTAGTGATGCTTTCACAGTGTGAACTTTTCAGTAAATTAGAAGCTGGAAAGGACCAGGATTCACTAGAAGATATCTGCTCTTTGGCTGGAGACAGAGCACAGCTGGTTTGATTACAGAGGATGGTGACATGACTGCTTGGCAGAGATTCTTCTATTGTCCCAGCCAAAGTAGATGAAAGCAGAACTCCCAATGGATCAGAGTAAAAGTCAGATGCTGTTGCACACATGTGAGTATCAGATTTCAAATACAGAGGTGTTTTATCAAAGGCTAAGTGATGAGGTGGTAGTTATACCTCTGTAAATATCTCTAAAACATTTTCTTATATGAGTAAGATAAAATTCAGAATTCTTCAACATATTGATTAATTGCTGCCAATAAAAGCTTACTGCTATTGTAATGATTAATGATAATCAACATTCACTCAGCAAAGGGTAGAATTCAACATATTCAGAACATAGTGGTGGAGAAATCTATTTTCTTTAAGATCCTATAAGACAAAGATTCCAACTTGAAGCCCATATTTTCCTCTGCACAATTTCAGGAAAATAAATCACAAAAAAATTCTAGGGAATTAATTATTTAATAGTGTAATTTATTGCCACAGTATAAATTAAATTCCTCTCAGACTGAAAAACTATAACACGAAAGAAAATTGAAACGGGACATGGAAGTAATATTGAAACTTTGAATTGGATAAATTGCAAAAATCTTAAATCAATCTTCATATGAAACACGTCAAAACCAAAAGCAAAACAAAACCAAAAAATAATCAAATATATTTGGATTTGCATATAATGTAGAAATATGGAGAAGCAATTCCTTTGTTTTAATTTGTCATCCATAGTTGGTCACCCGCAGTGCTTTGGGCAAACCACTTCAAACCACTTTATTTCTCTTCTTGTGAGTGAGAGACCAGCACAATGCTTAATAGTAGTCTACCTCATAGAGCTATTTTGGAATCAAATGTCTAACATAGACACTTCTTCTCAGCCTCATAATTAAATAAAAAAAATGCTTTAGTGTGTTGCTGTAAAAGTTTAAAGGCTCAGTTTTTCAGTCCTTACTGAATAATGCATAGGCATCTGCAGCCCCTTTGAAGTGATCATGACCACCTGAATGAGTAATAACAGTGAAACAACCAAAGGCTAATTCAGTTGCCTATTCTGCTACATGAATCAAATAACAGTTTTATCTACAAGTTACTAAGAATGACTCAGTCTTTAGGAAAAAGAATTTTAACCATTTTCTTCAAAAGACTGGAAAAGTGTAATCCATTATTGATGATTATTGTTCTCTCTGAAAGTACTCCCATCATATTGCTGAAAAGAAAAATGAGACTGGTAGAAAAGCTACCATGTTTTTTTTTTTTTTTATGTGATAATATCACTGATACCTTTTTCGGCTCAAGGAAAGTAATTTCATCTTCTCTGCTGATGTACACCATAAGATCTCTTTTCAGTACAAAGATAAAACCTGTGAAGAAAGGACAACTATTAAGTCTTACTGAATCATTAGGGTTACATTTTTTGAGCCTTGTTAGATATCAGTGACTTTCTCTTTCAGTAATAACAGTGAACCAATTCATTCTAAGAAAACTAATCTTGTTTAACCAGCATGTCATCAACCTCATCAGATCATGGAAATGCCTAGGTTCAAAATCAGAATAGTTATAAAAATGCATAAGTATTTCTGGTAGGGGAGAAAACTCACACGTCACCCAGACAACCCAAAACAAAGATATATATGTAAATAATTGTTTGAGTACAATGGGAAAAATTAGGAAAGAGAACTTGGTGAAACTGAAGAATACATAGCTGAAGATAGATTTATTTCCTTAGATGCAGAGGTCAACAAGTGTGGGGAGCTGCAAGATCTGGTATTTTCCCAATCTGTTAAGATTTCCACTATGAATTAATACAACAGCTATTTCCAGTCCCATAGAACAACTTTCTGGTTTCTGTGAGGAACGGCAGTAGTGTAGCTGTGAGCAGATAGAAGATGGAATAGGTGTTTTGGGCACTGCATAGTTTTGTCTTCTATCTGAGGATATCTTGGAGCCAAAAAATCAGTTGTCAAAATTTAATCAATGATGCAAACTTAATTTTGGATCAAGTCAAAGAGAGTTCTCTGAGGAACATCTAGTGGAGTTTTGTTGCTTGTACAAATCATCCCACCAAAGGGCATTTAAGCCTGCAGCTGAGATCTATGATTGCACTCTCAGACAAAAGCAATTCCATCCGGTCTGATAAAGTGATCATGACAATGTTAAGCAATTCTTAAAACCAAGTTTTGAATACAAGTGAAGTGCAAAAAGGTTTAGCTGAAATATAATGGGGAAATGAAAATCAATGCAGACAAGTGTTGAAGGATATATCTTCCTATAGAAAGGATTGCTTTGAAGGAAAAAGAATGAGGTAGAGCCTTTATAGTTCAAAGAAGGTAAATCAGTAAGACAAGAAGCCCTAGAGGAATCAGAAGTGAAGGATCCCCGATGATTATTCATAAGTGAAGGTATATGTATCTAAGTTGTAGAAACTGTCATGTTAGGAATTAGCTACAGGGCAAAACAACCTAAAGGAGAAGCAAGGTTGTATAATAAAATACATATAACAGAAGAAAAAGGAAAGATAAAAAAATGATTTAAGCAACTAGTCGTAATTCAATATACAATGAAACACGTAAGATGATCGATATGCTGTTATTTGTAGTCCCAATAAAAAAATGAGTTACAATGTCATCTACACATAGGAGAAAAAAGAGAACAAAGATTACTCCAAATTTGAGAGCATGGATGTATATGCAAAGAATCACTAAAACAACCTAGATATGCTTGAAATTATACTCTGGATGAATAAGGAAACTGTCTGCACTAAGTGTGGCTGTAGATATATGAAGTTAGAAAACAGTGTTCATTAACACATAAAATAAAAACATAAAAACTAAGTAAAAACACTTAAAAATCAAATGTGGCAAAAATAATAGTATTCTAATAAATATATTTCAATAGAAAAGATCACATTGTAGAAATGTGATACATTTAATGTATTTAAAAAGGCAAGAGTTAAGTGAGAAACCATAAATAAAATGAACAGTAAATAAATAATGTGAACAATACAAAAAAAAATCATTGTAAAAGAGTTTTAAACAAGACTTTCACAGCCAGTCAGTTTTGAAGCCAGGACAAATACATGCTTCAGGAAATGAGCAGACTATTAACTCAACTCTGTTTCCCAAGCTCCATGCAAACACACTGTCCTAAAGTGCCATATGTTACAGAACAGAATATATTCAGCAGCAGCCAGTAGCAACCATAAACCAGCTGGTTTCTTCAGTTTCCCAGTGTCAACAGGGACACAGCTGCACAGATATATAATGCAATGAATGAGAAACACCAGTCAGGAAGGAATAAAATGACACATCTCCAAGCTACCTGCCAGTTTTGACAGCAGAATAAAATAGTAAAAGTTATTGGCAGATTTCTGCACACTACCTGGCATCTTTTGGCTTCTATTTCATATTTCACAGTACATATTGCAAATGTTCAGTTTACTACAGACTAAATATTTACTGAAAAAGTAATCCCTGGCAGCACTGTTACAATATGTTGTTTGTGTAATTTATGCTTTTTCCTCTTAAGGAAAACATCTATTACAAAAACATCCATTACATTTCCTTTAAATTTACCATCGGCATCCAGTTGGCAATACTTTTGTTTGCATATAATATATGTTTACATATATACATATAAATATAATATTGTGGTATTGCATCTTGATTTATGCAAAGATTTAGAAAACTCTTGTTTCTAAGATTAAGTTATTCCAGTCTCTGTAGCTACCTTTCTGTGTACATACCTATGTTCATCTTAAATTGAATAAATGACAGATGCTGGTTTACTCTATTTATTCCTTTACCAATGAAATAATAAATTCATTATTTCCAATGTACTTGAATCTGTAGGCTCTTCTAAGATACATATATATATATATTTAAGTTGGTTCAGAATTCGTTTTCAGCTCCAGAACTCTGTATTGTTTTGTTTCCTTAAAGACAATATAGAATGAGTTGATGGAGTCCAGTTGAATAAATTAGTTAGGCCAAATTTCATTCCTGGACTTCCAAACATTGTAACACTCAGCCTTCCTGCTATGAGTACATTTTTGCCAAGGTATTTAGCTGCATTGTTAAACAAGTGAACACTTGCAGCCCAGAATACTCCATTCAAGTCAAAGTTGGATTAATATATAATATATATGTAACATAGGAAAGGTACAGCAAATGAAAAATGAAATTCCAGCACCTTGAAATAAAGCCATTATAGCTTTATTGAATCTTGTCCAGAGAAGCATACTAATTCAGTGCAATGATAGCAATATGACCCTCGAGGTATTTGAAGTTGGAAGGAATGCAAATATTTGCATACATTACCTTTAATTTCTTTGATGTGCTTTCACAGAGGAAACATCTATAGGAATAAATAACACCTCATATGAGAGCCTTAAATAAGGTAGTTAATAATCAATACTCTTTAAGAATTCAAACGTCATTTTTTCATTTCTACCATTTGCAACAAATTTAAGAACTCCCTTAAGAATTAGTGGGTACATTCAGGGAGCACAAAATGCAGATAGCTACCAGTGATACTTTAAGTGGACAAAGCCAGCAACACACCTGAACACTTAGGCTATTGGGAATTGTTTGAATGATTAAGCTTTTAGAATAGGAAGGTCTGGTAAAATGCTCAAGTTTATATATTCAAATGCAGTACCTAAATCTAAAAGTGTACTCTGCAAGAAAAGGGGATTTTTTCTTTTTTTGATAAGGGATATGTTTTGAATTCAGTAATAAAAAGGGGACAAATCCTCTCTTCATCTGCCTCCATACTGAGAGGTACCTAGGATATAGAATAAGTATATACCATTTGCATACAAACAGAACGAGTGGAATCATGTTACATCCATTATGGCTGAGGCAGAACAAGTCAATAGAGACCAAAGGATTTTTCTAAAAATAATCAGATAAATTTTGAGCAACCTCTTACATGACTTAGCATAAGAACCCACTAAGTAACTTAAGAATCTAATCGTGTTTGAAAATATTCTCACGATTTTTGGTAGTCTTCCTCACAGGCAAGTCTGACTTCTTAAGGTAGATTGGGTATTAAAAGCCCCTTGTCCCCTAAAATCTTGAAAGCAATACTTTGGTTCATTAAGAGTTGTAATTTACCCTCTGTGATACTGTGCAGCTGTGGTTTTCTTAAACAATTTAGTCAAACAATGCACAACAAAGAATCTGATGATGTTCAATCCTCAGTAGCTCTTATATGGCCATGTAAGTTTGAGAAGTTTCCCTTTTCCACCTATCTTAAGGATAATCAGAGCTATTGAAAAATTTTAACATTTTGACTAGAATAAAGAATATATGATGGAGACCAAACAAATGTGATCACTTTTCCCAGAAGACTGCTGTCATTTAATTCTAAGCCACTGCCTAGGGAGTTTCCATTCACCTGTTAGCCCAGGACACTGGACACTGGAAAATAGTAGATAACAATGATCATGGTGCATGTGGAAAGCAGCTTTCTTGTCAGTGCAAAACAGAGCTGGTCTGCACTGATATGGCTGCCAGGAAATGGAAGTGTCTGCCTTGTACCATTTCGGAACCTGACAGTGTTGGCAGGATTGGTGATGTAATTTGTAAAACCATCAACTTAAAATTTGGCAGCAATTAAAAGAATAAGCAGAATTCCAGAATGGACAGAAGCAAAGATAGAGAAAAACACATCTGATGAGATCATTTTAGATGTTGTCACTATACACACTGAGAGCTTACCTGCAATATTGTACATAAATCTGGGCACCTTGTTAAAGCAAGCAGACCGAATGCTTGATAATTGTACAAAATAGTGAGAAATGAAGAATGAAGTATCTTGCAGATTATTACTAATATTTAGAGATTAGAAAATTTCATTTAGAAAGTTCAGATTTATTGTAATTACAGAGTAAAGATGATTAAGCTGTACAACATTTTAAGGGCATAGAAATAGTGTGTATTATGAACTGTTGGAAAGACAAAAAATTCCCTTGAAGTCGAATGGAAACTGAGAAGCTGAAAAGATCATGAGCACTGAGGAATTTCAAGAGACAATTGCACTTGGAAAGGAAAAGCAATGTTCAGAGTGGTCTAGAAACTGCATTAGTAGAAGAAGGAAGTGAATATATCCTCCTGAAAGCAATTGGGGGTTGAAGAAAAAAAGAAGCAAAGAAAATCATACTCCTTATCCCACATCTAGAGGCTTGAATGGGCTCAGAAGCTCTATTAAGCTGCCAGTCCTTGAAAGGTTCCTGCAGATCACTGTTGAAGACGTAAACTATCCTGCTGGAAAGAAATGGGCAAAAGAGTCTCTTCATGACCTAAAAGTCAACAGAAAGTCACAGCTTTTGTGGTTTACTTAAAAAAGAAATCCTGTTCAAAAGAGGTATGAGACTCCACCATGAGATTTTAGTTCAAACACCCCCTTTACTTAGATTTTCACATCCTTGCTTAAAAGGATACAAGCACAGAGCAGTAGTTATTAAAGCTGTCTACTGGAAAAAGGGACAAACACTAACTCGTTTCACTCAGAACCCCAGAGGGCTCACCAATGGTAATAACTTTTGGTTACTGCTTTCCTAGGTGAGTCTCAAAGTAATTATCAAGTGGTGAAAAACCTAATAGACATTTTCTTTCCATAAGATTTCTGATTTCCTTCCCTTTTCAGAAACAGCAAATTATTCTTTAAATTGGATTTCACTAGTATGAAGGGATGGGGAAAAGTCTGTGGGACAGATCTCCAATCCTCAAGATGCCAGTACTCAAAAGACTTCCCTGCATCCCCTCAGAAAATCCTCAGCACTGAAGGGATATGCCCAAGCACACAATTATCACCTTGTGTATGGAGCTGGATGGTGTGGGTAGAGCTGTGGATGCACTGTGGTGCCAAAGTATTTTATGATGGGCCAGAACTCCTAACAAAGCTCAAAGCCTGGGAAGGAAGCCTTACCTATGAAAAAGAATTACAGGAATCTAACAAGCAAGACATGTGACTTCATCAGAATATTCAGAACTTCAGATGCATTTCTTCAACTATTAGAAATGGTTTAAGCAATGGCCACCCCTCCTGTCCTGCCCCAGTCGCACAATTCCCCATCCTCCCTAACCAAATCCTGTGTTATAATTGTACAGGCATTTTTCCAGGTGTGACAAAGAACCAAATAAGCAAATTAATCCAAAAACAGAGCTAATTTAATTCTGCTGAGTTATTTTTCAGCAACCTTTCACTGAACAACTATAGTTGTGCCAGCCTAATGCAGAGGGAGGAGAGCAATGAAACAACACATCTGGGATGAAAACAAAGGCAAATAACTTGCTGGGATGGTTTTTTTGTTTGCATTTTTGGAAAATTCTCTTTAAAATTGACTAACATCACTAGAGTCATTATGACTTAGTAGAGGAAAGAAAGCTCTTTTGTTTTCAAATTATTTTATTCACTGAGCCTGCAGCTCAGAGTTCTAGAGTTTAAAGCTTCATTCACATGCAATAGATTGGTGAGGAGACAGAAGTAATTTAGGAATTAATATATATTTATCAAATCTCTCTATAATCTGTAGATTATTTATATCTATACCTATCTATATCATTCTGTTTTAATGAGTAAGGGTTAGATCTAAGCAAGTCCAATAAACAGCACAGTTTAACACAGTAAAAAGACATACATTGTGTTCATTATGTAAACACAAAGTACAACAAAGCCTGGTTTTGTAGTGCACAAATAATTTAATTCCTGCAATTACACCGTAATAAATGTAATTGTTAGGAGGTACAATGTGAGCCATAAAATTAAGCAATATAAGAGTTATTTATGTCCTGTAAATACTATTGCAGTTGTACCATGAGTTAAAATGACATGAAACCACTTAATTGCCTCTTGGTTTGTACAGCTAGCTCAAAAATGAGGGCCCTCTTTATTGTAATCATAGATATTAGCACATTATAACAATGTACAAAATGTTTAATAGTTTAGCACATGTAAACAATTAGACCAAATCAAATTACTAATGACAAACAGATTATAGACAAATTTAGCTTCTTTTTATTATCCAGCAGTTCATTAATTGTTTCAGCTGACTAACAAATACTTTTTGCAAACCAAATTAGAATGCCTGTTATAAGTTACTGCCAGCATTACTTTTACTGTTCAATAGAGATAATTCCAATCAAGAAGTGTGATTGGCAAACCTGTTTATAAAGTGCAATACATAAAATCTAAATTTGCATCGGGGAAGCTTTAGACTACATATTAGGAAGAATTTCTTTGCTAAGAGAGTAGTTAGGCATTGGAATGGGCTGCCAAGGGAGGTGGTGGAATCACCATCCCTAGACGTATTTAAAAAGTGTAGATGAGGCACTTCAGGTACATGTTGTAGTGGTCATGGGGATACAGATATAGATAAATTTTATTTTATTTTATTTATTTCATTGGGGAGGGATGTTGATGGTTGGATGTGATGATCACAGAGATCTTTTCCAACCATGACAACTATTTCCAAGAAAAAACATTTTTCTACTATTTTTCTTTATAAGTTACTGTTTCTAAAGGTCAGACCTGAAAATTGTAACCTCACCATGATTGTTTGTGAAGATAACTGATACAGGAATAGATTCTGGGGATCTGTTCCTTGAAACCTGATTGTCAAAGGCCAGATCGAACTACATAGAATAAGAGAGGGCAAGGCTTTGGAGCAGTAGCTTGGAATTCAAATGGCTTGTTTAACCTGAAAAGAGAATGTGGATTCATATTTGTTTTGTATATACTTGTTAGTCATTGCATCTCATTTTTAAATACAGTATTTTGAACTGCTACATGAAAGCTGTCCAGGAGGGCTGCAAATCTGGCTGCCTAGCAGCTACATTACAGATTTAATTAAAATAAGTTAAAAACTGCTGTGAATTAGCTGTGCAAACATTCCCTTGCTATTGATGATGACAACCTTATGGAGGCCAAGCTACAAATCTGCTTCGTAGACTGCAGTGCAGTAACCACTATTCTATTGATCAGCTTTGTCTTAGATGTTACATGGCAATCAGGATGACAGGCTTAAAAGATGTAAGCTATTCACAGAGCTACTGGGGGGGAAGAGGCTACAGGAATTTAGTGTCATTCAGTGGATCTTTTGAAAAAAAAATGTAGTCTTCTGAGTATAGCAGAATGCCAGAAACAAAATGTAGTCAATCATAAAAGCATGGTATAAGATCTGAGCTTAAAGAAAAGTGCTGCTAAAAATAAATACTGAAAAAAAAAAAAACCAGGAAAGCTCAGCACCTGTAGAGGTGACAAGAATATGTTTACTCCTTCTGAACTTTGTATGGGAATTGTGGCCTTATACAAGTTTCTTGCACCATTGTTAAGTACATCACAAGAATGGATATACAGAAAAATGTGCAAACCAAAAAGGAATTGTTTCTAAACAGTGTTTAGGCAATGAAAATGGTGTTTAGAAATAACAGTAGGGAAAAACTGTCCCAGTAGACTATCAATGGAAGGAAGTTGTGAAAATACTTTGATCTGAAAAAGTCTCTGTTCTGGTCTGTTCAAATTCATTGAATATTCCTATGACTGAATAGCTGAGAACCAGAGCTTCTCTCCTAGGCTAATATACCAGTTTTGAGGTAGAGATATCAGCATGAAAGAATTGAATTAATCATAATGTCATGCTTGGTAAAACATTCATTTGACTCATGGATTTTGAATTATTGTTAAGTATTTGAAGAAGACAGCAACTTGTGAAACTGAACACACAGCAACTGACAGAGACAATTGTCAAGTGTGCTGCAGTTAAAGTAGAATTTGTATGAAAGGGTAACTAACAGCTCTAGAGGAAGTGAGATTTTTGATATTTGCAGAAAACAGAAATTAAATGCAAACTAGTGTGTCTAAGAAATCATCTATTTTATCAAACAATTAATAAGGTAGAGTTTTAAATAGGGAGTAAGTGTTTTCCTAAATACTGACTAAGAAAGATTTATGAGAGTTACTACAGGTAATTCTCCAAGGTCCTTAGGAAATTGTGCAGAGGAGAAAAAGAATGAATATGGCATGTAATAATATTCATCTGCTTTACAAGAATAGAGTTTAAATGAGTGTATTGCAATTTTCTTTTACGCTCAAAATACTGCGATATGCCCAGCCTTCAAAGCAAGTACCATTCCACTGGAGATAGTGAATCATATTAAAATAACATGCTGTGATAAAATCCCACCAACCACAGAAATTACAATTTAGGGCAGAAAAGCCTTACATCCAGCTCTCTGACCACAGTTACTGTAACATAGCTATAAAGTCATATTAACATTCTGAAGGTGTGAACTGTTTACTTATTTACAAGACTGTTACTCTTGTTCATTCACATCTCTATTATCTCCCCACTTCTCTGACAGAAACAGGCATTATTTTGATCTCTTGCCTCTGTGAGCAATCCTCTGCATAATAAAACATGCAGTATGTAAAGGAGTGTCTTCATCAGTTCTTAACAAGATTTCCATGAGATTTTACATAGGGAAAATGGATTTACTCTTGAAATCCTCAGGTGTCCTGACACCTAAATGAGTCAGAGAAACAGATAAAAGCTTGCATCCTCCATGCCACCTTTAGTCTCCTCTAACAAGGCTGATGTGTAGCATCCAAAGCAAAGCATTCCCTTTCCTTTAGGTTTTACTGCTTTTAAAATGCTGCTTTTAAAATACTGCTTTTTTTTTTTCCTGCTACTTCTGATGCAGCTGTTCCTACCAACTCTTCTTGACAATGCGCAGTGTCACTCTCCCTCCCTGCTGACTAGGGAAAGGAGGCACAGTTTCAGGTCTAGAGCATTGGTGTGCAAAAGGTCTTCCACTTTTAGCCCAACAGGGAGACATCCAGCCGGGCAGGGTAATTGAGTGTAAGTGAAGGACAGACAAGGGAAGATAGAGCTGAAAGTTTTGGTTTCGATACCTGGTCAGAGGTCAGTTGAAGGTTGCTTACATCAGCCACTGTACAGAATGTGAAATGTATTGTCAGGAACTAAGCAGTAGAAAGGGACAATGTGCTATCTGCCTTTAATTTGTCGTCAGACAAGAGCACTCACTGACCTGTCTACAAAGCCAGCCAGATTACTTGCCCAGCCTTGTTACCTTTTCTGGCATTGCCTGAAGTCATCAAAAGAAGGATTGCACAACTTTCTAAATCCTTTATTAGAGTGGACAAAGGGTAGTTCACCTTCCTTTGAACCATAAGGAACTGGCCACAGTTTGAAATGGAATACCTGACTTAAAACACCACAAAACCCCACCTGAAAATCAATGCCACTGTGATACATTGTAGCTTCAAGAAAATGGGATAAAGGCATTGCAAAATGATTGTCTAATCAGTAATATGTCCTGCCAAGCTTGAGAAAGACTGATGACTCTGATGTTCCTCTGCTTTTCTATAATTTACACAGCTCTGCTATTTCTCTCCTGTCTGAAGAACAACATCACTTCAGAGGCCATTAGGAATATTCAGATAAGAATAACTTGCTTAAAATGCCTGCAGTCATTGTGACATTGACACTTACAAGACTCATAAGTTTTGACATTCTTGGATGTCTAGAAGAATTAGCAAGGTCAGCAGCACAAAAAGCATTCTCATTTCCTACCATTAGCTGCATGAAGCTTCTGATTTACATGATTTTTTCTGAGAATAATTGTGTGAAATCTGATCTAAAAGATGTGCTACAAAAAGTGTTAATTGGTCTCAGATCAGACATAACTGAGCCTTAATTCACCCAACTTATGAAATTTAGACTGTGAAGCCTGGATTTTCTCCCTACCAGAACCAGTGGCAGCCCTAAAGGCAAAATGAAAGAAGAATAGAATAGAATAGAACAGAACAGAACAGAACAGAACAGAACAGAACAGAATACATAGGTTCAGTTGGAAAAGACCTACAGGGGTCATCTAATCCAACTGCTTGATCAGGGCAAAAGTTGAAGCCTGTAATTAGGGCTATTGTTCAAATATCTCTTTAATACTGAGAGGCTTGGGGCAGCACTCACCTCTCTAGGAAGTCATTTCAGTTTGACCACTCTTTCAGTAAACAAATGCTTTCTAATGTCAAGTCTAAACCTGCCCTGGTGCAGCTATGAACTATTCCCACACATCCTAGATATCATGGAGATGACACCAGCATCTCCCTCTCCATGTCCCCTCCTCAGGAAGATGTAGAGAGCAATGAGGTTGCTCTTCAGACTCCTAGTCTGGAGAAAAACCCAATGTACTTCATCCTCCTCACAGCACATGCCTTCTGGCCCCTTTGTTGCCCTCCCCTGAATGAAGCCACAAACCTTCACATTTTTCTTGAACTATGGGGCCCAGAACTTTTGATGAGCTGGTTATGCTGTGTTGAATGTACTTCAGAATGTTGGCTGGCAGGGCACAGTGACGCTTTATCTTCAGCCTACTGCCAGCCAGCACTCCCACCACTCCTCTCCCAGTTTATAGTTGTATCCAGTGTTACTCCATCCCAGATACAGAATCTGGCATTTGTTACTGTGTATCTTGTTTATCTTGATATTTATTTTTCTTTATTGTGTACCTTGTTATCTTATCAATAATTAAAAAATTGACCTGCTTTGCTGGAAAAGCTTTATTTCATGTATTTTTAATAGGATAATGTAGGGGCTTTTAATTATTGTATTAAGCCATCTATGCCATCCATTGGCACTAGCGTGTTCATGTGTGAGTAAGAGGATCTTAAAACAGAATTGGGACCCACAGTATATTACTTTATAAAACTAACACACAAGCACATTGAGTCACCTTGCTCAAGTAAAGGTGAGGACATGTTCACAGTCTGATTAGATTTGTCTAAAGGACAAATTAAGGAGGATTTCTTTTAAATAGCAACTGGAATGCAAAAAACTACTCACTTTTTATACATCATAGTTATAACAAATCAAGCAAAATACTGAACCCAAAAATCCTCTTATGACAACTCTTAGGAGCCCAAAGTGATTAACAAGATTTCTTCAAAACTTGAAGCAAGTTTAAAAATGTACCCTTGAGTACAGAAAAAGCTGAGTCAATTTCCAAGGCTAAATATCAAGATTGAAAATGTGAGATTTATCACTGATCTCTGTGTAAAAGATGAACTCCTGAACACATTACTCCTGGCAGGCAGCTGCCACCCAATCACATAAAAAATGTGGATTACACTGTCAATCATCTGCTGCATGCTTAATGCATTTATAAAGATAGTAATCTCTGTGGCAGCAGAGCTGAGGAACCCTTTGAGGATTTTAGGAGGAAACAATAGAGAGAAGCTGATTACAGGAAGCTGTTTGCAGGAAAGCATCTCATGAGGAGCTATACTTTTTAGAACCTTGAACTTGCTACCTAATTGCAAAAGACACTCAGAAACAAATCCCTTCAGAGGGGAAACAATGTATCTTTAGCACAAGTTCAATTTTGCTATCAATACTGGAGGTAGACTCTTCTGTCCAGAAAAACTCTAAACAATTATTTGTTTGTTAGACAAATATACAGAGCCAAAGGCAATATACCTAGAAATTAGGTAGGTATACCAGGGAGAGATTTACTTTATCTTCCCATGTTATGCTATTCTTTACGTGGGCTGAACTGTTCTGGGTGCTCAGGATGTCCTACAGCCTTACACTAAGTTGACAAGATGTAGTATATTATGAACATTTCAGACTTAATAGTTGTATTTGCAGCCCAAAAAACTGTTTGGTAGTTTTGACTGAACTCAGTAAGAAGTAACTGTACTATAGAAGAGGACAGAATCATCTTGCCTTTTATTGAACCCTGTTTACTTCTGATTCTCATAGTATATGGGTTTGTTTCTCTTTATTTCTGTTCCCTGTACCTCCAAATCTTGTTCTACAAACAGAATCTTGAAGAGAAGCAAAATAGACAACGTTTCTGTACAGAGACAATACGGATCAAATGTGAATCATAGGAACATACAATGTTAGGAATTGGGAGGGACCTATAGAGATTATCTTGTCCAACTTCCCTGCCAAAGCAGGATCACCTGGGACAGGCCACAAGGAATGCATCCAGGCTGGTTTTGAAAGTCCAGAAGAAACTCCACAGCCTCTCTGGGCAGTCTGTTCCAGTGCTCTGTCACAATCACCCTACAGAATTTTCTCCCTATGTTGAGGTGGAACTTACTATGGTCTAGCTTAAACCCATTATTCCTTTTGCTATTACTGAAAAGAGATTGGCCTCTTCCTCCTGACACCCACTGCTCAGATATTTATAGACATTAATAATATCCCCTCTCAGTCTTCTTTTCTCAAGGCCAAACAGCCCCAGTTCTCTCCATCTTCCTTCACAGGAGAGATGCTCAAGGCCTTTAATCATCCTCATAACCCTCCAAGGTCACATATTGGAAAGACTGGAGAAAAGTATCTCTTACTTCTAAAAAGTACTAACCTGCTCTTAAGGATTCCCTAAAAAAAGAAATTGGAATTTGCCCTTTAAACAAGCGGTGTTAGAACAGGTATATCCCAGGGCACAATTTAGTATGTGATGCATACATTATACACAACCTCACTGTTACCCCCAGTTCTCCTCTAGCACCATTGAACTACTGAACACGTCATAAACCAGCTACATGTATTAGAAGGCCAAAAGTGAATATCTGTGAAAAATACAAGGGAAATTCAAAATCAACACCTGGATCATAACGCCAATATTGGTGACTCAGATGAAAATGGAATAACTATAACACCTTTGCCCCTTTGTGGAATGCTTGACACATTAATTGAAAATTATGTGGAAAAATGTAATACATCAGCACATATTTTCTATACTAAAATCTGTTTAGATATCTAAGAGGTGGTGAAGGGAGTATGGGGAAAGTCTTATGAAGAGAGGCTGAAGGAGCTGAGGTTGTTTAGCCTGGAGAAGAGAAAACTCAGGGGGGACCTCATCATTCTCTACAACTACCTGAAGGGAGGTTGTAGTCAGGTGGTGGTTGAGTTCTTCTCCCAGGCAACCAGTGTCAGGATGAGAGGGTATGGCCTGAAGCTGCACCAGGGGATGTTTAGATTGGATATCAGGAAACACTTCCTCATGGATACGATGATCAGGAATTGGAATGGACTACCCAAGGAAGTGGTGGAGTCACCATCCCTGGTGGTGTTTAAGGACAAGCTGGATGTGACACTTACTGCCATGGTACAGCCAGTGTGGTGGTGTTAGATCATAGGTCATGGACGAGATGATCTCAGAGGTTCTTTCCAGCCTCAATGATTCTGTGATCTACATATGATCAGAATAAACTACCTTCACATGTGTAACTTTCAGAAAATTCATCCAGCATACTTCTAGTTAAAATGAATCCACATTCACTCCTACAGTAATTTTGTGGATAGAGTAGTAGTGATTCCATTCTGAGAGAGCATATTATATCATCAGTGAAACATAAGTCTTCAAGGAAGAATAATATAAGCACCAAAGTCTCTTGGTAAAACAGAATAAATCTTCTTTCCATAGACTACATAGGCATTAAAAAAAAAAAAAAAGTCTCCACAAGGTCGTTCTGTTAAGAAATAGGTTTGATACTTACATAGAGTTGATTGGAAAGCAAAAACAATCATTTGCTGCTGAAGGTGATTTACATTTCAATATTAGTAAACTGCTTGTTTTCTCCAGTACAAGAAAGCAAGTAGAGAAAAGTTTGGTTGGTTTTTGGTTGGTTGGTTTTTAAATACAGCTATAAGCACCTGGCAAACTGATTTCTTGTAGGGTTAGAAATGTTTCATTTTTCTTCATCTGTAATTTAATAATAACAGAAGAAATAATAATTTAAAAAACAAACAAACAAACAAAAAACTGCTATCTTTTTGGATGCAAAATGCTGCAAAGGTTATGTAGATGTGAAGTTGAACAGAAATGGAAACACATGTGTTTCATTGCTTTCAGTATCATTGAGAACACTCATTTCATTCCAGCTCCCTCAGAACTTCAATTGTTTCTGCAAATGCTCAGAAGGATTTCAGTCCTCTCTTGGGCTGGCTGCTCAGCTGGTCTCTCACACATAGGACCATTTTGCATATGCAAAATGCACATTTTCAAAGGGACTTTCATGAATGGCAGCACTGAACTCTGCCTGCCAAAACAAGCTTTACCTAAACCCCTGCGGCAACAGTGACCTGAACAGGAGCTGTTTCTATTTGATACAATCTGATGGTTGGAACCAGGAGCTGGCAGACTGAACTTTTCTCTACAACTCTGTCTGAGACTTTCAAATCCCCATGTCATACCTTCTGAAAGTGCCCCAAACCCTCAAGTACACAGTAAGGGGGAAAAGGGAGACAGATAGTCCTGCACCACTTCTACTGAAACTATCTCCTCATTATAATAACAGAAAAAATAGCAGATCAAAGAAACAGAAGACCATACAAGTTTCTCAACTTGATTAGATCACTTAATAGGAATAGAGATCTGAGTCTGGCCTCTTCCTCTCAGGCTGTTTTCATCTTTAAAAATAGTCAGTGATGTGGCTAGATGGAATAAACATTGAAGGAATATAGGAAGGGAAGAGGAACTGAATTTAGCCCCTTCTATTGAAGGCAATCCTGTCATATAAGCCTGTCCTTATACAGATATTTATCAATACATCAGTCAAAATCATAATCAATTTTTGACAGCATAGTCAGAAAACTTTTCAGAGTTCATCTTAGAAGTCACACAAAGAGAAATAACCAGCACCAGAATGTGTGTATGTAGAAACAGGAAAGAAAAATATAAACCAAGGTCTCTTATTTCTCCTGATGTGCATAAATCATTTGATACCGCTGCACAGTTCATAAAAAGTCCCATACTCACACTGCTGGCAGGAATCAGTTCAGACTGCAATAAAACATCTCTGTGATAATAATAAATCTGTGTGGTATATCAGTCTCTGTGATGCAATGAGAAGTTCAGGAATAATCAACCTACACACAAAAAAGTTCATTTAATTTGGTATACACGGGCATAATTAATTGCTCTCCCTGAAGTAGTAAACCATAATATATTACCACTTATCCTGACATTGAGAACTGTTTATTTATACAAGCTTTTATATGCACATAAAATATACTATCATCAAGTAAGTAAACACAAGAGAGAGTCCCTCATACACAGTGTTATTTAAATACATGGAACTTGCATTGCCATATGAATTTCTATTGGGGTAATATTGTAGATCAGCCTTTACCACTCTGTCTAATAACTTCTTGATCAGTGAATACATTATATCTGGTTCTGCCCAGTGAACTGGTGGAAACAAAACTGTTATTTCTGTATCTATTGAAAACTACTCTAAGCATTTGAGAAAACTGCCCTCTGGACTTTCCTATGAACAAATAGTCTTTGTCCTTACATGCAAATTAATTAGGCATGATGGGTTGAGAAGTATACATATATATAGAGAGAGGTGGATAATTGCCAACCAATGCATAGGGTGTGGGTTGATGCCACTTATTTTACAACATAATTGTGAACAAAAGAAAGGTCAATCTAATAGGAATGGAAAGGATACTTTTTGACAAGAGTACCATTTGCTTTAATGAACATTACAGTTAATTTTTTGAGTGCTAGTAAGCTTTGCTTTCTAGTCTTCAGGTTTTTTTAATTGCCACTTGATAGCCATGCATGGCATGAAATAGTTATAAGTCTTTAGAAGCCCAAGAGGAAGCTTATATTCCAGCTCCAAATGTAGCATTCATCATTTTAGATCATGAATGGAGATATGGAGATATGGAGATATGAGGAATGCCAGTCTCTTGACTAACCATCTGCCCACTTGAGATGCTAAATTAAGATGCCATCCTTAATATCCCTTGACAGCAGTAGTTATTATTTGCATAAAAGCAGGTCTTCTGGCAGACTTGAAAATCACTTGCCTCTGCTAACTAGATGGTGAACCTTGACACTTAATCTAAGGTGACTGCTTCTCTAGGCCTCTAAAATTTAGGAAAAAAAGGTCTTAAATTAGATGGGTTTCATTCTGCCTCCTACTCTGAAACAATTTTGAGAGAGCAAAGAAGTGGTGGCAGAGAATCAGCTGCTTTTGGCTACACACAAAGATGATTCAAAAATACCAGAAGGAGATTAATAAAACCACATTTTTGCTTAATGAAAATAATAATAATTGAGGAGATGACCAAGAACACCTCAGCACAGGCTAAATTTAACTACTTTGTACAGATGCTTTTACTTTATTTTCATTTTTGCACATGGAACTAGGTGTGATGTGGCTAACAAACCACATTTAAACATTTTTATTTTGTAATACAAATATAAATTTCTATTATCTGTGGTTCCTTGTCCCTTTTCCACCCCATTATGCCTCTTCTACTCAGTTTTTTTTTTTTTTTGAAGAACAAGAAATGTGTGGCATCAAATTTCTTGCAAGGTTTGCCTTTAGACAACGAAGTTATTTGCACCAAAAAACCTGTCAATCGAATCAACAGAAAATCCTTCTGTGTGCTTAAAACACTGAATTTTACATGAAATTTGACACAAAAAGAGCAGGGAAGGTTAATATACCACTGTCACAAAAAAATTCACATAATAATCTTGAAAATAAATTTCCTGTTCCTATGTTTTCTGGAAGAATGCATACACTGAAGATCTGAGCTGATGAAACAAGGGCTGGGGAAGCAAAGTTGCTTTCTTTAAACACCTTCAGACATCCTGTCATAAGTCTAGGGGGCAGATAGGACTATGATTTCTGTTATTTAGCATTCTCTTTTTTTATGTCAAAATTAAAACATTTCTAAATTGGTTGATTTTTTCATAGTCAGAGCAAGGCAATGAAAAAAAAAACCAGATCTTAAAAGTATCTCTACCCACCAGAACCAAATTACTTTGCTCTCAATTTTTCTGCTTCCTCCCCTCTATCAGTACAGTGGGACAGGGAACAGTGTTTAGGGTCAGATTATTCTCTTCTGCCACTCCTTCTCCTTTGTGTGGAGGACTCCCTATATTCTCCCTCTGCTCCAGCATGGGATCTATCCCATGGGAGAGAGTCCTTCACAAACCCCTCTGACATGAGTCCCTCTCACCAGATGCAGTCCCTCAGGCCAGACTGCTCCAGCCTGGCTGCACACACAGCGGTCATGGTGGCCACTCCTGTGCCCCCTCCTTCACTACCAAATCCCTTCCACACTTTCTCACAAATTAATAATTACAAAGCCCAAAACATTGAGCTTGAATGATCCTGAAGAAACAGAAGGTTTTTCCTGTAACTGGAATTCCTTTGAATTCCAGTATATCTGGAATATATCTGGCTCTTTCAGTATACCTACAGAGATCCATTGAAACATATTTAGAAAAAATTAATTTGCACCCAAATGTTGTTTCAAGGTTAGCCATTTGGTTGATAATTTGCCTCAACTCTCTTCAAAACCAGGAGTGAATCAGTGGCTGGTGGTATAATGGACAAAGCAGACCTGTATAAGCCAATTTGACTGCCATCATCACTCTGTGACTGTATTCATTCTTATTTTGTCCTAATTATAATCTATAGATATAAGAATTACGTACTGTTATCTGTGACACATTGCATGACACTGCTAATAAAGTGGATCCTTGATATATTTTAAATTTTTATTGAATCGTATTAGGAAAAAAGAAAAGCCACTTATTCTGAAGAGAAGTTAAATATTTTAAATGTCAGTATGATAATTATTGTTACTGAACATGAGAGTTAACTCTAAGCAGGCCAGTACTCTCTAACATGAAATGGAGGGCCTGGTGCTCCAAGAAGCCAGAGGCAGACACATTAGAGGCAACTTCAGTATGTAGAAAAAGAAAATGCTTTTACGTAAACCTTTTTTTGCTTTCCAGTATCCAGTGCTCAGTGATGTTATGCAACACTGCTTGTACAAGAATCAGCAGTAGCTCTACTACTACCACTACTTCTACTACTAGAAACAATAATGGTGATGAATATCATAATGAAACTGATAATGAGAGTGTTCTTTCAAATCCAACTATCTGTGTAAATTTTGTTGTATATTCTTCTGAAGCTGTTACAATTAGAAATGGGTCAATGACAATGAACACCAGAGGGAAGAGTAGATAACTTAATTACTTTTAATTTTAAAAAAATTGTGTTACCAATATTTGAGTGCACAGCATAAGTGGGGAAATTTGACATAACTTGTTATGGCTTTTTTTTTTCTTTTTTCTTTCATGAAATGTTTTCAAGTGCAACAGGGCCTGGAAGAATCACCGTACAAACCTTAAGCAGTTATGCCAAGAGCCTGAAACCATACATATAATTAACAGGTTTATATGAACAGCACTGTTTTCTCTAACAGGACACTGAAAGACCTTAAATAAAACACAGAGATGTGTTTGTTTTCAGAATTGATGCCCTGTTTAACAAAGATGCAAATGGACTATGAGACACACAGCAGCCGGAGTTCACCACCCTTGTGAACTGGCAGGAGCAAATAGTTCATAAACCAACTACCTGCTCAATGCACAGGCATGTGCTTATTTTTAAAAAGTTTAAGAAAATACTAGTCATAAATGTTATCCATAATTCTTGCTTCAGCATGTGATGCATATTCATGAAAGGTAAAAAGCAAGAATGTTCTTCCTAGGGTGCTAATTCATATAAGATATTGTGCTGGTTATTACATTGAGGCAGAAATATCCTTCCTAAGAGCCTATTATACAAATGAGTGCATAATGTCTGAGATTATAGACATAGTCAAAGATTAAAGAATGTACTTACACAGTTTCATTATAATAAATGCCAAAATATTAACAACAAAAATAAGCAGCTGGGAAGAAAGAATACCAAAGTTATAAAACCCAAAGTGGCAAGCAGTGAATTCAGTGATTAATCTTTTTAAAAAAGATGCCAATAAAAAACATTAGAACTCAGACCCATTAGTAGTTGTCATCTGCCCTTTGTTCTGAAGCTGGGCTTGTCCCAGAGTTCTTAGAAAACAAGATAAGTTTTATGGTGAGGCCCTGCATTATATGGGCTGGTGAACTGCACCACCCATTTCAAACTCTTCTTCCTCATCATTATCACAATTCCATGAAGCACTCATAACAAAGATACTTTACTGGTTCTCTCCTGAGGGCTTATGGAAAAAGTGAGACTACCTCACTGAAGTCCTCAACTTTCAAAACAGCAAATATTTCTGTTTAAATGCAATTTTGTTTCCAGGAGCTAAAATTTATTTTAACATATTTCTGTATTTATATATTTATATCTATTATCTTTATTTATTTATACATAATTTTCTTGGTTGGAAAAGACCTCTAAGATCACCTCATCCAACCATCAACATCCTCCTATGCAATAAAATAATAATAAAAAAAAATATATATATATATTCCTATATCACCATATCCACTAGAGCATATTATGAATTGCCTCACCTACACAGTTCTTAAATACTTCCAGAAAGAATGGTGACTCCACCACCTCCCTGGACAGCCCATTCCACAACCTAACTACTCTCCCAGTAAAGAAATTCTTCATAACATCTAGTCTAAACCTCCTCTGGTGCAACTTCATTATCTTCATTGTCTTATTATTTGAGAGAGTAAGCCAGCATCCACCTCTATATTGTCTCTTTTCAGGTTATTTTAGAGAGAGCAATAACATCTCCTCTCAGCCTCTTCTCCAAACTAAACATTCCCAGTTCCCTCATCCTGTCCTCACAGAACTTGTGCTCCAGACCCTTCATCAGCTTGGTTGCCCTTCTCTGCAGCTTCACTCCAGCAGCTCAACGTCTTTCTTGTAGTGAGGGGCCGAGAACTGAACACAGGACTCGAGGTGCAGCCTCACCAGTGCCAAACACAGGGGCACAATCTGACTGTTCTGTTTTCTTTTTTTTTTTTTTTTTTTTTTTAATTTCTATATTCTGATTGTTCACCTAAATCAGATGGTGTGAGTAAGTAAAAATTTTTAAATGAGGGATGATGAAAAGCAAATACCAAATAATGCACCTTTGGGATGACTTTTCATGCTAAACTTTATGAAATGTTTTTATTCATTCTATTTTTCAAGAATTCCCTGCAGCCATAAAAATGTTTTCAAAACAAACAAACAAATGAATAAACCCACTCGCATATCAGGGAACCAAATTCAGTGCTGCATTCTGTCAATGGCCTTCAAGACATTTAATCAATTTTGCATAAACTTACCCTGAAGTCAAATTGTTGCATATATATGAACCAGTGATGTTCCACTGATAGAGTAAGACAAAAAAATATGTGGAGTTATTCAATGTTAGATATATTAGCAATACCACAGACAAGAAAGAAATTTCATTTAATTTTATACCATTCTATTTCACGTCACTTTCCTAACATCTTTTTTAATAGGGTGCTTAATTTTGGAATTTCTTTTTCCATAGCATGTTATATAGTCTCACTTTAATTGGCACAGATTTCATAAAACACAAACACAATAGAAATGTTTATAATGCTAAGAAGAAAGACTATGTGCTCTGAGACAAAACTAAAGCAACTGTTCTTAGAGAAAATGTTAGAGAAAAATGAACCTAATTTATAAAATTCCTTATTACCTGCCCTTTAGAGTAGAAACCTTTATGGACAGAAGTCTGTTAGACCTTCAGGAACCTAAAAGATTTCTATCTATGTTCCTATGAATGATCTATATAATGTAATTTATCTTTTACTATTGTTGGACCAAAATGAAAATAAACTCTTCAGTTTAAATAATCAATGACATATAACTACTTACTTTCGCTTAAGTTTTGCTGCATATAGGTTTGGTTTTTGTTTTGTAGGGTTTTTTTGTTTGTTTGGTTGGTTGGTTTTTGTTTGGTTGGTATTATTTTTGGGGTTTTTTCTTAATTTATTTATTTCTATGCAGTAATGAGTTTGATTAACAAGCCCAAACATCTGGAAACAAGGGGAAAAATATGGATTTGAGCCAAACCTCATGTAAACATCACAAGTAGACCTTATGTATAGAATTTACTTAATATCTGCAACTATTTATGGACAGTCCTAAGATGTGCAGCTATTATATGGCAGATATAGGTCCTGATGTTGCAGTTCATTTCTATATCCTATAAACAATGCAATATTGATTTATTCACAGCTCATTCATTCTATTTTCTATGCTTGGGGGTTTTTAGTACTTATCTACTATAATAATAAAAGTCTGCCTGTGCGACTCAAGCAGGCAGAAAGGTGACAAATCTCCTGTTTTATCAACAGGATCCCTCCAGAGCCTCAAAAAACACAGTCCTTGCTTTTGGACATATTTTTAAGAAGAAGAGAGAGGATCATCCTTCAGAGAGAAACCCCGTCTGTGATTGTTAGGATAACCTTATCTGTCTACTGATACCTTTAAGCACAAACTCAGAACTTTCCCTCTCACCAGACGTGAGCTGATTTCAATTCTTTCTGATGGAGTGGGTTTCTGCATGGAGGGAGAACTCTTCTATGTTTATATCCTAAAGTCCTTCGAGCACAGATCTAAAAGCCTATGTTATTGTTTTTCTCTCTGGCATCCCCAGGATGAACACATTATAAAACTTTGATTTATTTTCAGGCTTTTCCTCTTTGTTATTTAGTACCACCTTATCTTTCAGTAACACATTTTGCATTTTATCTGCTTAGCTTATTTTCCACCTACATACTGTTATTTATATGTCATGTTTAATCAGTTGTGTTTCCATCCCATCAGTATATTGATTTAGAGTGCTTATTTGGACATTAGATTATTTTGCCTTCTACTGTGTACGATACTGACACAGTAGTACTTTGTAGCTCTTATAAACCAATGTTAACATATTCTGTGAGGGTTCTTAATGACTCCTCTACTATTTTTTTCTCCAGAGGGAGAAGTGGAGTTTTAATTAATTTTATTTGACATATTTCTGCAGGAAACCTCTCAGACTTAGGAAATACTGATTAATTTGGATCTGACTTTTAGGCATTAAAATAATGTTGTAATCTTCCTAACCTTTTTATACCTAAGAAAAGGGTATCATTTACTCCAAAGTCAGTACAAAAAGGAAAAGCATCAATTACAGGCATATTCTGTCCTGTTTTTCCATTTCTCCCCCAAAAGATGAAAAACCATTGAAAATCTCAAAGTCAGGAAGGAGGACTACAAAAGGAGAGGTAAGATAGAAGAAACCTTGCAGGGATGCTGTTCTTGCCTCTATGAAGTCTAAAGCCTACTGTCTCTTGAAAGGGTATTAGACATTGACCATCCCTATAATTTCAGCAGATTTTGACACAAGGCGGGTGATATACAGATTTAATTTACTTGTTAATAAGGAGTAATATAATGGTTACAATCAAAGTACAAAAAATGGTTCTCGGAGGGAGATGGATTTTTTGGGTAGGGCAATAAAGCATCATGGATTCTAGTTTGTAAGATGTCAAAGTGAACCTTATAGAAAGCAGACTGTATGAGAGAGAATCGATAAAAGAAATTCACTGGTGCTTAGAGAGAGCTGAGCAGTAGTATTCCACTTCTGCCTGCCAAACATTCTGTCAGGTCACCTTGAGCAAGGCACCTTCCTGGGCTGAGCTTTCTAAACTGCCTGGGGATGGTACTCAGGTCTCTTTTGTCTAGACAAAATGTGACTTTTTCAAAAGAAATCAACATCGCTTTGGGAAAACGAAGAGAAAACACAAGACTTTTAAAAGCTGAGGGAATACAACAATCCTCATTCAGATCCTAATTGCTTGACTATGTTAAAAAGGTGTTGTGCTTTTATATCTAAACTGAATGTTTCTTAATATCAGTCTTTCCTCATATATATATTCCTTCATCCTGAAAACTGACAGTCTAGTAAAATCAAGCAGGTGTTTTTTGTGCATATACCCATGCAGCACAGAATATATCTATCCTGCAAACTTTCTGTCAAGTAGCTACAGATAGGGAAAATGACGAGGTTAAATTTCTAGATTTCTTTAGAAAAGTCACTACAGTACTATTTTCTAGTCCCAGTCTCCTAGTCTGAAACCTGGAATGCTTGATTATACCGGCTGGTATTAAAAAAAAAAAAAAACAAACTGTTTTTTTCCATTCTTGAGTAATAAGGAGATTTTAAAAACTGTATTGCAGTACTGGGAATAAGTATAGAGCACAAACACAGAAATTTGATAAGGTAAACTAGCTGAAAATATACAAAACTCTATAGCTCATGATATACTGTAAATAAGCTTTATCTCTTCTGCTTCTGCACTGTTTGCTGAGACAACTGTCCTTATGAGTCTCCAGATTTGTTAAGCCCAACCAGTGCTTACTGTTACAACTGGAGATGTTTATTGGAACTCAGGATTTTGATGGAATCTGTTCTGAACAGAATACAATTGAATATTGTCATTAATGACCAATATGATAGTAGAATGAGTATAGCATAGTCATGAGTATGAGGTGGGGCTAGAATTCAAGATGGTGTTGACAAACTGGAAAAATTACCTCAAAAAACGGTGAATTTAATCACTGACAAGAATGCATTGTAGGTAGTATGGAATGGGAAGACCTGTCTAAGAAACAGAAAGGGAAAGAGTCTGAGTGATTGTGCTTTAAGCTCCCACACTGGAACCGGTGGCAGAATACTGAAGTGAAAAAAAATGTCACGTTGGGATGGACTAACAGGTGTGTCACCTGCAAGACACATGAAATAAACTTTACCTTCTTCCCAGCCACTGAAACCTCATCTGACATTCTGAATGTCTCTCTCTTTCCAGGGGAAAGCTATTCCTTTTCACCTCATCGACTACTCGGTGTTTGTCTCTCAATTTGAGTACACTTGAGTATGTGAAAAATCAATCTTTCTAAGGGCTGGTTAAACCTACTTATCAGCTACTGCAGCCAGAATTTTTCTAATGAATCTCACACAAACACATTCGCATACAAATTACACAGTGGCATTGCACATCAAATAGTTTGGAATAGGATTTAATAAGAGAAAACAGACTGTAAAGTAATGAGACACAAGGTTTGGCTAAATGACCAAGCTGAGCAACTGCTGCCTTACACCCAGTTAACCCCTTATATACCCATCCTCTCTAATCATTCAAGCTTGTTCCTCCCTTTTCTTGTCTTTTGCCCTTCCACTAAACATGCAGGTTAGCACAATTCCACAAGTTTTGTGCAAAGTCTCATTTATATCATTATAAGTTGATTCTTCTTCATGAGAGCCATGAATGTTTCCCTTGCTTTGTGAGCTTCATGAGAATGTTCCCCAATAGCTCAGAAATCAGCACACACATTTAATCTTTCTCGTCATCTGTTTTCTCTCTAGTCATTAAGGTTTAATTTATTCCTTGTCTTGTCTGTTTTTCTTGGGATTTTTTGTGGTTTAGATTGGTTTGCTGGTTTTTTTTTTTATTCTAAATGTCGAATACCCACTAAGCAGAAATCATGAAAATTCTGATATCCCCACGTTATCATGGCTGTTTCCTAACTCTTGTTAAGGACATGATTCAGACTGTATTGAGATAGATAGATAGATAGATAGATAGATAGATAGATAGATTCTCCTTGATGAGATAGAACTTTTACTCATTTGTCCAATAACTATTTTGGAAGTTCACATTTAGCTATGATTTTTAAATGTGACCAAGATTTGACCAAAGCTGAGCATACTGATCTAAGGACACCTTTAAGCAGGAGTGTGAATAGATACTTTTTTTTTTTCTCTCTTCTCTCTTCTCTCTTCTCTTCTCTTCTCTTCTCTTCTCTTCTCTTCTCTTCTCTTCTCTTCTCTTCTCTTCTCTTCTCTTCTCTTCTCTTCTCTTCTCTTCCCCTTATCCTTATCCTTATCCTTATCCTTATCCTTATCCTTATCCTTATCCTTATCCTTATCCTCTCCTCTCCTCTCCTCTCCTCTCCTCTCCTCTCCTCTCCTCTCCTCTCCTCTCCTCTCCTCTCCTTTCTCTTCCCCTCTCTTCCTTCTTCTCCCCTTCCCTCCCCTCCTTTCTCTTCTCTTTCACTTTCCCTTTCACAGAAGAGGTCTGATCAACATGTATAAGTACATGAAGATGACGGTAAAAAGGTGTACCTAGGATCACAGTGGTATCCAGTGACAGCATAAAAGTCAGTATGCACAAACTGGAATATACAAAATTGTATTGGAAAAAAAAAATATATAAATATATGTATTATATATATATATAATTATTATACTATTATTATACTATTCTATTAGAAAAAAATATTTTTCCTGTGAGGGTGGCCAGATCCTGGAATAGGTGCCCAAGAGAGAGGTTTTAGATTCCCTATCTGAGGTAATAATCAAAGCTGAGCTGGCATGCCCATTCTTAGCCTGCTTTAGTTGACCATACTCTGAGCAGCACGGTTTGACTAGATTATCTCCAGGGTCTTTTCTGACCTCAACAGTTCTGCGAGTCTGATAAACACACGTGTGCAAGCATATATGCATTATTTACATAATATGTATATGAATAATAAAATAATATCATAATGATCTCTCAACATGCCTGTAATATAGCTCAACACTTCAAAAATTTATTTAAATTATTAATATATAATGTCTCGACAAACAGAATTAGGCATACACCAAGGAAATCACTTTCTAGTTGCAGTAGCTTCCAGTAGTTTCAAATAAAAAACTCATTTTTCTGCTTGCAGGGTAGATAGAGGAGACAACTGGTGCCCTGAATTTACCTTAAGGCTTTTAAATCTCCACAAACCCATGAAAGTTTTACAGTTCACTGAAAAAAAAATCAAGTGGCAAACTCATTCTTTTGTAACAACAAAATGCAGATACCTTTGTTTGGTTTTAGAAGTGGTCCTTAACACTAATCACAGCCAGCAGCAAATGATAAAATACCAGAGTCTCTCTCTTCTTTCACTTCAGACTGGTGAAAATGGAAAAAAACAGCTGCTAGGTGTTCAGCTTCTGACTCTGCTGCTAGATTCTTCCTCTGCCTTCCAAGCAAGAAAGACACTTTTTTTTCCCTTTTGTTAGGCAAGATAGTGCTGAAATAAGGTGTTGTTTATTATACATATTTCTTACTTTTGTAGGAAGAGTAAATATCCTTTTGTACTATGGACTTACAGTTATTTATAACTTATCACTTATTTGTCTGAACTTCTTCCCTTGCCTACATCACATTAAAGACATGTGGGCAGATTAAAGATTTTACTTCTCTTTATTTCCTTCTCTCTTTCCCGCAAGGCTTTTCCTTCAAAAATCTTCCCTTTGCCCACTGGAACAAAAGATAAATTACTATAATTAAGCTACTCTACAGATTTTCTTTTCCTCTTTTATATATAACATGATTTTTATTCACTGAAAGGTTTTTCTTCAGTGGTAAAATCCAATTGTTTATCTAATAAAATATTCACAGAGGCAATAGGGTAATTTTCCACCAGGAAAAATCCAGAGCACATCCTTAAGCACTGCTAGTTTTGCTTTCTCCAGAATAGTTATTTCCTTAGGGGAAAGATACAGGTGAGCTGGATTTGTTCTTTTCAATACTGAAACAGTTCATCAAAGTTCAGTGGTTAAGACTCTCACTCAAAAAACAGATGATGTGGTGTACCTTGGTGGTGAAATCTCACCTCTTATTTACCAAGAGACTATTCTAACCCCTGAACTGCCATGTGAGGAATAGGAGGGCAAGCAAAAGTAATACCTGCTGTGCCTGACTTGTCCAGCTACAAGTGATTATTTTACAATGAAGAATTCAAGAGTCAGAGTGTAAGACACATATGAAAAACAAGACCAATTCCTACAGCTTAGTGAGCAAAACATTCAGGGAAACATTAACATGGGAGAAACTAGGAAGAAACTCTTCAGTGTGAGGGTGGTGAGATAGTGGAACAGGTTGCCCAGGGATGCTGCAGATGGCTCAGAGCTGGAAGTGTTCGAGGCCAGTTTGGATGGGACTTGCAGTAAACTGGTCTAGTGCCCCTGCCCATGGCAGATGGGATTAGAGCTTGAAGAGCTAGATGATCTTTATGGTCCCTTCCAATCCAAACCATTCTATGATTCTTATTCTGTTGAGCTTCCATATAGATGAGCAAATGTTTTCACACATTTCCCTTCCTTAGTAAAGAAATTAAATCAAAAGCAGTTTGAAGTTGCTTCTTCATGTTATGTACCAGTAATAGCCTTTTGATGATCCTTGTCATTCTGCAGTGAAGTGTAAACACAATAAATTTAACTGGGGTGTGAAGATCATAAAAACAAAAGCCAGAATAATACTTCCTTCATGTCATCAGAAGCTGTACTGCTGCATGAAACAGGAATAAAATAAATCCCATACAGTATTAAATGTATGTATTTTAATAAAGCTCAGATGCTCACCTAAATTGCAATTCTGGTGATATAAAGCATACATAATTTGAGACAACAATCATACTGAGACAAGTGGTATCAAGAGTGAATTTTCTACAAAGATGTTTTGCATGCTAAAACAAAAAATAAAGAAATGCAGGGACAATGAGTATTCTTTATTCTGTCCTATGAACCTCATGATAGAATCCAGTGTCCCGATGAAAGTGATCAGAGGAATAATAAAGCATTTTTTAATGCTAAAGTCTGTGAATAGCTGGAGCAGCAATCTATAAAAATGTAAAACACAGTGAAGGATAGAAATAAGGAAAAAGACGCATATATGTGTCTGAGAAAAAAAATCATCTACTTCAGCTGTCTACTTCAGCTTGGTACTTCATAGGAGAAGCAAGGAGAAGAAGGGTTTTTTACAGTATATCAATTAAAAAAAGGAAGAATAGAGGAAATATAGGCCCACTGATGAATGAGACAGGTGCCCCAGTGGCTGAAGACACAGGAAAAATGGAGTTATTGAATGCTTTCTTTGCTTCAGTCTTCACTGGAAAAGCCTGCTCTCTTGAATCTCAGACCCTGGAGGTAAGAGATAAGGTCTGGAGAGAGGAAAACTTTCCCTCATTAGTGGAGTACCAGGTTAGAGGCTACTTAGCCAAACTGGGTGTCCATAAATCCATGGGACCTGATGGGATACATCCACAAGTTCTGAGATAGCTGGTGGGCAGATGTGAAGCTGCAGCCTGTGCAGGATCACAGAGAGGGGCAGATGTGGATCTGGAGCTGTGCAGGATCCCATGCCAGAGGAGGTGACTGCTCCTGAAGCAGACCCTGACTCAATGATCAGCCCAGGCTGGAGCAGTCTGTGCCTGAGGGACTGCACCTGGTGAGAGGGACTCATGTCAGAGGGGGTCATATGAGGGTGAGTCATGAGGGGGACCCTGCATTCGAGCAGGGGAAGAATGTGAAGAGTCCTCCTCCTGAGGAGGAAAGAGCAGCGGAAACACAATGAACTGACCCTAAACCCCCAGTCTCATCTACCTGTGGTTCTGAGGGGAAGCAGCAGTGAAGTGATCCCAGCCTGGGAGGAAGGGAGGAGTAGGGGGAGAAGTTATTAAGAGGTTTTGCCTGTTACAGTAATTGGGGAATGCATACTGCCCTGTCCTTGTCTTGATTCGTGAACCTTAAGGTGGATTTTCTCCTCCCTGTCCCCATGGTGGGGGGGGGAAGGTAAGTGAGTGGAGGCCTGGCTGATACTAGCTGGGCTTAAGCCATGACATTTATCAGTTCTGTTATTCTGTGATATTCTAATCTGTGTATTCACACATTTCACAACTACCCCCTGATAATTTTTTTATTCCTTTGTACATGGATATACTGGACTCTTCCAGAGCAAGCCTTCTCTTTCCAACAACAAAGTATCTAGATTGGAGTGTTGTGTATCTGTCATTGAGAAGACATACAGAAGGGTGAAATTATGTATCTATTAAGTCAGATGTTCATTCTTTCTGCAACTCCTCCTTCTTCTAAGTGTTGACACAAAATACATTTTCTTTAAGTTTCTTCCAAACTACTCTTTGGCTGATGGTACCCTGTACCCTAGTTTATTCATACCTTCTTATAAAAATGTTTAATCATGACATGGAAAAATGTTAAACAGGAATTTCACCACTTTCATCTCACCAGTTGCTGCAACTATTAATGCAGTTTCTGGGGAAACTGGATACTCCTTAGTGGGAACAAACAGCAAATCTGCCCACTACAGATGCTTTGAATATGCCTGGATCTCCTATTGCATTACCAGGAGAATGAAGTTTGTGCATTAAAATGCTTACACACTCCACTGGCTATATTTTATGGGATAAGAAAAGACATTCCATTGCTTGAGGGATTACTCAGAAAAGAGGAAGAAAAAGTTGCAAAAATTATTATAATTTGAAAACTTTATCAACCTAAATATGCAGATCACTGTCCTGAAATAACAATGCAACACTGATGGTAATAAAAATGGGATCTAACCTTCAATTTACAGCCATAAGGATGAGTCTGATGGAACAGCAGCCATCTAGGAGAATCAGGAATACTGTGGAATTAGTGTGATAAGGAAACCACTACGATTATGAGAAATATCAATGTTTCTTGCTGAATTCGCTAAGGACTATTCCTGCACCTACTGTTAGGGACACCCTGCAATAAAATTGTTCAAATTATCTGCCAACTCAAAAATATAACCAGCCATCCTTCCTAAGGAAGAGAATACCTAGATTTCGCACTAATTCATTACATATTGCTCATTGTCACAGAAAATATTTGAAGTCTGTAACTGCAAGAACTATGCTCTACCAGACAAGGAACCACTTGTAGACATGACAATAGTCCTTGGTGAGGATTTGGAGAAGAGAGTGGAGAGCTAGGCTTAGTCATCAAACTGAATTCAACTCCACAACCAAACCCTTTCAAGCTACTGATAGGGGCACAAAATGCACAAAAAGAAATATAATTTAATTTCCCTGGAATAAATTTAAATTTAATATCCTATTAATATAAATCAGACAACATATTTGGGTAATTAAATGAAAACTAAATCGAAATAATTAATCATGTATGTACATACTTAGATGTATTAATCACATCTAAGGCAATTAATTTATCTTCTAATAGCTACCACAGAGATTTAATTTTTTTTTACTAAAGTAAAGATACTTTAGTTAGTATCTTTGACTAAACTTTCTTGACTCATTGTTGGAAGAACTTACATTTTAGAATTTCTATGTTTGGTCTTGTCTATCTTTTACCTGGTGATTCTCTCTCAACTACCTTTCCTTTGGAGTGCTTGAGTTTTAGGTTTTTGTAAAGTAAGGTGCAAGGCTTTCAAATTATGAAAAGAAAAATAATTTGAATGATATCTTAGAACCAAGGCTTTACTTAAAAGAAAACTACAGGTTCTTGGAGCTTCCTCTGAGAGGTTAATTACCTGTTATGGATCCCGTGTTTCTTTGAAGTGATCAGCCCCTACTGGAATGTTTATATGGCTTCCATAGGAGTCAAAATTTCTCACTTTAACTCTAGCTGCAACATACGCTTCTCTGACCTTACTTTCATTGGCACATAAAATTAACATCTGGAAAAGTAAAACCCCAAGCTGGATCAAAACACTGCAATTTAAATGTAGCTCCATATCTCCCCAGACACAAAATGAGAGAAGTCTGTATGTGGCAGATGGTCAGCTCAGTGCTTCTGGGTACCGGGACAGCTAGATATCGCTGGGATGGTGATATCTTGAATAGAATTGCAACGAGTTATTGCTTCTTTTTCCTGAGTCTAGGAGAGTCCCACTGATAAAACCAAACTGAGATCTGCATAATAAAAGCACTAATCTCTAAGAAGACAAAATATTATCATAGGGAAAGATGTGCCTGATGTGATTTTGATAAAAATTATTACCTTGGCAGAATATCCAAACAGACTAATAACATAATTAGCAAATATAACACTGATGCCATCCATGAACTTCACAGTTATTTTGACACCTTTAATTTTGCTTTCATTTACTTCCTTGTTTTCATTATGAACTTCTGAGAACATCTGTGAGCACTTGTTTTTATTCCCAAAGTCCAACTCATGAGATAGTCCTAAACAACTTCCATGTCTGGTTTTAATTATAATGAAATTGTGAAGACAGCATAATCTTATATTCTCTGCTTAAAAAGACTTGGGGGAAATGTATTGGCTGAAAGAGTAATTACAGATTTGGGCCCACACTGCTTTCCTGATACAGCACGGAGACTTTTCCACCATCAAGCATGGAGTGTTGTACAACATATAAAATTTTAGGACTCAGATCGTCAGCATAGTGGAGCAGGAAATTGGTTTGCCTTATTTCAGAGAAATACAATCTATTTATTACTTTCATACCGTGAGTTTTCCTGCTATACATGAATGCATTCTGTCTTCCTAACTATCTTTAGCAATCACCACCACAATAATAATAAAAATCAAATATCCTTACCATAAGGCTTCATATTATTATGTACAAAAGCAAAAATAAATATATATGTTTTATATCAAACCATTTTTCTCCTGCAAGAAGGCTCTAAAGGAACTGTAGGAATTGGCACCAACAGCTACATTGAGCAATCTAAACCATGGTTCTTTTTCTTTTCCTTTTTTTTTCATTAAAGAAAAAAAAAGTTATGCCTAAACAAGCCATGATGACAGCAGAGAACAACGAATGTATTACAGTAACAGTGTCTACAGTCAAGGAAGTGTAGTTTTTATGAAAACTTGTGTAAGTTCATGTTATTTTATTTTTTAAACTTACTGCAAGCTTCATTCATCGGAAGAAGTACATCTACTGTAAGCACTTTCTTTGAGTGAACAGACATATTGCAGCAGCAGAAGTCAGGAGGAAAAAGCTTTCAGGTGTTACTGATACTTCAGTCAAACACAAATACTTCCTATAAGCCATAATGACTGCAACAGGAAGAAAAAGCAAGGTCAGGAAATTGCTCCTCCACATCACTGGAAATGAATGCAGAAGTTCACGTGGATGTACAGAAGAACTGAAGCCAGGCTGCAGCTTTTCCCACTTGGGCTCACTCCATCCAGAGTAAATGTGCATAAGCCTATATGAAAACACATAGCTTGGTCTAGCTTTCCCTCTCAGCAGTGACCCAGAATTTGACCTACATCCACATCCATAAGGGATGCTTTGCACCTTATAAACCGTACACAAAAAATGTTCTTTTTACATTTTGTTTATAAAAAGTAGAGACTGCATTAGGTTGTATTTAAAGGACAAGCTCAAACACAAAAGACAAGGGGACAAGCCTGAGTTCTGCTTCTGCAACCTCAGATAATTTAATTTCCCTCTCAGTTCCTGAAAAATAGAAGAGGAATGATAATCAATAATGTTTCATGACCTTACAGAGATAACTGTGTGCATCAATGCATAGCAATATAATGGGAATCAAGTCTGTGAAGAAACTCCTCATATCCTTATTTCTGAACTCTGCAGGAGTTTCACGGTCATAACTACCCTGGAAATTTCCATATCAAAATTACCATAAAGTTGTTGTGGTTGTTTCTGCTGTAGACAGAAAAAGAAAGAGAAACTAAAAAAAAACCCTAAAAGGCAATTTTCTGAGCCACTATCTCCCATTGTTATGCACTTATGAAAGGCTTCAAAAGCCCTGTGAATGAAGCACTTCATCATCCTCATGTTTTTGTGAGAAAAGGAGGTCCAGGCATTGCTCCACATACTGGTAACATAACTGAAATTGCAATGATACACTTACTGCAACCCCACACCTTTTCCTGTTTTATATGACATCCTGAGCTACCAACAGGATGAATGAGGAAAGAAACGGGGATGAAGGGAGAATGGGTGCTGTATTCCCTTGATAGCATTCAGTAAATATGGGCTTACCCAGCTGAGAAAAAGTTGAAGACACTTGAACCATTTTCAGATTTTGTTCACTCAGTAGCACTGCACTTGCAATAGCCACAGCATGCTGAAGTATAAACTACACTAAGTCTTCTGGATGCTAATCAATTTGGTTTTGCTTTGAGACATTTTAAATTAATTGTGTTAGCAAAAACTATTCTTTAGGATATGACAGGTATCATTGCTCTCATGCAGACTCTATCAAAGGTAGGAAAAATGAGTCTGCTGTTCACTATAACCACAGACAGGCAGGGTGAAAAAGCACAGCAGAATTTGGCAATGTCTTCTTAAAATTACAAGTAATGATTACTTTGTATGATAAATTCATGGTGTACAGAGTTCTCAGACTCAGAGAGGCAGCAATGACTCTACATTTCCAAACAATATAGCTTTAGAAC
This sequence comes from Calypte anna, assembly GCF_003957555.1. Classification (NCBI taxonomy): domain Eukaryota; kingdom Metazoa; phylum Chordata; class Aves; order Apodiformes; family Trochilidae; genus Calypte; species Calypte anna. Next base: position 101,971,307 of record NC_044246.1, on the reverse strand, counting down.
TTCTCAATACAGAATATTTCCACACTGCCACTCCCAGATATGTCCTGCAAATCAGTACAGATAATGTAATTCAAATTTTGGCAACTTTACAGGAAGGCTGCACAGCTCATTGCTGAAGAACATAAAATATAAATTGAATGGGAGATCCTGTTTTGTGCAGCTTATTACTTTCCACTGTTGCTAGATGTATTCATACATTCCAGCTGACCTTTCTTAGCTTTCACAGCAGGAGGGACTAACTTAAATTTGCCACTCTCATAGCTCCTTTTATCCATCCCACCAGAAATTTAGGTAGCTGAAAATTAGAGCAACATGAAGCTCCAGGGAATCAATTCACAGGGATATTCACTGATATTAAATTTTCCTTCAATCTGGAGGCACATGGAGCTGTGACACTTGGATTCAGGTAAAACCACACCTAACCAGGGGGCTGGTCCAGGGAAGAGACAGAGGAGATAAATGGTAGCAGCTAACCCTCTCCCTAATCTCTCTACAACTGGCCTCCTATAAGAGAGCAACTTTTCTGGGGGAAGAAGCCAGACTTATCACTCAGGACACAAATGAACAAGGTAGCTTAATTTCCACAGCCAGTTGCATCAGCAGCACTACAAGCAACCTGGACACTCTGCAAATCCTCAGCTCAAAACCTTGAGCCATCTAAGTATTCCTATAAACCATGAAGAGGAACAGGACAGAGTTTTTAGAGCAAGTCCTGGTCACTAAGGTTTGCTGTCATTCATGTGCCCTCCTACCTCAAGCCATATTTTTTTGTAAATCTTGATCTCATTTTGAATTCACAGCATGCAGAACAGCAGGGGGATTGCTTGATTTTAAACTCATGGCATCCTAATCCACCTGAATTCCCTAATATTCATAAATATTCCAATTGAAATAGAGGTACTCTTATCAAGTAGGTCTAAACAAATCAAAATATCAACTTATTCACTCAACAAATAAATTTAAAAAAATAAAAAACTAGTTTCCGCCTTGTTTAAGGCCTCTAAATATAGGTAGGTTTGTACCTAAAGGCCAAGTAAGTTTGTGTCTGTAGTTTAGTTACAGATATATCACTGTTCTGTTAATGACATAACTGTGATAGTTTTTATTTGATGAATCTGTAATTGGTAAGAGAATTGAGAGAAAACAAAGTGTGTGAATTCACACAGCAGCCACCAAAGAGAAATAGCTTTACAGACAGGCAAGAGCAACAACATTTTCACATTGCTGCCCCAGAGGAGTATTCCATTAAATACATATTTACTTATACAGATAAAGTTCAATGGTAATAGTTATTTCACAAATAGTATCCTGCAGTTTATGATTATTAAAGTCAGCTAGTCAGCAGAGGGCACTGAAGGGAATATTATAATATATTCTGCTCATATAATCACCACTGCCACCAACTCCTGATGGCTGGAGGCTTAGTATGAATGTCTGCAGCCCCTTGTATTTTTTTAATATTGTTGTTTGACTAATAAGAAAGCCATTTGCCTGCTGCATGTGATGAAGTTCCTTGATAGATGTTATTGCTTACTTTCTCTCAGTGTTTTGTTTTGGCTCTTGTAGAAATATGATAGAATTACTTTTTTTTCCCCTCATTTTTTTTTCCAATCTTTTGAGGTACCTCAGAAAATTCTATACATCGTCCTCCTTCTCCATGTCTATCTGAATAATGCTATTGCTTACCTAAAAATGCATGTAAATGCACATCTACCTACTCTTTTCCTTTAAAATATTGGAATACTTGATCAGAGAACTATCTCTCTTTTAATCATTGCTAAACCCATACATGTAGGAGCTCTTTTCCTTATAGTACTCGTTATACTGGTTCAGACCAATGGTATCTAAATGATTTCACTTTTCTATTTTCCTTTTTATCTCTGATGATTTAGACTGGACAAGGATCTGATATGTAAATATTTATGTTGGGTTTCACTGTATTAATTCTTGATAATGAAAATGAATTATCAATTCTTTTTTGTATTTTTCATTTTGGTAGCTGAATTTTCTTCCTGTAGTGGTGACCTTCACCAAACAGACAGGCAATAATTTCATTTTCCATTAGTCCTGACAACTGTGTGTTAAAGCTTGTGAGGATACTTCCTATGACATTGCATGTATCATGACTGGTGTACTTAGTGATGGGCCTATTTGGAATGTAATAAATCATCCTCAGTGATGCTGCAGTTGTTCTTCTTAATAGTACAACTGCACATGATATTTCTGCTGCGCTGATTTTATCTCTTGTCTGCCAGTATTAGAAAAGACAGGTTTATGAAAAACAAGTATTTTTTTTCCTGTTAGCTATAAACTTCCCACAATGGAAATATATCACAGTTCTATAAATTTTTAACTCTCTGTCGAACTACATATTACATATACATGTAGTGTATATATATTATGTTATATATTACCTACTACATAACACCCTGGGGTGATACAGACTGGGCACAGTTTTTGGTTCACTGAGCACATGAAAGATGTTGATAAACTTGGGGATGTTCAGGAGGCTGGAGCACATGATTTATGAACAGAGCTCAAGGCAACAGAAGTGGGAACTGGGAATGGAAAAGCGCACAGAGTGAGCTGAATAAAAACCCCATAGCCATGAACACACTGAAATCTCTTGACAAGTGGAACTGCTGAGTTTGCCACAGCTCTAATACCATTCTATTCTGATTTTGAGGTATTTGCAAAAGTCTAAAATCCATCTGCTCATAATCCCTGCAGTAAAAGAGTTTTTTTAAGTATTATTTTAGAAAGTCTTCCATGCTAAATCAACACTTTCTTGAGTATCCAAAAGGTTCTGTACTTTCTATCTTTGAAAGTGATGGTGGGCTAGGTGAGTGGCAGAGTATTTTTCACAACCACTAGCAAAGTCTGCAATTCTTTAAAATGAGGTCCCTCATTTTTCAGCCAAAGGTTAGCACTGCATGCTGCAATAGATATCTTCCGTAAACCAAAGACATACATAATTTATTATTTTCTGCAGTAAACTTCTATAATGACCTATATATTTCCAGCGCTTGATCACTGGTCAGGTAAAGGCCACTTAATCAACCCACTTAAAGGGTATTTCTAATACTATATAAGGGATTTGATTGCTGTAGTTCTGAAGCCAGGCATAAAATTACCAGTGTTCACTCTAAGTGAAGCAGTGAACAGGCTTCACATTCCAAAACCAAGAAGTGTCAGAAATTTTGGAAATTCTCAAAATGTGTCAAAGCACTAGAATCAAATGTCTTCTTTTTTTTTTTTTTTTTTTCTTTTCTTTTTTTCCCTCAAAATCAGGGAATAGAAAGTCTAAAAGAAAAACATTCACTGAAAAAAGGTGTCTTCTCTGAGCACCTGCTTGTTGGAATTTCTTTATTAACTCCATCCATAGCCACACCATCCTTTATACAGACAGCAGCTTATTCTGACAGGTGCCAGCATATTTGGCCAGAGATCTGTGGACAGAATATGTAAATAAGGCTTTAAATGATCTCCAAAGAAGAGAGAGGTATGACGAAAACTTTGGAAATCAGAAGTGGCATTTTAAATAATTTTAAATTGATTACTGGGGCTCTCTTTTTAGATTCCAAATATTTAAGCATCCAGAATTTTTTTCCTCAAATCAAAATTTAATCAGAGTTGTATTCTTTATGATTTTTTCAGTCTGTAGTAAGCAATAAGTGGCATGCAGTTATCCAGACTGGGTCTCTGATTTACAAGTGCCATTTAAATGGCTTCTGCATACATGTTAGAACACTTAATTTCTTTGCATAATAATTTTGGTAAACAGAGAACACATTCAAACAAGGTATCATTTACAATAGTAACTAAAAGAAATACTGGGATAAAAATATCCAAGTAGAAGTTGTTTTGAAATCCATTGATTTGCCATTTGGATTAAAATCAGTTTAACATAAGGACTGTGGGGTTTTAAACAGTGGAATTAAATCTTACTATTTATGACAAATAATGCCTTTTTTTTTTTTTTTACAAAAAGGTTACTTGGTTTAATTAAAATCTAAATTGCTTCAGGTGAAAAAAAGCCACTCTCAAGCTCTGTACACAAGGCTCAGTTTATTCTGACACTGCATAGATGTGCCAAACAGAGGGCTGAGGGTTAGGAGTTTGCTGCCCTGCCTTTTGCATCAAACACAGCTACAGTGGAGCTCTGAGACCCTGTGACTGCAATAGTTCTGCTAAACTCAGGGGAAGTTTAGCTCTGCATTGTGTAATATTTGTCTAATATTTGAATATAGTCAAAAAATGATGAAAATTCACACACAAAGGCATGGCTATCCTGGTCACTGAAGTGCAGTGCCAGAAAAGTGTGAGTTTCTGTGTCTTTCCCACAGAGAAACTAATGCAAAAAATCTCTCTCTGTTTCCAAAGTAATTGTGACATCTGGATGGAAGTTGTCCTGGTATAAATTAAACAGTAGAGAACCATGGTTAGAAGTGCTCACCTCTGCTATGAGAGGGAGGGGAGGGGCTTGTGTGCTTTTCTATCCAGCACGGCCTCTGTGTGTGTGTGTGTCAGGGTTGGGGGGATTGGGATGATGGGTGTCTGTGTGACAGTGGAGGTGATTAGAACCTTCTGCATTAGTCTTTGAAGGGTGCTCAGAGATATGTAGGTGTTTATTTAAGTTTTTAAGAATCTGGTATTGTAGATTATCTGTTGTATTATTGATATTGATCCTTAATGTATAAGTCCACTACTACCAGCTAAGTATCTGTCATTAATAAATTAATAAATAATTTTGATGCTCATTTGACTTATACCACACGTCTTTGGAAGTTTTCCCTGTTTTCCAGCAGGCAAATGGGAACATGGATCTCCCATTCCAAAAACGGCAAAATAACTGACATAACACGGTTTGGGTTTTCTATATATAGTTTGTAGAAGTGGCATATTATGGGCATGTAAATTAGACTGTTCACATGCAAACAAAGGGACTGACTTCAGACTTAAATAAGTCTACCATGTCCAGAGCTTCTCTGCTGAATGCTGAAATGCCTAAATAAATTACTAAATAGCACTATGCACAATTTTCTAGTTTCATATGCAGTTTAGGGAGTTTAATTCAAGATATTTATGCCTTTCTGGTTCTTATACAGACTGTGCAGTAAAGCCAGCAAAAGACCTGCTAATGTCCTACTAAATTGCTTAAATCTAGTTTAGAAGTAATTTTTGCATCTCACCACAGAAGTCCTGGCATACAAACTGTGGGACTGTCAAAGCTACCAACAGCTGAAAATTAAATAACATGAAAAATAAATAAATAAAATAGAAGAAGACTGGTTGTCAGAGCATGTAGTAGACATGGGGCTTCCCTGATACCAAGGTATTCTACAACTCCTATACATGCCTGGTATTTAAAGATTGTTAAAGAGAGAATTTTCCTCAGCTATATTTACTTGTTTTGATCAGATACTGAGGCAAGATATTCTTCAGGAGAGGAAAAAACAGATGAGTAAGGAAATACACTCTTTCTCAGCAGCTGCAGTGATACTGTTGCTTTCTAGAGCTAATTTGGGAAGGGAAAGATCTCTCCCATGACAGCTGAACTGCAGCTAGCTGGGTATGACAAGCCTCACTTCCCTTAAGGAGCAGCACCACACATCTCAAGGACACAACACCTGGAGTCTGTAATTTGGTGTATATATTAAGGTCACATCTTACAAACATTTGGAACTTATTTAGTGTCTCCATAAAGCTTTGGGATGTAGATGTTTGGATCTGCATTTCTGTTTCATTTACTTACCATTTTCTTGGTGACATTTTCTAAAATGTCTTTAGAGATCATTTATTCATGCTTGCAAACATTCTGTATACAACTGCATGTATTCACGATATGGGCTTTTCATAATAATATAAAAAATATATTCTAGGAGTCACAAGAGCATCCACTTCCCTAATGGATTGTTTAAGGCAAAGCAAGACACTCATAAAGGTGTCGAAAAGTAATGCCCAGTACTTTTAGTTTTTATTAAAAAAAAGCATTTTCAGGGTTGGTGTATAATATCCCTCTAAGCGGTCTCCCAGTTATTAACAAAATCAGATGGTGAAGATTAAAGTGGTCTGGCAAAGATGTCCCAATTTAATGACAATTCGACCTCCCTTTTTGAGCAGCGTAGCAGAAGAGTAACTTCTTGTTTGCTTTCTTGCCGTAGGTTTGTCTGAGAGCATTCTCAGTGGCAGAATTTGTCCTTAGACCATGGTACCTTTTTTTGAAGGGACAGACCTGTGTAAGATGAATTCGTATTTAGGACTTTCTGTAGGCAGAGAACGAATAAACACACATACCTGAGCTGATGAATGAAGTAGTTTAGACCCTTTTATTCTATTCAATGACAAAGTGCATGAGGTGTGAAAATAGCAATTCCAGTTACTTAAAGCACTGAAATGTCTCTTTATAGATGGTTCTAATGGATTTTCTGTTTAAATCATGCTAAGAGAAACATCATCTAGACCAGTTATCTTCCGTTAAATTTTAAAACCCTTCTGTGCTTTACTAGATCCTTTGAATTGATCTAAATGACTGAAACCTGTTCTTGCTAGAAACAGTAACAGAAATTGCATGTCCTAAACAGGAGAAAGAACTTAAAAAAAAACACATTACTTCTGTCAGCAGGAGAATAACCCATTCCAAAACATGAAAAGTCTCCTGTCCACTGTGAAGTCAGGCAACACTATGAAAGTGATCATGTATAACCAGGTTTCAAACTAGCATTTTTACACATCACTTCCAATCTAAGATATGGTCATTTTAAATTTCTCCTTAGCCTAACAAATGAATGACAGTGCTAGAATTTGCTTCATTATACTTTCGACTAAGACATTACCTCATAAGGAATGTCAGTAGAAAATTGCAGCTGAACGAAGTGTTCCCCAGGTAAATAATCTGTAACTAGTGGAAATTACCTGTGCATGTACTTTATTTTAGGATTCCTGGTTTCGGTTCCTTAACAGGTAAAGACATTCTGAATAATTATCAATGCTATCTACATGATGCACTATAATTTTCTAGAGACTGTGTGTATATATACTCATATATATATATATATACAAGTTTTTAAGAAACTTCCAGCAAGGGATGCTAATCAGACTTGTTGTTGAAAGAAAAGTGCTCTGCTCTGCAATATTTAGGACATAAAGAATCTAAATTAGCCCTACAATATACTTTCTCTACAGTCAATTAGAGCCTAAAGGATATGAGCATACAAGAGTATATATGAGAAATACAAAACTCAGTCATCCTTAATGACACATTTTTATGTCACTACATTTTAGAGTGTGAAGTGTTTTTATTTGTGAAGAGCTCAAATAGTAAAGTCCAAACCCTTTTGTTATCATTTAATGAGATTTCACAGCAAAATGAAATTAATTAAATTAACTTGAACACAATTAACTGCTTTTTCCCACAAATTCCTTGATATTGTAGATAAATTTATACAGCAAGTTCAGTGATAGCTTTTCCAACTCTAAAGGCTCTGATTTTATTGACTTGCAGTGAAGAGGAGGCACAACACTTTAATGTTTCAAAAATAGGTATCCTTACATGAAATGACTTTTAATTTCTTTATAAAAATCACAAGTCAAAAATTCCAAAATTTTTCCTTGGAAAAATCTAGCATTTCTTTGCCAATAGCTAAGAGACTGTGTAGTGAAATGAGGCAATCAGGTTCCACTAATTACCAGGTAGTGGGCATGAGCTTGTGTTAAGCCCACCTGTGCCTGATTAGGGCGGGCCCCAACTGCACATGAGCAGGACCAGGGGCCCAATAAAAGGTGAGTCTTGAAGCACAGGCTCAGCTCAGTCCCGAGCACGCCTGCAGAGAGGTCAGTTGCTTCTCTCAGCACTGCACTACCTTCATTGCGCCACTAGTGCTCATTGCTGTCAGGGTGAGGCTTCTGAGTCTCGAACCCGCAGCATGCTAGCCGGCTGCGCCACTCAAGCCTCACCCTTCACTACTGTCAGGACTGAGCTGAGCCTGTGCTTCAAGACTCACCTTTTATTGGCCCCCTAATCCTGCTCATGCGCAGTGTGGGCCCGCCCTAATCAGGCACAGGTGGGCTTGATACAAGCTCATGCCCACTACCTGGCAATTAGTGGCACCTGGTTGCCTCATTTCACTACAAGACTGCAAAACATATATTGTTATGAAAGCTCTAATTTGGGTATGAACCTTACAATAGGTTAAGAGTGTAAAACATTAAGGAAATAAATTCCAGAAAAAAAAGTGTATGTGATAATGCAATTTACACAGCACTCTTCATTAAAAATTGAGTATAAATATAGCCTAGCACAAATTGCCATTTGATAATTTTTTTGTTTAAGTGCTTCCTCCTATGAAAAAATCAATGCCACATAAATATCACTATGTCCTTTTTTTCTTTGAATTCTGCATTCTCCAAATACATTTTTTTAAATTTATAATGATTTGGCAAGTGAAATGTTGATAGCATTGTCTGGCTGGTTAACTAGTAAGTCCTTACTCTCTCTTATTGCATTTTCCCTTCCCCCTATTGCAAACATTTATATCAGTACTAATAGTTGTAATATAATCACTGCAGAAATATGTGCCATAATGAATGCGATTTGTATCCTTCTCACCCAGTGGTGACATCTTCCTTAGTGTTTCAGTTCAGAATGGGACTGATCTTTACCATGTGGACCATGTGGACACTTTCCCATGTGTTATTTCACATCCCAACGTGAGTGCCATGAGCCAGATGAAATCAGATGTAATTGAACCAGAATGTGTGCTCCAGAACTTCATGTGATGTGTATCACTGACTCAAGGGGCATTCAGTCCACACAAATGGAATGAGTCAAAGCACAGAATTTCTGGAATATGTGCTGAACAGTCACTGGGATCACAGGATCATTCTACAAATCTATTCCTGTTTGTCTACACCACTTGCAAATTTAGACATAGTGGAACCCTGTTCCATTACTGATACTTTTAACTGTTACTGAAACAAAAATAAATTACTGTTTAGGTAATTAAATTATATAAACATGGATGAGTGTCTGACCACATCAAGCAACAGCATGAGTTAATACAAATACCAGTTAATACAATTACAAAAACCTTGAAAACAGATGAATGGTTTCTTCTTAGCCAGATCACCTTTTTTTGAGTCGTAGACATATAAAACATAAAGGAACATTAAAAGTCAGCCTCAATATCTCTTTTTAGAGAATAAGAAGAAAAGAGATAAACATCCAGGTTTTAGTAGTGTTAGATTTGTGTTGTTTTCATCTAACATCTTTTTATCTAGCACTGAGTGTCAAAAGAGGATAGGAAGGATTAGAAAACAACTGACTTAATTCTACTAGGAAGTAAGCTTTTTTTCTATATAAGGATTATTAAAATCAACAATGGAACAGAAATGTTGCAACACTTTTGATTAACTGAATGTCATACCAACAGAAGAAAAATAAAAGAAATTATATGCCTTAGGCAGGTAATTCATTTGTATGGTCTGAAATACCATTTATCTACAAAACACTCTGCTCTCTATATTAAAATTTTGCTTTACATTTTGCAGCCAAAACTCCTGATTAAATTTGTTCAGTTTCAGATTTCAAAATATGCTTTGCTTAAATTGCATGGTAGTTAAAATGATATTGGATTGATCGGAACAGTCAAAGACAGCTAACCTCAATGATAAAAAGTAGGAGTTTCTAAGATTATATGATGCCTCAGTAAATGTGGTGTATCCTGGGTTGAGTTAAGTTTATGGAGTTGCTGGCACATATCTTTGAGTACACATATTAGCAGAAAAGTCAAAAACATTTTTAAATACACTGCCCTACTAAGATTCAAAATCGAACCACTTGTAAAGATCAAATGTACTAACTGGTCTTAATTAGAAGTAGAAGAAACTATGCTAGACAGAAGCAGTAATTTGCAACACTTGAAAAAGAAGTTCAGAATTATTATCATAATGCAAAGTGAAAAGTTTGTTTCAAGGTGGAATAAAAGTTATCAGTCAGGAGGACAGCATCATGGATCTAAGTACTGTACAAGCACTCATAAACTGTGTCATAAACCCAAGAAGATGAGCACAAAGAACTGCACTCACAGGTTTCTATCAGCTATTGTAATAGTGGAAGCTCAGAGGCAAACACATTATTTGTTTGAGTTTGTATAATTTTATAAAAATGCATAACAGTAACTCCCTCTTTAAATGACATCATCAATAAAGTAAATTTTTTAAAGAAGATAATATCATATTTTAGGCCAGGAAAATCAATACATTGGAATCATAATAATATGCATAGAATCGAGACAGGGAATAGTCAGTATCATTTGCAAGTGTTTGCATTTAACATGCTGGAATGTAATTTACATTTAACTTTAACCCAGAGCTTATTATGCTTGTGTTTTGAATTAATAAAACATGTTTTGGAGATTATTATAATCCCTTTATAGCTTTATTTACACTGCAGTATGAATGTACATTATCAACTATAATTCTATATCAACGTTTTTGGGATGAGAGGAAAATGCAGTTTTGTAAAAAGGGATGGACTATTTGAACCTAGTCTACGGAATTACAACTTTCTAAAATATTACCATTACAGTATAAGACTATTACATTATATAACTATTTGATAATTAATATAGCTATTAGAGTTTTTAAAAACTTTGCTTTCAGTAAATAAAACATTTGTTGAAATGTCGCTGTCACTTCAGGCCCATGCAGAAGTTCACATTTATTTCTAATGTCCAGCTATTTCTAATTACCCCAATTTAATCCTTGACAGTCTTTTGACACTGTCAGACATTCCTCAGTCAGCCTTATTCATCCCTCTTGCCCATTTAGAAGTTCCTTTGAGCCTTTAAGGTAAAAAAAATATGAGTTTTGCAAGAAACTCAGACTCAGTTTCCTGGAATACTGCAAGCATATTCTGTAGACTATTTACAGCCCTAGTCTACAATACTCAAATAAATATAGTGACCTGATTAAGAAGACCATCAGACACGAAAACTGAACACACTACGATGCTGAAAACTGTATAAGAAACAACTGAATTTCTCTTTTCTGTCCTTGAGAATGAGCAGACCACCATAAACTGCGTTGCATCACAGACAGCTAATTCCTTTTGTCTCTTAAGAGGATGGTGGCATCCAAACTATGCAACAGAAATGGTTCTGGGCCCATGCTATGTTCTTAAACTACACTCATACTACCCAAGCCAAAGCTACAACAGGAATCCTGTTGAGAAATTACTGATCTCCTCAGTCCTGTGCCAGTGCTCAAGCCTTGCTCCTTCACCTTTTTGACTCTGCCTCTGTAAATGTAGCCAGTAAGGCACACGGCAATTTGTCTCAGCCATACACACATATCTGCAGCTCAAAGAAAACAGTAAAGCCTTTTGCCTGCTCAGACTACCAGGGAAGCTTTCAGATGCCTGGATTAACCAAAAAGATACCAGGTCATACTGTAGTAACCTGAAACACTACCAGATTATTCCCGAAGTCAGAAAGGAATACAATTACACAATCAGAACTTGATTTAGTGGTGTGCATTGTTTTATAAACTGCCCAAACATCTTTTGTCACTACTTTGGAGATGGTCACACTTTCTGCACTTTGCCTTCTCCTTCCAGAAGTGCTTCCCAGTCTTGATTGTACTGTGAAATCTTCCAAAAATGTTTATGTCAAGCCAGAATGGTAGCTACATGTCAGCAGCTTGCCACCTTGTTTCTGGGTTATAGGCAGATATCTCCATTTCAGAAGCAAAGACAAGTGAGCTTCATGAAAAGTCTCTGAAAAATCATGTTTTATTCAGCAGATGTAATAATGTTCTACTATAAAGAATTGTTAAAAAGCAATCATCTAGCCAAAAGTTACCAGACACATAAATTCTCATTTAAGTCTATATTTCAATCCAATTTAAATTAGTTAAAAATTCTTCCCAGGTTTGAAGAATAATTCCCACACACAGCAGGCTCTTTATAGATGTGGATAGCTTTATCACTCTTTTCCCTCAATACAACCATTTTGTTTCAACCCTGCTGGGATTATTTTGCCTCATTGAGCAGGGTTAATCAGGATAGATATAGATATCTACATCTAAACTAGTTGTCTAGACTCTCAATAGTGTAAATAAAAAGAAATAAACACTTCTTGCTTATGATTCATCTCACACCAAATAAATTCCTAAAATGAGTCAAATGAATCACATCAATAGCTAAATTCTATTACCTGTAAAAGAACATCAATCAAGATGTTCACATTTTCAGATAAAGGCAGGTCATCTGCTCTAATTAATCTTACTCCAAGCATTTTCTGCCCTGTCAGTCAATCCAGTTCTTCACATCAGAGAAGGTAAAGGAGCAGAAAATGAAAACCATGAGTCCATCTCTCTTAGAGGCAGCTGTTAGCTATGTCTGATGGTTAATACTCAACCTTGTTATCCCAAAACATGCCATATGCAGCTTTTTTAAAGAGCATTCCTACAGTTTTTATAGAAAATTATAGTACCATTAAATGAAAACCAAAGAGCATTCTACTAAGTCTTCAGAGATTTTTTCATCTTTATTCTGTGTTGGGCTGTGACATCACAATCTAGAAGCTGTTGAGAGCTCTCAGGCTTCATGGTCATATCTGTGAGAAGGAAGTAAAAATTAAGCATCTATAACAACTAAAAATGAGATAAAATGCAAACTAGGTTTAAAAGGCTCTCAGAGCCAAAATCACAAACCATATCAGAAAAAAAAAAAAAAAAAAAAAGGTAAAAAGGTGGCCCTTGACATCTTGACATTTTCCTAAAATTTTTACTATTTGCACAGATGCAATATTTATAATGCCATAATAAAATCCCAACCCCAATTGTCAAAGAAACCCTGCTGTTAAATTTTTGTGGTTGGGATTTCAGCCTTGGTTTTCAGACATGTGAACAGACTTTCATTTCTGCACTTATTCTTCTGTAGTGGAAAAAAATTGAGAGTACTGGGTAATTAGCTCTTCTCTGCCTCAAAACATTCCATTTTAGTTTTATATCAGCCTGTCAGAATAGCAATCATTACTCACAAAATAAGGACTCCAAAGATTTCTTAGGTATTGTGTCCTTGTTTAGGCCTAGTTTTTGGAAGTGCTGAACTATTTCAATTCCTGGAGGAGCCAGGATTTTGTGTAAATGTATGCTAGATCATGGTACCAAAAAGGGTACTGAAAAAAAATACAGATAGGAAAGGAACTAGCTTTGTACTGAAATTCCTGCTGATTTTCCAGAAGGATCTGATGTCCTATGAGAAACCTTTCTAATGCATTTGAAAATAGGTGAGGCTGATGGAAGTAGTATAATGCTTCAACAAACATTTAAGAAGTAAAATCAGCTCTTTAAAATTTGCACATATATTGTTGAACACTTTGTCTTGTGTTATAAACAACACACCTGTGACTATTTTAATTAACCTTTCTGTAACAATATGTAGAAGTGGATGGAGTGGATAGCTGATGTATATCTCAAAAAAAAAACCAACTTTGTGCAATATTAGGCTACTTTCTATATTTCTAATACCCTGTGACAAAAATCCATAAAATCAATTTCCATCAAAATCTACAGGTGTTTTTTCTTTGACTTCGTTCAGGCAAGTTGTTCGAATATGAAGGTAGAGAACTAGAGTCAGTCAAGCCTCTCATCCTAAGTTAATTATGCCCTTAAGTATTTAATTTTTTCAGAGTTCCTGTGGTAAGTGCAGCGCACACTGGGTCTTTGGTTCTCAAGAATAACCATTGATTTTTCTTGTCTTCTTCATACTATTAATCATAATAACATGCACAGAGTGGAAAAAGGATCTGAGGCAGACATTTTTCTGTGTGACCCCAACTATGATTTTCATTCTCCCTTATCTCATCAGAAGTGTGGTCTGGATGATTGGGTTGTGAGATGGATTGGGAGCTGGTTGAAGTATAGAAGTCAGAGAGCTGTAGTCAATGGGATGGAGTCTAGTTGGAACTCTGTTTCTCGTGGAGTCCCTCAAGGGTCAGTACTGGACCAGTACTATTCAATATATTTACTGATAACCTGGGTGAAGAAGTAGAGTGCACTATCAGCAAGTTTGTTGATGACACAAAACTGGGTTGTGTGGCTGACACCCCAGAAGGCTGTGCTGCCATGCAGAAGGACCCGGACAGACTGGAGAGGAAAGAAATTTGATGTATTACAAGTCAAAGTCTAAAGTTTTACATATGGGAAAGTACCCCAGGTACCAGTATATGTTGAGGACTGAGCTGTTGGAGAGCATCATAGGTGAGAGGGACCTGGTGGTGCTGGTGGATGGAAGGATGACCATGAGCCAACAACGTGCCCTGGTGACCAAGAGTACAAATGGCATCCTGGGGTGTGGTCAGTAGGTCAAGAGACCTACAAGAGACCTCCCCCTCTACTCTGCCCTGGTGAGGCCACATCTGGAATACTGTGTCCAGTTCTGGGCCCCTCAGTTCAAGAAGAGTATTAGGAAGAATTTTTTTCACTGTGATGGTGACAGAACACTGAAATGGGCTGCCCAGGGAGGTTGTGAAGTCTCCTCTAGAGACATTCAAAGCCCATCTGGATGCATTCCTCTGTGACCTGCTATAGGTGACCTTGCTCTGGCAGGAGGGGTTGGACTAGATGTTCTTTTGAGGTCCCTTCCAGCTCCTAAATTTCTATGATGCTATGATATTCATTTTAAATTATCAATGCAGCAAGCATAATTTGCTTAATTGAATAAATAAACTCTGTGACACAGACTAGGAAGGCAGAATCTCAGGAAAATAAATAGAATCTTTTGTGTGCAGAAGTTGAGTTTTTCAGAGGTTCTAAAATACATTCTGAGATGATCACCTAGCCGAGGTCTGAATCATCTGGGTGATCCAGGTAGGATAACTTCCTTCAATAACTGTGACAATGACATAGACATTTTCTTTCCCTTTGAGTCCAGTATCTCCACTTTCCTGGACTGAATCTTTCCTCTTCCTTGTAACCCTCTGAGGAATTACAAATCCAAAGAAGTTCTAGTTAGTTTAAGAAGACTTGCCCAGACAAGTAACCTCTTATTATCTATCTTAATGGATGTGACTTAGAGCTTAAAACTGTTTTTTTTTCCCCAACTATAATATCAAGTTGCAAGAAGTTCCCATTTCTATTATCTTATTCCTCTTTTCTAGTTTGATGTCAAAATTGTAACTTTTCTTCATCTTCTATCAAAAATCTCCGTGGTCCTCTTAACAAATTTTAAAAAAAAAATTATCTACTTCCTTCAAGAAGGAACTCAGTTTTCCAAGTCTGCTTCTAATATACCCCTGACAATAGTTTGATTACATTTTTTTTAACCCTGCTGATAGTAATCTTCCATAGTTAGAATGAAGAATTCCAGTATGTCTTTCATTTTAAACAGGGACAAAAATAAAATCCCTGCTTACTCAAGTAGTCAAGTTTTCAGTGATGAGTTTCAAGCACTACAGTTCCATAAACTCGTAGTGGAAAAAAAAATAGAAAACATACAGATCTATTAGAACGTAAAAATTGCTTCTGCAAACCAACAAAAACTGTTAACATACAGAAATCACTCACTGCAAGTTTTTCTTCAAGGGTTTTTCTTCATAAAACACAAAAAACTTCATATCATCGTATTGTCATTTACCATTTATTTCTCTTACAAACTTTCTCTTATCTAGCTACCTTTATTTTTTCTTATTCTTCTGGATAAAGTTGTCCTTTCCTCCTTAAATTTGTTAACCTTATTCCTTAACACTCAGCCTAGATCATAGAATAATGAGAATTAATTTCCAGTCAATGTACACTGGATTTTTATTTTCTACTTCATTATCTCAATAATCTAGGATATCAATTGATGCATATCAATCCCCTTAGAGTCCAGACATATCATTAAGATGTGCAATTAGACACTGAAAGATGCTTATATGATATATGTATATAAATTAGATTCAACAGTATTGATATAGAATGGTCCAGGCCTCAGAATAACAATACTTTGGTGACTTCTATAGAATAGTTTCTGTGAGAAGAGTAAACATTTAAGGCAGTTGAATGGATATAAATTAAAGAATTTCCAGGTGCAATTTATTTGAGTGTTCTTATTATTTATTCAAAAGTAAAAGATGAGGTATGGTAGAAGTACATTCAGAGAGGAAAAACTATCTAGCTAAATAACTTAGCCAGCATGTAAAGAATTTATCTTAAAACTAAACAGGAAATACTGTGGTAACTGATAGATTGCTTCATACTCTGGTCATTTCAGCATTCCACTGCAGGAGAGCATTGATTGCAATAGATTAGAATTTCTTCTATAAGAAATACAAAATTTTATTGATTAAAAAATATTAGGTATTAAAATAACCAACAGGCAAAACAACTTTGAAATTCTGGACTTTTTTCAAAATATGGGATTAACCAAAACCATGTGTTATTCTACCCCTTTTTCCAGATAGAAAAACTTGCTGACACATGCAACAAGACAGTATTCCACTCACCCAAGAATTTAAAAATAGTTCCTCAAGACATTTGCTAGTAGGAAGGCTAACAGAAAATAGCTCCTCAGAATTCTAATCTTACTACTCAAAAGGTTTATTGGTGTATATAACATTTTTTTGATGTGTTGACCCTGGTAAACTAAAAGCATTTCACATTATTCTAAATTCATTTTAAACACTAAAATGATCATAAGATTGAAAGAAAAGTTGTAAAACAGAAGATTAAACTCCTAAAATGTGATTCTAGACTAACCTTAATGGCATTTTCCCCTCTTCATCTGTTTTTCTACTTTGAGTATCTTTTAGGAAAGTAGCCTCAATCTTCCTTCTCAGTAATGACTACTTTGGTGTTCCCCTTGCTTCAGCATTAAATTTTTCTAGTAAGTTCTTCTAGACTGACCTCCAAAACCTGAATCACATGTTGCCATTCTGTGTAAAAGTAATTAACATTTCCTGGGAGCTTTTGCTTTCCTCACTAGTACAATCTTTTTAACTTTTATAAACTGATTGCAGTTTGCAGTATTTTCAAGACTGTTGCAACATCATTTAGGTAATTTATTATTAGAATAACTAATATTTAACTGTATTAATCTATTGCTTGCTTTTGACAGAAACCATGCATGGCATTCGTAATACTGTTGACAGAAGCAGTAGTCACAGAGGGTTTTCTACCTCCACCTTTTGGCAATCTTAGGCTTTTATTCTTGCAGTCATAACCCACAGCTTCTAACCTCAACTGTAATCCAGAGTAACATTTCTGTCATTACTGTCAGGATAACTATACAGTGTGGCTTGTAATTATTAGCTGTAGTGAATGCTCAAAGCATAATCTGATTTTGTCTGATAATAAGTTTAATAGGATTTGAAGTGTTAGAAGTACAGTTGATGGCAAAAAGCCATTTATTTTCAATTATGGATGTGCATTTACTTTAATTTTGTGTTCTGATTTTAGTCATGGTTTTTCCTTTTTAAATCTGCTTTAGTAGTTAAGTTGAATGAATTTTGTTCTACCTGATTTTAAGAGGTCATACTGATGTTGGTATTTTAGCTTTTACTTGTCAAATACTAAATCAACTATGAACAGGAAGATAATCAGCCTGCTTGTCTGAAATACCCAATAACTGCTACAAAAGGAATGCCTCCCGTGAAATAGGAGAGCTATTTGCCTGACTTTCTTTTTCAGAAAAGTAACCCTACAAAGTGTCTTGACATATTTCTAACAGGATATTTATCTTTTGAAAATAACTATTGATTTTTAGTTTGTTACTTGAGACTAATTAAATAGATCTGAGTTTCTGAGTCTTCTTACATTAAAGGAAAAAAAGGGCACTTCATTGACTAACCTGCTAAATGTGGCTTTAGAAAATGGATTATTATCTATGTTTTAGTCAACACTGCTTTTACATCCTTAGAAATTCAGAACCAGAGTTGTAGAACAATGTAGTCACGTAAGGATGCAGCAAGGAGCTAGGAATGGTAATTTTTGTTATTCCTTGCAACACTCCAGAGCAATTAAAGCACTGTTTAACTGTTGGTTGGAATTAATCTCCATAATGTAACTCACATGCAGATGTATCCATACAAGTAAAGCATCCAATACCTGGGGAAAAGCTTTGGCAGACTGGATGGAAGAACCACTGTCATCCTTCCATTGGACCCCCTCAGCACTCCAATAGAACTGGTCTGCAGTGAGTGGGAGCCCGAGTTAAACAACCTCTGCAATCCCCTACTCCCCCCTCTAACAAGTCCTTATTAGCATTTCCAAAGGGATTGCTGGAGAGGAAAGAGACAGTGACAAGCATCTGCATATAGCCATATGGCCTAGGGCCTGCATACCATAGAGGGAAGGATTTCAGAGAGAAGTAGGCAGAGGTCTGCTCAGGTTGTTCAGTCTGGTACCTCTCAATCACCTTTACTGAGTAAAACAGCTCTGTAACATGAGGGACTGAACTGGTGCCTTCGGGAGTTACACTGACACCAACCCTCCCATTCGCTGGACCAAAGCTAGATCCAGGCCCAGTGATTTCCTGCTGTTTATCTCTCTTAACCTTTCTTCTCCTACTCTCTCACTTTATCTTTATCTTTCTCTTTCATAAAATGATTAAGCAAGCACAAGTTTTTTTCATATTATGCAGTGTTAACATCCATATATTGCGGTTTTTTGTGATCTATATAATCAGCCTTTGTGATTGTGCCACCTGAACACTGAAGTATCTCCTTTTGTGCTTTTATTCCTTTTATTTATTTTATTTATATATATATATATATATATATATATACACACACACACACACATATATTTAAAAATACACATGCATTCTTGTGGGTGATTTGTTTTCCCTAAGAATTGCTCCAAAATAACCTTTAAATGTTAGAGCAATAAAATCATTATTTCATTTGCAGAGAAACCTTGTGTGATGCTCTTTCCTTAATCTGATCAAAGGGTATTGGGATGGTCTGAGGGGGCCATCACTGTTTGGTTACTCTGGATGGGTAACTTTTCCCCTGGCCAGGGAGACAGAATCTTCTTTGGCTGCTGTTATGATCCGAGTTATTATTTATATTTTGATTGCGAGGAAAATTCAGCCACTACTCATAGACGAAGCGTGAATTTACAAAAGTAACAAGGCTTTATGATTTATACAAGTTACCAGGATTTATTTAGGGGAGGAGACAATAACACCACCTTTAAACAGGGAAAACAGGTTTGCCAGCAGAAAGCCTTTGCACAAATTAGTCACCTTGGAGAGAGTCATTAAGGTAAAAGAGAAGAACAAAGAGGTTTTATCACCGTCCGCGCTGGCCCTGGCCTCAGGCTGCAGTCGCTTGCAAAGGATCCGCCGCTCCTGCTGCTTCTCTGTTCCTCCGCTGTTGGTGTCCCGTAGCTGAAGCCGAAGTGCCGAGAGAAGGGGGCATCCAGAAGAAAGCTGCCTCTTCTCCTTTTTTCCAAGGGTTTTTTATACAGGACAAGAAGAGGGGTCCTTTTTTTTGCATAAGACACAGATACACACAGACTTCCCGGAGATGAGTCATCCTTATCTTTCAGTTTTTTCGGTGTCCTGCTACTTTCATTGTTTTTTTCTCCACCATGCACCAGGAGGGAACTTGATAAGCAATCTTATCTTTTAGGTGTCTGTCAGGCATACGGTGAGGTAAGCATATGTTAATTGATAGACTGTTGCAAGAAAGCAGGAAGAGAAAGAAAGAAAAAAAAATTATTCAAGAGACATATTTTGTATTTTTAAAATGTTTACATCAGCTGTCCTCTGGGTCAGGACACAGGACATGAAAAGTATAACATTCAGTTCTACTGAATACTGGCATAAGTGGCCTGGCACAGATTTAACCTTGGCTGATTCACTAGATTCACTGATTCACTAGAAACTAAATGTACCCCTTTCCTCCTGAAGGTACACATAAGTTGGAAAATATTGCCAAGTAGGTAAAAACTACAAGAATAACATGCTAGTGAAAACTTACTTACCTACTTAAAAGAAACAATCTCATCTTCAAGTGGAAAAGAGAAGTTCAGATTTAAAATTGTCTCGTCTGTCCTTATAAGCTTCGTTCTCCTATCAGTGGCCTATCATAAGGTAGTAAAGAACACAGAAAATAGTATTTAGACATAATAAAAAAATGAAAAAGTAACACTGGCCAAATTGTGTTTATTTCTTATCTCTAGTAGTTTAGCACCTGGCCTTGATCAATTTTCACTCCAAACAGTCAACCAATCTCTAAAAGAATTTAGAGAAGAATAGCACAGAAGGAGTTATCACCACACCTAGCAGTCACCAGGAAATATGATATCAAGAAAAGCTGTTAGTTTTAAGGAAAAGCCAGTCTCAAAATATAGTGTACAGCAGCAGAAGAATGTAATGTCAGATAATAGATTCTCATGCTGCTACCATAAATATTAATATATACACAAAGAACTTCCTAAAGACAATCATCACATTTTCTGTTGTGTTTACACAATCACCATCATCATGGTTCACATGAATTGAACAATGTTTTCATCTCAGGGATATCAATGAAACTAAGATGGTGCCTAAATTACAAATATCTCACTCCTGGAACATCATTTTGAAACCCAAGTTGGGCACCAAAGTGTACACAGAAGTTTCAGCGAGATGGAAAATCCTACCTAGGACTTCTAGTAGTCAGCACACTGAGAAGCAGTCAGTGGAATCAAAGCAATCAGGTAATGAAGAACACTAAAAACATGTTCCTGAAACCCTTCATCTCTTTAGAGTGTAGACACTTCATTAAGTACATTCATTAAGGTAAGGTTTCAGACCCATAAACTTTTCCATAGGGAGATACCATCCGCTTCTCTTGCTAAAGCTGTGCATGATGGTGAAAAAAAAAGGTGCCAAAAAGGAGCATGACTGTAGCACAGCAGTTTAAAAGGGGAGTATTGGGTTAATTTCCCACACAGAGGGTAGTTGAAGTCTTTCAGTCAGTGTCTACTGCAGCTGATATATTAAGTGTTCATACTCTTAATGTGTACAAATGTAGGACTGAACTTCGCAGTTTTCACTCTCCTCAGGGGACACAACTGGGAATTTTCTCTCCTTGGACTGAAGCACAAGGCAGCACTTTCCAGTTTTTTCAAAAAGTAAAATACAATCAACTTGAAAAATAAGGAAATTTTGCTTCCATGGAAAAGACACTGTCTACCAAACATAATTTAAGTTGAAAATTTAAACAAATGCTGCTAGGACAGATGAATGAGAGGTTTTTTATTTTCAAAATACTGTTGCTTACCTTGATTAAGAACAAAATTAACTCAGCTGAAGGTAACATGTAGTCCTAAATTCAATATAATTTTGGTGGAGGCAAATCGTATTAGACAAGTTCTAAAATAGATTTCAGTAACAGAACAGATTGAAGCCCTTAATGAGAAAAGTGCTCAAGAATGTGTTTCTTTTTCTCCCTTAGGATGCTTCTGACTCCTCTTTTATTGTTCTTTTTCAGGATGTTCCAAGTGACTGACAGCCTACTGATTAAGCAGCTCTAAAACTGTATGTGCCAGTGAAATTTCATCCTAAAATCCTAAAAACATGGATTTTGGAGAATGTTTTAAAGAAACTCAGTAGAAAAATTTTTAGGCAGAGATTTTAAAAGTCTAATATTTGTGCTGGTTTGAGAGAACCAGAATTAAAAATTGCCCACTGCCACCCTGACTTGAGAGAGCCCGGGACCCCCAGGTTCTACTCGGCTGTGCCTGAAGCAGCGGCAATGGCGGAGCGGCCGTGCCTGTTGGGAAGAGGGCGGGTCAGGTGACCCGAATGGACCAATTACAGCGCTCCTGCCCATGGCGCTCAGTGTGCAATGGTGCCTCAGGGACACCCAGGCCTCTCGGGCTGGGGTGCTGCCTGGGCTGGGGAAGGTGTGTAGGTCTGTGACCTCTTGCTCTGTGACCTCTTGCTCTGTTGTTGCTCCTGAGTTCTGTTTTCTTCCCAGAGAACATTGTTCACTGTCACAGATTGACTTTTCCTGACTCCCAAGCAGGACCTGTGGCTGCTGCAAGGTTTGTGTGGGCTGCCACAGGGGCTCTGGACTCGGGCACCCCCATCTGCTGCCGAGTCCGGTTTGAGATTTTCTATCTGGGAGGTAATAGCAACTGAGGACTGTAGGCTTCACATTTAAGTATTTGTAATTCACCATTATTATTACTACTATTTCAATAAACTTGTTCTAGTTGGTTTTCCACCCCTAAAGTCTCTCACTTTTTTATCTTCCTCTCACTTTTTTATCTTCCCTTAGGAGGGAAGCGAGGAACAGAAAGCATCTGTCATTGGGTTATTGGTTAAAATCAGAACAATATATTACTCTAATTCAACCCTTGGCAAAGGTTTTAAGACAGAAAGACAGAAAAAGAGGAAGGGAACTAAAACCAGAAATGAAGATAGGTAAATGGAGAAAGAAAGAGAGGAAAGAGACAGTAGAAGGTGGAGAAAGATCTAAAAGGTAAGTAAAATCTGAAAGTTAAGCTTAAGTTATTTTTTAATAAAAGAAAATGAAATTGACTAAATCAGCAATTGAAATGCTTGAGAGTTAAAATATACCCTATGACATTGAAATTGAAGTGGAATGAATAACTTGCAATCTGTAAAAGAAGCAAAAACAAAAAATCAAGAAGAAACTATAAAGGTAATAAAAGAATTTGACTGCTTGTAATATACTAAGAAAGACTAAGAAAACTTTGATTTCCATAAAGGAAATTGCTTAAATTTCTTAAGTGATGATGAGAATATGGATATAGAAAACATATTTGATAGTTACAAAACTAGACTTGTCTTTTAGGGTTTGTCTGGGATTTTTTTTATAAGGATTTTTTTTTTATGTACTGTAAACAGAATATTCAATGAATTATGTGAAGAATTTTGGCAGTATTATTAAGAAGTGTTTAGGCTAAAAAAAGTCTTGGAAACTGTAGCAAATAAGCAGTGTTGGAAACTGCCCAGAGACATAAGTTCAGTATCCTTAAAAGTATGTCAATAGTAAACTTAATTTTTTTACTTTAGGTGGGAGGTTGATGTGGAGATGAATATAAAAATCCAGTTCCTGGACATCAAACTCCATTCGGCAAAAAGAGAACTGAGCTGTATGTTTAACTGAGGCAAAGGTTTTTGTTGCTTGCGTTGATTCATGGTGTGATTCATCATTTTGAAAAGCCAAAGAGTACATTCAGAGCTTAGGTTTCAGGAAATATTTCAAGTTAATAAAAACTTACCAGAACAAAACCTCTAGGCTGTTGTCAGTCTGTGTGACAATTCAGCTGCTGTGTCAGTTGAGTTCAGAAATATATGAAGATATGAGTCATCATGTACCTAATTTCTAGCTGATAAGATTATTTTGAACTTCTGAAATTGAAATCAACTGTATGGTGAGCAGACAATCAGGAAGATCAAAGTGTACAGATAAGGTTTTTCTCTCAGACTTATAGTATATAGAGATACATATATAGTATGTCATATATACTGTATGTCTGTCTAGTAGTACTAGCCAGATAGAAGCTTTTAACTTTGAGTTTTATGTTATTTAAAACATCAAAAATACCAATTTCCTATAGCTGTGAGTAACTTTGACTCCAAATGTTACTGCATTTTCTCATAAAGCCTCAGCCAGTAGTGAGGAAATATATATTTGCTCACATAAAACAAGTCAATTTATATTTTTATATTCTTTATAAAAACAAGGTATATTGACAAAAATAGGGTTTTTCTTTCTGCGGAAATATCTGTGAGAGTCTGACCTTACTGATTTGAAACTGTCTCAAAAGAACAATTTTAAAGTGAATAACCCTGGTTAGGGTGGAGGACCTGGTTGGCCAGAGCTGAGCAGGGGGTGACTCCTTGGGAAGAGATAAGAACTATTGGGTGGAGACTATGGAGACTACTCCCCTTTTCTGAGGGCCAGCCTGCAATGCTGGGATGTCCCTCCAGGCACGATTACCCTGGCCAGGGTGGAGGAAGCCACCTTGGTTGTACTGATGCTGATGTACCTGGCTGAGGGGGCTGGTACGGAGCAGGGAGTGGTGCCTGGAAAGAGGTAAGAACTGATGAGTGGGTGGGGGACTGCACCCTTCTGCAGAAGCTCCTCAGCAGGCAGCCTGTCTGCAATGGCTCTGATGTTTCTGTGGCCCTGGCTTCTGTGGCAGCTGACTGCCAGCTGCCCCTTTGGAACAAAAGGAACTCAGGGGTATGTCTGGCTGTCCATGCTGTGGCTGTTTTATTGTTTCTTGACCCAGCTCCGTCTTGCATCGGACCCTGTCCAGAATCAGCGCCATCTTGAAGAAACTCGCTGGACAGCTGGACCCCTGGTAGTGACTTTTCTCTCTCATCCTTTCTTCCCACTTTCTTACTCTTTTTCTCCACTTTTCTTTCTCTCTCTTATATCTTCTTTTCCTCTCTCCCTCTTTTGCCTGGCTCTATAATTTTGCCTGTGCCAGTTATCAAATAAATTATGCTTGCACCCGACCCTTCTACGATTGGACTTTGTTCTGCGGATCCAAAACAAAACAAAAAAAAATTAATGTCACCTCAGACTGTAAAAATACCAAAACACATTTTTTGAA
Organism: Calypte anna; assembly: GCF_003957555.1. Classification (NCBI taxonomy): domain Eukaryota; kingdom Metazoa; phylum Chordata; class Aves; order Apodiformes; family Trochilidae; genus Calypte; species Calypte anna. The sequence goes on along the minus strand of NC_044246.1, from coordinate 101,946,734 downwards.
GCCTTGCTTTTGAAAGAAATTGTTTTAATTTAGAATGATCTGGTGGAATATCATAGCATAAGCACAGCATCTATGAAATTCCGACAAATGTGATTGCTCCTTGGCGTAGTATCCTTTGTCTACTTTTAATGTGCTTAACTAGTTTATAAGTTCACAAAATCTAGAATTTCTATGAAACATCTAAAACTTCAGTACTAGAATAACTTCTACTTTATAAAACCTAAGCTGAAAGTCATCTTGTGCCACAACTGTGTGCTTACAAAACAGCAACCTAGCCCTACAGTAGACACTTAGGGCATAAAATGGGCAAGGGCTTGTTTCCTTGAGCTTCCAGCCAGCTGGTGTGGTCAGACAGATGTGAATACAGCTGATCTCTTGCAGCACAACAAAGTGGTCACATCCAGACTGTCTCTATGCCCAAGATTCCTGATTGCTTACATGCTGCTTAATCACTTCTGTTCAAGACCTGATGAACACAAAAATAAATTGCATTTAAAATATATATATAAATGTAATGTATATCTGCAATATAATCTCCAATCGCATTCTAATTTGCGTATTTTTTTCCTGCAATGGAAAACTGCTCTTTAATATTCTCAGTTTTGCTATTACTTTGAAGATCCATCCTATGGGGAAATAAGGAAAAAAAAAAAATCAATTGCCTCAGATCCTTCTATACAGAGAGAGGCTGCTCATTAAATAAAGATTATGGACTATTAATTTTATTTTTTTTTTTTTTTTTTAGTTCAGCAAGAGGAGAGAAGAGAAGAGAAGAGAAGAGAAGAGAAGAGAAGAGAAGAGAAGAGAAGAGAAGAGAAGAGAAGAGAAGAGAAGAGAAGAGAAGAGAAGAGAAGAGAAGAGAAGAGAAGAGAGAAGGAAAGTATTTTTAAGGGAAATACTTTTTTGCTTCTTTGTAGATACATTTTGTTTTGATAATTAGCTTTTTAAAACTACAGGGGTTTTTATGTACAAATGACTTTCCCTAGTCATTTCACAGTAATTTCTACAAGACCTTTATAGCTTAAAAGTAATAGATTTCCCAGTACATTTCAGAATAAGTAATTTTTATGTTAAAATGATATAGCCAGAAGAGAACTTTTTCAGTTTTCTATTTCTGTGTCATGTATTTTGACCTTTCACATTTACACAGAATCTTTCTTTCTTGCTTCTCTGTTATGAAGTACCCTTCCTGTGAACACTAGAAAGTGTCCCACTAACTGTCAGTTCAATCTAGGGACATTTTCTGAAAGCATTTAGCTGGAGGATAATGTTAGTTCAATTATTGTACTGTAATACATTTCAATTTCAATGTAACCAGTCTCATAACAGTTTCCTCTCATAACTTTGTATTTGCCTATAAACCCTGAAAAAGACTTCAAAATTTAGAAGTCAATAGCAGCAAGAAAGATTTGGTGAGATGATGTGTTTGTCAAAGTGCTTCAATGGCTGTTCTATTCTTCAACACAACATGTAGTAATTTTCATCCCATCTTATGCTTCCTCTGAAATCTTTATTTATTCTGTATAAAAATCACAGCCATGACAATACACTCTAGACTAATATTTTGTACTATGTTTTACATTATCATATTTTGTAAGCAAAAAAAAAACAACAAAAAAACAAAAAACCAAACCATTTTATTACCAGGAACTCTCTTGAAATGCTATTTTTTTTCACCAGTGGAAAAAACATGAGCTTTCAAAGTTGGGTATATTTTGCAAAATAAAGGAATGAATGTTTTCTAAAACCTGCTACCTTTCACTGACCTTCAGTCATTTATTTTTCAATCATGTGTCAATTCATGTTCAGCAGCCAAGTCTTATACCAGAATAAATAACCAGACATTCCCATTTTCATGCTTGCCATACCACATGCCCCATGAGAGAACAACTATTTGTAAGGCCATATGGTGGATCATACTAGAAACTAAGTCAGGCAGGGTTTTGGAATTGAGTACACCCTCAGCAAGTCTGCAGATGAGACCAAGCTGTGTGATATAAATTGAGTTACAATCTCATCCATCATGAGTAAATTAGGTCAGGTAAATATAACACTATGGTGGCATGATCTTAAAATCTTCATTTAATGTTTCTGCTTATTTAACTTATTGGAGGACAGCAGATATCAGACTTGAAAGCTTATCCAAATACCACAACATCTAAACATTTCCTTTCTATCACAATAATAGCTACAACTTGCTATATATTACATGACAGTTTTAACATGAAGTGCAAACGTTAGTTTTACTACTGCAAATAGTATCTTCTCTCCTAAAATGAACACATTTTCTTTTGTTGTGCTTTATTAATTATGTTTATTGAGTATCAGGAGCTGACAAGGCACATCATAATTTTCTTTTGCATTATGTGTAATGTTGTCAAATTCATGACGTCAGGCATTATGAGTTGTCATGTGCTTTAATTCCATCATTAATTGCTTCTTATTTTTTATGAGTATACTGTGTGTATGTAAGACTTCTTAAAAGATATTTTCTATATTGAATATATTTCTAATGTTTATTTATTAAAAAGAAATCAAGATTTTTCAGAGCAATTTGGTGTTCATCTACAATTTTAAAGAGGTAAATTAAAATACATCACACTGTCATTCAAACAAAAATTTCTTACAGCAGCATGCCTTTTTGTAAGCTAACACAGAAAAGGCTTATATACCACTGAAATACACATTTCTCCTGATTTATTTGGAGCAATTGCTTAGCAGTTCATAGAATCAATGTGCAGTATACTAGAGCAAGAACTAATGAATAATTTTTTCAACTGAATTTCAAATTATATTTGTGGTAAGATGAGTAAAAAGAAGCAGATTAATATTTTTTAAAGATATAGCTAAATCAACCTTAATTCCAAAGATGAGACATTATTTCATAACTCTAAAAGGTCAGAAACTTCACTTTAAGGTTCTTGTAGATTATCCAATCCTAACTACTTTTATTTTACCTTTGTCTTTCCGGTCACCCCTAACAATATTCTAACTGTTTATGTCTGCTTGTAAGTACTGACTAAATTTTGGAAGTATATTCCAAACAAGTCAGAACTGAATTTACTGGGGTTGTTCTCAGGGATATTTTTTCTTTGTGGAATTAACCTCAGCAGTGCTGGCATCTATTATATTCATTTATCTATCTATGTATTTATTTATTTATTATAAGTTATGTTGACATCTGTTCTATTGATTGATTTATTGATTAATTGATTGTAAATTATTACTTTATGGATATTGCCTACCTGTAACCAGAATTTAATGCTATAAAAAGCCTCATTTGGCTTTTAGTTCACCCATTGAAAGCCACATTCTGGCAAAAAGCTCAAAAACGAGTGGCTATCTGAGGAAACAGAGAGCTAAAAACTGAGGTTAAATTATAAATACTTCAAGTCAATAGTAAAGTTCTCATTGACTTTAACAGGCTGGAATTTCATGCAGAGTGTGGAATTAAATGACTATGTTCCTGAAAATGAGAATATACCCCCCTCCCAATGTGATTTCACTGTATAAAGGCAGTACTTCTATAGATTAAAGACAACCTGCTCTTATCCCTCAAATACCTAATGAAAACACATTTCAGTGATAGAAAAGTAATTTCAGCAAATCAATATGGTATAATATTATAAGCTCTGCATTTAATAATTTGTAAGTTGTACTGCAGAGAAGAATGGTTAGATTAAAGCACAGACTAATAAAAATTGGTGTCTTTGCCTCTAACTTCTGACAATGAGGGTTGTCTGTCTTTTTAAACATGAGACCTTCCAGTATTATGATTTCCACATGAGATGGATGATAAAAGTCAGGCATCATTCCTTTCCTTCTTCATGGTATGCATAACCTCCAAATCTCCCCACATCTTGGTATGGGGAGCTGAGCAAAACTTTCTTCGATCTTTCCAGTAACTTGGCAAAATTGACAATCTTTTCTGGGACGATGTCAAAATTCTTTGATATGCAAGATATTAGACCGCAGGCGTGACACAGAAAAGAATGTCTTATGTTGAAAAGATAAGAGATTTTAGTAATAAACTTATAAGAAGGTTGCAGCAGCGTTTTCTTTTTCACAGTGTTGGGGAAATGCTGCACATAGAATCATTTAGGTTGGAAAAAAACTTAAGATCATTGAGTCCAACCTTTAACCTAACACTGTTAAGTCCACCACTAAACCAAGCTGAAGCTCCCAACCAGAACAAGGATGATGGTGAAAATTCTCCCAGCTGCATATAGAATATTTAGTCTGCCTCTTCATCCTGATTGGGAGGTCTATAATAGACTCCCACCACGGTGTCTGCCTTGTTGTCTTCTCCTTGATTCTTAGGCTCAACCCTATCATCACCATCATCAAAATCTAGACAATGCAAACATACAGGGCTACCCCACCATCTTTCTTTCCTTGCCTTTCTCTTCTGGAGGTTTGACAGCTTTCCACTGCATCACTCCAGCTGTGTGAGACATTCCACCATATTCCCATAATGGCAACCATCTCATAGCTTTCCTGATGCACAACTGATGTTAATGGTGGGAGTTCCAATTAAAAGTAGTAGTACTCAACATGTAGTGGAACATGTGCTTCTGAACATTACATATAGGGAAAATCTAGGTGCTTTGTAATAAAAACAGAGTTCTCTGACTTCTGGGTATATCTCTTAATCTATATTCAAAAATAAAGGTGGTTTCTACTTAATATTCACTAAATTACAGCTGGTAGAACAGAGCTAACTGAAATTTTGTAATCCTATATTATATGACAGGGATAAATTCAGTTAAAAAAAAAAAAAAAGAGTGCTGCCAAAATGCCACAAGAAAATGTATAGAAAGGCTGCCACTGAAAAATGCACTCTGAAAGCTGAATATTGCCATACATTCCAGAAACTATTCTCTCCAGTGTCCCACATAAAACCTATTGAAAACATTGATCTTCTACAAACTTTAGACCAAGAAAATAAAGGGAGTCCAAATGAAAGAAAGTGAAATACACATTTATACTTTTTCCTTAAAAATTAAAATAAAGAAACATTTATCAGTCTTGACTGAATCCTTTTATACACAAATTGAATAAAAGCTTAAAATAAAATGATAATTTTCTATCTTACAACAAGTAAGACTAAACTTCCAACCTGAAACAATTGAAATGATGTTTTTCTGCTGCAGACTTGCAGAAGCATTGCAGTCTATAATAAAAGTACATAAATAGTGAAAGGTGAGCTTTAACATTTGTATATGCATCATTCAACAGAGAAACCAGATTGGTACTAGATAACAATATGGGTGGTCTAAATTTCTACTAAAAATCTGTCTATTTTATTCACTTTTCTACCATATCAACTAACCAAAGAACATTCTAAGGCACAATAAAGAAATATGGAATTCAAGAAAAAGTTAAAAGTAATTTTATTTATAGGAGACTACAGGCATAAGGACAGCTATAAATATACTTAGCAAGCAGAAAGGTATAGTAACAAAGTAATTAAAGATTTTAAATTACCAATGAAATATATATATCAATAGTGTTTATTTCTTCTAGTCTTCTTCTACTTGCTACTTGCTTCAACACAAGTTTAATCATTAAATAAAATAATCAAGTAGAGGCCAAGTTCCTATTTTCCTCTCTACTTTTTGTTGCATAAACCTAAGAATGTGAGAATTGCATGTCTGAGAAGGACATAAGGGACAGGGCATGGAGGAGAACTTTGTAGAAAATAACACTACAGTTACCATTACCAATGGAAGGAGCATACTTGAATTAATCATATACCCAAATTGGACTTTGAAATCTACTCCTATTCCCAATTCTTTTGCAAGTAACTACTTGGTGATGTTGAACAAGTCACTTCCCTCTGAGCATTTGTTTCTCCACACACAGCCTGCAGTTTTGCAGATGTTCTCCCATGCATCATGTATTGAGATTCACAGATAAAAGAAGTACTGCTATGATATTAATCTTTTTTCACAAGACCCTGAAAGAAATATTTGTTCCCAAGATTTTAAATACTTTCTGCAAAATATTTAGTAATACTTTGTGCGAAATCTAACCTGGAAATGTCTGTTTTCTAAAAGAGCCACCTTACCACAACATGTGTAACATACAGAAATGAATGAGAAAAAAAAGCGTTATTACTGAACTCCTTTCACACTCACAAATCAGATAGATGGGGCAAACATGATCCCACTATCTCCTGAAAAACTGCAAAATTCCCCAACCCCTAGGAATGGGTTTCCCATACAGCACAAATACAAGATTCCCTTCTGCAGGAAAATAAAGATCTAGACTTTTTTCTTTTTTTTTTTTTTTCATTTAGTACCTAATTTTTTCTTCCAATACATAAGCAGTGTCAACAGTTTTCAACACAGTTCATATATGGCGCAGTCTAAATCACCTATAAAACAGACTCAGTGGCTAGAAGCGACCCAAGGGGTTGTATGATTATCCCTCTAGTCAGTGGTAGAAACAGTATATGACAGATGTTTGCTGAATCTATGCAAATATACCTCTCATGATGGACATTTCAAAAGCTTCTATGCACTTCAGTGCCTCTTTTCTGAAATAAAAATCTCTTTAAGCAGAACTTATATGGCAAAAGGATGGGAAGTTTAGTCAAAATGGAAATATGAGGTAATATACAGAGAATAATTTAATGTCAGAGAGAATTTACTGCAACAATTAATTTTGTGAGTTTCCTAGGTAAATTTGGCTAAAAATATTATGTATTAAATAAACATTTGTAGACCCAGTACACAGGTAAGAGCTCATATGTATTCATTTATAATGGGACAGGATATTTTCACTACAAGATAAGCAAGGAAAAAATATACACCCCCCCCACTTTTATTAGACCCATAGGAAATAAGCTAATTTTATATTACATAAATAAAAACTATGCTAAAAAATTATTTTTGTTGTAAATATTAGGCATCTCAGTACATACAAATTCCTTAAAGTCCAACTTTTAAGACTTTTTGAAGTGTGATAAAGTATTTGTTCATACAAGACTCAGCAGGCTTACATTTGACATGAAGATTTGTAGAGTGGAAATACAAGAAACACTACATAAAACAGGCATGCAGTACAGGAGACAGTGAGATGAACAGAAGGAACATCTTTCATTTTTAACCTTGCAGATTATGAATAAGAAACCACACATATTAATCTTTCAAAGCAGATGCTCAATCATATCTAGGAATGATTCATGTCACCAAATCTCAGCAGCAGTCTCTGTGATTTAATATATTTCATTTAGCACAAGGAGCACCTTCTCTGTCTGTCCTCAAGGAAGTCAAGAGCTAGAGATGAGACCTGTTGGGATTCACACCAGTTTCCCTCGGCCTTATCAATGGAACCTTGCCAGTATTACAATGGTGTGGGTGGGATCAGCAGACACCTGGACCCAGGGAGCAGAAAGCAAATGGACACAACCAGCCTAGTGATTCAGGACTGTCACATATTTGCCCAATAACCTGATGACAGGTGCTTTGTTATCCTCCCCACTGTTCTCCCTGGGGAAGATAAAAAGGTAATAAGGGACAAAGACTTTAAGATTGGGGGAAAAAAGCCTTGGAATAGGCCTAATGAAATATACTTTTTTTAAAAAAGTAATATTAGTAGTAAAACGATCATAAAAATTGTGGTGAATTATATTGAGACATATTCAAATATGTAAATTTATTCAAAGATATCAATCAATATACAAATATTGACTCCATACCATTCAGTTAGTAATTATGCCCCAACTAGAAACATCCCAAATTGGACTCAGCAGCAGATGGGAGGGTGCCTGAGTCCAGGGTCCCAGCAACTGTCTGCAAAAAGTCTTGGAGCAGCTATGTTGGTCCTGCCCAGGGAGGCAGGGAAAAGTGACCTGTCCCAGTGAACAAGGGCCTGCTCCAGCAAGGAAACAATGCAGGAACATCAGCAGCACAGGTAGAGATGACAGACAAGGAAACCCAAACCCCCCTAATGCTCCATTTTATGCTGAGCACCATGGGAAGGAGCACTGTGATTGTTCCATTCGGGGCACCTGACCCACCCTCTCCTCCCTACAGGCCAGGGGGTCTCAAGTGGTTTCAGAGTAGTATGGCTGTAGGAAATTTTTATCCTGGTTCTCTCAAACCAGGACAATGACACATATCTGAAAAGTGGAGTGTGTAAGTTTGTCCCTGGGACTATTTTTTTTAATTGCATTTAAAAGGGCTTGAAATACAAAAAAATCTAGAGTAGAAACCAGAACCCTGAGCTCACCTCAACCCAGAAAGTCACTCTACTGGGCATCTTTTCTCTTGCTTTCCTTCTAGAACCTGTAATCTTGTAAATCCCATGAATTCTTAATTGCAACCCCGACAGACTGCAAGAGGGATACTTACAGCCTGCCTAGCCTTTCAGCTGCAGCATGCTCTCAAAGGATTTGCTTGAATTCCCTCAAGTCAAGCAAATAGCGTGACCAATATCTTACTGATATTAAGATGATGGTGAGAAGCTCAGCATAAGCCAGCAATGTGCACTTGCAACCCAGAAAGCCAAGTGTATCCTGAGCTGCATCAAAAGCAGTGTAGCCACCAGGTCAAGGGAAGTGATTCTCCCCCTCTATACCACTATCTTGAGACCCCACCTCAAGTACTGAGTCCACTTCTGACGCCCCCCACAAAGGAAGATCATATAGCTCTTGGGGTGAGGAGCACCACAGAGATTATCAGAAGGCTGGAGCACCTCTCCAATGAAGACAGGCTGAGACAGATGGATTTGTTCAGCCTGAAGAAGAGGAGGTTCTGAGAAGACCTTTTAGCAGCCTTTCAATACCTAAAGATGGCCTATAGCAAAGCTCAGAGTGGGACTTTTTACAAGGGCATGTAGCAACAGGGCCAGGCGTAATAGCTTTAAACTGGAAGAGTGTAGATTTAGACTGTTTTACAAAAAAATTCTTCACTGTGAGGTTAGTGAGACACTGGAACTCCCAAAGAGGCTATGGAGCCCCATCTCTGGAAGTGTTCAAGGGCAGGCTGGATGAGGTTTTGTGCAATCTGTTCTAGTGGGACGTGTCCCAGGCCTGGGCTGGAGGGATTAGAACAAGATGATCTTTAAGGTCCCTTCCAACCCAAACCATGCTATGATTCTTCCCAGCAATTGCTCTAGTGGGTATCAGAGAGTGTGTATTGCTCTGATTTATGCTGCCAAAATAACAAGAGCAAAGAGATGAGATGTTCCCATAATCAGTGTGTTTTAGCAGTTGATAGACGTCTGCTTAGCTTGCAGGTTTCTTGTACACCAGGCTTGCAAGGAGCATTTCTAGGTGTCTCATTCTCTTATTTTGAATCACCGGTCTGAAGCTAGGATAGTGCTGCTAATCCTGAGACATACAGGGTGTTTTTGCAGATGTAGCTCAAATACACCTTACTGGAGCCAGGTGGTTAAAAGTGAGGCAAAACCATAGTAGCTTGATGTGATTTCTAATGCACACCCCAATTTTGGTTCCCAAGTCCACTTCCTGATTAAATTCTGGCCTCTGGAGCAAGTAACCCCTCTTCCTGGGGTTTTTAATCTTTAGCATTTCTCTTGTGCAAGATAAATTAGACTGGGATTTTGTGCTTGTATTATCCTTTTGCCTTATTCCTGTTCAACTCTGTTCTTCAGTCTTTTTTATGATTATTATTCCTTCCATGATCATTCAGTTAGGCCCCAAGAGGGAGGCTGCTCATAAATATTTAGAAATTTATTTGTTTACTAGAAATTAATTTCTTTCAACCCACAACACTGAATGAACTGAAACTGTCACAACTTGGACCTCCTGCACTCTGTAATGCTGTTCTGCCGTGGCTCTTATTGTACCTTGTCTGCCTATATTATATTGAATCTTTCAAAACCCAAGATTTAGGGGACTTCATGTGGTATAAACCTGCTATCCTATATATGTTAGCAATTTTAAAATATATGTTCTAGACAACCTGGTAGAATTATTCTCTATAAGGATTACGAGGAAAAGAAAGATGTATGTTCTGCTAAAACCAACATCCTAGAAAAGCCTGAAAACAACATATAAAAAAAAGAACAGTGATGAGTTATATAACCCACACTTCATATAGTTCTTTGAAGTGAAAGTAATTATTTTGTTTCAGTCAGTGGCTTTTTCTACATCCTGCTGCCATTATTTGCCTGTCATTACTCCAAATATTCTGTCTTCAGTCTGAGAGCCTAAAGCTTCTCTCTTGATCATAGCAGAGTGTTCTCCACCTCATGAGGAAGCTAAGGGAAAGCTTTCTATAACACTGCCCCTTCAGAATAATAAATATGCTAATATTTTCAAATTAAATATCTGTTTGGCTTTTGTTTGGGAAATGATATCATGAATCCCATTGAGTCACTATGAACCTTAAATTAGCTAAGATGGTGCTACTGTTAGGATTCCTGCTTCTGCTGCTGACAAAAGTATTAACTGTAATCTGTATAATGAAATATAAAACTTTCAGATTTGTTTAAATGACGCAAAGGGACAGAAATAGTGAAAAGCTTACTCTCAAAACTTCCTTCTTTTCATTATTCTACTACACTGGTTCATTTTACTAGTGGTTCTATAATCTACAATAATTGCCAGCTTGTGCATTGTCAGTTTAACAACTAATTTCAAACAAATAAGGTGAGCTTTCAAAGTGGCATTTTCCATCCCATTGGAGCTCTTTAATTAGCAATATATATCTTATTTTTGGAAAATATGCCAGCATGATGTGCAGTCAGTAAAGAAAATGCACTTACTAATAATTGGTGAGAACAATACGTGCATTGCAGATCTACTTCACAGTATTGAACATCTTAAAAAATTAAGAATCAACTGATAATTATGAATGCATAAATTACAAAAATAACAACAAAATACATTATGATAATAAGAAGAATACATGGATTAGGGAAATGGAAAAATAATTTTTTTAAAAGATTGCTGGACTTTGAAGGAACTACTCTTATTTCCAGTTCAGAAATAAGATTCACATTTGGAAAATATCCTAATGTCCTGCTCAAGCTATTTATACTACCCAATTATGAACAATCTATTCCTCTAATTTATTCTCATACTTTTGATTTGTTTTAATTTAAAAATAAGCATAAATACTTCCCAGTTTATTGGAACCTGGTGATAAAGTGCATTCTATATAGAACATGGTATAAAATGAACTGAGTTTTTAGGGACAACTTCTGTTTCTGTTATTAGTCTAGCTTACTACTGTAGCAGTTATCTCAATGGCTCTAACTTCAGCATATGAAACTATATTTTGTGAGCTAAAGAGCTGTGTAATCTAATAAATAATTGCATGTAACTGTGATTTTTTTATTTATTAAACTAATTTGCATCGGGAAATGCCAATTTACAGTGGAAAGCATCCATCCTGCAATATCCATTAATTCAACGCTTGAAGAACTCCCTAAGTTATAGTCTATTAAAAACAGCTTCAAACAGGAAATTATAACCTCTTATCCATGCTTAAATTGCAAAGAATAAAGATTTACATTAGGAGTTAGAAAAACTGCCTAATAGTAGTAATAGTGAAGCTCTGATGCAACCTGCCTGAAAAAACTGTGTGGGTTTTGTCATCAAAACCTTTAAAAGTAACTGGAAAAACATTTGTCAAGAATGCTCATGTCTTGGGGAAGGAGACAGACTAAATGGTTCACCAAAAGCCCCATCAGCTCCTCTATGGGTATCTTATTTTATTTTGTAAGAGAAAGTGGAAGAAGTAAGTTACCCAACTTAGATTTCATGAAAATGAAGTCTCTCTCTTTATACTCCAGGGACGAAATAAACTCTGGGAGAAAAGAACATGTGGCCACTAGAACATCAGCTCCTTGGTGGAAGTGAGCTCTTGGACTCAGGAGCTTGCACCAGCTTTTAAAACAGATACTCACTGTTGTATGGAGGTACGTGTAACATTACCAGAGTAGTACATAACATACACAGAGCACAGGGCTTGTAACTCTGTCAGTGATGCCATTTAACCTTAAATGTTGCTTGATAGAGGCACCCAGTGAAAAAATTTCGTTGCAGTTTTGACTTTTCTGGACTTTCTTATGTGTGATTTCAAGTTCATGTGCACCTATAAAACCAAAGCCAAACGGAAACATTAATATATTCTATTTTCTTATAATTTTAATGAAATGCAGAAAAAGAATAATGGCTACCTAGCTCTCAAAATGTTCCTTTGGTTATTTATCTATTTCCTGGTCAAAAAACAATGAAAATTTAAAGAATAATGCTAACAAGTGAAATAAAAAGTGAATTATTATGTCCATGAATACTTTTATAATTCTATTAGAAAATAAAATTACATTAGCTACTAAGTGTTATCAGAAGGAACTTTCTGATGGCAAATGTATTAAATTCCACCTGACTTATCCACGCGTAAACAGATTTTGGTGACCTGACCTGCTGTATTTCTTTTATAGCTATTATAAATCCTTGGAGTGTGCCAGCAATTAGGGTCATGAGGAAAGAGAATAATAATAAAAGAATGGGAGGACAGGCTCTCTCAATAATGCATTTTCACAGCTCTGAACACAGAAAGTAATTGCTAGTTGAGCATGACCTTGTATTTTAAACTTCAGAATGAAACAAAGAAAGAGAGAAAGGTATTTCACCTTGGATGAACTCCTATTTATTTCCAATTTAGAACCAACGTAAGTAGCAGCAAGCCAAAAACTGAGATAATGAGTGTGAACAACTTCTTTTAGTTGGGAAAACTTCCTAGTAATCTCCCTTGTCTTTCCATAAGATTTTTTTTTCATAAGATTTTTATGCTTTTCATGGCATAAGCGGAGGAATACTTCTGTGACACAGTAGAATGTGCTTTAGCTAATAGCTGATGCACTGTACTACTTGTAGGAATGGAAATAATAAAGGCCTGGGTTTTGCTTTACTTTTCAAAATTTCTATGTGCTGTTATTCAGCAATAACCTCAGCTTCCCCTTTTCTCTTTGCAATCTCACCTTTATCCATGCTGCTTCTGCTCCTGCAGACTCCTTCATAATTCCTAGGTACTCTTTCCCCTCAGTATTAATCTTCTTCTCCTGTACTTTGGCTCTCCACTGGAAAGTGTTAGACAATTTAACCTTTAAGGAAACATTGCTAAAAAAAGTGCCAAATAAATCACTGGCTTCTGTGACATAACATTTGATAGGAAGCTGGACAATGTTCTACACATTGCACTTTGGAAAATGATATCGCCGAGGTGAAGAAAAGTCTGCTGCCTACAGTGTTGTTCCTACCTCACAGAACAGGTCACAGGTTCCTTCATATTTTATAGTCATTAAATAGAGATACAAGTAACTGAGGCATTAGAAAATTCTGGGTTGTATATTAAGCTGCTTTCAAGGCAGGGTAGGAGTTATTTATATAAAACTAAGTGATGAACCTTCAAATAGTGTTTTCCTAAGTGAAATTCAGGAGAACAATTACAATTTATTTCACAAACTTCAGTCACTTGGCAGAACACAAGGGTGTTTAGCCCTGCCCCTTGCAACATTTTCTGAATGAGAATTTACTCCATAAATCTAATCTTAAGAGTATTTGTTTCCGGAGGAGGATTTTGGAGGTGCTAGCAGCTGCCCATTTACCCTTCTGGCAGCTTGTGGTCTTGCCATGTGCTGCAGATTTTGGCCCTTGCATATTCTTCCACTTGGGCTGGGTGGAAACTGGCCATCAGCCCCCTGCAGGAGCATGTTTCATTTATGAACAACTAGAGGATTTTAATTTGCATTTATCTTTTTTACTGGCAATACTGAGCCTCATAAAAAAGCTGCCAAGCTGTCCGTGAAGGAGGAGCATCCCAAGGTCCATGTCACAGCATGGTAATGTATGCATAATTCTTCATTCATGTGGTAATGTTTCCATATGGTAAGGGATATTTCGTCACTATCTGTTACAGTAAAAACACTTCAGGGTGATGCTATACTCATTTTATTTTTGAACCATCTGTTGAAATATTATTTATAACATATTTGTGAGTCTGCTGACACATATCAAGATAAGTAATCTTGGTAAACTGTACATTCTCAGCATTTGTAAAAAGATAATCTCAAAAGTCCCACCAAGTAATTACTTGCCTCATACAGTGTTATTTGCAAATATCTACCTTAGGAAATATATGATGATTATGTAAATGTGTTTGTCTTATGAGTTAATATTTTTGTATTGTACCTACTTAACAGTGGGCACTTCTCGATGTGTAGATAAGTTTCCTAAATTAAACAAAACATAGATTTACTGGCTTCTTCAAGGCACTGAGTTAACAACGTTCTTTTCTTTATTAATCTGCTTTGTTGCTTGCCTTTTTTTTTTTTTCCTTTTCTTTTCATTTTTTTTCTTTCTATTTTGTTTAGTTTTGTTTTGTTTTTCTTCAGGGAAAGAGCTGGGGTTGCTGAAGCATCACATCCTTCTCTAGGTATAATGCTGCTGGAGGGTGTCACAGTCCTTCAGATGAACACTGAAAGAGTTCTGCTGGTGGGTTACTGCAGTGCATTGGCTATTCTGAATGCTTCTGTTCTGCCTCAGTGTCTATCATGTGAATCATTTGTCCTAAGTTTAGTGTCAGTAGTTCATGAATTAATTCATTTTAGCTTTAAGGCATGGTTCCTTCACTTTCCACAGCACCTGAAATTTCAGGCTTTGCATTTTCCTTGCTCTACTACATCTTACATACATCCTTCTATGGGTAATGTTGTCTTAGTTAAATTATAATTTGGTTTTACTTAGTTGCTGCATGTTTCTTGAATAAAACTGAAGAAGCTGTTTAAGACTAGAGCAATCATCCATACACCATCATCTGTTTGGCCTTCCCTTACCTGTTTGGTTTTATTCTGCTAACTTGTCCTTATACTTTGCGCAACTGCATACTATAAGCTCTTGCTTTTTATGCACTATTAAAATTTATGCAAAATCTTATCCACTAATTGCCTGTGTCCCCAGTGTGATTATGGTGGTGCAGACACCCCTGTTCACTGATTCATGTGCAAGATCAACAACAACCAATGCTGTTCTTGTTTTAGCTACAAAGGCAATGGGCCCAACATTGTGCTTGTTTCAATAGCAAGTGCAGTAGGAAACAATCTTGCACTTTCTGACCTTCCCTACTGCAGCAGTGAGTTTAAATAATTGGTCACGTTCTATTCCTAGACCAAATACAGTGATATGGGGCAATCAAGCACTTCCCAACCATACCCAGAACTCTGTGAAACATACTCAAGACCCTTCCAGCCCATATCATGAGGCCACTCTGAAAGTTGCTTTATAAGATCAAATTCAAATTGTGACCAACATGGAAAAATACTGACCTATCTTTTGATCCTATAAATGTCAGTCCTAAAATGGAGGCCCTTTGGGGCTCTGTGGGATCACACCAAGCTGCTACCCCATGTTTCATGAAAGAAGTTAGTCCATTTGAAAGAGAAAGTAATTGGCACACATATGTCTAAAAGATCAAATTAAATTATTTTGCTATAATTTAATGCCATGGGCTAACCAGCAGTTTATTTCATTGCAACTTCTTTTCAAATAGTTCGAGGATCTTTAGGTACCAAAACATAACACTTTCACCTCTATATCTGTGTGTGTGAGTGCATGTGCACAATTTAGTTTAGAAACTTTGTTAGATCTTCAGGTGAATCTCTGTACTGATTATTACAAATTGTTGGTTATTGATTAAGTATTTCTAGAAAATCATACAATCTAATTTTGTTCTTCATAATAATAGTGTAAATCAACCTTCATTTACTGCTATTTCAAATCACACCAGACCCATAACTATGTGTTAAAGAACTACACTGAAATTCCTGTATCTAAGCCCCTTAATTGTAAATGTTGAGCAAGACTGGGACTAGAAATAGGTATAGCCACAGCTGGACTTCTCTCCGAGAAGGAGCTTAGAAAGCAAGGGGAGTCTTTTCTGAACCTTTTGGGAGGTTTCCTCACTCTTTTCCTTGATCCCTGTGCAAATTGCTCCAACTTGATCTTGACTCAATCTCTCTTGTCCCAGTATAAGTCATTTCCCCTGATCCCCATGTAAGTCACTCCCATCCAATTACAGCCCACGCATATTCTTTCCACATAGTAACAGTGAACCTTGCCATTGAATTCTGATAAGTTGCATTTTCATAAATCCATATTAAAATAATCTTTCCCTGATATCATTGTCAGTGATTCTTTCTGTGACCTTTAAGACCTTTCACTCACATATACAACAGTGATGACTTGCTTTCCTTCTCTTTTCTTGTCTGCCTGCTGTAGTATAACCAGGGCTACACTACAGTGAAACTAGAGGGGGATCATTTTCCATTACAGTTTTCTCCATAACTTGACAGTCATGCCTTTCCATAATGTCATCACTGCTTTATACTTTTAAATTTTCTTCTGCACAGATTTTGATGTTTTGCCCCCTCATGTTTTCTTTATGCCTCTCTATCTTTGTGTCTGTTCCCCTTGTGCTTTACATACAGACATTAATTTTTCTCAGCTTTTCATTGTCTCAGTAGATTTTGGAGAATTTACTGTCAGACCAGAACATCCTTATTCAGGATCTCATTATTAATTTATTCTGAATTGTTTGCTCTTTTTAACAGTAGTCAGTCATTAATCCACATACAGGAATATTTTGTCACTGGGTTCTTCCTTATTCTTTTCAAAAAACTATCTGTTATATACACATCGTACTGTGGACTGAAAATGCTCTCACAGTTCTTCTGGACAGAACCAGCCAAGTGTCCACATGATCATTGGATGGTCACACTCCAAGAGTGGTGGTCGATGGCTTGATGTCCAAACGGTACAGTGACAAGTGGCGCTCCTCAGAGGTTGCTTCTGGGACCAGTGCCATCTAGCATCTTTGTCAGTGACATGGACAGTGGGACTGAGTGCACCCTCAGCAGGTTTGCAGATGAAACCAAGCTGAGTGGTGTCATTGATGCTCTAGAGAGAAGGGAGGACATCCAGACACACCTCCACAGGCTTGAGAGGTGGGCCCATTGGAACTACATGAAGTAGAAAAAGGCCAAGTGTAATATCCTGCACACAGGTCAAGGTGATTCTAAGCACACATACAGGCTGGGAAATGAGTGGACTGGGAAGAACTCTGCAGAGTACTTGAGAATACTGGTGGATGAAAACCCACCAGTTTTCATAAGCTGGCAATTTATGATTGCCAGCCCATATCATGGGCTGCATCAAAACGAGTGTGGCCAACAGGTCAAGGGAGGTGACTCTTCCCCTCTACTCTGCTCCTGTGAGAATCCACCTGGAGCTATGCGTCCAGTTCTGGAGCTGCCAAAATAAGAAAGACATGGAGGTGTTGGAGTGAGTCCAGAGGAGGGCCTGGTTCATCTCTCCAGCTGAGGGAGCTGGAGAACAAGAGACTCTGGAGAGACCCTAAGAGACCTTATAGCAGCCTTCCAGGACTTAAAGGAGGCCTACAGGAAAACAGGAGAGGGACTTTTTACAGGGGCATGGAGTGATAGGACTATGATTTTAAGCTTAAAAAAGGTAGATGTAGATTAGCTATTAGGATTAAATTCTTCACTGTGAAGGTAGTAAGAACAGATTGTCCAGGGAGGTTGTAAATATCCCCTCCCTGGAAGTGTTCAAGGCCAGGATGGATGGGGCTTTGAGCAACCCAGTCTAGTGGGGGGTGTCCCTGCCCATGCAAGGGGGGATTATAAACAGAAACTTCAAGGTCCCTTCCAACTGAAACCATTCTATAATGACAGTTAGAGAGCCCACACCATCACCTGGCAACTGGATTTCTCACCTTCCTGGGAAGAAATCATCCATCAGTGCCTTGAGCATAAAGTCTTTGCTGCCTTGGGCCAACACATTGGTTACCAATGGCAGCTTCCAATACTGAAAAGTCAGCAGTGAGGAACAAATAAAAAATTGCACAAAGTTAACATATGCTTCAATTTTTTATATTAAAGTGGGTCTTCCTGCAGATTTGGATCTGACTGGAAGTAGCAGAAAGAATAGTGAGACTTCTTTTTTCTTTTAAATAAATGAAAAATGCAGTAATATGTGGACTCATTTTTTTCTGTCCCTGCTTTCATTTCCTATCTTTGAACTGAACATAACAATATTTGCAGTTGGTAAACTGCCAGTGTTTTCTTTAAAAAGATTGTATCACTTTGCCACAAGCTTAGCTGACTGTTAGCCAGGCAGATGGTCTATAAAAACACTAGAAAAAGAAAGAGATGTATGAACTTCCTTCTCAAAGTTTATTTTTTCCTGGCAGGATTAACAGAGAGAGTGAGCCAAAGAGACTGGGACCATTCCAGAAATGTTGCTTTGCTTTGTTTTTCCATTATTTGTGTTTGTAGCCAACATGCTACCTTTATAACTTTTAACATTACTCTATCATCCTTAAAGGCAAGCAAATAATAGCTGTGTTTGGCCAATGCAGCTGCTAAAAGGAGAAGTAGCTGTGTGCTATATATAGAAGCATTGCCTATAGTTTTAAAATGTACAGAACCCTCTGTATCGTTGCCTTCAGAGATGCCAGATGTAAGTCCAGGTGGCAGTGAACTTGAAAGCTCATTCTCCTTAATACCTTTGCCAATAGCATGGTGATCTTAAGCAGCATAGATCACATTAAAGACCTTGCTGAATTGCTGTTTGTACCAGCTTCCAGGGACATCATTCTGCTCAGTGAAAAGAGAAGATTTGAGCAAGTGTTATGTTCATTGAGGTGGTATTGTTATTTTCAGATGTTTAGGTAAGATGCTTGCTCTATGACAAGTGTGAGGATTAGGCAGTACCTTCATACACATGGTTAACTTACTCAAGGCTTCATCAGGTATTCAGAGATCACTGATTATTACTGAAGATTGCAGAATGGAGATACAGAGGGACAGAAGATGCTAGTGAATATACTCATATATGTATCTATATTGCATGTTTCTATACTCTTTTTCAAGCAGGAGTTCAGGTAAAAGAGGACAGGGCTTCCCAGAGACATCCCAGTGAGCAATTCAGTTCCCCTACAAGTCACCATATCTCAAATGTTCCTCCTCTGTAAGCCAAAAACAGCTTCACCAAGGAAATAAAAATAGATTTCTACACCTGGAATTTGACAACATTTGGAGTGTCAGAAGAAAAGTAATTTTGAAAGTAGGATGAAAACCTCACTTTTTTCCCGTTTTTAGCCTGCTTTGTAGAAAATATTCCTATTACAGTCCTCACCATATAAATCTTTTTATGCTGCATTTTACTATGTCCTACCATGTTTAATCTGTTCATCCTTGGCTTTGAACATTCAGATTGCAAAGTGAAGACTCATAGAAAAAGCTAGTTAATAATAAATATAGGAGTACCTTTTAGAATGAAAAGGACAAGATGACCTTGATTTTTTCTTTATCTTGTGTGGGTTCTAATTTTGTAAAAGCAATTTTGTACCTGCAATCTAGGCTATTTTAAGATGTCTGACAAATCATAAGGCAAGATGACTAAGTCAGGTAAAACACAGAAATAATTGTAGGCAGCAATTGCAGCAATAGCCCTGAAAAAAGATAGTGGAAAAAACAAAATTTTATTTTCAAACTTCAACAAGTCCTGGTGTTTTTCTTGCAATCTCTAGAATGTTTTGGCAGTCTTAAAAGTATTATTATTTGGAATAAGTTTCCTGTGAAGAAAAATAACTCTATCCCAGTAAAAAATCCCAGTGAAAAATGAGCTAAACCACATGGAAATGGAGCATAATGTTTCAGCTAAAGAGAAGCAAATTCTGAAATGGCTTTGTGGCTACTTTTTGTGACTATTGGGGTGTGCCACTGGTGTCCTTTCAGAAGGTTTCTTAAGTATTCGTCTTGTAAACTGAAATGAAGTTTTCTTTTAGGATATCTGAAGCTCAAAAGAACCAAACAGAAGGTACTGAAAATTTACTAGAGTGTTAGACCCTATAGAGCTAATGACAATGAATTACTGGTAGCTGTTGATAGGCAGGGTACCACAGAGACAAAGGCAGAATCCTGTATTCTTTGATATCATCATCAATGATTGGGATATCTCCATAAATTATTTGGATAACAAGACAGAGGAAAAATTTTAGAGAGGATATATCAAATGATTGGGAAGTTGTTATCAACACAAGGTTGAGCTCAGAATGATGCGGAAAAACATGAGTTGGGCAAACAGGATGCTCATGGGGTACAATAAGGTGCTGTTCCCACTTCTGCATCTGAAGTGGGATACTCTCACACATCAGTGTAGGTTAAGGGTAAGATCTTGTTGGAACCACTCTGAACACAACATGGAAGTTAAGGCATTCTCATTCCACAAGGCAAACCTACTGAACTCTATTAGAAAAAAGGTAGCAAGCAGATTGAATTAAATTACCATTCTCTTCTACTTCAATTCCGCAGGGGTGTGGAAAAGCTGGAGAAGGTCCAGTGGAAGGCACTACATATGGGACCTGGACTATGATGGGGGAGGTTGATGGAGCTGGTCTAACATGATCTGGTGACAAGGAGTAAGGGTCCTCCTAAAAGCAACCTATAACTATAAGATGATAAAGTGGCAGATGAAACAGCAAAAGGCACAAGACACACAGTAAACTTTGTGACATTCACATTAGAGTTGAGGAAAAACTTTTATTTCAGGAGTGTGGTGTGGTAATTTGAATTAGAAAGAGAAGAATCTCTGTCCATGAAGGCTGACAAGGCTCACTGAAAAATACTCATGGCTGATCTAATAGTTCTGCTTCAAGAGAAAGGCTGGACTAGACGACTTAAAGAGGTCTTTTTTCAACCAACATGATTACTTAAGAACAAAGTATTTACTGCTGTGTTAGAAGAGATAAATAATAGAGCTGTGAAAGCTCCTCTAATTACTGATGTTGAACTATTTGTATTAAATTACCATGCCTATTGGGAAATATCATTTAAACATGAAAGTCTGAACTAATTGCAATTAATACATACAGTAGAAATTGCCCAATACATACATGCTTACTAGATAGTAATTTTTCAGTTTCAATAAGAAATCTAATGAATAAAGCATTTCTGACATTGTTCTTCTGAAAAGTCTTCAGCAAGGCTTCAAGAATGTATTTTTGTAGTGCTGTTTTGTGGCTTGGTTTCTGCTGGAGGCTTGATTGTGTGATAAATGACAGCTTGACAGAGATGCATAGCCAGCAGTGACTATGAAAGCCATTTAGTTCTCATTATATACTGTGCGCACCACTTTGGTTTTATTGGACTTTTCAGGAAAGGGCTACATCGTCATTCTTTAATTCTAAATAGAAATGGAAAGCTGTAAATCTCTATATAGAATGACAGCTTACAAAATTTGTTCACCTCTTCAATTCACTCAGCAAGAACACATTTCCAAGTTGAAAAAGTAAGAAAAGCAGCAGGTCAAATCCCTAGCACTTTTGATTACTTTTCATCCTGCAGAGGTAGGCAGAGAGAGGATTTAAATCCTAAAGAAGTACTTTAGCACACTTTTGCAGTGTCATTACCGTAAGTTTGTGTTGGTAGCCTCAACAAGAAAAAGCTTATTTAGGCTCACATGATTTCATGCTGAAAGAAAACAAGCCTGTCCCTTTCAGTACTGGTACATTATATGAAATGCAAATGCAGTGATAAAAAAAATCCATTGCTTCTCTGACCTGAGTCCATCGGTTGCAATTTGGAGCCTGGAAAACATTATTTCAATTGGAATGAGAATATTGCAGACATCAGTCAAACACACGGTTTCATGTAACTTTATTTACTTAAAAACTATACAAAGCATTATTTCCCCAAACATCGCAGGAATACAGGAAAGCAGCTCTGGAGCTCTGGATTCTCCATCTCTGTTCCTCAGACAATCAACTACCTACAAAGCCCTGTGTCTGTGTCCTTGTTCCTCATTCCCAGATTTCTATGTTCAGTGCATGCATATCCACCATTTCCAGATGACAAGGTAATCCCTTACCAGCAGAGACATAGGTGTGTTGCCCTGCATCATAGTTCCTTGGGGAGAGCTCCCTCTTCCCCACTGCCACCACCAGATGCTTTATGACATAAAGAGTCTTCAGTATTTCCTTTTTTGTTGTTTGTTTGTTTTTAAGCCTTCAAGGAACAACTTGACCTAGGGTCAGCAGGGACTGTGAGACTGTGATTGTACTTACAATCATAGAATAGCAGCTGGCAGCCATCAACCCCTTTTTTAAAAAAAAAAATTAAAAAACCAACCAAAAAACCAAACCAAAACACTTCAAATAAAATTATTACTATTGTAAAACATTACAGTAGACTGGTGAAGTCTTTTCATTATGTGATATAGCACTACAAGGCATAGGTCTGTGAGACATCAGAATTTTAAAAAGCCCAGTGGGCTTTCAAGGGGTCTTGCTTCTTAAAATGGACCTGGAAGAACTGATACAGAAGCAGCTTGCCAGGGCTTTCGTCTATTTCATTTCTCATTGCCAATTTTGTTTTCTGTTCATATGCTATGCCAGTGCTTATACCCTTTCCATTAGGAAAAATTCTTCATGCTCTCCTATGAGTCAAAATACATATCATAATTTACTGCTATTACTTCTGTTTTCATTATTACACCTTGATCATTTTTCCAATAAAACTTTATTTTGAATCTGTGATGTAAGGTTCTTTTTACTGTAAACAACCATTTATTTTTCCTTGGAAGTTAGTAAGTTTGCTGAGAAAATTCTAAACTGAAGAGTCTGAAGTTTGAAATTCAATTTAATGCAATGGGCAAAACAACCTCAGAAGTATTAATTTCTCCCTCCAGACTATTCTTAGATAAGTGAAGTGCCGTGGCAAACGTTTCTGATACAATACATACATATCCAAGGACATAATCACAATTAATTATACAATTTTTTATTTATTTTTTTCAGAACTTTCAAGCTATTTTGTTAGCAGTGGAGAGTAGGGGAAGATGACATTTTAAAAGGTTGTTATTTTCTAAAAGCCGGATACTGGCGACAGGACCTATTTAGAGCTACTCATGAAGTTTGCTTGAGACAAGAACAAGATGAAAGGAATAAAGCCCTCTCATCCTTTGATCACATACTGAGGAAGTGGTTGGAGAATTGGTCCATCCTCCACCCTCAGACCAGGACCCACAGAATGCACAGTTGATTTCTGAAGGGACTACTGAACCCTGTACTGGACCCCTCTCATTTATCCCTTCAATAATGGTTAGAACTCATCATTTCACTCACTAATCTGATCATCTTGTTTGAGTTCCTGAAAATCAAATTAGGTTCTTGGCATGAAACAGTTTACAGCAAATAGAAACTGGCAATATTTTGAGGGATTTGGCAATCTCTGTAAGTTTCATATTACGCAAAAACTACTGAAGCGTGTGTACAAAAACTTGAGAGTGTTAGTCCATGGAGGGCCATGTAAAGGAAGCTCCCCCTGTAAAATGTAACTTCTATACAATTCAATAAAAAGAGATCTGTCATTTCTTTAGATTTTGCTCTAAAAAAACACTAGGCAAAGCAAATAAAACAGGATTGTCACACATCTCAAGAGAGAATTCAAGGATATTTCATTCAAAAAGAGAAGGGTAAATTGCCTTAATAAATTGATCTGGACAAATCTAAATCAGGCCCTGGGGTGAAAGAAATAATAAAACATGTTGCAATTACTTCCTTCCCTTGCACTCTTTTCTGAACATTGTTATATTGCTTTAAACCATCTATATCTTGCCAGATCTAAGGCATTGCTTAGTTGGTTTTTCTTCCACACTCAAATTTGGCTGATATTTTTCAAGACATTTTGAATTTATTGGGTGGAACTTCCTAACCTCCTACAAATCTTACAAAAATAGCAAGCTGGGTAATAGAAACCTGGTCATGTCCCCTACATTAGTTTCATAAACTGAAGATGACAAATGAGCTCATAGACAAAAGCAAGAGAAAACCAGGTAGCAGAAGTTCTACTTAGAGAACAACACATTTCTTTGTTTCTGCTCAAAAAATACAAACCACTAATATTTCAAGAAACCAGAGAAACAGACATGAAAACATTAAAGTAGAAACCAGGAGGATATCATCTACTAAACTGCTTTGGTACAATAACTTCACAGCTTTTGTTTCACAAGATCTTTTTGACAAATGCTTCTAACAAGCTCCTCAAGAAGCCTCAAGATTGTTGTCCAATCTCATTAAAAATAACTGCAGTAGCCACATTTATAAATTATTTCTTGGAGAATTGCTACTTAATTACTGACAGATTATGACATCCAGGAACCTTTGGGATTCTGGGTCTCTGACTTGTACTTCCAGTGAAGAAATGAAAATATTTTGTTAGGATTTTTCACACATTTTTTGCCAAAACCACAGGCAGACAATATCACGTTAGTGATATTAGTGTGATCCTGGAATAACACCCAAGAGAGCAGAGAATAATGGCTCACCATTTTCTTTTATTGCTGACCTTGTACAGAGGCAATAGCAAGGCTTTCTTTCAAAACATTTATTTCTGCTTTCCCAAGATTATTAGTCTTTCTCAGCCCATGATTTATAGTCCTTAAAAATAGCTGGCAATAAACCAAATCCCTCGACACACTCCTCCTGGATTACAGCCTTCACCTATAATTGAAAAAACAACAATCCAAAACAAACAAAAAAAAAGAACACCTACAAAAAAATTTCCATCACTTAACTTCACCAAGAATTTGACCCCTTTTCCTCCTGAAAGATACAGAACAAGGCAAATTTGAAATTGAACAAATCTACAGAATTCACAGAGAAATGGTTATTTGTCAGTGAGGCATCTTGGCAACCAGACTGAAAGAAATAACTATTAGCTATTGAATTCACACACAAAAAAACTAGTAGTTGCAGGTGTGTTCTCAGTCTTGCTGGATTAACTTTCTTTTCTAGAAAGAACATCACCCTGGATTTGGATTGTTTCTCCAGGTTGGAGTTTCAGTAATTTCTGAGGTCCATTCAACTGTATCTTCCTCAAATTTAGATAACTGACCTTGAACTAATCCCACAAAGAATGAAATCTTTTAAATCCTTGGGTTCTGTCTACGTATACATGTCCAATGCCTTAGACTAAACCAGTCTAGTGCCAATACTGTGAATTGATTTTACCTGATTATGCTGCCGTTCATGGCAAAAGTGCATGATTAAGTATTATTGCCCCCCTTCTGCATGAAAAGAGGCTCTAAATTCCGCCATATGCCAAGGGAAATATAGATCTCAACATTCAAAATCAAGCAATGATTTTCCATTTCAAATGAGACTCATTCTGTTGTGATAAAATTGATTGTGACAACCTATTTTAGTAACTCTGGGATGCTTATTTATATCTTGTTTATATGAAATATTTCACAAAATACAGCACTAATTCACTTACATTATAACTACCGCTTCTCATGTATTTTTCCTAAAACATTTAAGAGTCTGATAGCAGAACACAGCTTAGTATTACATAGATATCCAAGTCTCCTTTCTGAGAGAATAAAATAAGATTCAGGATTTCATTAGCTCTTTACATCGCTTTCCATTCATAAAGTTAAAAAATACTTTTGTAGAAAACGGTGTACTGCCATCAATTAAAAAAAGAGTTTAGTCCTTTTCAGAATGCACTCCAAGAGGAAAAGTGGCATTAATTTTAAGCCTACATACATCTTTTAAAGTAACCTGTTACAACTATTGGTTTTGATTTTAACTTTATTTAAAAATATTTTCAAGTCTGAGAATAGACTAAAAGTATAAATACGGTGATAAATAAAATAAATACAAATACTGAAAGTTTCGTCCAACTGTTACACATATGCAAACATCAGAATGTAAGTGATAAGGATCATGATAGTTCCCATAAACTGAGTGACTGAGAAAATTTGGTGATAGTGACTTGTATGTTTCCTTGTCTCAGACTAAATTTGAATCTGAGAGATACTTCCCATAATTTAGTTAACAAAAGAAAGCTGAACTTAGGAAAGTATCAAAAACCAAACCAGACAAAAAAGGCCCAGATCCAATTCACTTCAAAGTAGTTACCAAACCAACCCTTTTAAATCAGCAGCAGTCTGCCCCGGGTCCTTGCTCTGTGGAACAGAAAGAGTCATGCCCAAACTGCAGCTCTGCTCTTTTAACCCTCTGAATCACCCTTGGCAGAAGCTTTTCCTTTTCTCTCTCTCTGTACCTACTGTGTGAGAAAATTACAGGGGCTATGCTCCCACCTCAGGCACCTCACGCTGCCATCACAAGACAAAGAATCTTGAGTGCTTTTACTTAACCCCTTTCCACTCCTCTTTAATATTTGTTCATGAGTCATATATGTAATTTGGGGGCACTAAAACAGGAAAATACAGCACAAAGCCATATCTGTCCTGCACTACAGTCCACAACATTTTAATTACCATGTTACTCTGAGTACACAGCTTTATTGTAGTAAATCCTCTGGCACAAGAAGTGTAAAGCTATTTAGAACTCCTATATTATTATGCAATTCAGCAATGTGTCACTTCTGTGAAAAAACAGCAAGACTCTTTAGAGCACCTTTGTGTTAATTCAGGTTCTGTAACAATTTTTTTGTTTGTTTCTTAGATTGTTTGCTCTTGCATAAATGGTTTCAAACCTCCTTTGGGGCCAGAGACTTCATGCAGTAATTAAGGCCTTGCATATTACTTAGTGGAACACAACACTGAAATCAAAGCCCAAAGTCCAAAAATCGAAGTCAAACCTTGTGCCAGTGTTATTAATTGTTTTCTACAGAAATGTTCCTGTTAACAGCAAGACCAGATGTTCCTATGTGTTTTGCATAATTTCTCACTGAAACCATTCAAATTTTGTTTTCCAAACATACCAATTAGCAGCAAGTGTCTCCTACTGGTGCTGTCATATAAAACTTTCCAAGGCTTCTTTCCCTGCATCCCAAAGTTCATTATTTGCAACACATACTGGAACTCGTTATTTACTTTGGTTATGTTAGGGAAAGTTAAAAGCTGTGACAACATTTTAATTTATCTATGCACAATTTGAGGTCATTTTACTTTCTAGAAGCATGTCATGGAAGAGGGGGTAAGAGTCCTGAAATATGCATGTGACTGTGTTCCAGAACCAGTCCACCTGAGTGCAAGAAAAGAAAGAAAACTGCACCCAGACTACATCCAAATGTCCTGCTACTGATTACTCTGGGAAACCAAGATGTACAACAAAGAGCATTTGCTAATCCTGAGGAGCAGACCAACTATACAGAGTCTTGTCTTTATTTATTTCAAACAAAACAAGAAAATGTCACTGATGCAAACTTTGTTACAGTAAAATGCTTAAGAAACTGACAGCTTTGTGTAACGTTGTCTAACCTAACCATCGATAGAAAATTCAGTATTGCATAAGCTTTCATAAGTGTTTCACAAAAAAAAAAAAAAAAGTATGTGAATATCAAAAGGATGAAGAATTGTCAAGTACAAAGAAGAATTTGAAAGAATAATGGTGTGAAATCATCTGTGCAGACTTACCCTGAACATAAACAACATTTTCTTACTGGCAAAACCTTGAGCTTTTTTAGTCCAGCATGAAAAGCTTAAGGAATCTTGTGGTTCTTTTCTTTTAACTAACAGGCATTAAAGCACCACATTACCTTACAACATTGATGAATAAAGCATACTTTGCAAAATTATTAGCTAAAACTTTTCATACATTCATTTCTAACCATTCATTCATGCCTGTGACTCTGGCATAGGAAGTGCACTGGCACACATACACACTTTGCTCATTTTTCTCATTGCCTCATAAGAACCCCGACCCCTTCCCAATTTGGAAGCATGCTGTGATGTCTCAGTGAGATGTGCATTGTTTCTGAAGAGTAGTATATTAATGTGCTCATCTTTAGGAATACTAAATAGCTGAAGTGTGCTCAATAGATTAAAGTGCAGCATGCTGTTTTTTTCAGCCCTGGCAGAGGCCAAGGGGCACATCTTGGGAGACTATTACACTGACTAACTGCTTGTCTAGACTAGGATAAAAGATGCATTTTTAAAAAAATGTACCTGACAAATTGAAGTTATGTCAACAATAACTAGAAAAATGGTAATATCTAAGGTAACAGCTAAAGACCCTGAGATTTATATTACTCTGTTTGCAATGTAAATGTTCCCCTTTTGTGGTAAATTTAATTAAAACACTATTTGGGGAATTAGGGGACAGCTTTTCTTTGTTTCTACTCTTTGCTTATGCTTATGACTGTTCAACATTTTAAGCGATGCAGAACAAATGCTAATGGTAAATTGCTGAAGCATGATGATTGATTTCTTTATTAGTAAAGGAGATTTAATGCTCCATGGTAAGCTTGATCTAACCCACCGTTAGAGATTTTGCTTCCAGAGTCAGCTACAAAGTGCAGTTTTTCACCTTGAAGGGTGGCTATTCCTCTTCGCAAGCATAACTGTCTTTGCACAACTGCTTATCATATGTGGGATGTGATATTCTGGAATCACTGGGTGCTTAACACTGTCATTAAACTCCTGTAGGATTGTGATCAGCACTTCTAAGAGCCAGTTCTGTGGAAAATGAATCTGTTCTGCCATTAAACGTGTGGACGATTAACCTGCAGGGAGAGCCACAGAAGGCTTATAATGAAGAAAAGTAGGGGACATTAATTTGAATGTGCATGCAATAAGCCCTGTGTCAGGTATCTTACAGAGGACATGGAGCATGGCATCTCCTCCAGAGGATGTGCACAGGACAATACTGGAGACCAACAGCACTGAGAGATCACCATGAATAAAATTGCTGGTCATTAAATGAGTACAATTGGGAGAGGTTCTCTTTCCTGTTATGTTATAGAATTTTATGAGGAATGCATATCCCCCATATTGAAAACATCATACATATGGTGAAAATACAGAGGATGTAACAAGCACACTCACAAGCTCTGGGAGAAGATGAGGTTTGCTCTACTGCTGCCTGTCCTGATGCAGGACACCAGTCCTGAGCTTTCTGATGGTTATCAGTAACACCTTCACCTTCACTTGATGAAACTCACTGTTTTCTGATTTATCTTTCATCACATTTTGCCTCTGCAGACTCAGCAACTGTATGTACAGCATCAACTTTTACTATATCTTGTAGTAAAATGCATTAGAATTTTAAAGAGCTCTATGCATGTATGTATCCAAAAAACAAGTTTAGCATTATTGAAGAAGAAATCTGGAGAAAACACCCTGTCCTTTCACTCTAGTATAAGTAGTTGCCACACTTTGGGCTGTACCACAAAAGAAAATATGACAATAGAAATACCAGAAAGTATCCATGCCTTCCCACCAAAACAAAACAAAAAAAAAGTGAGAGCATTTTAAATTCCCATACTTTGAGATGCCAGCAAAGCAGCCTTGCTTGTTTAAAGATGACAAGTGACAGCATTTCAAGATGACATAAGTGCAAGACAAGGACTAATTAATCACAATTCTGATAGACATTATCACTGCCCCAGCTGAGCTCTGTGCACATACTCCAAGGCTCTTTTTTTACATAACCTTCAGTTAAAAAGAGGTGATATGAGAGTAAATTAGGATGTGTGTGGAAATTGCCAGAAGACACTTATGAATGCTGTTTAAACAGTAGTTTTTCTAGAATACATCAAAGACTTCCATAAGAATGTCACAGAGCTAATCCAGAGGCATATATAGGATGCCAGAATGTTTTTACTGTTTTACAATATGAAATATTTATTCTCTGCTATGTTACTACTTGGATGAGAATTATTAAATCTCATTTTAAAGTTACTGATGACTCATGTCAGACACAAAAAAATCCTAAGAAGCAAAAATCCAGTTACTGCAATTCAACATATTCTGAATAAATGGAACCTCAAATGCCACCTAGCGTAGAGCTGGCTATACAGGTGTAGCATGAGTTCACTTCTCTCACATTACTTAATTCCTTAACCCATCTATGAAAGGAGAAAGTGTGTTGTTGCTTTCAATTCCTGCAGACACAAATATTTCAGAAACCTTATTTAACCTTTAGTTCTACTGTTATTAAGACAGTAATGTCTGCAATAGGTTGTTTTTTGTTAAAGTTTCAAATCAGAAAGAGGAAAATTTCCTCAAACATCACATGTTCTTTTATTCAAGGAGAGGACTTTGTAACATAGGCAGGTATATTAATTTGATGTGATGTGGTGTTATTAAAAGCCAAGGATTAATACAAAACTAGGAAGCCTTTGCTCCTATGACACAAAATCCTATGACACAGTATCCTATGGATTCTGATGCTCAGTATTATGCTGGGTGAAAGCAGCAAACTCTGCTTGGCAGCAGCACTCCTTTACAACTCTTCTCTTGAGCCATGGAGAAACTCACTCTCTTTAATATAACTTCATGTTTTGCTAAATGTGATTGAAATTCTTCCTCGAGCTAAAAAAATACTAAGCAGAGCCTAACAGACAGTACAATTGAAAACAAAAAAACACCAAACATGTTAAGGAAACTAAATCAAGCAAATAATAGCCCTGAGGAAGAGAAGATCCAAAATATAAAATAATTTTTAAAGTAAATAATAATTTTCTTTAAAAAGGCAGTTCTGATTGTTTCAGAAGGTCCTGGAACTACAGCTAAAACAGATTAAAAAGTTATCAATACCATTATACCCAACACAGTACCAGGTATCATTTTAAAGTAATATTGGCAGCTTGCTAAACTCCTTTGAGGAAGAAGACTGCTTGATATTTGGGTATTTTATTGATAACACCTGATACCCATAGTCTTATCTCCACTGAGAGTAGCTTGGGCACTTTTCAATCACATTTTATCATTGAAATACCTGGGTTTTATGTTTTGCTTTCTCTTTGTTTTACAAATGAATCCAAAACATCTTGTGAATAGTTTCATATTTAACATTAAAATCACCTCAATTATCTTGTGGTGGCAGCTGGCCACAATATTGTCTCTCTAACTATACCTGTTGGATGTGTTGTGTGACATTTTCACCCACATTTTTTCCCAGTTAGAGAAATCCACCTTCCCTCACTATTTTAATATCAAACATATATTAACATATATGATCTTTGAGCAAAGAAATAGGACTTGGCCCCTTCTGCAAACTTTTGCTTCATCTTCAAAGTAACAAAACTCCAGTTGATCTATCTACATTGTCCTCACAAGTACAGTCTTTTTCAAACATTTGTACTTAACAGCTCTGAAGAAATGCTACTTTCCTCTTTTCATGGATAGGTACCAAGAGAAAAGGCTGGGAGAGGTGGCTAAAGCCAAGAAACTGTAGCAGAACTGCTCTAACAGCACATGCAGTCTACCCAGTCAACCTTATCTGCTTTTACACATAGGAATGAGTTTAGCCCTTTTATCAAGCGCAATGGCCTAGTGCTGAGAAATGTCACAGGGCCCCACAGACAGTGCAGGCTGAAGTGGTTTTCTATCAATGCCCATTAGAGAACATGCTGACATTTTATGGAGACTATTAGAAACACATGAATTGTGAACACTAAATGTCAACTGAGTCATTAAGGAAGAGTTCCTATATTGGCTTAGGAGAGGTAAGCAAAGAAGTTTGTGCTTTTTTTGTCTCTCGATCTCGAGACTGGTTGTCTTCTAAACAAGCATGCTAAGTACAGGTTATCTGTTTTCTTTCAATGTGGAAAACCCAAAATTGAATACAACCATCTTTCAAAAAGCCAAGAATATGAAAAATTCTTCTAGTATGTATAAACATATACTTTACAAATTCTAGTTCATCTACCAAGATCACAGACTGTGAATTTTAAGTAAAATATATATCAACCTAAAATCATTCTAGGAAAATGACATCTTCATTCAGTTTGGGAATTGCTCTCACAGTAATTGCTGACTCTGTGTGAAAAATGATATGCAGATTTTTAGAAGAAAATACATCCATTTTCATTTCTGTGGGAAACAGTTAGAAGTATCTTCATGATTAAACTGAACTTTTATTCATGGCTTTGAGGCTAGAACAGACTACAAAAATTTGATAAGGAAACAGTAAAGTATATTAAAATATATTTTTTAAAAAATAATATTTAATTTACTATATCCATGTCTGAAATAGACCAACAGTATTTAAAGTAGTATTACAGAGTTAAATGCAAAAGGCCACCAATGATAGACTACGCTAACCTAACCATACCTCAGTTATTCGGGCACAATTTTTTTAAGTAACAGATTTTAAATTTTACTTGTGACCTAATGACATTCTCAAAAGTCATAATACTTCTAAGAAACTAATGAAGTGTAGAATTGTGACTGACTTTTGAAGCTTTGTTGCTCAGGGGTTTTAACTGTATTATTGTCAGATAAAAAAGTATTGTAAGTTCAAACAGAACTTCAGCTTGAACTACATGTTGAAGTTATTTACACACATCTGCTAACAATTTTTTATTGGCTGTAACTTTCTTCCCAGAGAAAATGATTGAGAACATGATTTTATCTGGGACATATTCTTCCCCAAGCCAAAGAAAAAGCAGTAAACTTGTGATCTAAACTTGATTTACTGGCGGAACTTGTTATTGTCTGAGAGGTGGCACGGGTTCATTAAAATCTGTATTGAATAAAGCATGGCACAGAAGGTACCAAAACCTCACAAAGATAAAATATTAACTCACATGAGCAGGCATGTTGCAAATTTGTAGAACAAAGTCAGCAGGAAATAGTGGAAGAATACTCTTCAGATAAATTCTGAGCCTACAGCTGTGTAGGAAAAGGGGGTTATATAGAAAAGTACAGAATTACACATTGCAGGTATGTTGAAAAAAGCAGCCATTCAGTACTGAGAAGTACTTAAGCTGCAGCAGACCAAAAGAAAACCCCAACCATAAAGGCAACAGCACTGCCATTAGAGCACAAAATGGACAGAAGCTCACCAAAAGGTTTCAATCAAATCCTGATTTATACATCAGTGCAGTGTCCACAGAAGCCTAGGTGAATGCAGAATGCATCACTTTTATCAAAACCTCAAACTGATTTTTCTACTGCATACAATTTGCCTCTCTTTTTACAAGGTACATAGGCAGCTATTGGGTAAGGCTGAGTTCCAAAAGCAAAGATGACTCATGAGGAGCATTTGCTTTAACTAAGAAGAAGTTATGGCCTGAAAAAATAGGAAAGGAAAAATTTAATATCATTATGTCTTGTGATCCTAAAGGTGCAGATGGTGGCATAGGTAACAAAGAGGACAGTTTTTTAACTAGGTGAGTTACACTCAGGTGTTGCTTCATTAGTTTGATTACAAGGCCAGACATTACACCAGCATCAGGTTGATGTTTTATGTGTTTTATAGAATGGCTTAACTGCAAACAAAGGAATTTACAATTCAATTACCTTCAAATAAAAGAATTTATAAAACATGGGCAAGCCATATTTTTCTGAATTATTGCTTTTCTCTCCCTAACACACAGCATAGGGAAATGATATTCAAAACATCTACAGTACTTAATGAACCAATATCAAACTGTAAAAGCAATAAAAAGAAATCAAAGTCAGCATTGTCCTAAAGTTCCAAAGTCACACTTTTTCCCACAATTTTGCCTTAGCAAGATTATCTATGGAGTTCCTGGGTTAAGTTTCTCTGTTAAGTATTCATGTTCTTTGTGTCTTATTGTTTATTAATAAATTCTAACAGACTCAGTGCAGCCAATTTTTAGTGCACTTGAAGTGCTAGAATTAGTTCGGTTTCTATAAATTTTTATTGCAAACTCTTCAGAAGTTATAGTCTTTTGATGTCTTGAGTTCCTTTAACTAGAATTTATGCATAGAATTTGGGAGAAAGGGAGGGTGCATTATGAGCAAACTATACCTATATTGTTTTCACCGGTGTATGAACCTTGTAACACTGTGCAGCCTTTCTCTGAAAGTTGGAAGTCTACAGGGAAGTTCAGACTTAAAACACTACCTTTAGAAAGAGAAAGAAGCAAATTGGAGGAAGATGTAAAAATTTATGTAGGGGATAGCTGGAATGAATTCCCTGCCCTGTGAAATATGTTGGTCCTGCAGCCAGTGAGATGCAGCAACCACGTTAACACCTCTGCTGGGGAAACTGATAAACAGGGCAGATCCATTTAACTTTTGCACTCTCTGTGCAGTGACACATAATCACATAATCACATCTTAGTTCTCCTCCCATAGCTAAAATTTCCTCTTTACAAAATGCGAGAGACAAAAGAAATAAAAGGAGAGAACATCAGATCAAGGGAACAACAGGCACCTGATTCAGAAGAGTGAATTCACCACATACTCCAAGGCAGTAATATCAGCGTATGAATTCCACCATATTTTTTGAGCTCCCTATGGTCACAAATGCCACATCCCTTTCATTAACTTCATGTGATCTCCTTCCCTAGTCTAGCTACAATGCTGAAGGTTGCTCCAGAAATGCATCAATATCACAGAACCACTACATCTACTGAGGCAATTTAAACTACTTCAGGTGCAGCCAAATAGAGCTCACACATCCCCAGACCATCAGGTGGTCACTCAGCATGCATTGAACAGAGCAGAGGGAGGCTCTCTCCACTTGGGCAGACCACCATATGCAGGATGCCAGCCCTGAAGGAGGCAGCTTTAACTTCTCAGCCGTGTGTTTTACACACTGGCTGATTTGGCTGGGGCTGAAAGAAAATATCAACTGCTTGCAAAGGCAACCAAACCAGCTGTGAGCAGCTCTGCTTTTCATTAGTGGAAAAAGAGCCTCTAAATGTAATAGGACAACCACTAGCTTTTGGAAACTTCTATAAATAATGCATACAAATAATATGCCATAAATGTAAATTACATTGCTTCTTGGGGTGAAGCTGGAGTTGATTTTACTTATTACTCATCAACTGCCAAGTCCAATGTTTATTAGGAACTTTGGATGGGGATTTGTAAAGCAGGCAGTGTTTATTATCTTAGGCACTGAAAGACATTTACTGACATCTCCTTCTGGTTTTTGATTCAAGAGGTGGGTTCTGTCCGTGCGAGTTTATGTTAATACCTACAAGATTAAAATTCAATGCAATTAGCTGCTTTTGCCTTTTTATTATTCTGTATTTCTGCCATCCCATGTCTGGATTCTGTAACATAATCTGACTGAAGGAGGAGTGTATAAAAATGCCATGGTGAGTTTTAGAGAAAATATAGACAGGGCTAAATATAAAAGCCAAACTCACAGGCAAGGGACAAATACTATGTATGAATGTATGAATTAAGTCTCTCCAGAGTCCATCATGTGCCTATTTTTATCATGAATGCTTCCAGTGATCTAACAATCATTTTCAAGAATGCTCTGAGATTTTTTCAGCCCTTCCTGTACGATCACTGCTAGGCAGTAATGATACAAAATTGCTGCCCTTCTTCTAAGTGCTGTTGCCTCTAATCTCTCCCTCACCAGATTGTCTATGTTCACCTGCCAAAGAAGAACTAAAATCAGGGCTTTTAGTTTTGATACTGAACAGTACATCTGAATGATGTGTTTTCTTTTAAGATTCTAAGCAATACTTTAAAGCTTTTACCAGCATCTTTCAGCTATTGAGGTTAGATGAAAAGAAGATACTGAGCCATGACTATGCAAATATGTCAATTGACTCATGGCCTCATAATAACTTCCACTGTTAAAATGTCCAGGTGTCATAAAAGTGTGCACTATTATATGCACAATGCAAGCCATAAACTGTTGAATTGATTTGTTACAATAAAGGCCCTCAAGCCCAAAGCCTAAAAAATATCCAACATCAAAAGGTATGACAGAATGAAAAGCCAGCTGGTATTATATATCTCATTATATCTGACTTTTGCCATAAACACATCTGTGAGAGACAGATATTGCATTGAGACACTTATCTGTACTTGCTATGTATAAATATTGGTGTTTGCTCATTGAAAAAATGCTAATTAAAACAGATTAATTTAAAAAAAAACATATAAGAGTAATCTATTCTGCTTAATCTCCAGGTGTAATGTGGGGACTAAATCTTAGCATCTTCATGAATAAGTTCTTATTAAAAATTTAATTGGTACTTGAAGTCAGAATATATGAAGACAGGTAGCATTGAAGATCAGTAGAATAATATGTCTGCCTACATAAGAGCTGGGACCTCTCAACTACCTTTAGCTAGAGGTAGTTAGCTAAATAGTCAGGGGAGGACTTGCCTGTGGCACTCAGTTAGGGTTCCTCTGCAATCAATGTGTAGAGATGAGCAGCTTGCCTCCCATATATTAAATACCACCTATCTCTGTTTAAGATTGATGTTCCCTTAAGGAAATTGTTTCTGTCCAATAACACAGACCAGATTATTATCTTAAACTAGACCCTTAACCTTACATAGCTATAACATGTGAGTTGAGTTGTATGCTGGGTGACAAAACTTGATCAGATAGGATCTCTTTTGGGAATCACCTACCTCCCCACTTATTGTGCAGTGAACAAGACATATTGTATTAGGGCAGATGATTCATTTGGCACCTAAAAAAGTTTCTCAGGTCATAAAGTTTAACCTCAAACAAATTTTTTACAGCAGCCAAACCACATTCAAATGCATACTGGCTGTGCTGCATTTCTTATGCTCTGGTGAGCATAGCTCTATTTCAATTTCATTGATAGTTCAGCTAGATTCTCCCCTTCTGAGGCTGTTGAAAAACAGGCATATCAGTGGTATTTTTCTTAGTATTTTATCTTCAAAATTGTTTCCTGTGTTAGTTTCAATTTACAAAAAAAGATTTTAAAACATATCCCAGCACATTAGTGGCAGACTGTCTGATTTAATGACTTTTAAAGCATAATATTAAAACTACATCACTCAGGACTCTGTTTCTCACAAATGTTCTTTGACAGCATGTGTACACTCATTTCCAGCACAGAATATAACTTAATATATAATTGGCATACTATCTCTTTTGGAAGGTCATATTAAGAAGTTTACTTGGGTCTGTCCCTTCCCTTTTCTTCTTTCCAGCATTATGTACTCTTTTTTCCATTTACAAAGTGAAAGATGCACACTATTTTGTGTTTACACTTACCACTGTATGTGGCAAGACTGCAATTCACTTGATTACATGTAGATACCTACACTTTAATTAATCAGTTCTAGTTCTGATCAAGAAAAAAGAATAGATACTGTTAGTGCACAATTGTTTACAAAATGCTTGTTTTCCATTTACTGGAATGAAAATTCAGGATGATGAGCTCAAAAACAGATCCCTACTCTATAGATCACTGTATCTGCTGAGGTGGACCTTACATGCAATAACTTTTTAGAGTAAAGAAATCTTCTCTCTGCCTTTGAGTGCCACATAAAATTCAAAATAATATTAGCCCTGGCATTATGTGTTAATCCTGGAAGGCAGCTGATCCCCACACAGTTGCTTGCTTACTCTCATCTGTGAGCTGGGAAAAAGAATCAGAGGTGTACAAGGGAAAAAACTCATGAGCTGAGAGAGAGACATTTTAACAGGTAACCCAAAAGCTATATTCAAGCAAAGCAAAAAATAAAAATAAAAATAAAAATAAAAATTCATTCACTACTTTTTATCAGTGGGCAGGTGTTCATCTATCTCCAGGAAAGTAGGGTGTCATCACAGGTAACAATGCCCTGGGAACACAGCCAAATTTTTAATGTCCCCTCTTCCTCCTTGTTCCTAGAGCTCTTATTGATTCAGTCAGTAGAGCTCAGCTGTCCTGGCTGTGCCTCCTCCCAACCTTTTGTGCACGCCCAGCCTACTGACTGGTGGGGTAGGGTGAGAAGCATAAAAGGACTTGAAACTGGAAGCACTGATCAGCAAAACGTAGCCCCATGTGAGCTACTGTGAAGAAAAATAACTCTATTCAAGCCCAAATCAGTACACCTAATTGTCTTTATTAGGCTAAACTCTTCCAGTCACTCAGCTACCTAATGCACTAATCAGGGGGGATTTCTTCTTTCTTAGTACATAATAAGCACAATGGTCACTACTCTTCAGAGTCAGCAAAAATACTAATTGCAACTTTCAAGAAAAATAAACAACAAATTTGTATTCTCTTACATTCCCTGCCACTCTTTTTTATTTTTTTCTTACATTTCCCATTTTTAAGGAGGATAAAGAAGAAAAATATGTTAAGAATGTGGGGGGGGGGGAAAGGAAAAACCCCCGATGTTTCTAGAAAATATTAAAATGAAGTGCTGTTCTTTCACCATGAAGAACTACCATATTTTGTCTGGTTAGTTTTCATTTCAGCTTTACTTGTTTGCCCTTAGCTTCAGTTAAAGCCAGCTCCCCAAATGGTTACTTAATGATTGCTGTACTTAATAAATTAAGAAGCATGATTGGGAAGTAAGACAGATGAACAGATTGAATGTTACACCCAGTTTCATTTGGAGCTCCACTAGAACTCTTAAACCCTCATGTGAATCCTCTAGTTTCTGTTTTGAATCTTACTTTGTGGTTAGAACTAAATGTCTTTTAACTGACTACATTGAAATCTGAATTAAATTAGGATTGGTAAAATACATTACTTAACTGATAACTAATCCAGAATATTTATGAATTATTTTCAACAATTTTTATTCCTTTTTTCCAAGGAAAATCTCAACCATCTCTCTTGAGTAATTTATGCAATATTCACGTCAATTACTCAAAGAATTTAAAAAGTTTATTTATTTGAAAGGTATATATCATGGTGAGTTATAGTTCACCATATTTTTTTCTCTGAAATAATATTTTGGAAAGCAGGGTAAAAATTTTTTATATATTTATCAAATTATATTTGCTTAGTTTCAGGCACCAAACAGGGGATGAGGACAGCTTACTGTAATTTTCTACACTTGGCTGCGAAAGAAACCTATAGGTCATCTAATCCTGTTATCTGATTATTTTTCTGTCAATGTGCTCCTTGTGGATTCTCAAATACAATCTATATGGAAGCACTTTAGCATAGTCCTTTCACTACACAATTGCAGAGATACCGTCATTCCTGTGTACTTGATGTTATTCTAAAATCACAAGTAGTGCACTTCAGTCCAGCTTCAATGTCAGACCATAAGGTTCTCTGGTTGTTACTCCTGTTGCATTGTACTTTTATTCTCTTTAAATTCACAATTAAGTGAATTTCAGCTCTATATATACAAAAATACATGCATACTTCTTTTTTTAAAGCCTTTTACTTAAATAATTCAGTGGGTGTATTTTTTGAGTCTGCATATTGAACCGTTAGCATTAAGTGTATGCATCATGCTTCAGTCTGCATTAGATAAGATATGTTATGAATGAAGGCAGTAGATTTTATGTTCAGAGCATCAGTAGCATCTGACTTTAAGTTACGTCAGAAATAAGAAATCAATAGCATCCCAAGTTATTTTTCTATAAAAAGCTAAACTACACAAACTTTTTTTCTCAGTAGTGAAAACTTGCATTTTCACATTCTATTTTTACTTTTCTAAGACTCATACATTGAAGCACTCCAATTCAAACTAATTATCTTCTCAGACCATTCATGGAAGAACATGTTTCCACTAATTTTCCACTGAATCTTGATTGTCCACTGAATCTTGACAAAGTGCACAGGTATGGAAACACAGAAACATGGTGCTTCCTGGCTAGGAGTGGCTTGGCTGTTGTAGATGCAGAGGCACTCCTTGCCTGCGACCTCACCAATGAGAGACATCTTAGGGAAAGGGCATGGGGTTTGGGTCTTAGCACCTCCTCCTGATGACTATAGATCACTTCTGAACACTTCAAGCTGTGTTACTGAGGGCCAAAAGCCAGATAGATTTGGTAGTAATTTTATTCCTGCCTGAGGAATTATCCCATAATACATCATTTGAATTTTCTTGTTTTCATTAGACAGAGAAGGGACTGCTGTCTTTCTTGTTTGTAATGTCTTTTAGTCTGTAGTTAAGTGATACAAGGGACAAAACAAGGGGAATAACTAATTCATTACTTCATAGTATAGCAGTGTTTGGCTATACTAACCTCATATAAACATGCTGAATAATACTGGATCTCTAAATTAAGCTAGATTTGGTTGTAATCTTGCCAGAGGGAAAAAGGGGCAGGATTTATTTTTTTATAAAAATAGATGAAGAGTGGGCACTCCATATATCGAGCTGCATTACTTTCTTGATCTAAAGAAGGATAAAGAAGTCAAGATAAACATTTCAAGACCATTCAGGTGTTTTCTGGAAAGGAGTTTTCTTTAACTCATGTTAAAGAAAATTGTGTCCCAGACTTAGTGCTAACTGCATGATAGTATTCAAAAAGTGTCATTAGGAGGGACAGAAATGAAGCTGAAGCAAGATGTCAAAGAAAATTAAATTAAATACTTATATTATCTTCACAGAATGTTACTGTGTTGTAGCTTCTTATGAAATTATGATTACTTCCATCAGATATGTGGCAGCTCACTCCTGTGTCACTATTCGGTGATGTTCTGGAGGATGCTGACAGCTGCATGTTAGAGCAGAGGTACAAAACCTGGGCTGTCAGTGATAAAGTAGACCATAATTATGCCAGTGATGCTATTTGTATGTATGTCATGTAACTTGTATATATGCTCTATTGAATGCTTTACTTTCACTTATCTGTGCATGTCAGTGATGTGGACTGACAGATCTGCTATCTGCTGTCAGCTCTTCATCTGAAGCACAGATAATGCATTTTGCCATCCCAGTGAACACTCCATCTCTTTTCCAACTATTACATCTTATGTATTAATTCTTAATAACCATTTTGCAGAACACCAATTCTTTCCTCTTCAATAAAAAGAGGCAACAGATTGACTTACCAGGAAGATATTTTCATTAGAGCAAGGATGACTACAAATCATCTTTTCAAGAGACTGGAGACTGTTAGGATCTTTTAGTGCAAATGCCAGGAACTTTTAAAATCTTTTATCCTCTGGGGTAGGTAGGCAGCAAGATCTACAGATCTTAGTGTGTGTGTGTGTGTGTGTGTTTATTTTAAACTGTACATATACCAGTATGAGGCAGTACAATCTCGAACTGTTAGTACCGAACAATTGTTGATGGAACAATTCGACCATAAGCCCTGGGCTATGTGCAAGGACAGTGCTGCTTAAAGCATATTTTGTAACCACAAGGAACAGCACGTTAGAACACTCAAAGGTTAAGGAGTAAGCAAGACAATTAGATTAAGGGACTCGGCACGATAACAACATCCACGAAGAAGCTCGAATGTGTGAAAGATAAGCTTTGTTAGTTAATTGTTGCTAAATGCTTTGTAGCCAATCAAGTTAAAACGTGTGTAACGAGATGTAGAAATC
This sequence comes from Calypte anna, assembly GCF_003957555.1. Classification (NCBI taxonomy): domain Eukaryota; kingdom Metazoa; phylum Chordata; class Aves; order Apodiformes; family Trochilidae; genus Calypte; species Calypte anna. The sequence goes on along the minus strand of NC_044246.1, from coordinate 101,905,548 downwards.
ACCAATCAGCAATATGTATACGTGGCACTAGCCCTTAGATTAGTGTATAAATATTGCCTTCTGATTCAATAAAGTTGGACATTTGTTTGCATCAAACTGAGTCTCCGTCTCGCATCTGTTTGCATCAAACACCCACTGCGACAAATGGTGACCCCGACGTGATACGGGCTAAAGACTGTAAATAAAAATTAAAAAATTGCTAAAGATTATTAAAGAAAAAAGAAGATTGAAGATTATCCGGTCGCAGGTCTCCAAGAACTCGAGAGTGAAGAAAAAGGCTGAAAGGAAGCCAGTAATTGTGGTGCGCACCTTCATCACCTCCTCGCGATTGGCAGGTGAGCTTGGAGAAACTTTTTGTTATGGGTTCAAATATTTTAAAAGAAGAACGAGACGTTTATTATACTTTAAAGACTTTACTTAATAAGGATAAAAAAGTTATATCCGGCCATGATCTAAAACTGCTTTTAAAATGGACTCGTGAGCATTTTTCTGACATCAATTCAGTCTCTATTTATGACCCTACATTTTGGGACGAGGTCGGAGTTAAATTATGGGATGCCACTACACGGGGCAATAATGAAACCACCAAACCCTTAGCACCTTGGCGAACACTTTTTGAAACTTTAAAAGGAAAAGAGTCTACTACTTCATCTGCCCCCCCTTCTGCCCCCCTGCTGCCAACCACTGCTGCTATGGTGAATGTGGATTTGGACCCAGAACCCTTTGACCCTGGGGGCTGGATGAAAACTAAAATGGGACTGAGAAGCAAAACCAAAAGCAACCGAAAACACCACCAGAATCATCGGAGTTCACAGAGGGAGAGAAGCCGGAGAACACAGGCGAGGAATCTTGGAATGCAGACTCCCTCCCTCATGCCTGCCTACCGCGGCTCCCGACTGCTCTGCCACCTTTCCACCTCGGAAGCCTGATTTATCTTCTTGACCACAGTTGCCATCAATTAATCCTCTGCTTCACCTGTCAACACCATCAGTGCCTGCTATAGAGCAACAGCCAAGGAAGGAACTGGGACTCGGAGACAAGCAACTAAGGAAACTGCTGAAGAAGCTGACAGAACTGGAAACCAAGGATGAGTATACCCCTGAAAAAACTCTAGTTTTTGCTCCAGGGAACATCCCAAACAAGGGAGCACTAATCCATTTTTACCCCCTGATCTGTTCCCTATTCCTGCTCCTATTTCCCTTAACCCTTTAACACCCACTGCTCTACCTCTTCCAGATCCAGCATGGGGAGGGGAGGGTAGTGGGGGAGGTGGTAATGTGTATCCAGTAACTAGATGGAAGGGAATTATTCAAAATGCTATAGTTGAAGGAGAAATGGTTCCCAATATGAGTCCGATGGTTTTCCAGTGATTGTGGGACCAGGAGGAGGAGGTCAATGGGTTGCATTAGATTGGAAAATGGTAAAAGAAGCCAAAGTTGTCATTGCGCAGTACAGTTTGAAATCGGCTTGAGTCATCTCATTTGCAACATTCTTTTTACTGCTCAATTGTTGATGCCATACGACAAAAAAATGCTCATTAATACTCTATTAATTCCTTCTCAATAATTGCAATATAGTTCTCAATATTGATGCATATTGTGGTGCATGGTACACTGGTGTTTCATACAGAGATAAAAAACTTGGTTGGTAATTATACTTGCAGTTTTGGTTTAGGAAATTGTACCATTTCATTTTGTTTCAGGGTGACTTTACCAGATTTTAGTAGCAATATCATTTCATTTTTTAATCTTCTAGTGGTGGTTGTTAGTTTTTCTTATATATTGGTGAGAAGTAAGACAAAAAACACAGTTATGAGAATGAGTATTCCTTTTTGGAGGCTGGAAGTTGCTGTGGAGAGCAAGAGTTGCTCCTGGTACGGAGAGCACTCCCACTCCTGCCTCCGCAGCCGCTTCTCGCCCCCCCCCCCGCACACACTGCTGCTGCTCAGAAAACGAGCCCACCATACCTCTAAAAATGTATCTAAATCCACCAACAAACTTTTATTGCTTTCCCCGGGTTTGTTTTTTTTTATAGACCATGGCCTGAAAGTTGCTGAGGAGAATGAGAACTGCTCCTCGTACAGAGAACACAGAGTAAAAAAAAAAAAAAAAAAGAAAAAAAAATGAAAAAGAAAAAGAAAAAAAAAAAGAAAGAAAAAAAAAAAGAAGAAAAAAAAAAAAAGAGTGTGTATGCCTTTGCTATTTAAAGGCTTGGAATTTTGTCTGTAAATAATTTTATTTGGCTTTTTAGGTTTTAATTTGGCAACCATGGAGGAAACTAGGACTCCACCGTGCTGTGATCCGGGAGGGGTCTGGGGACGCTTTTGGGGCCCCCCGACCAATTTTTGTCGGATAAGCCTCCTCTACCCCCTTGGTTCTATGCGCCAGTGGACATCTGAACTTCCTCATACTAAAAAGTTGTTTAAGTCCTTCCACTGCAGTGTGAAATGTACTTTTCGTGTTGTATTGATAACAGGCATTTGTTAATGTTGTAATTCATGTGATCGTTTGTATGTTGACTAGGGGATCCCTCGTTTATGTGTTGATTGTTGATTGTGCTGTTCTGTTGTACTGCTCTTTTTATTGTTAGCTTTTAGGTCATATTTGTGAAGATTTTAATGGAATGTGTTGTATGAATCTTTCTGATCACTCTCAATCTATACATGCTGCAATGCAATCACTTAAAGAAGGGGTTGCACATTTGCAATCACAAGATAATTAAGGACTGGTTTGATAAACTTTTTTCAGGATGGGGTCTAACGGGACGGTTGCGAAGTTTAGTTAAGACTGTTTGTTATGCTTTACTTGCTTTCTTGCTTTTGCTAACATTGCTACCTTGTATCTTCCAATGTTTTCAACGGATGCTCAACCGTGCCATGAAAAGAGTTTATCTTGTTCAGTCAGAAGGGGGAATTGAGGCAGTACAATCTCGAACTGTTAGTACCGAACAATTGTTGATGGAACAATTCGACCATAAGCCCTGGGCTATGTGCAAGGACAGTGCTGCTTAAAGCATATTTTGTAACCACAAGGAACAGCACGTTAGAACACTCAAAGGTTAAGGAGTAAGCAAGACAATTAGATTAAGGGACTCGGCACGATAACAACATCCACGAAGAAGCTCGAATGTGTGAAAGATAAGCTTTGTTAGTTAATTGTTGCTAAATGCTTTGTAGCCAATCAAGTTAAAACGTGTGTAACGAGATGTAGAAATCACCAATCAGCAATATGTATACGTGGCACTAGCTCTTAGATTAGTGTATAAATATTGCCTTCTGATTCAATAAAGTTGGACATTTGTTTGCATCAAACTGAGTCTCCGTCTCGCATCTGTTTGCATCAAACACCCACTGCGACACCAGTATTACACTGCTTAGGTTTTCCTCCTCTGATGACAAGATGAAATAAAAAAAAGAATGTCAACGATCTTTTAATTATCAACTCACATACTGATGTTGGAATTACTACAGTGATATATATAAGCATATAAGAATATTACAGAATCCAAAAGGGAAAAACTAATTTTACTCATCAGCCCAAATATAGTGATTTTTTTCCATAAAATAATTTATATTGATGTTTCTTCAATTTATATCTTTATTATAGCTTTCTATATTATTGTAGTGCTCTGTACAGATCAGTAAGTAGAGCAATATGTTGATCATAATTCAAAAACACTAATAATGAATACTAAATTAATATAAGAAGCTTATTGTGTTACTGATGATAAATTACACATAATGTAAATACATGAACAAAAGTTTTGAACTTAAATTGCACTTCATAAGCAATATTTGAGTCTTAGTGAAAGGAAAGAGTTTTGAGATTTGTACTTATGAAGTTTAGCTCAAGGATGACAAAAAGTCATGAAAATAACTATGGAGTTTTATATCAGCTCATAACTGCACTACAATAAAACTTTTTAGGTTGCTTAGTGTTATACACTTGAAGCAAGATACTAAATGTGGTTTAAGTGTGGTGAGATCTCTTTCAAAAAAATTTAAACTCTCATAAGGTTGTGATTTATTTTTTCTTAAGTTGTGACTTAAACCACACCAGTTCAGCCAAATCTGAAGAAAATGAAGAATGGCACAATTTGGGCCTATATAAATCAGATAGCAATCATTACTTCTACGCTGTAAATTTAAATAGATTTTTCTCTGCAAACTTTTAATCTACATTAGTTTCTATGAAAGATGCGCCCGAGAAATGTAGCTTTTATGTGGATTTGGACAAAATTTCCCCTAAATTTTAAGACAGACACCTGTGCATGAGATTGGACTGATTTTTTATGCAACTTCTGAACTACCCGCTTTTACAGCCTTTTAGTTTATTGCTTTGTTACTGTACAACCCCACTTACAAAATGTTGCTTTTGTTTTGACATTTTGTAGAGTCTCATTGTGCCACAGAAAGGATTTTGTGTTTTCTTTTGTCCCTACTCCAGCCTCTGAGCTACGGGAGGTTTGATAGCTACGCCTTATCAAGAAGTTCTTACATAATTGGTGTTTCCACTTTGGTCTTCACATCTGCACCTGTCTATGTTTCCACAAGAGGTTTCTACTCTTGTAATATTCTTCTTTAATAAGATTAAGAAGTAATAAGGACAACTCCAGATTCTGCTGGTTTTGATGTCTTCTCACTGGCTTCTTTCCTACGTATCAGATTTCATTCTTTCATAAATGTAATCCTCTTGCTGTCCTCTCAAATGATGCAATGACTGAGTGATCTGCAGTAAGTATTCTAGGTTGCTTACCTCATCTGTTGATATTTTGTCTGTAACACCAGTAAGGTGAATTCATTCCTTTGTATAATTCTTTTGCCATGATTAATAGAAAAATGTTAAGGAGTCTCTGATTCTCAGGTAGTTTGAACTGCTGATAGTGAAAATATCCTTAGAGCCCCTTTTTAGGCAAAGAGGTCAGAGTGTAACTGATGCATATGGCTGAACTTAACTTTTGTAAACAGCTATTTCAAGGAAGTTCAGAAGTACAAAGACTCTTGAAAGTAAGTACTATTTGATTTCTGAATGTCAAAACCAGAAGAAACTTCTCTGTTTATAGCTTAGAGGTGTTTAGAAATAAAGTTAAGATCCAGTAAATATTTCCTTTTAGACCTGGATAGTATAATTTTCAGAGTGCTCAAGTGGGCCTTCATAATCACAATGTGAATCACCTGAGCTCCAGGAACATAATATTCAGTCCTGAATCTCTGAACACTCCTTCTCTGTTGCCTAATACAAAAGATTTGCTAATACTTTCCTGTTTTGTATATATTTTACAACATCTTATGCTTGACAACACATGGTTTAATATGGCAAGGCTTTGGTAGTAAGAGGTGCTGCATGAGTGGTTTCTGGGAGAAGAAACCAGAAGCTGCTCCCATCTCAGTCAGACAGTTTCATACAGCTCCAAAAGGGATATGGTGCTGGCCAAAGCTAAGCCCAACAGAGATGTCATAATATATTTATGAAATTATAAAAAAAGACTGCGCACCAGCTGTGAGAGAGAAGAGTGAGAATATGTGAGGAAAACAATCCTGCTAACACCAAGCTCATTGAAGAAGAAGGTGGTGCTCTAGGTATCAGAGCAGATATTCCTCTACAGGCCATGGTCAAGACCACGGTGGTGCAAACTGTACCCCTGCAGCCAATGGAGGTAACAGTAGAGCAGATATACACCTGCAGCCTGTGGAGGAACCTATGCTGGACTAAATGGATGTGCTTTGAAGGAAGCAGCATGGTGACTCCATGCTGGAACAGACTCCTGACAGCACCTGTGGCCATGGAGAGAAGTCTCTGACAGAGCAAGTTTTCCAGCAGGACATATGACCCATAGGACACCCAAGCTGGAGCATTTTATTCCTGAAGAAAGGATCCATGAGGGCGTAGTTCTTGAAGAGGTCCAGCTTGTGGGAAAGACTTGGGTTGGAGCAATCAATGAAGTGCTATGCTGTGGGAGGAACTCTGCTGTGGAGCAGGGGAAGAGTGTGAGGAGGAAGGAGAGGCACAAACAACACATGAGAAACTGACCACAACCACCTTTCCCTATCCCACTGCATTGCTCAGGGGAGGAGGTAGGAGAATTGAGAGTGAAAGCGAGCCTGGGAAGAAGACTAGGTAGTGGGGGAAGGTGTTTTGTATATATATTTACATATATATATATATATATATATATTATAGTGCTGAATCTCTTGCTGATGGAATTTTAAATTATACTCAGAATATATGGGAAAAACAAATTTGTTTTCTCACCAACTGCTAAAAGCAAGGTACCTTTGAAAGAATGTCCAAGTACAGTGAATTTCAAGGAGGAAATTTAGCCAGAGGCTTATACTGTAAAGATATTTTTAGCATGGAGTAATCTTAGCATCTCTGTGAGGCCTATTGAGAGTGTATCAGTCCTTTATATACTATTAGTAAGAAATGTGGATATCTTTGGATTTTCAGAAACTCTGGTAACTGCTTAAAGTCAGATTTACTGTTGTGTTTTAAATGTATCTATAATTACTATGCTAATTACCAAGTCTTGTACAGTTGCTCAAAAATTATAAATATTCATTAGACATAAATTCAAGAGGGAGAGCGGGGGGGGGGGGGGGAAGAACTAAACTAATCTTGTTTTCCTTTTACCCCTTTCTTTATTATAGAAAAAAAATGATAATCTGATATTACAAAGAACTGTCTGTGAGAGATGTTTTCCATTCTGCACTTTAAGGGAATTCCGCTGAACAAAACACTGTTTGCTTCAGAGTTAATGAATGTATCTTAACTGTCTGAGTCTTTGATTTGATCTTAGATGAAGTGCTTGACAGAAACCATAAATCTTCCAAAAGACACTCTAAAGTGACAAGTGTTATTAGGGTTTGGTGGGAAAAAATGCTGTAACTGATGTTTGTTCCCATTTTCATTATCTTAGTCCATAGGGTACATAGCGATTTTGCATTTTACTTCATTACCTTTGCTCACATACAGATTTCTTCTAGCTCAAAACTAATATAGAACAGGAATGAAATGTTAGATACAAAGATGGCTTTTATAGACTATATTCTGATTTCTAATCACAATTTGGAAGAGAAAAATAAATTGGTATAAAGATAAACTGTACCTACTCTAAACACAGAACATTTTACAACCACTAAAAAAAAATACAAACTGAAATAGGTAGATTAATATATCTTGTTTGGTCATCTTTTATACTTGAAATATAAGCAAATGTTTAATTATCATTAGAAAAGTATCTTATGCAGTATTTAAAAATAATACATTCTTGAATCCTTCTTTGTTATTTGTCAAATTTAGTCATGTTAGATCCAAATCTGAAAACTGTAACAAAAGGAAAATGAATATGCAAATATTTTGCCCAATAAGCTTAGAGAAAGGTTTTCCTTTGGCCCAAAGGAATGTGGAAAGGACAGGGACATCAGATATAGGATCTTAAAACATACTGCTTGCCAGAAGATAACTCACCTGTTCTGGACATTGGCAGAGAAATGAAAATATATAACAGAAAATGTGTTCTTCTGCCATTCTGTTTCAGAAATCATCCTGTACTTTTAAAGCTCTAGTGATACCTTATAAAAAACTCCTCCTTACAATCTTAGGTACAAAAGTATTAAAACCTTCTTTGTTCTCTTTACATGTTATTACAAAACTTAAAGGAAATGAGAATAGTACCTGGTTTGTTAATTAGTTTAAAAGATTGAATTTTTATGATGAAAAATGTTATGATTTCTTTTATATATGTAAAAAAAACCTCACAATGTTGTTTAGGTTGTAGAGATCAACCCTCAGAGATTCTGAAGCTTTTTGCACATTCCCAAATTGCTCATGGCTCAGAGAAACCGTAGAAAATTACTACACTACAATTAATCTTCCATTTCCTTTGGCTTAGAGAAAGAAAGGGAAGGTTATCTTCTGCTGATCTTAATCAACAATAAATTAGCTCACCATCAAGGCTATTCTGATCCATCTGTGCTACAATAAAACATAAAGGAGTTGTTAATCTTTCCACTCTGCACACCTAGATGGATATTCAGTCCAAGTCCAAGTAAAATCTTCTTAACAATAGATTCTTACTGTGTTTGCTTTTCTTGCATCCATTACATTTCAAGCCCTAACCTTGGGTTGAACAGAAATTCTTTTCTTTGTGGCCTTTGTATTTATTATCCTAATAATGATAAACTACAGAGATACAATTGTTCAAAAAGCCCTTGGAATTCTGGTAATAACATTCTTCCATTTTTGCAGAACATGTGCATTGTTGTCCTGATATAACTTGAAAAATACATTATTAATAAGACCACACTCATTAGAATTGGAAAGTGAGTGGTGCTACATCTATTGTTTGATAGAGTTACTCAGTGCAAGTATTAAGTACTCAGCTATTGCTTATATTAGACAGAAGCAGCAAATCAAGGTCAAATAGATAAATACCTTCTGTCTCCAAGTTATAGAAGATAATATATAAAAGATTAGAATGCAATTTAATGCAAATGGCAAGTTGAGTTATGAATCATTCTTTAGAAAGTAGAGGTATGAAGAGATGAGACTTGTACTGGAGGTCAGACAGAATGGAATAGTTCCCTGCCTGGTCATAATGCCCCTTCTTCATAGCCATACAGAAACCAAGAACTGCACCACACAAAACCACTACTCTAGTTCCTAGCAGAATTCATGATAGAGCATCATAGTTCAATCTTCTACACACACTTACGGTGTACACTTTTTTTCCCCTCTTGCTTCCATTTTCAGCAGTCTAATTTAGTGTAGCAAAAGTAAAGGGCCATTATATGCATAACATGGAAGCAGATTAAGCAAGATATAAACAATATTATCTTGTCTTAAATCCAAATATAAGCACACTAAAAACCAGCATAACCAGCAGTGGTGTATAATTATTTTATCATATTGTAATACTATTAAATGCAGCTGGTAATTCTAGTGTATAATTATATATATATTTATATAAAAGCAATTTTATATAATAATTTATACATTTTTATTCTTATATGTACTATAACAATAATGCATAATTATTTTATCACATTAATACTATTAATTGCATTTTGTAACACAGCTAAGCATGTATATACAAATATGCACCATAAACCATGTTTTTTTGACACAGCCTCAGTTAATATCCTCATTTCAGCTTTCCTAATTTGGCACATTGTAGTTGTCATCTACATCCAACCTCCTAAACCAAACTCTGACAAAATCCACATACAGGAGTAATACTTTTCTCTCCTATATCAGTTTATGAAAAATAATTCCTTTATTCCACTATTTCATGATATTCCAGACATTTGTCATTGAATGTGATAAGCAAAAGTAGGAATTGTTTGGAAAAAAATATACTTTCAACTTGAGTTCATCTACAGAGTTGCACATACACAGCTTCTATTATCTGCCTCAAAGGACTCAACTTCTTCAGATAATAGCACTGCATCCCATCTGGTCTGTATGAATGTAGGGTCATTGACTTCAAACAAATTTTCCTAGTTTACAGCCACAAAAGATTTTCCTGTCAAGTTAAGAGTATCCATCTTGCTAATGTGTATTGTAGGGATGCTATTGAAAGAGCAAGAGTTCACAGAGGTATGCTACAGAGATACAACAGGGAGGTTAGATTGCTTTGGTAAGCTCCCAGTTAATACCACAATGTCAGCAATCATTGTTTCCAAAATGGTGTAATTATTCCAGAAAATACCAATTCTCCATTTTAAGGCTATAGTTCCACAAAAGTCATCCAAATGTCTTATGCGTATCATGGTTCACAGAGAAGGCGCAAAGCAGAAACATTTCTGAACACTAAAATGTCATTGGTGTATATTTTCTGAACAGATTTGCTTGCCTTAGCAAAATGTAATAGCCAAGCAAAACATTTTGGGCTGTAAGAGTTGATACACTTGAAAGAACTTTTTTAGTTCAGTTTGAATTTTCTGCCTCTGTGATATTTATGCATTGTGCTGCATAGGTGAACAAAAACTCCCAGATGGTGTGAAATGAGAAAGGAGACTGCAAGAGAGGAAAATGCCAAATTGTGAGTTTCCATAGTCCCTTAGAATGACCCGAGCATTTTTTGCAGCAGGCAGGAGCCTTCAGAAAAGAAGAAACTCCTATACTGATCAAAATCTAGCATTATCTTAACAGTGCAGAAGCAAGCTAATTATAAGCAAGTCTGAGATTTTTCTTTGGCTTTTAAAAGTTTTTTAAGCATACTCAAGGCTGTACAATCCAAAAAATGCATACCATAAATTGCCTATTATACCAGCCTTTGAATCCATACAGTGCCTAAGTCAGCATAGCATCTAAATTTTTGTCTTGAGCTTTTCATAGGATCTTTTCAGGTATTCAGATTTCTCTCATAGCCAAAAAGCCCTCGGGGGAATGGCTAACTCCCATCCAAGTTGCTTTATGAAACATCTTGTTGATCTTGGAGCTGTACTGAGAGTTGTGTTTAATATACAACAAGCACAGTGAATTCAGGAACATCAGACTATCCACACCAACATGTGGTCAACAATCTCCCTTTGCACGATAGCTAAGTATTTCAGACTTGGGCTTAACTTTTTCCTCCGACCAAAGACTACAGTTTAATAGCATGGTTAAACTATTAATTTAACAGTGGATTTGGAAGTGTCTTACTAAGATAAACATGGAAACTTATATTTGCTCCTGTTATATAAATTGAACTGAGTTGGTGAATAGCCTGTTGCTCTTTATGACTTCCAATAATATACAGATTGCTGTTATAAATGTTTCAAAACACAGCTCTAGCATTTTTATGGCTAGGAAAACTCACAAATTCTTGCCATTCAGGAAATGTTCAGATACGTGTCACGGTTTAGGTCCAACCAGCCCTCTAACCTCACTTTGGGACAAGGAGGAGAAAACCTACCCATAGGCTCATGAATCAAGACAAGCATAGGGAGGTTTGCATTCTCCATTCACAGTAACAGGTAAAACCAGACAGGTTCAACTTGGGAAGAAAAAAGCCTAATTTTTTCTACAAGAAGAAAGAGAGAACAAGGTCAGATCTTAATACCTTCCCCCTAATCCCTGCCTTCTTCCCAGGCCAGGATAACTTCACAGCTGCCTCCCCCTCAGTGGTACAGGGAGATAAGGAGAGAGGGTTTAGGGTCAGTTCCCCATACAGTGTTTCTGCCACTCTTTCCTCCTCAGGGGATGGGCTCTTCACATTCTTCCCCTTCTCGAATGCGGGTTCCCTCTTATGGGAGAGCATCCCTTATGACTATGACCCCCTCTGACATGAATCCCTCTCACCAGGTGCAGTCCCTCAGGCACAGACTGCTCCAGCCTGGGCTGATCACTGAGTCAGGGTCAGCTTCAGGAACAGTCAACTCCTCTGGCATGGGGTCCTCCACAGCTCCAGATCCACATCTGCCCCTCTCTGTGATCCTGCGCAGGCTGCTTCTTCACATCTGCCCACCTGTAACACTTCAGGGACTACAAATGCACATTTACTCTTCCATAGTCCATCAAGGACCACTGCACCATGCTGCAGGGGGACAGCTGCCATCTCAACAAGAGCTGCAGGGAAGTCTCTGTTAGGTCATCTTATCCCTTCTTTCTTCACTGACCTCTGTGTCTTTTCTCTGTCATCACTCTTTCTCACTTCATTCTTTGCTCTCTTCTGCAAGTCCTTTTTTTATTTTTTGCAGTTTCATTTCAGCTTTTCTTAAATACGTTACTGCAGAGGTACATCCAGCTTCATCAAGACAAGAGGACACGGTCTTAAGTTGTGCCGGGGGAAGTTTAGGTTGGATATTAGAAAGAATTTCTTTACCGAAAGGGTGGTCAGGCATTGGAATGGGCTGCCCAGGGAAGTAGTGGATTCTCCATCTCTGGAGATATTTAAAAAGATACTGGATGTGGCACTCTGTGCCATGGTCTAGTAACTGTAACAGTAGTGGATCAAGGGTTGGACTTGACGATCTCTGAGGTCCCTTCCAACCCAGTCGATTCTATGATTCTATGATTCTATGATTCTATGATTCTATGATTATTTGGATCACATCTCCTCAGTCTGGGGCAGAGGCGAGGCAGGGACTGGAGCTGGGGGAGCTTTCAGCAGCTTCTCACAGGAGCCACACCTGTGGCTCTCCCTCACTTCCAAAACACCACTGCACAAACCCAAGGCACCCTTCATCTCCTTTATTGCTGATAAACCCCACAGTTACGGATCATGGAAGCATGAGGAAATGTCACACATAAGAAGACACAGAATGGACATGATTCAATAGCATGATTTCTGCCTGCCATTAAATCAGCATGCAAAAGTGCTAATAACCAGCAATGCTACAGAGACCCTTAGCTGTCATCTGCTTTGACTCTGCACATAATGTCTTTGTAGCTGCTTCAGAGCATGATTCCTGATGAAATGCCTTTCCACAACAATCTTGAGAAACCATTTAAGCAAGTGTCAGTGGCAAGTTAACAGCCTGTCATTAGTACAGATAGGCTTCAGGACAAAAAACAGGATTTCTTTTGATGAAAGTTTCAGGATCAGTTTAGAAACAGATTTCTAAAGATTGTGCTTTGAAAACACTGAGAAATTGATTAAATACGATTTTATTTTTTTTTAAGTTCTTGATGTTCTTTTATGCTAATCTGGCTCAAAAGTACCTTCTTGATGACCTAATTATTTTTTAAAAACATGCAGTTTTTTGTTTATCCCTCATATTATAAGTTTAATATAGATATAATTTCATGCTTAAAGTACTCAATCATACTGAAACATCACATTGAAATTGTAAAGTGCATAGGAATTAATTTTGCATGTTCTGCTAAGAAATAAAGATATATAAAAAAGACTGGTCTTAGATATCCTAATAATTGTGATGTTCCTCTGAGTATTTTATCTTCTTACATTGTAAGCATTTACCTCCTTGGCATGCAGATTTTACCAAATATTTGCATAGTTTATTTGCGTTCTCTGTTGAAGATTGCCCCCTTTTTTTTTATAATTTCTAAATCCTTTATTCTGATCCATTTTTGATAGTATATTACCTTTTGGGGCACATTCTTTTTTCTGTTGTTTGGATCCTTTATCACCTTGCTTTTTCTACACTGAATCAAATAAACTACTTATTTATTCATGCTGTTAAAGTATTTTCACCCTTCTGTTTTTTTTCCCTTTTTTGTCCCTTCTTGAAGGACATTATATGCCCTTCAAATGTTTTTCTTTCCCTTAAATTTAGTTATTTTATATCTCAATATTTTACTGAGGCACAAACAGCTTCAATTATAATCCTTGAACTTAATTTGATATATCTACAATAAAGACTTTTTTTATGCTTTCAGAACACATATTGTTTAAGATAGATAAGTGCATATTATATTCTTAATGGTTTATTAGATTAGTCTTCTGCATAATATAGAAAAAAACAGTCTCTTGGCAGCTTCGTTTATTTTCATAAATACCACTGTATTTTACTAATAATAGGTTATAAATTATTTTTTCCTAGCATTTTCTCTTCTATCCCACACATACCCTACTGATGCTACTTGGCCATTATTACAGTACTAATGAATATTTAACTTTTTTGACTGCTTCGTGTCATTTTGAAAATATTTGATGAAGAGAGTCAAACATATGAATATGCTGCCAAGAATGGTAGAAACATCTATCAGTATATATTATATTTATGAAATAAAATATTACAAACTCTTCAAAAGGTCTTAATTTATCAATGTAGCCCAGAAAAATTCAAATTAAATCATACAGTTATGTGAAGGTGAGAAATATCCACACATTCTCTCTCCTAAAGTTCTGTGTAAAATGATTGGACTTACAATTTTTGCTTTGTTAAGCTTAAAAGCTGGTGTTCTTTTTATTTTTTATTACTTATGGAATAATCTTATTGCATACCTTTTAAAAGGGTCTATTTAAATATGCAGTGTCTATCATATGAGAGTAGCCATGCAGGAATACTTAGATAAACAGAAAAAAATAAATACTGTGCAAATATTTTCTCTCATCCTTGCTATGACAGTAAGATGGAAGGTGATTTCAGCAAGGTGAAAGTATTGTAATGCAGATTACATTAATTTTTTCCTGTTGGCAACAAGGGAATAGAACATTATGGCAGATCTTACTACATGCATTTCTCAGAACATATAGATTGTTATTTGTTCAGTTTGAGCTGCCTGGTGGGATTAACATACAACAAACCTTTAACTCAGGAGCCAAGTGTTGTGTCTCAACACAACCCTGATGCTTCTGCTCAGTACATTATTCACAGCACCAGGTCAGCTCTTAGCAAAGAGGACTACCTGAAACTGACCTGTCACCTCCCCCTGCCAGAAACTTGTGGGGTTCAGATCATCAGTTTTATAGTCTGACAGAGAGATTGTGATCCTGAAAAGCAGGTTTATTTCAGCTTCTTAGGGGAAGTATATAGAGAAACAAGATAAACCAGGTGCCTCAAGTTGCCAAAGAGTGGGTGTGAGTCCACCTGTGCCTGATTAGGATAGGCCCCCTATTACCAGAGGGCCAATAAAGGTGGGACACACACCCACAGAGGCAGCTCACTCTTGTGTGAGGCAATGGTGAGGCTAGCAGCTTGTTGAGCCTCTGGAGCAAGAAAAGCTCTTCCTGCTACAGAAGTACTGTATCACCCTTATGATATGTCCTAGTGCAGAATAATCCTTACTTAAATGCATATATTTGCCAATGCATGACTGATGTGATCAACTCACAAGTGCAAATTTGCATTACTAGTTTGAAATTCTTTTCGATCATTAAGCCAGACCAGCAGAGCTACATTATTTTTTATGCAAGAATTTGCATCTTGACTATTTGTGTAAAAATACTGAATTGAGACTGATTTATACTTAGTTAAGCCATGACCTGTTTCTGTATTCTCTGTATGTCTTCAAGCATGTGAATCATCACTCGTTTACACTTACTATGAGACATAATGGCAGATTTGTGGTAGGGGTGTCATTGAGAGAAGAATAAACTGGAGAGGCTGAAGGGTTGGTATTTGTGTTTTGTTGGGTTTTTTGTGTTTTTTGTGTTTTTCTCTGGTATTTTGTTTGGCTTTTGTTTGGTTTGGGGCTTTTTTTTCTTTTTTTTTTCTTTAACTTTATGGCAAAGAATGGTTGTTTTTTTGGTAAACAAAAAAAAAAAAGTGGGGAAAAAAGAGCAAGCTAAAATTGGAGCTCTTGCTGTAACATCAACAAAATATCAAAACCAGTAAGCAGACATTGATGTTCTTTGTAAGAGCAACTTTCTTCAGATAATCCTGCAGTAAAAACAATAATAATTATAATAATAATAGTAAAACATCATAGACATTTGGAAATATTGTGTGATTCTGTGAGGATGTGGCTAGGAGGAATCATGTTGTAACTACTGTTACAGGTCTATTAATCTACTTCATGTATGCAAAAATATTTTGGTTTTTTAGCACGGCTTCTTATTGACAGTTGGCCTTACAGCTATGCTTCCTCCTCACATACTCATTCCCACCTTGGTTACAGCCCAAGCTATCCCTGTCCTACTAAAAATCCCAAACAAGATAGATAATTGAAAGGGGGTGAGGTGGGGTGAGGGTGTGGAAACAAAAGGTATTGCAGTAATGATTTCAGAAATCCTTAGGGAAATAACCTTGTTGTATTGCCCATAAAACTTCTATTACATTGTATTTCCCATCTGTTCATTTCTTCGTTTACTTGTTCCTCTTCCTAAAATGTGTTGCTGTCACCTAGTTTCCTAAGGAAAATATACTACATAACAGATTCATCAAACTGGAACATAGAGAAAAAAAAAAAAAAAAAAAAAGAGAATGCTCTTGGAAGGTCCATGAATCAGTCAGTTCTTTCCCAATTTTGCCATAGGATTTATTAATTAATCTAAATCCTGCTTTCTTTACTGCCACCCCAATTAAAAATTAATAATATTTAGCGCCTTGGTGAGAAAAGTGTTGAGAAATTTATTTCTTTGGTATTTGGGAAGTAGTTAAAGAACATCTTTAAACACTAATATTTTGTGGTTGCTCTAAATATTAAGTTAGCACATATACAAGGACACATGCAGTGGTCTTTTAAAACATCGAGACATAATTTAATAGGATAGTGTAAACGTATATTTGGAGCATTGTTGTACAGACCATAATAAAATTGCTTTACTAAAATGGTTTTAATATTTTATGATAATGGCCCACTGAACCTTGTAGGCTAGAAAGAAATAATTAAAAAGAATAATGAAAACCAGCTAAACAAAGATGTATTAGTACTGGAATAGCCACATAGAGATAAGAGAAAGTGCATTTGTACTTAATCTCTGGGGATAAGGCTAGGCATAGTGATTCATGGTTAGAGAATGTGTAGAGAAAACAGTGCCCAACTGACACAAAAAAATCAAATTACATAAGTATAACTCAGAAATACAGGCTATTTTTTATTATTCAATTTTATTATTCAATTTTATTATTCAATAAATATATTTAAACTCAATAATACCAATAGTAAAAAAAGCAGTAAGGATTTTTTCTAACGCATCAGCATGTTAAATATTTCTTTGCTGAGTGTCTCACTGAGTTTTAAAACCAGGTCCTCTGCACCTGTTTATCTGTAAAACACTTGCAACACACTTCTACAATAGCTCTTTTCCCCCTCTTTGTAAAGCACAGATTTGGCATACCCATTTCTAGATCCTGTGGCTATAGCTGTGCTTTTGGATATCCTAGCTCATTATTTCATCCAGTCTCTCCCATATCTTTCTCATAGAAAGAACCCTGAGCAAGCAGTTTGAAGAAAATTTTTACATAAGCCTGACATGGCTCTTATAAAATTCCCCAGTTTATTTATCAGGAGAAAAGACTAAAATAAGTTTTATACTGATGGCAGGCATCAAAGAAGATATCAAAGAGACAGCAGCTCAGCAGAAGTAGGTGATGAGAAGTGCCATGACTGAGGGAAAGATGATAACTTTAACATTATCTCTTTGTTTGGCAGAACGTAACTACACTACTGACTGTACGCTTATGCTGCACAGAGTAATTTATATGTGCCCTGTAAAAAGCACTGCCTGAGATGTTATGAGGAGAGCTACAGCCCTAACTACCTGAACAGGTTTTGGCATCATCTGTGGGATGATAGTCCCTTATGTCCATAATTGTAGGTAATTTCTTCCCTTGGCATATTCCACCAAACCTATTTCCAGAAAACCTGTGCTGCATTCTGGATTGCCACAGCAAGAATGCAACTACTATTCTTAAGTTTTACTTTGAAGCCTAAAAAGAAAATAACCAGGTTTCGCATCCATCATGTTCTTTTTTTCCCCACTTATTTTATTTGAATATCAATTTTTTTTTACCCCCTTTTCACTAAACACTCATTCCTGCTGCCTACCTTTGTGGAAGTCATCCCGCTTCAAAGTACAAGTTAGTGTTCTTCCATGTTTTTACTATTTTACAACTGTTTTTATCATTCCTCATCTCTCTCCCTTTAACCTTCCAGCATCACATTGTCTACCTAGACTGCTTTTCCAAGACATCCAGGAAGATTCTTTGCATTTAATATGCCTGTATGACAGCAGAGAACAACCCTCCTCTCATCTTTGACGATTAGAAGCAACACAATAATCAACTGTACAGCATTCCTTGATATTCTACAATCTTAAGAGCCTTTATAAGGTAGCATTAGTATCAGCTTTGCTAACGAGTGCAAAGCTAACTTGTCTTTTTTTACAAATTGAATAAAGTTTGGCTGAGATAATGGAAATTTTTGAGGTGATGGGGAGCACTGATTTCCTTGCTTAGAATTTTCAAATGCAAGCTACTCCAGTGCAACTTTCTTAGAAACTGGTTACATATAAGATTTTGCCTGGGTGGCTTTTTCTTGGGTTTTTTTTTTGTTGGGTTTTTTTGTTGGGGTTTTTTTTTTTCAGAAAAAACATATCCCTTAGATTTTACTTCCTATCAATGATTTCTCTACAAGTAAATAATACATAATCCATTCAATTATCATCAAAGCTGCTAGCTGGATGTTTGATCATTGAAACCTAAGACTTTACATCTACTTATATGGTACCTGAGTGACAAGGATGAGCAAACGCTTTGTATCTTACTTCTTAGATTACCATACATCATATTACACCAACTTTTAATCTCTAATAAATTGTTCATGGATTGATTAATTTAAAACAGAGATGCACAAGACTTCTTTAATTTAATGAGAAAACATGAAACAATATATTAATAAATTTATTTTCCTATGTGTCAAAGGACTGGAACAATGTTCTTGAGGGACACAAAGAATGAGATAGGAGAGCAGTTTTGTGATACTATATGTAATTCAAGCTTTTGCACTTTAAATAAAAATAATCCTTTAGTGGAGTTGAAGTTTTGGAAACTAAAGTAGTTTCCATGAGCACCAGTGTTAGCTAGGGAGTTAAAAGCTTCATCTATGAGGATGATGAGGTCTAGCAATGGAATCATCACTGCACAGAAAATCTTCCTAGAGTTCTGTATCCATCGTCCACATCACATCAAGCATATCTATAACAGAAATATATTCTCAAATATATTCCTCACAGGTCTTATGACTCTTCCCTGGCAAAGTCATTAATTCTTTTTTATATCAATTCTCATCTGACACTGTCAGGCTTCATACACTTTTCTGTTCTGACCCTCTTGCTGTTTATCTCAACATGGTGTTGCTCCTACTCTTAATTTTGATCCATGTCCAAAGTGTTCTCTGAATTAGCCAAGTAGACATCAGCAGATTCTCTTTCCTGTGTAGTATTTTGGATTTTTTCTGTTCTTAAGGAGTTCTAGCTTTAAATACTCTCTGTGAAATATGCAGGGAAAAAAAAAAAAAAAAAGTGAAAAATTATCAAAATTTGTGTGGCTAAGGGGTGATAGGTTAACTGATTTCTCTCTCCTTGAGACTGACCAGCCCCACATAATGACCAGTCAAATAAATTTGAGAAAGATACACTACAGAATATCAATGAGCAATTTTATTTTGAAAAGATTGTTTTCAATAATAAAGATCAATTAATTTAATTAATAAAGACAATTTTAAACTAAAAATATCTTGTCACCTCGAGAAACTGATGTATTTGTTCTCAATATTTTAAAATTTCTTTGGAATTTAGTTTGGATTTAGTTCTTATCAAAGAAAATTATATTCCCTTATGCTGAATGTGCAGCTGTTTGCTTTATATTTGGTTTCTCTCTCAGCAACTGAAAGCTTTTACCTGCATTAAGTTTTTCTACTGAAAGATAAGGCTGCAGGATGTTGCTTTCCTTATATGATTCTAAGCAGGTACTACAGGAATGAAAGAACTGAAGCACTGTGAAAAAGAACTGATTCAAGCACAGTAGGAAAGGGTAAAGGAAGAAATTACTTATTGGAAAAAGGATGAATCAACTGAAGGGAAAAAATGAAATAAAAAATGATGGTATTTTTCTGGGTTTAGCAATGAATCACTTTTTTCTCACCTTGTTCCTGAAAATTGTTAGGCCTTCCTAACAATTTTTCAGCTTTTTTCTGCTTTTTTTCTGCTTTCGTAGGGATTCTCAAATAGAAGTATCAATGATAGTAGTGGTAACTCCAGAATGTTTATACAAACAATGATGATTTTTACTGAAACTGGCCAGTATTATCTGTTGCTTTCACCAAAGACTTATGTAAAACTGACCTTAGTGCCTTTGAATTGTTGTGCTCTGTGTGCTGTGACACTGCACAGTGCTTCAAAAATCAACTGCAACATCAAATGCAAGGGGAAAAAGGAAAAAAGTATTTTAAAGAAGGTTTCTGTAATTTGTTTAAGAAAAACCCTAAAATCGTGGAAAAGTTTTTATCTTTAGTTTTTTGAAGTGTGCTTTAGAAAATATGTATGATTCCTGGTAGTGACAGTGGAATAAAGTTCTGAATGTGTCCTAGAGTCATCATCACTTCAGGGAATTTTCTCAAGTACAAAAAAAAACCCCAAAAAACCAACTTGCTCTTCAGTAGCACAATATCTTAATTCTCTAACTGAAGTAGACCTACAGACAGAGCAGGAACATTCAATGAGCTGAACAATTTCTTTCTGTAATGTTTAAGTGAATGAGCTTTTGTATAGCACTTCAACTTAGTGAGATAAATGGAAGCTTTTCAGACATCATGGAAGAGAAGGTAAAGGACTGAAGAAACTCATTAAATATATTGACTAGTTTGCAACAGGGAATGATGGACAAGCTTGGAACAGGTGCTGGAACAGAAATCTGCAGTGAAACCTAATTATATTTGACTGTTTTTCTTTTAGACTTCAGGCTCTCTATATTCAAATTCTTTGGATTAGACTGCATCCAATGAGTACAGTTTGTAATATTCCTAGACAAGGCCTATAGCATTTTCAGGAGGGGCTAATCACATTCTCTAGCACCTCATATTGGGTGATAATACAATTTGAGGAAATTGCTTAGTCCTATAGGAACAATAGTACAGTTAGTGCAGTGCCTTCCCCAAGATGCAGGGTCAAATATAATTCTAAAATAAAACATAATATAAAAAATAAATATAATGAAATATAAATCTAGGCAATAAGGTGGTTTTTATTTCTTACTTCATGGTAATGTCTAATCTCCTGATTTCAAAGACAGAAAACAGTCTTTCAGACAGCAATTTAACTGAATTCTACCACAACCAAAGAAGAGGGTGTTTGCATGTTTCCGCAGATAGTCATATAAATATAGCATAAAGAAGAAGTCATCTGTGTTCCAGCTCAGGAGAGTGATTGCATTAATATCCTCATGCTCACATTTAAGACTTTTCCTGACTAAAGATTCTAACAGATGTCTATTCATATAATCAGAAAATCAGAGCAGATTTCAAAGCCCTAAAATTTAGACAGTGCTATATAAGCTGCTATGAGGATGGTTAACTTACCCCAGTAAAATCAGTATTGTAAAACTCATAGGCAATTGAAAAGATTTAATCATATTTGATGTACCTGTACACTAATGGATGTCACTGGTAACACCAAAGTGCTGGATAGTACTTAAACCAATGACCAGTGTCACTGATTGTCCAGAAGTGCTGTTTAAAGCCTAAGATATCTCTCCCATATGTAGCATTGTTTCCAAATGACCAAAATACAATTCCACATTGTTTCAATGAAAACAGGTGTTGAGCCAAATAATGTATTTCTTAGGTCCTTATGGGTAAAAAAATTAGTTTCAGATCCAGACAGAGATAAACAATTCTGTCATCCTATCCTAAGTCTGTTGATCATAATGATACACCATAAGGAAAGCAAGTTATCTGAAATATTACATAACTTTCAAAGTATGAATATGCCTTGCTTCACCCAAGCTCTCTATTCTCTTGGATCCAATAGTCTATGAAGTGGCATCAAATTATGTTATCTGCACAGAAGGATTCCTATCTCAATAGAAAACCTATTGGAAATCGGACAGCTTCATCAGCTCAAGGATATGCACTATAGGAATTAAACATACAGGTGCACAAAGTAGCAATTAGACAATTTTAATGTATTCAGTGAACAAACCATACCCTAATTAAACCTCACCATTTCATTACCAAAAAAAGAAAGATCTTTAGATACAGTAATTTATTGCATCAGGATAATCCCACACCCAATTTAACCATCCATGCATGTCTGAAAACTGATTTCCCCAATGACTTTGGAAGAAATTTAAGCTGCTGTCCTCTATAGTCCTTGCACAAGAAACCTGCCTAAAAAAAAGCTATTTGACACTGCAGGAAAGAATAAAAACTATATCCATAATTTGCCAAGACAGTATGAGCTGAAACGTCAAATAAACCATGCATCTAGAACCTAACCTACTGAAACTGTGAGGGTTCACAGCTCAGACCACTTTGAACATCAACATCTTGGATATTGCAATAACATATTAAGGCAACGATTGCACCTTACTTGCCAGACCCCTACCAATTCATTCTCTCCCTCCCCATCCTCAACCAGGACAGAGTGTTAAAATAAGAGGGACATGCTCATGTGTTGTCATGAAGACAACATTTTTCCCTAATGAGAAAAGAAAAAGCCGCATGTAGAAACAAAGCAAAAAAGAGGAATTAATTCATTACTTCCCATTTATAAGTGGCATGCAGTCACTTCCAGGGAAGAAGAGTAGTATGCATAATGGTTAATTGGGAAGGAAAATTCCATAACCAAGAATTCCCCCCATCCTGCTTCTTCTCCCAAGCTTTTATTGTAGAAAACATCATATAGTTTGATATATTTCTTTGAATAGTTGGTGTTTCCTATTCTTATTGCACCTCTTCCCAATCTCTTGCCCTCTCCCAGCCTACTGGTCCTGGCAAGGGGCAGGTTGGACAGAAAGCCTTGAGGCTGTATGCACAGGACTCAACAACAGCCAAAACACTGGTGTGTTAGCAGCACTTTTCTAGCCACAAGTGCAAAGCACAGAATTTTGTGGGCTGCTAGGAGAACAGTTAACTCTATCCCAACAGAACCTAGTACAGAAAGCAAGGAGGAACAACTCAAGAGTGAAAGACGTGGACTGCTGGAGAGACTTACAGGAACAATTATTATGAGTATTACAATTTTCAATTATTCTACTCATTCTAAAGAGATTTGATGGAAAATAAGCTGTGAAAATCTCCTCTAGAACAACTGTCACAAGATTTATGTTTTAGACCGAAAGAGGAAAATAAAATGTTTCCCCTCAATGTAAAATGAAAAATCAGTGATGTTGCAATCAAATTTTGTCCACAGTTCCAAATGGGCATGCGACTAAACTGGTAGATCAAATACCCCTATATCTCAGTCCCTGTCTCTGTCACCAAATCTTATCTGACTCAATAAGAATTTGGATTTGCAATCCACAAAAATCCTTCAGCTTCTTTAATTGCTTGTGTCAAAACAGCTTGAATTTGGTGAACTGTGGAGAATGAAAAAAAAATACTTGTTTGAAGTTATTTTGGTATTTTGGAGAGCACAGAAGTCATGTTTTTCATAATGACAGTGCCAGAAGAAGGTCCTGGCTGATATAATTCCTGCAGAAATGTTGAATTTAACTCTTCTGAGAACTATCGGGTTTAGTTACTTGTTGGCTGCATTTGTGAGGCTTTATTTTGAAATATCTTTATGAATCTTTAAAAAGTATTTACAGTTTAAGCAGTATAAATGTACATGTGTAACTTCACATTTTCTGTGTATCATGAAATAGATATGATTTTGCTCTTAACCAGCAAAATCAGTAAGCTGACAACCCCACTCTAAAAATAACTTCCTGGTCAGAACATGTATAGAATCATAGAATCATATAACCATCATAATTGAAAAGGACCTTCAAGATCATCAAGTCCAACCATCAGCCCTACACCACCTTAACCACTAAATCATCTCCTGAAGCGCCACACCAACCTGGTTTTTTGAATACCTCCAGGGATGGTGACTTCACCACGTCCCTGGCCAACCTATTCCAATGCTTTACCACTCTTTCAGTGAAGAATTTTTTTCTAATATCTCTCATCTGCACCTGCCCTAGTGCAACTTGAACCCATTTCCTCTTGTCCTATCACTAGTCACTGGGCAGATGAGGCCAACACCAGCCTCACTACAGTCTCCTTTCAGGAAGTTGAAGAGGGCAGTAAGGTCTCCCCTCAACCTCCTCTTCTCCAGGTTGAACAGCCCCAGCTCCTTCATCCTCTCCTCATAATACCTGTTCTCCAGACCCCTCATCAGCCTGGCTGCCCTTCTCTGCACCCTCTCCAGCACCTCCATGTCCTTCCTATCCTGTGGTGCCCAAAACTGCACACAGTACTCAAGGTGCAGCCCCAGCAAGGCTGAGTACCAGGGTCAGATCCCCTCCTTGGCCCTGTGCTGGTCACACTGTTCCTGACAGAGGCCGGGATGCTGTTTGCCCTCTTGGCACCCCGGGCACACTAAGGGCTCATGTTCAGCTGCTGTCAGTCAGCACCCCCAGGTACCTCTCTACTTCCAAGTAGATCCAGTTAAGGAGAGAACTCTGTGTTCCACAGTATCACCTCAGAAAATTTACTGTCCATTAAGCCAATGCCTCTGTAATCCTCCTACCTTAACAGGAAACAGTCAGTCCCTTGTAGGCTTTCTGAATTTCTAATCCATATGTGTTAAAATTGATTTATAAGAACTTGACCCACTTAAGCCATAAAATTACTCTTCTGTGTGTTGCCTTGCAGACTCAGCTGCTAAGAACAATGCAACAAATGGGACACTGATGAAAGCTGGTGCCAGTTGTCCTGGATTGAGAGGAAGAAGATAAAAATTGCCCACGGCCACACTGACCTGAGACTGCCCGGGCTCCTGTGGCTGCAGCAGTGGCAATGGCGGAGCGGCTGTGCCTGTGGGAGAGAGGGGGGGGGGCAGATCTCCTCTGAGAGCACACCCTGGCCTCCCTGATGCTTTGTTTCTCATCTCTCCCTGTGCTGCTGGTGTTCCTGCATCCTGTTTTCTTGCTGGAGAACTATGTTGTTCATTGAGACATATCACCTTCCCCTGCCTCCCTGAGGAAGACCTGCATGGCCACTCCATGGTCTTCTGAGGACTGGTGGTGGGAACCTGGACTCAGGCACCTCCATCTGCTGTGGAGTCGAGTTTGGAACATTTCTGGCCATGACATAATTATAATCTGAGAAGTGTGGGTTCTGTATTTGCATATTTGAGTATTATTCACCATTATTATCTATTATTTCATTGAACTTATTCTAGTTTGTTTTACAACATTAAAATTGCTCTCCCTCATTCCCCTTTTATCTTCTCATGGGAAGGCTGTGGGAGAGCATCTGTCACCTCGTTATTGGCTAGAACTGTGACACCAATGAATCCACAAGCTCTTAATATTTGGCCTTGCGTTCATCCAAAAGTGTGAAAGAGAGGTTTTCTTCATTCAGACCGCTGTCTTGTGAATATTAATAAATAAAGTAAAAATGTGATTAAAAACTTTTTGCAGAGAGGTAATGGATTTTCAGAACTTCCTGGCCACCCTTCTGATGTCATTATCTTGAAAGAAACAATAAGAAGTCATTGAGAGGGGACAAAATCAATATCCAAGGTTCTGAGTTCAGTTCCTAGGACTTGCCCAGACACATGGGGTGGGAAAAGATATCTTCAAATAAGTGGGGAAGAAGCTCACCTCCTCTGTACAGTCCGTCCTTCATCCTACAGTCTCCAAGACATAACAATGTAGTACTTGAGCATCAGTTTTCCCAGATTTCAGACCAATGGACTATAATGTGAATGGACTATGACATAAGTTTATTTTTGTTTTATTCTAGATAAAGCAGAGCCCATAATGCTAGAATTTTGGAAAATAAAACAAAAAACCTGAACACCTTCTCTACACTAATAATAGTGCCTAAGTCTGCAGAAAGCTTCCTGCTGAGAATGAAAAACAACTGCAAAAATTACCACTGAAGACATCCAATTGCACATCTACCATAAAAAGCCTGGTGAGGAGCAGCTGTCCACCTTCACTTGAGACAGTGTTCCACAGAGATGAGGTGCTCTGTTTAGTGCATCCATCCTTTGGACCATTACAGAAATGTTCAGACAGTACAGTCTGTAGCAGAACTGCTGCTGGGAGGTGGTGGGGAAAACGCAGCAGAAGAGAAACTGAGACATAACTGTAGATAAAAACTGAAAACTAAAAAACCCAAACTCCTGTGTGTATCATGAGTGAGAGAATTAGCTCAACCATGCTTTGATATTCTGAAAATGGGTGAAATAAACCCTACATTAAATATGCACACTGTCTAAATTTATAAAACCTTACCTAAGAGAAGCCTGAATCCTGAATCCTGAATCCTGAATCTAATCATCATCCTGCTGCTACAGAGACCTAATCCTAAATTCCCTTTGGTTCCTTACAATCTAAGAAGCCATTTAAATCCTTGGGAGTGGTTATTCCTGCCTGAATGAAGGATATGCAGAGCAGAGCAGAATCTCCTCAGTGCATGGACTGCAGCCCCTGTGTTCATCTGGCACAGCAGGACATCTGAACTGATCTTTGTCACTGCAGGTGATAAACCACATTAGAAAA
Organism: Calypte anna; assembly: GCF_003957555.1. NCBI lineage: Eukaryota > Metazoa > Chordata > Aves > Apodiformes > Trochilidae > Calypte > Calypte anna. The sequence continues at coordinate 101,879,498 of NC_044246.1, read as the reverse complement.
AAAAGCCAGGCTGCAAAATGGTGTAGTATTCTTTTTAAAGCACCTCACAGATTAAGACAAAGTTTCAGATCTAAAGCAAAAGCACCAATTCATTCTTTGCAGTGCTTTACAGTTTTTCAGTTTTACAGTTTTTCAAATGGGATCAACCTAAGAAATAACAGTAGGAACCTGCTTGAGCAAAAGAAAGTCAGGAAGAAAGAAGCTGTTGAATATTTTGGCATGTATTTATAAGAACTGTTGTTAAAAAAATCTACTCAAATATCTTATTTCAACATGTGTCATTACACAGTCATAGAAACTGTCATAGTTTCAGACAGGAATACAGAAATACAAGGATAGACCAAGAACAGGCATGGATATTTGAAGGCAGGGCGTAACATGGGATGTACAATACAAAAAAGAGTTTTTATTAAACGTCTATATCAGGATTTATTTCTTTATGTCAACTTAAAAGAAATCCTTTCCTTCAGCCAGGAAACAGACCTGTCCTTTAAAAGAAGTCCTTGTCTCAAATGGCCATACACTAAGTGATCCAGCAAGTAACCTTTAAGAAATCTCTCTAGGAAAACTTGTAGAAACACCAAAACTTGGAATAAAATTTCCCTCATCCATCTGTTTTAGCCAGAGCATCATTTATAAAGAACTGTGCTTTGTTTTACCTTTAAATATCACTATGTACCGGATGCATTGTAACACGTTCTAGGAAAAAATAAAACTCTTTTAAGGCAGTGGAGAGAAAATAATATTTCTTCGAAAAGGACATTAAAAAAGTGTATGTAGAACATTCCAAGAAGGAGATGTTTTTCTTAGTTAACTATCGGGTCATGATTAATATCTTATCATGTAGTCAAAACCCTGGGGAATAAATACAATCCTTTGGAGAGAGAGAAAGGTGCAATGTTTTTTCATTGTAACGAATATTACTGTGTCTCTTTAAGTAGGATTTGTAGTGTAAAATAAAAAAAAAAAAAAAAAGCCCCCCACTGGGGGAGAGAAGCAGAGAGAGCTGACTTACTGTAAAAGGCTCATTTAGTGGTTTTTGCATTGTAAAGGAGATGGCAATTCCCAGGGAGAAGGAGCAGCCTTTGGCTTGTCAGCCTTAATGAAGTGCACTCAGTACACAGCTTCAATGAAGACAGATATCAATAATAAGGTAGGTAAAACTGATGACTTTGGGACCTATTTGCATAAACTGGTACTTATGCTTCTGAAATGCTCACATTACAAATACTGAAACCACACAGATTTCACTCTAACAGATTTACTACATTAAAGGAGTGCTATTTGTCTACATAAATAAAATTTCTGTGCTGGGTACTAAATGGTGCTGAAGGGATTTCCCAATTTATCAGCTTGCCTGCTTGCAACAACACAGTCAGAAACTTTATGGACACAATAGTATTTATCACTAGCTTTAGTTGTACATTTGTCATTTTTATCTTGCTTATTCTTGTTCTAGATAAAAAAGAACTGGAGATACAGGACTTTGGATCACAAAGCACACGGAAAAAATTCAATATAAACTAAGAGAGAGTGTTTTTGGAAGGTTGTTTGGAGGGAGGCATTTTAGGTTCTAAAAAGCAGTATATTCCTGTATTTTAGTGCAAAGCAAGAGAGTACCAATTTGAATCACAAAGGGATCTTTTTTTTCCCCCATACATTCTCTGCAAAGGTTCATGTGCAGCATCATTAAGCTTCTCTGCCTAGGTACACACAGTGACATCCACTGGTGCAGAGCGTTTTCGCAGAGCATTGTTGAATCACAGAAATTCTATGTGTCATGATTGATTTAGGCTCTGAAAGAAGTTTAACTCACGTCTACATTATATTATGAAGCACAGTATTTAATACTGCTTGACTTCAAGCATGCAAGCATTCCCACAGAGAATGAGTTTAAGTGATATCCTCACTGGAGTCAGGGTACCTTGCAAGGCAGTCTCAAAGAAAAGTTAAATTTCCTGGTTCCAAGGGTTCCCATCTCTTCTCCATGGTTTGTCCCTTAGCTTCCCAAGAGGATACAGTGCACAGCTTTTTACTATCTACAGCCTCAGCATCTGTGTCTTTTTCTTTCTTTCTCCTCTCCACCTTCCCCAGCATGCAGCTGAGGATGAAGTTGAGTTGCAAGATGCAAAGTATTGTGTTCTTCAATCTTGTGTCACTTTCTGCCAACACACCAAAGCCCAGCAATCTGAAGAATGGAAATCACCTTCCCCAGGACTCAGCTTGTCTAGGCTGGACCCAAGAAGATGACCAGCAACAGATACACCAAAGCCCTTCTGGACTACACTTGTTGTGTGGCTTCCTGGAAAAAGCACAGTTTAACAGCATGGTTCAGTGCATCTCAGATGTGCTGGGACTCATTGCATGCACCCAGCACAGCATCTGCACATATTTCATAAAAACGCAATCAGAAGTATGGGAGCTCTGCGTATAAAAAACAATTCCCTTCCTACTGCTTGAAGGTTGGTGGTGTTCAAACTCTATCCTTTGAGGGAGTGAAATCCTAGATGAGAAGATTTAGGGGCAACTGGGAAACAAATGTCAAATCTCTAAATTGAACAGAAAATAACCATCTCAACAGGACTGGGTTTTGTGCTACTGTAATTTGAGGACCAGGTTCTTGATGGATGTATTTCCAGTTGAATAACTAGCTATTTAAAAATTTAAAAAAAAAAAAAAAGTGGTTTTATTTTGAATTGGTGAGATGAAAGAAATTGGTTACAACACTATTTGGTTTTTCCAATTATGATACATTTGTAACTAAACACATAAAATTTAAAAAAAATTATCTTTTTTGGAGTTCAAAAAACATGCTCTTTGTAATTGCATTTTATAATTGGTATTTTCTGAAATTATTATTTTTTAAATTATCAACAATATGATACAAGTATATCTGAAGTATCACCAGACTCTATATTTCATTTCAGTTTCCCAAGTCCAAATGGTTGTGATAATTTTAAACTGTCTTTGAATAATAATAATTAGAATTGGAATAAGAATAATATTTTAATGAGTCTGCTTCAAAAACCCAGACCTATCAAAAATTGCCAGAATACCTCTAGCTGACTGCTCTGTAAAGTCAGTGTGTTAGTACTACAGAGAGCTTCCTTTTCCTTTATTTCATGTTATGCACCATTAGCAAACCTGTCAGCTGAATTCCAATTCTGTAATCTCTGGTTATAGTGACAGCTTGCAAAGTAAAAAGAGCAGAGCCTTGCTCTTCAGACAATAGATTTTATCTTGTTTTTCAGTGCACGTAGTTTATAAAAAGCCTTTGTTTTGTTTTTTAAAGTGGGCAAATTTGAAACATAATAAACAATGAGCAGGTGTTGAAAATGGATTTTTTTTTAACTGACTGGGCTTCTTGTGTTCAATTTATACTTTCATCATCACATGTTTCTAAATAAATTTACAAATGGTAATTTTTTAAAACCCTTCCAATTACAAAAGCCTCTCACCAAGAAGAAAATATAGATTTTGTAAAAGCCAAACAGCTGCAACTAAAGCCAATAGTCTTACTAAAAATTTAAAAATATTGTGTGCATAGGTGTTAACATCTGAGGTAAGAGAAAATCTGCATTACTTTAATCTCATTGCTCATTTCCTCTGAAAAACAAGGTTTTTCCTTATTATTTAGCTAAATATCATGATCTGTATTCCACCTGATTGTGTTTAGGTTTTTTTCCCCATTTAAAAAAAAAAAAAAGAATACTGGAATAATACAGAGAGATTATAATTGACAGACACATTCCATTGGCCATGTTAGTTTTACTCTTTGAATATTTTTGTCCTTTAATTTACAGAGCTATTTAGACCTCCCCTAACAACACAAAATATGACAGAAACCAACATTTTCACACACAAAAGGCTCAGTTCCCTGGTGCATTTCAGTGTATATTCCAATAAGCTTGTGCAGCTGCAGTTCCTCCAAGGTCACAGGAGAACAGCTGTGCATCCTCAAGTAGATTTCCAATGCCATGAAAGAGTCATAGTGGGTGACAAGCTCTTGCCCCATTGTCCCCTAAAGCCCATAAGCAAAATGCAATCAAGAAGTGATACTGGGGCAAAGCTAAAGGACTGGGGAAGGCTCTGCCTTAAGGGAAGCAGAGATACTTCCACCCTCACCATCTTTGTAATATTCAGCACAGTCAATCAGTCAGCAAGTGCTAATTTAGAACCAGTCCAAGTGTTTTTAAAACCTGGATAAAATCTCATTTTATCAGAGAAAATGTTGTTAAGATCTGAAACAAATCTTTGCCTCTATTCATCTACTTTCTTTCTCCGGCCATAATTTTATTCTTTTTTGCACATCACTCTCCCTTGGAATTTTAAATATTGACATCACTGCAATGCCCTAACAAGTTCTATGATAATTCCAGTGATTTTATTACAGGCAGGTATTTATAATCTCACATAAAAAAGAATTTAGTAGTAATTCTTCTGCTCTGCTGAAAACTTAGATGTAATGTTCCATGCTGAAGAGAGCTCTTTTGTTCAGCTTTCCCTGCAATACATTCCCACTGAATTAGAGGCACACACAAAAAGAAGGAAAAAAAAGCTGATTTTAAATAGCTTGTGGCTTGGTTTGCCCGCATTTGGTATCTGTGCTGATCAATTAACGTTTCAAAAAACCTCTTGGAAAAAAAGCAGAGTTGAGCTTTATAAATTTGCATGACTATAACATATTGCCATCTATTGGCGAAAGGGCGAAAACACCAACTTTTCTCAATGAATGTTCACATTGAAAACAGAAATCCTCTCCTTCAGGCACTTTTGCATAACTAATTTTATGTGTGTATGAAGCTGCTGTATAAAAGGTTTTCTGTATTTGTGCAAGATTTTCTGTATTTCTGTATTTGTGCAAGATTCATGTCACGAACTGAGAAAGATAACATTCAATATGATGCATAGAAGGCTTCACCTTAAAACAAATGCTTCCTCAGCTGAAAGAACAGATATATAGCATGCCTATACTTTTATACTTTATATGTGCTATACTTTATAGCATGTCCTATACTTTTATGTACTGAATGCTGACAGAATGTGTTGCAGATTATATGATCCTATGCCATACACCTAAAACATTAATTAATAACAGCAAAAAATCCCCAAACAAATGACTTGAGGTGTTCCATAGGTTTTTCTCTGTTGCACCAAACTTGTAATTAAAGTCTTCCCCAGCTGCCCATTCCTCCCAGTGGAAGCTCAAGTCATCAAATGCTGCTTTGCCACTGATGGGCCAGCTGGTAAAACCCCAAAGGGAAATGCATCGATCCAGCTTGAGGATTCCCTACATCTGCAAATTATCACAATGTCTGGCTACCTTGCCAGGACATAAATACTTTAAAGATGAATTTTCAATCATGTAGACTGCTAAATATGCAGATAATGTAGTAGGTATTTTTGACAGTACCTATGCGCATCAGTAAGAGAAAATCAAACTGGAACACTCTGTTCTTCCAGGTACTTTGCAGACACAAAAGTGGTTACTTCCAGAGGGCTGAAAGCTTCTGTGTTGCTTTCCTGCCAGCTTCCCCCCTGAAATCTAGGTTAATTATTTGACTCAAATGCCCTGTAATTTCAAGAGGCCTGTGTGATTTAACTGCATGGACTGTAAAATGTCACACAAACTAATAATATACTGAAATATTAGCTAAATGTTACAAAAATCAATGAGTCAAAGGTAGAGAAAGAGAAGGAACAAATGGAAATTAAACAGCCAATGTACCATGTGAATCTGGAGAATGATGGATGGGCTGAGGGTTAAGATTAAAAATGAAAGTTCTAGAACATGTTGAAAATGAAAGAAAAACAACTGGCAGATAATTATGGAATCTAAAGCTTCAAAGACATACAGGAAGGGAACAAATTAAACTTATCAATACTCAAGTCACTGGGCTTTTGTTTTTCCTGGGGCAAGACAGCTTCAGATCTGCTCTGCATATTCAGATAGAGATGTTGGAAGATTTAAGGTATTTGTCACTTCTACTTTGGTTCTTTCCAGTGCTGTGGAGAGGACAAGGGAATGACAATTTTTTTTCTCTATGCAGAAGAGAAGGAACAAGAAAAGGTCGTAGCCCAACGTATAGCCACAGCAGACAGCTGTGCCAGGGATGTGAATGGAGCTTTCTGAAGGACACTTTCTCCTCAGATGAGACTATCTGGGACATGGAGCAACTCCAATGCAATCCAGCTGCTTGCTCAATGCCTCCTGAAGTACTTTCCTGTGTTCAGCAAGGCCACATTTCAGTTGCTCTTATTCCAGGAAATAAAAATAAATAAATAAATAAATAAATCATTTTCAGGCACTTAAAATAGACAGAATCTAACATTTTTTAAACCCAGTCCTTGGTATCAACTAGTTAGATACATTTTATATATCTAATGCTGATATGACTGTGTCTGCACCCCAGAACTATGGGTTGTGGGAAAAGTAAACTAGAACAGGAAACTTTTTTTCCTGTTTTGGAGGAGGTGCTGAGGTCACAAAAACAACCTCTGCTCAGTGCTGGAGCAAACCCAAGACTTATACTTACTTTAATAAGAAGAAACATATAAGAGAAAAGTACTTCTGAAACTCATCAGGGATGTTCTGATGCTTTCTGCTCAGGAGAACAAATAACAAACCAGTCTCCCACCTCCCAAATCTACAATCTACCCAACAAGAGACCTCCCTGTGTAAGTCTCTCTTAGGGAAACTGTCCCCATGAAAGTTTCACTGTGGCTAGTATGGTCCCACAGGAAGTTTTATTCCGTAAAAACATTTATTGCTGTTAGCTGGGAATAAAGTTATAGGCTGTGAGGCTAAAGATAGCATCATATTCTTAGTTCTGTCCCCCTGCTCAAGCCATGAACTCCTGTTCAGTCACTTAAAGGAGATGTCTCAAAAGCACGTAAATAATTCAGGAGGTTAATTATTTTCAAGCTTTCTTTCAATCATGTGCATTTAAAATTGATTTTCCTTTCTTAAATTCCTGCCCTGTTCTTCCCTCTGCCCAGCAATGAATCGCCATCTCTACATTTTCTTTAAAGAGTTATGAGTAAGACCAATAATATTAATAAGCTAATATCAAAGGTTGGTCACCTCCCTATGATGTTTTTAGCCTTCTGTCAGTCTGCCAAGACTTCTCTTAATATATGATCACTCTGAATGCATTGAGAAGTAAGTGCATAACTCACACATGCCTTTTCTTCTTGAGGGCAATGGTTCCCCTTAGTCCATCACTGTAGCCCAATGAGGCTAATACAGAATTCTACTGCAAACATTTATGAACATACTTTTCATTTTTATAATGCCTTTCATCCAAGAAAGATGGACCTCAAGGTGCTTTAGAGATTGTGTTGTATGGTGTGATAATAACAGTATATGGATCAATGCTCTCAGGCTGAAATATAGATGCCTCTGGGTTGGAATGCAGCAGACATCTACCATTGCCAGGAACAATAAGAGATATATTAAGACAGAAATGAAGGCTATTTCATCCTCTTGTACCCACAGGTGAATGCAGGTAGGCCAGACTGGATTTTCTTGTGCTATAATATAACCATGAAGCCAGAACCAAGAGTTGCAGAAATGAGGCCTGAATTTTAATCACTTCCAAGAACATGATATTTCTTTACACTAGGGCTAAAAGGGAGTTAAAACTACCCATATCCAAGGCTGGCTCTGCAGTACTCCTGACTTTGATAGAGTTCAAGACAATCTGGGATCATCTGCACAACCTCCTACTTTGAGAAATATCAATATGTTCTTGACCTGATCATGTCAGGAATTGGTGGAAGAGAGAGCATCTTGACACAACAGCCAGCTCTTCTCTCAAAAGAAAGGAAAACAATTTCCATTCTCCTTGTGGTGTTGGAGACTAATGTGACCCCTTTATTTCATGTGCTTACCTGCACTCTTTGTATTGCTACATAGCTACATACTCTACATTTTGGATGTGTAAACCTCAGGTAGGTATCACCTTTACATACACAGTGCATGCTAACACTGATCCAATTGGAGTTCCTACATCTTATACCCTAGATGAAGTATTTAAACCAGAAGTAGCAAAAAAGTAGCAGGGGAAGAAAAATAAATATTTGGTACATGTATTTTCCTTTTTTTTTTTTTTTAGTTTTAATGACTTTTTCAAATAAACACTGCAGGTTAAGAAGCCACTTTGCAGCTGCTGCACTACTTCAAACATGATTCTGTTCTGTTGTAGAATTCAACATTAATTTGCTGGTAAAGAGAATGCTGTTGAGCAAAGACATAAGCTCAGAAAATAGTTAGAAAGTGTGCATGTTCAGAATATCTCTATGATACTTCCTAAACAGCTGACCTTTACCTCATCAGACAGGGAGAAAAATCAGGCAAGACTCTCATCAGTGGTTTTTTTTCAGCTGTGAATCAGTAACTTCAATAAGCATCACAAGAATGGAGAATTCACAACTGGGATTTAATGCAGTAACTAATCTCTTACAGTGGCCAGACTCAGACTTTTCTAAAAATTATGAAAGGTCTCAGCAGTGAGGGGGGAGAGGCTAATACTGATCTTTGAGCTCTGAAACAAAAAACTTCATATGTCACTGAAAAGCTTTTCTGACATATACAGCACCTTTTAATGGGTTCAGGAGTTTAACTCATCTGATCCACCACTGCCCATGACTGATGGAGCTCAAGGGGCCCAGTTCAGACAACCCAGGACTATACTTAAACCAGAATAAAGGCAGAAGGGATCCAAACCAACGAAACTTTAGAATCCTATATCTACTGAACTAACTGGGTAAAAAGAGTAGAAGTCTTAGTGGATCTAGGCAGCTGTTTAATGTTTCCATTTACAGTTGTAGTGAAGAATTTATGTTTTTTTTCTAGTATTCTTTACATGTTTGTTTATTTTGAGGTTTTTTTTTTTTGTGAGAGGATCATACAACATGCAACAAAGATTTCAAAATACTTCTGAATTTTAACCAAATAGCTATTAATTCTGCTTTAAGTCTACTAAAATAAATTCAAAACACAAAACATTTAATTCCATTTTTCTTTTTATTTTATTATTAAATACTTCATCATTATACTATGAGGTATATTGTGAAAATATTCACAGCAGTCATAAACTTTGTATGCAGATAAACTAGCTACCTTTAGATTACTAAAGATTACTTGCTAGCTTTTAGTTATTTCTCCAGTGTATTTTAGCATTCCCAAGTAGGTTTAAGAAAGAGAAAGTCTGATGTACAGAGCACAGAATTAATTTATTAACATCTAGTTATAAAATTGCTAAGAAAATTATTATCCACAAATTAATTCTGTTGTGTAATTTGAAATAAGATCATTTGAGATCAATTTTTTAAACAGTACAAATAACAGCTACTTTATCACAAAATGAAATAGAAGTCTAACAAGGACTTGAAAAAAATCCAAGGACTTAAAAAAAACTATTTAATGAGACATGGTTCTCTCCAAGACTTGAAAAACTGGTAAGTGGCTGAAGTTCAACAGTTCATGCCTCTCTGCTGCCTGGAATCCATTTAATGACCTTCTAGACAAAACAACAAAAATAAATGTGCATTTAACATCTTGATAAAGTACTAAACTGCAAACTGAAGGCAAAGCCTGGGCCTTTGAGGCTGTAGTTCAGTAGTTTCCCTAAACTAACAGATTTTTCTGTTTATCATTACGAGTTATACTATTGGTGATGATGATGACCATGCTTCACTTGATGAGTAATATGTGCCCTAAATTATTCTGGCTTGGCAGAAGCAAGTAACAGTCCATATTTTTGAAAGACTCTCAGGCCTTAAGTTTGTAAACATTTGCATTTTTGTTTAATTTTAAGCACCTCAGCAATCCTGCTGAGCTCAGTGACTAAAAAATTGTAAATGATGGACAGGTGGAGGGTACCACAATGCTGATGAGGGCAGTGCAGCTCTTCACAAGTTCCCCTTTGTTGAGAAATGAGACATCCCCCTTGTGTTTTCAATCAGGGTGGCTGCTGTAATGAGAAAGGATCCTGCCCTGAGGAATTGAAGCAGACAGAGAGGAATGGAAGTAAAGAATGAAACCCAGAGAAATTCCTTCTGAGGCAATGTTGAAAAATTCCTACACTTGATTTTATAATACTCTTTCTTGTTCTCCCTAATTTATCATAACGGTCATAAACTTCAGCTTGCTCTGGGGGGTCATATACCTGTGGTGATGAGGATAGTGAAATAAGCATGTTTACAGTGTGATATCTGAAACAAATCTTGATTATTTTTGTTTTGTTATATTAAATGCCCTTTGATTTCTACCCAGATTCTTTTGGCTCTCAGTTCTTAGATAACCGAATAGTACTGTACAAACTCATACACCAAGAATAAAATTCAATATACTCCAAAGTTTGCATTTTTCATACTGATCTGCATATTACAACAGTAAGTCAGTTAGGCAGTTTGGCAAATTTTTGGACAAATGTATTCCAGATAGAAAAACTCCACCAAACAGGTATCACCACACGTGTGAATCTGTAGCAGAGGTGACAAGGGTATCACACAGGTGATTTCCATTGGTGTGCTGCATGCCTGAGGGTGGGAAGAGACACTGATTCTTCTGAATTTGGCTCTGTGTGACAGCTTTGATGGCAGACAGAAGTGGAAGACTCCCAGAGATCACTAGCACCTTGTTCCTAAGCAGGAGTATAAATGATGACCTGTCTCCCTCTGGCAACTGGGAGATCCTTCTTCACATGTGACTGATACCTGGTCAGCTGCATTTCATTTTTTGGAAATACATCTCCAAACTATGACTGAGTTGGTGCTGGAACCATTAACTTTAAGCTTTTGTTTCCCAAACTCCATGGCAAATCACTCCTGAGAGTTGCCAGCCCTGCCATAGAAAGCAGAATATATATCTTGAAAGATGCTGTTACTCTCTGCATGTACTTCTATTTTAGAAAATGCATTCATATCTAACATTTAAAAGGTTGTAACATCAGAGGATAAATACCACAAAGATTGTGCATCCAGTGTTTACTTTATGCAAGAGATGGAAGCTCATACAGAGTACAAATAAAATATGGACCCTGAACAAGAAGATGTAAGGTGGCTAATTCTGTGTAGCAAAATAACCTTTTCACCTAGAGAAGTTATAGCTGCTCTGCACAGAAAGGAACATGAACTTCTAGAGAAGCAGCTCTTAAAACACTGTGTAGGACAAATATTGCCATGCAGACCACAAAACACCAAGCATCACAACCAGTATTATTCAAAATGGTCTGTGATCATTTGGACACTTAAAATTGTCAAGGTCAAAAGTGGAATAAGCCTGACATTCAAAAGGAGTCCTTGTGCCTTCTCTCTGCAAATACATACTAGGAACAGAGAGGGTGGAGAGGAGAGGAAAGAAAGTTATTTTAGACATCTGTGGTACAGTAAATCTTGGAACCTAAATAAACAAATATATTTATGCAGCGTGGGACTCATCTAACCTTGAAACTGTTTAACTTATCTATCCTATATTGAGATGATTCATTCTCAGGAAGTTTTTTCTGAAGGAGATGTAGCATAGCTAGCCCCAAGTCAGATAACTTATGGATGTCTATGCTGAAACAGAAGAATTTTCTACCCCTTATCACTAATGTTTCCTATAACTACTTTAAACACAACATCAGCTGTTCAGAGTTGATAAAAATTCTGGCATGATGCAAACACCCTGGAAGCCACCATTCTACATAAATAAAAAAATACAGATGATGGGAGAGTCTGAAATCCATAAGAGGACTGATTATTCAGATAAAGTATTTGCTTATTTGTGCTGAAAGTGTGTCAGTTTCATTGATGGGATACTGCATACCCTTTCATATTTCTATGCTTACTTAAATAGCATCACACATATAGCAATTCAATACTCCTAGCAAAAATTATGACCTTTGTGCTGTACATACTTGAAATATCTGTAGAAAAAGCCAAGTTAATGTATACTTTCTAAAATGATTGTGATATATTTTTAAGTGTCTCACAGAATTCTAATGTACATTGAGGACTGCTGCCAACAGCATCAGGCAGAGCCTGAGGATACAGATTGGAAAGGTGGACAACTAATGACAAGGCAGAGTATCTGAAAAGTATATGGCTTATGCTTTTAGCTTTGCCCAGGGTTAATCAAAACTCAGAACTGAAGAAATCATACACAGCTAGTATGCCAAGCCACTGCACTGATGCTTGTTTAGACTGACTAGTATTTAAGAAATATAACCCATGGGAAAAAAATGCAATAGTTAGATTCATAAAAACACAGACCAATAATCAGGAAAAATCACGCTTCCAAAAGATCCACTTGAAACTTTATTATTATGATTCTATATCTTTTAGAAAAGGTCTAATACATATGCAAGTGAACCAACTGGGGTCCCAGCTTCCTTCCCACTTATATAATCCTTTATAACACAAAAATCCTCTACAAAATGTGCAGCCAGTCCCTTTGTTTAACTCTATAAGAACAAGGGGGTCATGCAACCAGCTTTGGAGATAGTCAGAAACAATCCACGTGAGCTGGAAACACACATAAAGCCTATTTAGCATCCTCAGTCCTACCCCAGATCAGGAAAACCTACAGATTAGTCATGCTTTAATGCTGCTTTAATGCAAATAATTGCAGCCCTTGCTTACATTTGCCATGGTAACACCCATCTTTTGTGTGATAATGCCTTTAAACACCACCCAGAACAAGCTCCACTGAGCCTCAGCTGACTCCCTCAGTTCCAAGAGTGTTAATCCATGATTAACTCCTAGATCTGTTCATAGGTCTGTTCTTTAAATCTCAGCAAAAGTAATTCCTCTTGACTGCTTCTTAATAACTTGTTCTCCTGCTGCCCTTCCTTCACATTTTTAGGCATTGCTCTGCTCTCATTCCTTGCTGGTTTGTGGATACACCAGCAAATCAGTTCCCAGAACAAAAGCAGAAACATCATCTCTGTGCTAATTTAAGAATTAGCCCAGTCTTTGAGAGACCCAGTTTATAATCCACCGAAAGTAAGATACAAAATGAGAGTAGGTAGTCCTGTGCCTTCATGAGGGTAATAAACCATAAAATTTTAGGAAAAGAAAGGGTTTCATGGTGTATTTGCAATGGTCCTAGCATAATGAATTTTTAACCCACTACAAAAAAGTTCTGCACCACCAACAAACAGTAACGTTCAGGAATATTTGCTGGCAAAGACCTATTTCTGGAATGCAGAGCTTGGAGAATAATCTGTTTAGTAATACGTACACATAGAAAGCATCTAGAATTTAATGCGCATCACAGAGCTGGGAGAAAAAAAGGAAAGATCAAGAGAAATTAAATCTACTTGATGATCCTGGCTTCTAGTGACACTGACATGTTTGAAAATATTCACAAGTATTATAATACATGTCAAATAATAGAAGTATTATAAGTATTATAATACATGTCAAAAAGGGTTGTATTATGAGATTATATTTTCAAAATAATTTCATATTTTATTAAAAATGTCATTTTTTTTAAAGGGACCCTTAGGCATGTAAAATATCAGATGCATTTTTTGGGGAAAAAAAATCCTACATTTAACACTGCCATATTTGATAGAGAAAAAACATAACTGGAAATACTTCACCATTTTTCATGTGAAGTAGACATGTAGGAACTGAGTAATCCCACACTGTTAGGCACAAGATGAGCAAGCAGTAATATTTCAACATTTGTTCTAGAATTCTATGATACAGAATAAAAATATTTGAAATGTTCATTGTCTCCCTCATTTACACATAAGTGTCAACTACTCTTTTGTTTTAAATTTACCTAAAAATAAAGTTACTCATGCAAAAAGATAGATTTTCACTAAAAGTCAGGCCTTTTCACATAGAGAGGGAAAAATATGCTTTTTTCCTTATAACAATGAACAGCAAGAAAATGTAGAGCAGTACAAAAACGAGGCAGACATAAAGATCGGGAAACATTAGGAATAGAGTGGGAAGTAGAGGTAAAGAGAATAAATAAGTCTCAAGAGGAAGAGAGTTCAGACAAATCAATATGGAAATTTCCAACCCAGGTCTCATTACACAGAATGGTTGACTGAGGACTTGAATTGATGCTTGCAAAGGTGGCTAGGGATACAAAGAAAGAATTGCTTTGTGGTGTCAGGAGCCTTCCCTTTCAACATTTCTGATGAACACCATCTCAGAAAAAAAAATTGCTACAGTAAATTCAATATGTATCCAAAATAAAGCAACTGCCTGTAATAAAGGAAATTCAGGTGTGGTTTTAATTTCAATTGGTGTTAACTTTTTGAAACAAAATGCAAAGAGAGAGTAATACTAAACCTCACTGTCCTTTGTTAAAATACTTCTTACTCCTATTATTGCATCTTTAGTCCATCTGTATAAAGTAAAATAAAGATACATCCAGTTTAACATAAAAGGCAAGGGTAGAAAAATGTATTTAAAACACACATCATACTCTGGAAAGGGGTTGAAAATAAAAAGAGAAATAAGAGTTATGATTAATATTGGAGAAAATTAAAACCATGTGCAAAGTTCAATGAAAAAAACAAAAACAACGGCTTATCAAAAGATTAGTGGGATCATATGTTGAATAAGGGTACTAAACAATCCTATTTGTTTCAAAAATAGATCTCCACAATCATCACTTGTTAGTCTTGGCATAACTGCAGAATTTTGTTCCCATTGCATATTTAGACCTGACAACATGTACGTTGCTTTTTATTCCTGGAAAATTCAAGTTAATTATTGATGTAATGACCTTCTTAACTGAGTATGGATTGCTCTGGGAATTAAGAGCTGACAGAACAATCTGCATATCATTCCAACAATCTCTGTCATTTCTTCTTCTAACCCAGGTCACCAAAAGTTGAATGTGATCTAGAAGTGTCGACAAATGTTATGTCCTTGGAATGATGATTAAAATCCTTTATCAGAACCAATTCCTGTATGATTCAATGGTAGCTGAGCAAAAAAAGCTCCTCCAGATGTTACTGCATTGTAAGTATCTGCACATGTCTTATTTTGCAGGGCCAAACCAGCACCTTAGTAGAAATTTGGTAATATTATTTACATACTTCTAATGCATAGTATTGCAGATTATGTATATATTATTGAATTCTATTACTAAAACGAAATAATATTACATTTTAATCTAATTATTCCCATTGAAGCCAAAGGAGAAGGTGTTTGGACAACTCTTAGTACTAGAGAAAAACACCGCATTTTGTGGAGAGACCATAGGTTTATCTAATGTATCCTTGTAAAAACCTTTGCAGTAAAGACTAGACACAAAAGTCATCATTATCTGTTTGTGACTAGGGTCACATGGAATCAAAGTGTGTACTTTACAGTGGATTTTTATTATATTCACTGAAGTTCATGATAATTTCATAATTAATGTACATTAACAGATATTGTGAAGAGTCTTAAGTCTTGCATCTGTTTTGGCACAATTTTTTGCAATTATGCTACCACATATGGAAAACATGAGACAGGATACAAGATGTTGGAGGCTAACATCAGGCATGTTGCTCAAGCAGTGATAACCTCCTCCATTTTCTTTGCTCTGCATTGCAGAACTGTATTATAATTGCTGGCAGAGCTTTGGAAGCTGAGCTAGTAGTTCACTTGTCTCTGAAAGGTTCACATGGGAATGTATGTTAGGAGATAGAATAAACTTGTTTCCAAAATACTGCAGTAAATCACACCACAAAGGTCAGAGATGTGATTACATGAACAGTCTTCATGATTTCAAATCTTGATTTTTAGAGTTAGTCATGCAAGCAATTAGAAACAACTAGAGGGCATGGTAAGTATTTGGGTATTATCAGCTAAAAAGCAGCTTTCACAGTAACTTTAGTTATCACAGACCTCTTCACATCTCCATAGGATACTAATCTCCCCTACAATTTGACTTCTACAAACACTCTTAGTCACTTCTCTGACATTTGTCATTTCTATAGCTCCTGTCCTTTCTTATACAATAATTTTGAAAATATACTCTAAAGTATTCCTATATCCCTGTTCCTTTTGATGTCTAGGTTGAGTTTTGGCAATCTAGATATCTCTAGATAAAAAACAAAAAAAAAAAACAAAAAACAAAAGGAAAAGAGAAAGAGAGCAGTTTTATTGTAAAGAAAATCAATAGCAGGGACAAGTATGATCAAATTGCATGCGTCCCATGAGGAGAGAGAGGAGGCTGAGGTACAAGCAGTTCTTGTAAGAGGGCAAGCTGAATGACATTGAAGATACATTTGGAAGAAAGTTATTTAGTGTCTCCATTATTTAGGACATGAACAAGGACAATACGTAAATCTGGAAAAGTGATAGGGCTTGGGTGTTGGTTTTGTTTGTTTGACTGATACACAGCTTCATGTCCTTCTGCCTTCCCAGAACACACCCAACCTCACTGAAATTGTGGTACTTTTTTTAGTGCAAACTGAAACAGAGTTCCCTTGGTTTTGTATCAGTGATTACTACTGACAAAATCATGTGATACTGCAACTAGTGTTGGCCATAACTATAAATGGAGTCTAAAAACATTGGTTCTAATTTTCTTATGCCTCTTGAATTTTTCAGCCAATGTCATATGGTTTAGCCCTGACAGGTACAACCAATAAAACTGTACCACAGTCTGTCACTTGGTAGTAATAAACAGAAGGATTGTTTAGCTGGAACAATTTCCCCAATTTCCCCAATAAATTACCCACAGCTCAACTCATTAAAAAAAAAAAAAAAAAAACACAAAACCAAAACCCACAAACAACAACAACAAACAAACTAAAAACCCAAACAGAAAAAAAACCTAACAGAAAAACAAAAACCAAATGCATTACAGAAGTTGTTGCAAGATTCCCAGCTCACATCATCCCAAATGGTAGATTCAAGGCAACGGAGGACTGCCCACTACTGAGTCTGTGTGATAACAGGTCTTCTCTCCTGATGCACTCATTATGTTTGTCATGGATCTTCTCAGCACACTCCTTTATCCTTATCTCTTTTTCCCATTTTTTAGAAGTGGCAAAGTCAAAATCACTACTTTCCCCTTCCACAGACTGCATTCAGAAAATGAAGGGGGAAACAAAGAGGATTATCTTTTCTGCATTCTGTAATCTGAACTAGGAGTTTCAAGCACCTATGCCAAGTGGCTTTAGGAATCCTTTTTCTCTTATGTGAAACTCCCCCCAGCTGACACAGATGTTATATAGAACAGCAACAAGGTTATATCTAATGGCACCATAACTTCAAAGTACCATAAAGCAATTGGAGTTGAACAAGAGTGTGTTTTGAAAATAATACCCAAGCAATGCTATAGCCTTACCATTTTGCAGTTACCTCCTCTTACAACTTGCATTAATTCATTTACCTGTTCTAATATTTTCCTAAACTTTTGTGATATCCACTGTCTTATTAATGTAGTAACAATTAAGAAGGTATTTAGACCCCGCCAAGACATTTCTATAAGGCATTCCTAGCCTCTTTCTTGTTAGGTTCAATCCAAGAAACACAGAACAACAAAGCCAGTACCACTCTGTCAAAGCATCATTTTTTTTCCCTTGTTAGTGACTGGTTTTATGTATTTGAACTTGTTTCTCTCATTTATGCCATTTCTTAACTTAGTTTCATGAATGAAGATGGGATATTTTTGTATCATAGGTCACAAAGTGGCAGCAAACATCATTTAATGAATTCATCTGATGTAAACCAAAGGACTGCTGAAAATTACCTCTCCCTTCCTCATTGTTTCCCTGGTCTGCCACTGGCCTCAACATAGGCACTGCTACGCACCACAGCATCCCTCCCTTCCTTCCCTGCCCAAAGCCTGTTTGATTTACAGCGTTTCAGTTGTCTCTATCTTCCTTTGTCTCTATCTCCCTTTCTTAGCCCAATTTCAGTTAACTACTCTGTCTTCTGCATTCTGGTGGAGAAATAGGTGTCCTCAAGCAAATTGGACTCTAGATTTATCCTGACTAGCAACTTTGAAATTCCCGTGGATGCACTAAAGCTGAGGATTTGTAAGAAAAGAAAAGCAAAAAAAAGAAAACAGTTTGACCCAAAACTTCGGCAGAGAGCTTGAATTTACACAGCGGCCGTGCACCTTGCCAGCTTTCTGGAGGAAGCTCAGCTCCGGCAGGCAGCAGAACCTGCCCGATCCTCCGACCGCCACGAGGTGGCAGGACAGAACCGCTGTCAGGGCTGCAGCCGGGATGGGAGCGGAACCGGGACTGGTCCCGGCTGCCCCCGACGGTACAGGGTTCGGCACCCCCTGCAAGCAGCCTGATTGGAAGTAGAGGAGAAAGAGGCACCCAAGCCCTTAAACACCTACCTGCAGAGAATCTCTCCCTTCTTCCTCTTTCACTATAAGCTTCTTCCTCTTTCACTATCAGCTTAGTCAGTGGGTTGTTTTTTTTTCCCATTTACGAAGAAATGTAATACAACATTTTCAGGAGGATGTGGTACGGACTACAGATCTGCAGAACTAGTAGAACAATCTTAGTTTTTAATTACATTTCATGAATTTATGTTAAAGTAATTTACATATCTCTCATAATCAAAATTAACAGACTGCAGGTCAAACAAAAGATATTGGTTTCCAGAAAACTAATTCTGTTTCCTACACTTTAATTTCTTTCTGCAGAGTCTATCTCTACCCCTACGAGACTGAATCTATTTAAAACATCAACTCATACTCTTCACCTGGATGTTTTCCTCCAGCAGAGCAGACACAGCTGTTTTCTCAGGGTCTTAATGTACTCATATGCTTTGTTACAATGGGATAACCTTGGTAGTAAATATTCTTCAATCACACAACATTACTGCAGTGTAAGACTAGGATGGTGAAATAACCTTATGATGGGGAACAGATGGATTGCCTAAAGCTGTCTGTGGTCAGATCCCAGGTTTCTCCCTTGGGAAGGATTCAATGGGAGTCCCCTCCAAATGACAGAATTTCTTTGCTTGCAGCATTGCCCCAAAGGGAATTTCCTGCAAATTTTCACTGCAGAAGATCATTATTCCAAGACTGTTTACTTCTTTTATTTTCCCTATTGTGGCCTGTCACAAATGCACACCCAGTGACCTGCTCTTAGTCCAAGAGACATCTACTATTTTTTTTATTTATAGATCACATAAAGAATTAATTTTGATAAATTATTGCTAGAGAAGAATCAGGTTTAGATGTTGGACAAACAAAGGATGGTCACAGGTAGTTATTAAGGCAGAATAATTTAGCATTATTTAATATGTCTCCAAGTGATTTCACAATTTGAAACTCCACAATCATCCTTTAAGAAGTAACATCTGGTGAACCCTTTTCTGATGACACGCATACCCAGAAAATGGCTTTAGTTGCATTTAAGTGGAAGAAGATGCCAGCGCAAGTACAGGAGAGGATCACAAAACAGGCAGCTAGGTCATTTGTCTTTCCTGTATTGGAGAGGATGATTAAAGGTCAGAAACCTCAAGAATCATTTAGTGCAGAAAGCCGTGCATGTCAGGCTTAGCCACCTAGCTGCTTCATCCAAGCAGAGCAGGAAGAGCACACAGGTTCCAAGGTGCAGATTGATTGAGCAATCAGTTGCAAACCTGACTCATGTGCAGTCAATAGCAGCACAAGGTTTTTTGAGCGTTCTGCAAATTGGTTATCTGCACGGTCATTTTACCCTTGTACATCAGAAATGACAGATTGCAAAAGACTAATTTGCAGGGTGACATCCCTTCCCCGAGTACAAAGAAGCTGTTCACAAAAGGGGAAATTTATGACTAATTATTTCCCCCATCTGCATTTTGCTGAATGTAAAGGATAATTTGCCCAGCTTTGTTTTCTTAGGGGCTAATTGTGACCTGAATGATGTCATCCAAGTGAGTAAATGGCCCAACAGTGATACGGAATGTGGGGAAAGCTGCAGTTTTTCTACACTGAGCTGCTTTTGTAAACTGAGGATATGAAGGCTTTGAGTTACTGAATAGTGACACAGGTAGTAAATGCATGCTCACAGTTTCTATTTAACGTCTCAGTTTCCATTGCTTCTTAGTTTCTGTCCTTATATTTAGACTTCCAAAATGGAAACATCCAGAACTGAGAGCTTTCACCTCCATTCAGAAGGAACAAAGGAAAAATGAGGTTGTTGAAGTCTCATTTAATCAATATGCTCCAATACCCCAAGCTTTCCAGTTGACAGAGAGACCTGAGTGGGCATCAATATATCCTTTGCTATCCTTTGGGAATGGTGATCAAAACATAAATTATTCCTTGATATTTTAGTTTGCAGACACTGAAAGTAACACAAATATATTCGATTAGCAGCAAGTGGGAATGACTTTTTTTCTCTGCAAAGGTCACACCTTGTTGTAGCCAAACTGGCTGCTGAGTCCTCTGTCTTCTGTGCCACTTGTTAAGGGAACGGAGACTGTGGGTAACATTGTTCACCAGTAAATCATTGCTTAATTAAAAATGCAGAGCTGTGAAGAGTGATTATAAGTGACATAATATCTGAGCAGGAATGTTGCAGGAGGGAACAGAAATGGATAGACACAAATAAGGCTGGTAAGCATGACTGGGCTGGAGTAAGAGTAAAAGAGCAGGAAATTGCATGAATAAGAACCAAACTGTACATATATCATTATTAAGATATATTTTTGTTCTGGATATTGGTCCTCTGAACATTCTTATGCTGTCATATCCTTCGGCTGCCATAAAATAGCTGGAGCACTGAAAGCATGACAAAAAGATTTTCTCCTTTGGAGTGAAGAACTACCTGCTTATGCCAAGTTTATTTGTCTACTTACATAGTTTATTTACTGAATTCTATTTCCTCCAGTGTCACAATTCCAGCCTGCAATAATAAGTTCAGCTTATCAGCTCTCTAAGAGAAAACAGAAATAATAACAGAAAATTCTGTCAAAATCAGAATACTTCAAAAATCTATCACTTTGCTCTATACTTCATTCCCAAGGAAGAAGAGCTCACCAATTTTAAAATATACAAGTATTCAATTTGAACCCAAATTCTATCGTAAATATATAGCTTTCTTCTTTAATTAAAATTAGGAACATTTCAGTCTTGCAAAACTGGAATGCCATGTACATCTGCAACAAATTTATTAGACATCTATTTCAGGAATAATATTTTGGATTTGATGCTGGAATGAAAACAAGTTTCAACATTGTGGTGAACAAATAAAACCCCATTCTTTGCTTAGCCTTGTGATGTACGTTATTTGATGTGTGTGAGGGGGGTTTATTGTTGTTTTGTTTTGTTTTTTCACATGACCATTACTTATATAGAGCATGATAGAAAAAAATATGATCTTATTCTCTCTTTTATGGTTGTCTCTTTTTCAGTAGCCTGTTATACAGAAGTGGTGACAAAGTTGGAAACTCTTTCAGTGGGGCCTGAATAGGGATCAGGCAAACTTATACCTCTGTATCCCTGTGACAGCACAGGGGAATAGTGGCTGTAATTTGTTTTCTCCACCCTC
The DNA here is from genome assembly GCF_003957555.1 of Calypte anna. Classification (NCBI taxonomy): domain Eukaryota; kingdom Metazoa; phylum Chordata; class Aves; order Apodiformes; family Trochilidae; genus Calypte; species Calypte anna. The sequence continues at coordinate 101,858,037 of NC_044246.1, read as the reverse complement.
ATTTCTACATCAGCAGCTGGACTACATCTTCCAAAATTGCTCTTGAAAGATGTAGCTACTGCATTCCTAGCAGCTCATCTAGAAAGAGTGCTTGCTGTGCTCCTCCCTGAGGCACACACCTGTCCACAAACCATAATACAACCTCTGCCTAAGTGGCCTCATCAACCTTTGCTTGCTGTTCCCCTGAAACCCTAATGAAAGCCTTTTATGTAAAAAGGTAACATGCTGTGAGCTAAAGGATGCCCTTGGCTTGCACAGCATTTGTTGGTTCGCATGATTATAACTTTCCTGGTTCCACCTGCTAAATCACATTAAAAGGCAACTAAAAGTATGTGACTATTATTCAGGATATTGTTTTTCAATCTAAACAATGCCAGCAACTGCCACCGTTTTTCTCAGTCTCAAGATGGACTGACAAAGAGAAAAGCAATGGTCCAAGGAAACTCGAATTGGAAGAAGGACAATAAGAAATGCTTCTACAGATATATTAATAGCAAAAGAAGAGGCAAGGAAAACATTCATTCTGTACTGGACATGGGTGGGAATATAGTTATCAAAGATGAGGAAAAGGCTGAGGTATTTAACACCTTCTTTACCTCAGTTTTCAACAGAAAGACAGGTTATCCTGTTGACAGCAGGCTTCTGGAGCCTATAGAAGGTGATAAAAATCTAAACAGCCCCCCTGTAATATCGAAGGACACAGTCAGTGACCTCTTGAGCTGCTTGGACCCCCACAAGTCTATGGGACCGGATGGGATCCACCCAAGAGTGATGAGGGAGCTGGCAGAAGAGCTCGCCAAGCCTCTCTCTATCATCTACCAACAGTCCTGGCTCACGGAGGACATCCCAGACGATTGGAAGTTGGCGAATGTCACGCCAATCCACAAAAAGGGCCGGAAGGAGAACCCGGGAAACTACAGGCCCGTCAGCCTGACCTCAGTGCCTGGCAGGGTTATGGAGCAGATCATCCTCAGTGCAATCACACAGCACCTGCAGGATGGGCAAGGGATCAGACCCAGCCAGCACGGGTTTAGGAAGGGCAGGTCCTGCCTGACCAACCTGATCTCCTTTTATGATCAGGTGACCCGTCTGGTGGATGAGGGGAAGGCGGTGGATGTGGTCTACCTGGACTTCAGCAAAGCCTTTGACACCGTCCCCCATAGCATTCTCCTGAAAAAGCTGTCAGCCCACAGCTTGGACAGGAGCACCCTGTGCTGGGTTAGGAACTGGCTGGAGGGCCGGGCCCAGAGAGTGGTGGTGAACGGGGCTGCATCCAGTTGGCGGCCGGTCACTAGTGGTGTCCCCCAGGGATCAGTGTTGGGCCCAGTTCTGTTTAATATCTTTATCGACGACTTAGACGAAGGGATTGAGTCCATCATCAGCAAATTCACAGATGACACCAAGCTGGGAGGAAGTGTGGACCAACTCGAAGGCAGGAGGGCTCTGCAGAGGGACCTGGACAGACTGGAGAGCTGGGCCGATTCCAACGGGATGAGGTTCAACAAGGCCAAGTGCCGGGTCCTGCACTTTGGCCACAACAACCCCATGCAGCGTTACCGGCTGGGGACAGAGTGGCTGGAGAGCAGCCAGGCAGAAAGGGACCTGGGAGTCTGCATTGACAAGAAACTGAACATGAGCCAGCAGTGTGCCCAGGTGGCCAAGAAGGCCAATGGCATCCTGGCCTGTATCAAAAACAGCGTCACCAGCAGGTCCAGGGAGGTGATTCTTCCCCTGTACTCAGCACTGGTTAGGCCACACCTCGAGTACTGTGTCCAGTTCTGGGCCCCTCAGTTTAAGAAGGATGTAGAGGTCCTGGAACAGGTCCAAAGGAGGGCAACCAGGCTGGTGAAGGGACTCGAGCACAGGCCCTATGAGGAGAGGCTGAGAGAGCTGGGGCTGTTCAGCCTGAAGAAGAGGAGGCTCAGGGGAGACCTCATTGCTGTCTACAACTACCTGAAAGGAGGCTGTAGCGAGGTGGGAACTGGACTCTTTTCACAGATGACCTTCAACAAGACAAGAGGACACAGTCTTAAGTTGTGCCAGGGGAGTTTTAGGTTAGATATTAGAAAGAATTTCTTCACGGAGAGGGTGATTAGGCTATGGAATGGACTGCCCGGTGAGGTGGTAGATTCTCCGTCCCTGGAAACATTTAAAAAAAGACTGGATGTGGCACTCAGTGCCATGGTCTAGCAACTGCTCCGGTGGGTCAAGGGTTGGACTAGATGATCTCTGAGGTCCCTTCCAACCCGGCTAATTCTATGATTCTATGATTCTATGATTCTAAGATGGGCAAACTTCTTTACTGAGGTACGGAAAAAACCTCAAGAGCTCTAATTTGAGAAATGTATGTTTTCCCTTAGCAGGAACAGAGAAGGAGGCAGGATAGAGAGATTTCCTTTCTTTTGGACAAGTTCATCTGTTACTGAACTCTGGTATCAAGCAATGACTTCTTTCTCCTAGGAGGACAAGTGTAAGTCTAAGCAACAATTCTCTCTGAAACGCAGCAGGGGAAAGGCATTTTCAGATAATTTATCTATCAAATTATGTGCTCTTATGTGTTCTCTCTCTTCTTAGCACCTTGAAACTCATGTTTGCTCTGGTCTGTGCTATGGAAGCTTGCAAAACAGATAGATGTGGGAAAAAGCATAAACTTTCCCAGTCATTTGAACTTGATAGATTTGTTTGCCAACAGCAATGTCTTCCTCTTCAGTTATGTTTATGAAAGTGTTTGTGTGAAGACAACAAAATAAACACATTATTCTTTTTGTTACTCCATGTATTTTCTTTGCAAATACACTTTGCTTTCCCTAAGGATACTGAAAAGGGCCTTTCCTTTTGCATCCTTCTGGTGCAAGCTTAAACTCGTTTCACTGAAGAAGAATGAAGCAATGCTAAAATAAGAGAAACCACAGACAACTGTGTGCTGTAATAGAGGAACCTGTAGAAGCTTTAAATGCAGCAGAAAATACGACAATGTTAGTACTTCTCTCAGCTAAGTGGATTACCAAATGTTCTGAATTCAAACTTTAAGTGATTCAATCATTTTGGCTCTTAGTCTGGATTTAGACTAGTGGAGCTAAGAGCAAAATTAGTCCACTGTTTTAAAGGTTAAATATATGAAGCATACAACAGGCTTCCTAATGCAAAAAAAAACCCAAACACACAAAGAAAACCAACTACCAAATAACAATAAAAAAACCCCACACCCACACATATATCTCAACACTACTAGAAAAAGTACAGCTGGAAAAGCTCAAGATCACTATAGAGTGAAAAAAATATCTTAGGTCTTTCGTCATCTGCAGAGCTGCACCAACTTGAGTATTTTACAATGCAACCATGTTTTCAGATTTTTTATTAACTTCCCTTGGAAAGCCAACAAAAGAGCAAAGGCTTTGAGAAAGACTTTTAAAAACACAAAAGGGAGGTAGACACATTAATCTCATCTGTGCACAGTGTCCCTAGCTTCCATTTATGTTACTGGGAATCTCCATCCCACTTAGATTTTCAATGCACACTAAATTATTTCTTAGTTATTCAATTCCCCTGCAATAAGTCTGATTTGAACCTGATTAGAGTGAGGAAACAATCAGATCCCTGTCCTGGTCCGCATAGCCTGAGTAGGTTTTCAGTTGCTTTTATGAAATGCTTTTTCCTGCATGAAAAATGCTATCCTTTCACTTAAAGACAGGAGAACTGTGCTGTGCTTAACAATCAAACTACAGACTTGTATGAGAAAAGTATACAAAAATTCATCTGGGAACCATTATACATCGATTAAATTCCAAGTAATTTCAACCTAAGACTTACTATTTTTTCTTGTTTGCTTGAATTGGCTACTGAGATTGATCACCTTGGAGAAAATAATGACAACAATGGCAAATCCTAAAACAGACCATTTAATTAGACCTGTTGCTCTCATTAAGAGTTAACATTACCTTACAAGAGAGGACAGTGAACTATTTAATATAGCTAAACACTAGCAGACTGGAAAATACATGACATCTGTAGAGTAAATCATACTACTGATGTATACATCAGTATATCTGATGTATACATCAGATGCATCCATCAGCAAGTCTCCTATTATTAAACCTTTAGGACAGTAGCACATTAATGACCTGGTTTAATGTGAAAGAAGCAGACTCTTTCTTCCTATCTCTGCTTCCCACTGCTCATTCTCCACCCAAAACTGCTCTGTCACTCCCTCCCTCAGCTGGACAGGGGAAAAGAAAATTTAATGAAAGGCTCAAGGATGACCCCGAGATCTCTCAGCCATTAACATAATGTCATATTTTAATTCATTACCAATCAAATCAGAGGAGGAAAATAAAAATTAAAATAAAATTTTTAAACACTTTCCCACTTTCCACCCAACCCTCCCTTCTTCTCTGGCTCAACTTCACCCCTGATTTCCCTACCTCCTCCCCCACAGTGGCTCAGGGGGATGGGGGTTCTGGTGAGCTCATCAGATGCTGTCTCTGCCACTCCTTCTTCCCTAGGGAGAGGCCTTCACACACTCTTCCCCTGCTCCAAATATGGGGTCCAGCCCATGAGAGTGAATGTCTCCAAAATGAGTCTTTCCCACTTGGCTGCAGTTCATTACGAACTGCTCCAGTGTGTGTCCCCCATAGAGTCACAACTCCTGCCAGCAAACCTGCTCCATCATGGGCTTCTCTCTCCATGAGTCCACTGGTCCTGCCAGGAGCCTGCTCCAGCATGGGCTTCCAACGAGGTCACAGCCTCTTCAGAGCATCCGCCTGCTCTGGCATGAGGTCCTCCACAGGCTGCAGGTGGATATCTGCTCCATTGGGGAACTTCATGGGCTGCACAGACATGGCTTGCCTCACCATGGTCTTTACTATGGGCTGCAGAGGAATTTCTGTCCTGTAATCTGGAACACCTCCTCTACCTCCTTCTTGACTAACATTGCTGTCTGCAGCGTTGTTTGTCTCACATATTCTCTTTTCTCTTTCTGGATGCCCACGCTGCTGAGCAACAACTTTTCCTCTTCTTAAATGTTATCACCATCACTGATGGGCTCAGCCTTTGCCAGTGGCAGGTCTATCTTGGAGGTGGCCAGCACTGGCTCTATCAGATGTAGGGGAAGCTTCCAGCAGCTTCTCACAGAAGCCACCCCTGTAAACCCTCACTATCAGACTTTTCCATGCAAACCAAATACAAGCATGAATCTCCACACCATTTATTACTCATCTTTCATCTCCTTTCACTTCAAGTTTTACTTACCTTCACATACCCAGTTACTCTGACCTCTTTTCTCTCAAAGATCACACTTTAGAAAAGAGTGAACTTCTTTTGAACTTCTTTTTTTTTTTTTTTTTTTTTAAGTCCTTCTAGTTTTTCCCTCGGCTGTTCCTGACTACGGTTTAAAAAAAACAAACGTTGCCATGCTTTGTAGTGGGCATCAGCTGTGTAGAAACAAGTTCTCTCCAAAGGCAACTTGCAGGTGGCCCCGAAGACCTCTGGAGGGCACTGTAAGGACACCTAAATGAGGCTCTGTCTCTGGTGAATGTCTTACGGTACCAACACGCAATGCTGAGCACCTCCACCCTGCCAGAAAACGAGGCTCCACACAGGTAACTCACAGAGCACAGATGGCCCCGTAGAAAGAGAAAAGTGTGTGTGTTGGGGGTTTCTGTTGCCTTCTGTTAGTCAATATCATGTCTCATTGCCTTCGTTTTGCTTGTTTAGACAAGAAACTGAAGATTTGGGCTCACTGATCTCCTCCACCCAGCCGAAGGATTGCAAAAGAGTGCCCTAACCCCTGTTCTAGCCTACGGCTACCCTGCTGTTGAAGAGGGAATACCATAGAACCACAAGTCCAGGCAGACCAGTCTGCTATAGGTAATGTTTCAGATCCCACTTCCTGCAATACACATAGACATTGAGTACTAGACTATAAATGGATCCTTTTTTATACAGTCTTGGGACTATAAATCTAAACATGAGAGCACTGTTGAATGTGTGCTCTGACTGCTAGAATCTGGGCTCAGCCTAGGCTACCAGCAGTCTGCCTTTCCAGACCTGTGACTTCTGCCTTGCTGTTGGCACAATAGACAAAATGTCACAGGCAGACAAAGCAGAATACCCAATATTGGTGACTATAGCACTTCAGAGGCACAAAATCATTCTTGACAGAATGCAGGGGTCAAGACAGTCCTTTCCCTTTATCAGAGTAAGAGTTTACCCCTTAAGCTGTTACCTGAAAAGATAAATCTTCTCCCACATCCTTCCTCAGAGCAAGATAGTCTATGGTGTGGGTACCTAGCTTGAGATATCCAGTCCAACCAGTGTTACATGGACAAGAAAAGGCAGGGCTGTCAGGTGGTCTGGCTGGTGGCTGAAAATTATGTGTAAGCATGGTGCCAAAATCTCAATATAAAAGAGTTTTAAAAAGATTCTTCTGTTCATGTATACGCTATTTTACAGTCAAAACTCAGAAAATGAAACCCTGCATTTCTTATTGTGCTGATGATCTTTTCTCTTTCTTCTATCTCTGTATAATAAAAGATATTAATCCTTCACTACAGATTTGCTCAGCCTATATTGTCCTATCTTCCTGGCTACTACAACACAACTGGTAGATGATAAAATTAAAAATTTGAACAGTGATGCATCATAGAGAAATTTTAAGTACTGAATCAAAGTTTGGGTTAATAAGCTTCTTTCAAGAAACTTCGTAATGCTTGATATTCAAGCTCGGCTGAGGATCAGTAGCAGTATAACCAAGCTCAAGATAAGTTAATTAGCCATTCTTTAGATCTAATTTTAGCGAACATGGCCATACCACATTGGTTTACTCATAGCAGCAAGAACTAGAATGATCAGATGCTTTCTGATGAAGCAAGAAAGCCATTTAAAGCAACCCAACAAATTAATCCTGAGAGCAGCTCTGTTGAACTGTTGTATCCAGTAAAAATACTGACTGAAATGAAGACATCCAAAGATCCACATCTGAAAGAGACGCCACTGAGACAATTCACAAGTTAATATCTGATCTGGAAGCATATGATCAGATGTTAATTTTCCGTGTGATAATGTCAGTGGCTAGTACATAATGACATAACCCCTCCTTTAACCACAAATTAGAACAAAACATTACATCAGTACATTTAAATCATCCTGGGTTTTTTATTTTTTTATTTTCTAACATTGTGTTAATCCATGTTTCCTGACTTGGCTGAACAAAGAGAAGCCCCATAGGCTATCGGATGTCGTATCTTCATCTGTAAAAGTCTAACTTTGAAAACCACATTTGATTAATTTCAGAGCTTCAAGAAGAATGTAACCTCAGTGGGCAGAAACCATCACATATTTGTGTATGTAAGAAAAAACATTTAAAGGAAAAACATCCTGGAAAATTATCTAATCAGAGCAAACAAAAGCTATGATGTCTCCCATAAAATTCTAGTAGCAGATTCCTTCTTTTCTTTTTTACTGGGTATACAGCTATATACAGAAGTCTTCAAGCTGCATTAATCCACATCATATGGAATGGTGAATTTTTGTTTTTACTATGTTTTTTATTTTAGAGAAACAAGACCATGGATCTTGTTTTTTTGTCTTGTTTTTTTTTGTTTGTTTGTTTGCTTGTTTTTTAGAAGACCAATTAGTAGACAGTACTGATTGTATTCATACTGCAAAACTGTATCCAGCTTCAGGCACCAGTAAGTGCCTTGTTCTGAGGTGCTTCAGAAAGACGTCGGAAAAGTTGTCTCTTCTCCAAGCTGTTTACAGCACATGAATCATCTGAAGGTCACAAAATTATGAAATCTGTTTTGCTGCTAGGTGCTACTGTTACTTCAAAATCTATCATCCAACTGGTCTGGTTCATTGGCAACGAAAGCAGTGATTTGGAAATTAGTTTCCTCTGTATAAGTAATCCTGTCAGTTCTTGCTTATTTATAAAAAGTTAGAAATTCTAAAATAGCTCTTGAAGATTTTGCAACAAATATTTTACATTTTTGAAATATCTCCCAACATTTTACATTTTAGAACAATCTAGAATCACTAGGACCCCAAAGCTAGCAGGAAAATCACTGTGTTTTTCTAAAATTACTAATAAACAAGTGCACCTACCTTTGAAGTGAATGGAAAGTCTAACCTTGTCTTCTGTGGGTGATATATATAACTCCAAAAACTCTGAAAATTCATGCAGCCAAATTAAAAAGGTAACAAAAAGAAAATGTATAATTTAGATTATTTTTATTTAACTGACCATTTGTTAACTCCACTTTAGAGTGTTATATCAGCTCTAAGTCATGCTTATAATAGTTTTTGCTATAGTAGTTCAAGCTCATCATTCTCTTTAGCTGATTGAATCTTACAGCAAATATTTAGCTTGTACATAGCTTGCTGTAGCTCAAAATTGCAGCCACTTGCATGTTGCTCATCATGTATCTGAAAAGCTCGTAACAATTGCAGATATTTCAAATACAACAATTAACTACCAGAATAACTCTCCAGGATGCACTGCTATTATGTGGATTTTTCAGAACAATACTTTTTTTTTCAAACCAGGCAGGGTAGCAGCCTTATTTTTGTGGTTTGTTGTTTCCACAAAAAATGACCACAGAACAATATGTTTTCCAAACAGTTAATACTGTTATTGCTATGATTCCAAGTGAAAACTGAGATGTAGGAAGAGATTTTTTTTAAATGAAAAAAAAAAAAAAAAGGAAGAATGGGAAAGAATAAAGGCAAAACCACCCAAACCTGAGTCTTATTACTTCTTGTGTCTTAATCTAAGGATGTCTGAAGTCTGCATATACTTAAGGAAAAAAAAATTTGTTTCTACACTTGATTAGATCCTCCCAAGGACTGATGTCATTACAATGTCTCACCTTGATCTAGTTGAATCATGCTGCATGCAAAACACAACATATCCAATGCTTTATTTGAAAGATGTTGATATAGGCAACAGCTACAGCTCTCCTCTCCCTCTCCTCTCCCTATTCCCCCCCCCCCACTTTAACAAAGTAGTCCACTAAGAACTTAAGCACTCATGCAAAAAGCAGGAGAGGAGGCTTTGAGGATGCTTTAGGCTTTTCCACTTCTTGAGAGAAGTCAAAAATCACACCTCTCAAGGAGGAAGCCTAGGAAACAAGTCCAAGGTATGTATCCTGAATGGAAATGTCTTCCTAAGGCGTGCAGAGACCAAATTTTGTGACTCTTGACCTGTCTAGTTTGTCTTACTCATCTTACTTGTATTTGGGCATTCATTTTAGAATTCCAGCTTTCTAAATTTCTTGTGTAGGGCACAGTGCAGAAATCTGGATTTCAAACAAGGGCCACCTGCATGGAGGTTAAGAGTTTCAATTGCAAACACCTTAAAATTTGAGTCTTTATCCCTAGTTACAAAAGAGGAGAACAATTAGAGCTGAGAAGTTTCTATATGTATGCAAATGTTACCTATTTAAAGCCCCATTCTACCTGTACTGTGCCATGGCATCTGTTGCTGCCAGTATAATCAATAAGCAGAACTCCCACAAAACAATAATAGATATTAGTAACATATGCATCATGCAAATCACTACCTATTAGTAATACAGAGAGAAGAGAAAGTATTAAGAAATATTGAACTTCTTGTATCTCTAATACTTAATTATTATTTTTGTGTGTGTGTAGATGATTTCTGGTAGCCTCTCTGTTTGCATAAGCAAAAAATGATGTCACCACATAACAAGTTATGCTAGTGGCATGTTATTGCTAGTGCATCTGAGAAAATGTTTTGCTGAGATGCTACAGATTTGGGAGTATTAAAAGACATTCAATATTACAGTGAATGTAACCAGGCTATTTATAATATTCAGACCAGTTTGCAGTTCTATCCCTTTTGAATCATTTATAGGGATTTTAGCGTCTTGAGATTCAGCAAACCAGTACAGAAGACATATGGCAAGACTTTTCTCCTTGTTTATTTTCTGAGCTATGAAAGAATGAATTCATAATATGATGACAAAAAATCAGAAAGATTATAAAAATATCTGCTACCATAAGATTTATGAATTTGACACTGCTCTTTTACTCTTCCACATATCCTAGGTTTAAGAGCAGCTGTGGCAGTTTAGCCACAGATTTGAAAGAAAAATGCTTACACATGGCTTATTTTTTCCTACCTTTCTTCTCATATATATAAAAAATGTGCCAGTTATGGCATGATTTCCAACTAGTAGTAACTACATTTTTTATTTGAATTGAAGACTACATAGCATGAAAAGAGAAGATAAACTAATCTAAATTGCACAACTGATTAAATAACAGATATTACTTTCCCCTACAAATATTGTTCCCTTTACTTTATTTGGTGTCAGAATAGGAACTGAGTAAGCTAATTAGTCATTGTATCAACCACAGATGGTAGAGAGTATCCAGATCAGGTACAGAGTCCTCCTTCTTCCCACTAGGCAGACACAAGACACAGTACTGGTAACTGGCACAGAAACCAGCCAGAGCTGTAAAAAACTTCTCTACACCCTCGAGATTGCTGACCTCTCTATTTACAAAAGGAATAAATAATAGAATATTAGAGTGGAAGGTACCTCAAATATGAAAATGTGGGGTAAGAAACCAAAAAGAAATATAGTTTATTTAGAGGTAGAGGGGTTGTGTCAGAACTTAGCCCTGAGCATATTGATACTGCAAGTATTCAGATGTGAAGCAGGGGAAGAGCACACAAAGTACACAGAGCTGCATATGGGTGTGTGCAGACTGGGTGAGTGCAGAAAGGCCACAGGGACCTTCACATCCAGGTTTTTCCCAGATTACAGAGGAACACTTGGAAGGAGCCCTGTATCCTACACAAAGCAATAGTGACCATGTCTACTGCATTCACACAAGAAGATGCAGCTTTTCATTTGCTCTGTTATTGCCTTCTAAACCAAGTTACTATTGAAAATTAATTTAACATTACATTAAAAAAGACCATTGCCAAAAGATGTATCTTGCCCTTTTCCCTGCCTCTTTCCCCAGATCCTCATGATAAATGATTGTTCCTGCCATAAGGGAAGACCAAACAGAAAAAATGTAATCTGACAACAACTAAGTAATATAAATTTCCATCTGGATCATTTTCTTGACAAGCAGAGCCATAGCCTCATAACTAATTGTCACTGAGGGCACAAGGAAGACAGTAGGACTCATGGACAGAGACTGGGAATAGAATAGCACCTAATGCTATCAGTTGAAAATGATCCACAAATCACTAATAACTCTCTTTCAAAAGAGAAACAATAGCAAGAAAGTGAGTGCCATGCTCCAGCTCTTTAATGCAGTTTGCTTTTTGATCAGCATGCCCTTGAGAAAATGGCATGCCTACAGGACTTTTGCCAGAAGCAAGAAAAAATATCAAGTACATTTATTCTATTAGCATTTTATAGTGTGTAGTGTCTAATTACAAATCATTATAGTAATGACACATTTAGCAAGCATATCCCAACAGTACTATATCTCCAGTCTCATTACTAGTTGAGTAAGTTATTACCTGAACCTGGAAATTCAAATTAAACTGTTACTACAGCTGAAAGTCAGATCCTGTACCCTAAACTGACTCAGACTCCAAAGCACCAAAATAAATGCACAGGATCTGTGGTCTCTTCTTTCCCCCCTGCAAAAGCTTGCACCAAGTTTACAATGTTGTTTGACCCACATGCCCCTTGGGAGCATGAATCATTAAATCTCTTGTTCAGCCACTACCTGCAGAGATTTAGATCTCAGGATCCCAAAGCACAAGCTTACACTAATTCAGCTGAAAAGGCTTGATAAGGCCACAGGTTAGGCCAGTGTTCTGAGGGGGATCTTTCATTATTGTGTTACCACAAAACAACTAAAAGGGTTCTTGGATGGATCTTTCCCACCTACTCACTGCTTTCTAGCAGGTGAGCTCTTCCACAAGACTTGACCTGCAATTAGCACCTCAACAGCTTTCTGTGTTGCAACAAGCTTCATATAATCTCTTTATAGTCCTAGAAAGCCTCTTAAGTCCTAGAAACCTTCTTTCCATCCTATCAGAAGCCTAGCCATATGCAGACATGCTTCATGATCTCCAAAGTCTCCTACTCTCAGGTGTGCTCCATCTCCCTGCTCACTGCATTTCCACATGTCCCCTTCCTTCCATACTTCACGTGTGCAATGGCTTTCAAGGAGCACATCTTCTCTCAAAAAGTCCAATCTGTACTAGACAAAGCAAGCAACAGTCATATTCTCTGAGGTCCAGCACCTTAATAAAGGAACAAAATAGGTAAGCTGTTGATGTAATGGCTACTATCTGTTACACCCTGAAAACCTAAAACTATTTCTGCTAACCTTTCCAATGCATACAGTGTTGGCAGAGAAGCAGAAACAAAGCAAAGACCACAGCTGGGATGAAAAAAGCCTTGAACAAATCTTGAAAATTAATCAGAAATCTGTTTACTTTTTAATAGTATTCAGATATGTATGTTTGTCTTCATGAAAAATATTTACCAATAACAAATTTTTAAAGGAAATTGTCCCTTTTGAAATAAAAAATAGAGAAATGATAGTCAGTATATCATTGCTTGCAACCCAAACATTCTGATCTGCAAGACTAAATACAAGATAAGTACATTAAATACCAGATAAAAGTGAAATTGCTTTTCTCTGAGAATGTTTTGCAGTTAACTTTGTAGGTCCTCATACAGTAAGAGCTGTACTGAGCTGTTATAAACTCTGAGAGCAAAGGGCAACAGCAGGGACATTAGGCTGAGGATTGGACTGACATAAACAGCATGATCCCTACACTGAGGAGAGGAAAAAAGTTACAGTGCTATACTGTATTTCTAGGAACAGTAGGACCTCTGTGAATTCAGCTGTATCAGTATCTAAGGCCATTCTCAAAAGTAATTTCTGTTTTGTGTTTCATACCTCAGACATTTCTTATACTTGTATAGGCTTTCTTTCTGCTCTGCCGTAAACTTCAGCTCCTGGTTACTGCAAGACCCTGCTATAACAGCATGGATAATTTGTAGTACCTATGCTTTTAGGTGAATATATGTTAAAAAAATTGTCTGACGGAGGCTTCAAGTGATAGCTAGTTAGTCATAAATTCTCAGGATGTGTTTAGAACTGTCTATGTAGGGGATATGAGATCACTTTGCCAAACATGACTTTTATTTACTCTATGAGAAATAAAACTTTATGACAATATATAGATAAAATAATAAATTTTATTAAAACATTGCATTTTCTATGTAGAGTACTTTTTTAAAAAATTGAGGACTTAAATTTAATAAAAATTTTATTTTTCATAGTGAAATATTTAGTCAGTCATACATTTTTATTCAATTTTGTAGGAAGGAAGTTCTTTTATATATTACCATACCGATAAAAATGATTAATTCCTAGATTTTCTTTTATCATCCATTTTCTTAAGAAAAGTTAGTGCCCGAATTAATGGAAGACAGAAACTCCTGAATCTAGAAACACTGGTCACTCCAAAGTAAAGATCACTTCTATTAAATTCTGTGAATAATGATTCACAAAAGATTCATCTGACACTTTTTTTTTCATATGTTCACTTTGGGGAACATCAAGCAGTAAAATTGTTATCTATACTTCAAACCACTCCCTTTCTAGGCTAAAATATTAATATCACTAGATATGAATCTCTTTAGAAATACATAAATCACTTCATAACACAGTGCTCTGTACATATCATCTTGCATGTTTCCCAAAGCATCACTGTCCAAAGGTTACATGGGTATACTGACTCTAAATTAGAAGAATCAAGGAAGGGCTGCAAGATGAGGGTATATAAATTATAATAAGAACAGCTTGCTTTTATATCCTTTCCAATTTAATTACAATCACTGTCATAAGAATGGATTAGATACTGCTGTTTTCTCTTCCCATTACCATCTTTGTCATAAGAATGAGAAATCTAAACTTCAATTCTTGTCAGTTTTAGTCGAATGCTTCGTAGGTCTTTAACCTTTCTACAGCTCTGTCATTTTATTGGCTGGCTTTTCCATTTCTTTCATATTTAAACCAAAGTATCTTGCAGTAATGAACTGGAATGGATAACCAATCCCATAACAGAATATTGAAAAGGCCAAAGCAGTTTATCATTGTGCAATCAATGCAATAAATTAGACAACACAAATCTTATTGTCATGAAAAACTCTAACAAAACATAATAACATGAATTTATGATGTTAGAGATAATTTATATGGAAGAAACAGGCTCATCTTCTTACAGTTTTAGTATATTATATACTGAAGTTTTATACTTTGACATTCTACAGGTACCACAGAAATTCACAGTGAAGAGTGCTGTAATATTTTTCATATATACACACATTTCATATACTGTTACATACTCTTTTCAACACCTGTATCTTCCTTATTTCCTTTCAATGCTCATATATGAAATTAAAAGGATATGTTCACTTTTAGGAGAATGGATTAAAGTCCATTAATAAAAAAATAAAATTTAGTAAATATTTGAAATCTTTTCAATCTGGAATGTCCAGAGTTTCTGGTTTTATGCTCTAATGCAGGAAAGCCAGTAATGCACACACAGAAAAAGACAGGGCAGCCACCCTGGGCACGTGTTTCCCTGTAGAGCCCTGGGGAGCAAGAGTGTTCACTTCCAGGATGGTGCCAGTGCCACCCTCCAACAGGAACCTGCAGGAATGCGGTGCCAAAGAACAGGCAAGGTGACATCTCCTCTCTCTGATCTGCTCACTGGGCAGCTCCACTCAAAGTTAAAAGGATTTTAAGAATACAAAGCAAGCAGTCAGGAAATACTAAAAGGGAGCCTAGCTTGCCAACGAGAGTTAATCTTCATGATGAAATGTATCATAATACTATCACACTATGAAATCCTATTTTTCCCCTAGCCTCTGAATGATGAAATCCCCACTATTTCTTGGTGCTTAGTTATACTTAGGGTTTTTTTTAGCATAGCTAATCCAAAGACTGTAAAACAGACAAATATTTTAATTATATCCTGGGTATGACCTTGCCCTTAAGCATGGATACTACATAGTTACTTTTATCTACTTACTTTTAAAGTCTCCATTTAAGATTATTTCCATTATGTTATTCTCATTTCACAAATAGAGAACAAAGGAGACAAAGACTGGGACATAATTATTTTCTTTCTTTTTTAATAACCTGTGAGGGCCAGAAGCATCTTCAGTAGAGATGAAATCTTTGAAGATATTAGCTGCCAATTACTTGAGGCTAAACCTAAGTGTATGGAAAACCTGGCTTATTTTTTTCAGCCTTCATTATATGGTTTACTGAAGTGGCTGTAGATTTTACATTCATAGTCACATGCTGTGTCTACTGCACCACAGACAAGTGTTTCTCACTACACAGTAGCATAGTAAGGATTGAAAAATCTTGCTATTTATGGGAGTGGTTTATACTAAATTGAATATTTAGTAATTTCTACTGTACATGCCCCAAATTAAATGAGGAATATGCCTGCAGAAAGAAGAAAAAATGTCAATGGCTTTCTAACTGCTATTTGTTTGGGTCAAGATAATAACCTAATTTTATATTCCAAGTCTAGGGATTAACATGATAAATATGCAGGCTTGCACAGCTAAGGTTAAGATGCAGTCCACAGTAAGTGTTTTATCAGCAGCAAAGTGATGGTCCTGTGTACTGCAAGCGACAGCTTTACTGTAAGTAGGAAGGGAGCACAGGTAGCAAAGAGTTTCAACTTGGCAGTAAAAGATAATATATGTTCTATTTAAAAAAAAAATAAATTAGATGTGTCTCTTTTTATATAAATGTCACTTTAGTTGAATAGATTTCTATACTGGAAGTTTGTTTTTCTAGCCTGCAAGGTGAAGAATAGAGATAAACAAGCTCCTTGGACAGCATTTAGAAAAAATATTTTTGTTAGACTGCTGTTTCCAAGAGCTGGGAATTAATACAGAAAAATAAGCACCATATATTTCTCTGGTCATGTTCCTCTGTGGATTTTTACATTATGAAATGTATAATGAAAAGAGCCATCAGAGTCTGATCCAGCACCCACTAAAGTCAGAGCAGAGACTTCCACTGGTTTCAGTGGAAATTGGATCAGGCCTGCTATCTTCTTGTCCCAACGTGTTGACATTGGAACAGAGGTACTGACAATGAAATCTGTTGTCACAGATGACCTGCCACATTGTCTGCTCCCCACCACAAGCTCCTGCGAGGAGCTGTGTAGCACTGTACAGCTGTTTGTAGACATCTACCCCGGACAAATGAAGGAGCCAAGTGAGACAGAGAGGAGAAGAGCCACAGGGGTGTGATTACTGGGGAAGATGTTGGTCTGGGTTGTAAATTAGAAGTGGGAAAGCTCTGAGAAAAGCTGGCAAGACAGAATTGGAGGGAAATTTCCATGGGGAAGTCTGGAGTGGTTGGAAAAAGGTCAGAAAAGAAACTGCTGTGACAGGCTCCAAAATAGGCAAAGGAGTCAAAGCTCAGTGGATGTAAGAAACATGACCGGCTGTGGGAGTAGTCATCTCTGGAAGCACAGAAATGAGTCTGCTTGTGAGGGATGGACTGCAGCAGTTCAGCACTGCAGCCTTGAGGACTGTATGCTCAGGGATACATAAAACCAGTGATGGGCCACAAGCTTCTACAGCAGGGGAGGAAGGTGCTAATGAGAGCAGTTAACTGCATAGACTTATACACACCTTTACTTACCTTCAAACATGGTTTAGCCCAGCCTCAGTTGAACTCTCCAGGTGCCTCAAGTCAAGGCTTTTAGAGATCTGAGAGTTAAATCACTATTAGACAATGTGGAAAAATACATGAAGTTGCTAATGAAAAACTACATAAAAATAATATAAGCTCAAGAGACATCTGTTAGATTATACGCTTTATTACTTATATTCTCTCAAAATTTATAGAACAGAATAGCTGCTTTTCATTCCTTTATGCAAATCAAGCTGAGACAGATAAAAGCTGAAGTCAGTGTACAAAGTTAGCAGAATATAAAGATATAACCTGAGGGTGGCTTTAATAGTTTGCATACTATATTCTTTTCTTGAATCTGTGAATAAATATTTCTTAGTACAGTAAATTTTAAATTAGGTTATATCCAAGAGGCTGATGAAATTACAGTACTGTTATGTTGTTCTTCCAGTACAATAAAAACCATGGCTGAATGGATTTCTGATACATTTCAGATGCTTGTGTTCAGATGGTCTGTGCATCATTTGCAATACAGTAAATCTGGTAGAGAATTCTTGTTCTCAGTTATTACATCTGCAAAACTACCGTGGACAAATTATTGCTTATTTTAATTATTCACAACGCTGTCATTGTTGTAATACATAAGAATCTCAAACAAGATCGGGATAATGATAGTCTTGACTGACTAGAGAAATATATTGTTGAAAATGAGATTAAAGAAAAATAGATTCCTCATTTTTCAGCTTGGAAGGAACGCACAAGAAGCCTGCTACAACCAGTCTTGTAACTTCTCAGAAAGTTTAAACAATCTTTTAACTGTAATTATTTGTCAAAGGAAATAGTTCCATTGTGTCCACTTAAGTAAAAAAATGTATTTTAAATTATATTGTAAATGGATGAGCTCTTTAAAAAATAGATAACAGCTTTGAATGAGCTGAATGGCTGATGTACTATAAATGTCTCCTGTCACTACTGACATTTGACAGAAGATATTCAGAGCTGAAAACAACAGCATTTGTAAAAAAGAATAAAAATAAAAAATATAGCATTTAGTAGCTCACATTGTCTTTTTTCAAGCTGACACTAGGAATTGTATTTCTTTTGTACAGCAATAAAATTTGCCACCTGCTGGTGCTCTGTATCTCATCATATCAGGACTTAATATTCTTAAGCTGAAGGGGAAAAGAAAGCACAATAGAGGGATGAGATATAAAATCCATGGCACACATACCAGAACTGATATATGGTACAGTAGTAGACAGTAGAACTGCCATTTTTGGCTCCTCAGGAAAATCCTTTTGGTTTTCTAGCAGTCCTTGTGGCAATGTACAGGATCTGTCTGAGCTGTGCTTCATCGGCACCTCCAGGATCTGCTCAGGGGCTTCCTGCCCTGGAGTTGCCATCTCATGTGTAATGACTATTTTTGCTTTTGAAAGCAGTTAAGGTTGACAGTTCCAGAGAACTGTGACCAATTGCAGTGTGAACAAGAATATTTTCCAGATTGTTTTATTCCCGCCACCCAGTGACCTCATATGGTCCCTCCTACCTTTAGCATTATAAGAATCATATATAGCTTTTCTTGGTACAATGAATCATATCAACTATCATATCCCTTGTCAGTCATAATCTATTAAGACCTTGCATGAAAGTTGTCCAATATACTTCTCCACCTTTCCTTTTCATAATATGTTATTTCTTATTTGAATAAAATGTATCAGAGGAGAGGAAAGGAGGTGAGAGGAACAAATTGTAGGTGTGTTACAGTGATATTTTTTGTTTTATTCATAATACTTAATAGGATGTTGTTTGTTTCTGAGTGCTGCTGCTGACTGACCTAAGATTTTCATTTCTGACTAGGGACACTCCAAGGTCTCCTTTTTGTTAGAAATATCTACCCCAGAGCTAACTACACCAATTATGTCTGCAAGAGGAGACTTTTCTCCAATGTACATTACTCTACACCTCTTAATGTTACCACTATCCTTTAGTGTTTATATTTTACCCAATGCTTTGACTCACTACCAACACACAGTTCTGCAGTATTTTACAGTCAGATTTAATAATTGTTACACTTTAATATTTACTGCTCCATCAGCAAGCTCCTTCCCCTGCAGCAGTGCTGGGAACACATTGCTTCTACCCTCAGCTTTACAGACCACATGTCAGGGAACTGAAGTCAAACCTGAGGACTGTGCTAGCCTAGCACTGACACAAGTCAGAAACAGATGAGTTACCAGGACTGAAACCCTCACTGGGGAGCTTGAGATGAGGGGCTACCATCATCAAGTGACAGAACACCACGGTCAAATTGCCATTGTCAAAGACTGAAAAAATGCAAATCTGGAAACAATAAATCTTGGACATGTTTCCAGCTTAGTGAATGAAGTGCTGAAGAAAACCAAGCTTTATCAGGCCTCAAACATGTAGATAAGTAATTGTAGGCTTGGGTTTCCCTCTCTTCAAAGCAGACAGTGTGATCAACTTTTAACAACCCAGGTAATGAGGGCTCAGATAGCAAAGACATGGCAGACTTCATCTGACATGCCCCTTAATAGCATTGTTTTAATTGCCAGAAATCTCTAAAGATTTGTGCTGTACTGCAGATGAAAGGTGATGTCTGAAGGCATTTAGATTGCTGCTAAGGAGCTTGCTCCTTCCACTGCCTCACTGGGATTTCTTGTGGTTTACTGGGAGCCTCTTAGAGCCTAGAATGATAAAACAGAAGTGGAGCAACACTCTCAGCATGAAATGAAATGCTCATCATAGGAACAGGTTGAGACCAGATGCTTTTGCAAATGAAGATAAAACCACATGGACCCCTTTTGCTGTAACATGTGGGTAGTTCAGAGGAGGGTAGGAAATTAAGATGTTGCGGTGGCAAGGGTTAACCATGGCTGCACAATAATTTAAATCTGAATTAAATACCATAGTGCAATGAAAACAGAGAGAAGTGGTTATGTAAAGAAAGAGAGCATCCAGTACAGACTAATTAGTTGCAAAATTAAAAATAAAGGAAATATCAAGGAAAAACTGATTTTTTCATCCACACTTATTTAGAGCCAGAGAACAACTCTTAACTCCTACATTACTGCTTTCAATCAAAATGCCTCGAAATAAACCAAAAGAATGTAGTAGGAAAACTGAGGAGCTACAGTTAGAGAAAAATCATTTGACAATGTTTCACAATGAGAACCTGTTCTCATTCATTGTACACTTGTCACATTCAGCAGTTCGAATTCATCTTTTTAGGCCAGATATCTGTCTCTGAGTTCTTGGAGGGAGATATGGCTAAAATAGTTCAGCTGCTGTCAAAAATGTCACTGGGGAAAGAATATGTCAGAAAAGAAGTTGGTCTGTGAGCTGACAAAAAATAACTGTGGCAAAAGAGACTGTTGGCTCTAGGACCTTGCTCCTGTGAAAAAGCTGAAAATACATAGAAAAAACAAGCAGAGCACTGAGAATAGAGAACAACCTGTATTTAATTAAGTACTGAGAAAGAGTGAGTTCTGTCAAGCTTCTGTGCATCAGTGAGAAGACAGATGGATGGTGCACTCAGTAGCGTGCAAGAATGCCTAAGCCAGCTCTGTGGCTATCAGTTCTTCACAACACCATGCAGTGCTGTGCAGCAGTACACTGCACTGACCCCCAGAAAACACCAGGTTTGCTTTAGCATGGAGCTTCACAGGGTCTAAACTTTTTCTCTTTGCCCACTCTCAGAGCAAGGAGAAAGCCTGATTAGGCAGAACAAATGTGATGCTTTGGCGTACCTCTAGGTCTGCTATATTTGTTCTCAACTAACTGGAGTAGTAGGTAAACTCAATAATCCAGAAACACATGGACACAAAAATTACCTTAATTTAACATATGTTGAATATTCCCAGCATCAGCTGACTGTAGCTGTAGTTGCTCCATGTGCCATCTTCATGTGCCAAGATGTCCCAGTATAGGTTGGGGGCTGACCTGCTGGGGAGCAGTGTAGGTGAAAGAGACCTGGGGGTCCTGGTTGACAAGAAGATGACCATGAGCTAGCAATGTGCCCTTGTGGCAAGAAGGCCAATGGGCATCCTGGGGTGCATTAGAAAGGGTGTGGTTAGTAGGTCAAGAGAGGTTCTCCTCCCCCTCTATTCTGCATTGGTGAGGCCGCACCTGGAGTATTGTGTCCAGTTCTGGGCCCCTCAGTTCAAGAAGGACAGGGAAGTGCTTGAAAGAGTCCAGCGCAGAGCTACTAAGATGATTAAGGGAGTGGAACATCTCCCTTATGAGGAAAGGCTGAGGGAGCTGGGTCTCTTTAGTTTGGAGAAAAGGAGACTGAGGGGTGACCTCATCAGTGTTTTCAAATATGTAAGGGGTGAGTGTCAGGGAGATGGAGTTAGGCTCTTCTCAGTAGTGACCAGTGCTAGGACAAGGGGTAATGGGTGTAAATTGGAGCACAGGAGGTTCAAGTTGAATATTCGAAAAAATTTTTTTACTGTAAGAGTGACAGAGCCCTGGAACAGGCTGCCCAGGGAGGTTGTGGAGTCTCCTTCACTGGAGACATTCAAAACCCGTCTGGACACGTTCCTATGCGAGGTACTCTAGGTGGCCCTGCTCTGGCAGGGGGGGTTGGACTAGATGATCTTTCGAGGTCCCTTCCAACCCCTAGGATTCTGTGATTCCTTGTACTCCTTAGCCACCAACTCAGGTGGCCTAGACAACCCCCAAGAGTTGTCTATGTTCCACAGGAATCAAGGCTCACCTATCTGGGCTGCATGACAACTCTTCAGATGAGAATTTTTCCACCTGTCTCCAATGTTACTAATTAATTAAGAAGAGTGGACTGCCCCTAACCCCCTGGGGGTGAGGGTTTGGTGAAGCCAAGTTATCATTAGTCCAACTAGCCCATGTGTTAAGTATCTATTTTTCATTTCAATAGTTCAGTATTTCTGTAATATTTCAGTACTATGATATCTTCTCACATGAAAACATCTGTGCTTCTGTAGATTGATATTTACTAAATTCAAGTAAGACCTTTAAATATGTTCTTTGCAAAATGCAGTTAATATAATGACTCCATAAAATTGCAAGTATTATATTGCATTTTTTTTACATCCTTGTCTTCAGTTTCCATCACAGCTTACCCTGTGCTTTCAGTTTCTTCTGGATAAATACTCAGAATATTCAGAAATTATTCACTCTGCTATCTGCAAACCACAAGCATATGCACAGATATGAACATTATTTTTTTTTTTAGTGATTCTTGCAAGGTTGTATGTAGTCCAGTTTTTGAGATAACTGCAAAGCTTTATAGGAACTGAAAGCATCTTTAGTGGTATCAAGGTGCTGAGACACTTGAGAAACTTTATAAGATTCAGTAATCATTCTTTATAATCAATTTTTGTCTTAATGTGTGTAAAAGTTTCAGTACAAGCCCAGAATCTGTCAGTTATCTTGTCCAAATTTTGTTTTTCCAAAACTGAAGATAATCTGTGCAAAGTCAACTTCCTTAACTTTTAAAAGTTCAGCATGCCACACAGTTACTGAGCTAGGCAGGAGCTCAAAGCAGTTGAAGTTGTCAGGAACATCTGGAGATCACTTGGTCCAACCTCCTTCATCAAACACCATCTACAAAATCCTACCCAGGACCATGACCAGTCAGGTTTTGAATATCTCCACCAAAAGAGACTCCACAAAGTCTCTGAACATTCCATTCCAGTGTTTGACTGCCCTTAGAGTAAAAAAAGCTATTTCTTACATTTAGACAAAATTTGACCTGTATTTCCATTTAGCTCATTGCCTCTCATACTGACCCTAGGCACACCACTGAAAGGAACCTGCTTCCGTCTTCTTTCATCTCACTGCAGCAGGCTCTTATACACATGGGTAAGATCCCCCTGAACCTTGTCTTCTCTAGGCTGAACAGTTCCACCTCTCCCAGCTTTGCCACATATGAAAGATCCTCTGGTCGCTTAATCATCCTAGTAGACCTTTGCTACCTTTCTCTCATAGATCCATATCTCTCTTGTACTGAGGAGCCCATAAATGGGAACAGTACTTCTCCAGATGTGGCCTCACTGAGTGTTGAGCATAGAGGAAGGTTCACCTCCTTGACCTGCTTGCAACACCCTGTCATATACATCCCAAAATGCCCTTGAGCTCCTTCTCCATGATGTCATGTTGTTCATCTTGCTGTCCACCAAGACACCTAAGTCACTTTCTGCAAAGGTGCTTTTGAGTTTGTAATACTCTCAGAATGTACTGGAGCATGAAGTTGTTCTTCTCTAGGTGCAGAACTTGGCATTTACTTTCTTGAATTTCATAAGTTTCTTTCTGACCATTTTTTCCAAAGTCTCCAGGTCTCTCTGAATGGCAGCACACTTACTTGGTATATTAGGCACTGTCAAAGGAAAAAAGGAGGCAACTACAAACATCAGGTCCTTTTGCCAGCCTTAAATGTTTTCTTTGCTTGTATCTGTAGAGGCAAACTAGAACCAGCTTAGACAAGACGCTAATACCTAGGTGGCTACAATTAAGGAATGTAAATCCTGTTCAGTGCATCAGTACAACAGACTCTCTCTTTGTTATTCTGTACCAAGTAATGTTGTTCTTGATGATATGACTCAGTTGCTTTTGAGACATCTCCTTGTTAAGCAGGCATTAATAACCTTGACAGGTTATAATAACCTTGATCAAAAAGTTCCTTATCAAATTCTATGTTTTGTCTTGTTTCTTTCCCATCATAAAAGAATCCATATAAAATTAAGTTCCATTCTACAACTGCTTCCGTACTGCCCGTGAGCTCATGCTCATCTGTAAATGGGTGATGTTGAAAATCTTCTGGCATTACCCTTGTATCACAGTGACTGTCTGCTTTGTATTGTCCTGCACATCTTGTCCTAACTTCTTGCAGACTCCACAATATTTATCAAGGTATTTGACAATAGTTAACATAACGAGAATTATTTCCCTAAACATTAGCACATGACCTTTGAGAGGGCCCCAAGCAGTGCATTTTGTTTAACATTCAGTGGTCTGCCACAGAGATTTCACACCTTTACTACAGCACTAACATCCTTAGTATCTTGCTCTTACTAAGCCCATTTGTTCTCAGTCTGGGTAAATGAGAGGATGTAGAAAAAGTCTTCACTCACTGGTAGCATTAAAAAGCACTTATTCTGTATACTTTTCAAAATCCCAGAAATGCTTTACACTGATTCAATTGTATGTTTAAGCTTCATAATTACCATTAAACATCAGATATTGTCTTCCAAAGCGAATGGTCAGACTTAGAACAAAACTCAAAGTTCTGACAAACAGCCAGGCTCTAATATTTTTATTCCTTGCTAAGTTTACATTACAATCTTATTGCTGCAGGCTACAGCTATAATTTCAGTACCAGTAGGTCTCCAAGGACACTCACTGTATTCCTGATTTATGTGATCCCCATCATCCCTGACTGTTGTGTCTTTCCTCAGTCAGCAAAGGAACCTTAGGGAAAACTAGACAGATATAGTCAAATACTTGTCTCTATCTGTTTCAAAAGTTTAGCTAACTTGTGCCCCACTGCTCCACCCAGCTTCCAGTAACTTCTTCAATAACAAAGGTAGAATTTCTAGAAGACTTCTAAAACATTTTGAGGAATAATATCAAAATACTC
Source organism: Calypte anna (assembly GCF_003957555.1). NCBI lineage: Eukaryota > Metazoa > Chordata > Aves > Apodiformes > Trochilidae > Calypte > Calypte anna. The sequence goes on along the minus strand of NC_044246.1, from coordinate 101,833,724 downwards.
CAGACTGTGTCTTCTGTTCCTGGAAAAAGTTCTGCTTTGCAACCTGTTCCTGCTAGTACTCAGACATACCCAGGGCTGGGGAAACCAAAGAGGCTTGTCTTTTATCTGAAAATGTCCCTATTACACAGGCTTAAGATCTATTGAATTACAGATGAAAAATCAAATAATTGTATCTGTTCATGTACTTCATCACTTTGCTGGTGCAAAGGCCACACTACATATCTGCTAAGTGTTTTCTTTTAGTACTTGGGATGAGATGAACTAAGAGGACTGTAAACCAGAGTTTAGTATAGTCTTACACAGATTTAAGTCTTTCATGTATCAATACTCAGTATTAAATTTCCACTCCTTTGAGTGTTATGCAAGTAACAAAGAAATTTACCAGAAATCTGTATTAGGAAAAAGATAATGCACTCACCAGTACTATACCCCGCAAACCCTCACAGTACTATCTTGATTGAATCCTCATTGAAACAATTTTTACTCCTCTATAACACATTATTCATTATTTATGCTAATATAAATCAGAAGGATTGGGACAAGCTATTTCAAAATCTGGAGTGTCTGAAGAGTTTATTTCTTAAAAAAACATCTTTTAATAGTATGGTCAAAAGTGGTGTTCCCCCATGTTTTGTACTGGGGCCAGCTCTCTTTAAGATCTTTATCGATAATGTGGAAAAGGAGATTGTGTGCACCTTCAGCAGTTTTCCAGGTGGCAATAAGATTTTTGGGAGTGTTGATTTGCCTGAGGGTGAGAAGGTTCTACAGAGGGACCTGGACAGGCTGGTTTAGTGGGCCGAGGTCAGTTGTATGAGGTTGCCAAGTGCTGAGTCCTGAACATGGGGTCACAACAATGCCATGGAACAATACAGGCTTGAGGAAGAGTGGCTGGAAAGCTGCCCAGCAGAGAAGGACCTGGGTATGTTGGTCACCAGCCAGCTGAACATGAGCCAGAAGCATCCTGTCTTGTGTCAGAAATATGATATCCAGCAGGACTGGGGAAGTGATCACCCCCATGTAGTGGGCACTGCTGAGGCCTCACTTCAAGTTCTGTTTCAGTTTTAGGACCCTAAACACAAGGACATTGAGGTTCTGGAGTGTGTCTCAAGAAAGGTAACAAAGCTGGTGAGGGGTTTGGAACACAAGCCTTTTGAAGAGCAGCTGAGGGAACTGGGGTTGTTTCTCCTTGAGAGAAGGAAACTGAGGGGAGACCTTCTCACTCTCTACAACTATCTGAAAGGAGGTTGTAGCATGGTGGGTGTTGGTGTTTTCTCCCAAGTAGCAAGTGATAAAACAGGGGGATTTGGCCTCAAGTTGCATCAGGGGAGGTATAGAGTGACTCTTAGGAAAAATTCCTTCACTGAAAGGCTTGTTTAAGCACTTGGAACAGTCTGCCAGGGAGGTGGTTGAGTCACCATCCCTGGCAGTATTTGAAATATATATAGATGTGGTTCTTAGGGACATGGTTTAGTGGTGCATTTGACAGTGCTTGGTTAACAGTTAAACCCTATAATCTTAAGGGTCTTTTTACAACCAAAATGATCCTATAACTCATCAAACTAAACTTTTTTGTAGCCGAGGTTATTTTTGTACACTAGGTCACACAGATTGCTACTAGGTCAGAGAGAAAGACCCAGACATGAAAGAAAAAGCTGTAAATCTACTGGCTAAATCAGCATAAGCTTATTTAAAAAGGTTTTGACCCAATCATGCATTCTATTTAATGTGTTCTTTCCTAAAAGCTTCTTCCACTTACATATTGGGATTGTATTTAGAAAAGTTTTCACACAAAATTAGTTCTGTTGTACAAGCACTAGTTTAAAATGTAACTACAACATTTTCAGCTTATGTAAATTACTATAGCTCCTTACACTTGCATGGATGGTCATTAATCCACATGTAGGTAAGACATCACTGGCATGGAAGATGTAAAAGCTTACAGAAGTGCTAACTCTTATTTCATTACTGCAATTAATGCTACAGGAGCTTTATCCATGAAAACCAGTTGCTATGAGAGTATTGACAACACTAACTCATCTGACCAGAGTTTTCTTTCATTCCTATTGGAACTAAAGCACCCTTAAAGAAAAGTTACTATCAGCTGTAAAAATAACATATGTTTTTATATAAAGGAAGCAGTTAAATACACACATTTCACAAACATCTGACAAATTTACATGTTATAGCATTCACACTTTAAGAAACCTGAAGGAAAACATTGTTGAAAAGAAGTATTTTTGTTGAAGTACTATGGCATCACAGCACTGCCAAAGTTTTAGAATAACAAGATTTTTGGTTTGGCTTGTCATCAAGAAAAAAGGCAAGTAAAAAAAACAATTATGCAATGTTTCAAAGATTATTTTTCCACAAGATGAAACTCCAGAAACACCTTCACTTCAGAAAAGATAGTTGCTTAGGTAACCTTAGTCTTCAAATGCACACTCTGAGGTGGTATTTGCCAAACACAATGGGTTTTTTTGTTTTGTTTAGTTTTGTTTTGTTTTGTTAGTTGGTTTTTCTTGTTTGTTTTGGGTTTTTTGGGTTTTGTTGTGTTTTTTTTTTTTTTTTCAGAGGAAAGGAGTTTTCATATGGTCTACCTCTTTCCTTGAACAGCCTAAGTAAACCCAGATATATGCTATGCTAAGGTTGAAGCCAAGGTGCTATGTCCAACTTAAGGGTGTTTAATATCCTTCGAGCAGAGTCTTCTTATCAACTGAAAGAAGAAAGCATCCATCTACAGGCAGAAGTGTTAGAATTCTTGTGATTTGTGAACTGTTACATTAATCCAATATTTTCCACTTTGAAACCAGGATGACTGCTGAAATCTGTACATTTTTCCCAGCCTCTTTATCACGAGTATTTCAGAAGGACAGAGCTATGCAGTGAAAAAATGTAGGAAACATGATTCTGTGAAGAGAGCAGAATATTTCCCTCAAAATGTTGTTGACCTGTTCCATCTGAGAGCATGTAGGTTATTCCCACTGTTTATCTTATGGGTAAAAAAATTGCAGAATTCTCCTCATTCCTCTAACATAATGACTGTAAATCACACACTTCTAGGAAGGTGTGTGGTACTTATTCTGTAGATTCCTTTTGTCATAGACTCGTATCTTAGTTCATATTGTGAATACTTCTTATTTGAAATCTCTGAACCATACAAAAAGTTAAAAAATGGAGCATTCTATTGATTTCAGCAAGCATCACATAATTTTCTGAAGACAGGACTCTGTCATTTGTCTTTGAAAAAGCCGAAGCTTCTGTGAAAGTGCTTAATGATTCCAGTCCTCCTATTTTTCATCCAGCTTTATTGCTGTTAGCAAAAGACCCTTGCTGTGGCCTGATAATGTCTAGTAGCAGTGCCTGAACAAAGAATGTTATCAGAACTCAGAGGACTAAAGTGACACCGTACTGAGGCATTATTTCTGGACTCTCAAAGAGCTGAAAGCTCCTGAGGAATTCCGAAGTGGGCCACTACTGGAAGGCTGATCAAAGGATTCAGAAATCAAGCAATTGGCCCTCTAATTGGATCCTTACAGCACTTCTGGAGAGAATTCTTTCAAATAAACACACTTTTGGAAGCCAGCATGCAGAAAATTTCAAATGTAATATAGCTAGAGTAGCAGTAATTAAATATTGGACTGCCATTTATTTTATACTTTGGAGATGACTGATTCCCTGAAATGCTCAGAAAAATCTTTTCATCCTTATCATGATACCTAAGCCTGGGACATCCTACCCCTCTATTTTCAAACTCGGTCCTATATTCTTATCTTCACTATGTAAGCAAACCCGCTCGTGTGCTCAGGAGCAGTGTGAAGTATTTAGTTTGTGTTTAGATCAGTACAGATCTTCTAAGGGCTGCGAGGAAAAGAACGGATCCCTTGAATTTAAAACTCCCTCAGCAGTGGGTTGAAACCGGTGACAAGTTAGAACACAGTTTTGCATTTGCAACGTTCCTTTTGGATGGCTACTAAAGGTGCTATTGAAGGTGCCTGCCCTGCCAAGGAGAAGATTGACATGACAAGTTAGAGGCACGTATCAATTAGCTGAGATCAGAGTGCTCATTCTCATGCAAATTATAGATTGTGAATGGAAGAAACAAACTCAGACTATATCTGTCATACAACACCTACAAACGAATTTCTGCTTTCATGTTTCAAGGCTGTCTGGGGTTAGCCATAAATTGTATTTTGACATGGTTTAATAAAATACAAATTATGGAACTAGTGAGTCATGCTCAATTATTTCCATCAGAAAAATTCAAATGGTTGTACATTTTAACTAAGCTGTAAATAGATTAGATTGCAAAATTAAACCTCTGAATTTTTGTAGCTTTACAGATTTTGGAGGAATATGATTTCTCATTTTAGAATTCATTCCTAAAGTAATGCTGAGCATGACTGTGTAATGTATTTGCTATGACACAGGGTTAGAGAGAATTTACTCAACATCGTATCAGATGCTGTAATGTGTTTCAGACTCTACATAAGCATTGTTTTTTTGGTCACTTTCATTCACCAGAAAAACCCTATAGATAAAAGAAGCCCAAATGTTCATGAAACCCTCTGCAGTGTGCAATTAGGCTCAGATTCATCCTGATGAACTACAAGTGCACAACCAAGGTGTTTAAATTAGGAGAGAAGCTGCTGTGAAGTTCTTCTGGAGTCAAGGAGACAGGTAGCTCCTGCCCTGACTGCCTGTGGGAGGTTGCTCCTCTGGGGATCACTGGGGATCAATGCATCTCCCTACTGTGCCTGCTTTTAGGGGAAAGATTCTAAGCAACTCCATTCCTCTGCTTGGCACCTCATCTAAATGTTTTATTCTTGGCTGAGGTGATGTGATTCTCCTCTCTCTATCTTGCAGAACTGATTTCGCTGTCAAAAATACGAACAAGCTTCTGCAGCGAAATATTAAATAGTGTGAAACCTTAAGGGGAAAAAGAAAAGATAAAAAGGGGATATGTCCAACACTTGCATGAAAAAGCACAAAATGGAAACTTTTTGCAGAATACCATTCAGTTTTGAGTAAATCTGGAAGGAACCCTATCTTTGCTTTCTCTTTATCTCTCTCTTTTTTCTTTTTCCTTTTTTTACTTTTTTTCTTTGTAAAATTCTCTGTTGGTGTAACTACTAGATATTGCTCATGCATTTTAAGCGCATGAGCACTTAAAACTAAGAGGAAGAATATTAAAATTGAAGATATTCCAATTAAATGGGCTTTGTGGTTTACTTTCATCAGAAATCCCATCATGAACAGCCTCCTGAAAGCTGGGTAGAAGTGCTCAAAGAACCAAGCATCTTAATAGGCCAATGTACATATATGATTTTACATATGATTTCTGTTAAATTACTCCAATTCTTTGCTATAGCCTAATCTTTGAAGGTTAACCTACTTCCCTTTATATGTGGTTTTCAGACATCTTTTCTAGATATGCACAAAGCTGAAAAAAATCCCCAGCACTACACCGGTTTTACCTCTGAAGACCTGGAGCAAGTGCTCTGCATGATTTATCATACATTTCCAGAAATAAGAGGGATGTCTTGGCAGCAGTTTACACACCCATCTCATAGTCAGCTTGACAACTCTCAATGGAAAATGGCTTCTATTTAATGGATTCCTCATAAGTGAAGTTTTGCCTGGTTTTATTACCCCACTTCATTCTGAGGAGCTTATTAGAAAACCAAGCATGTAATACCACATGAAAACTATGTCTGTAGAAAGCTGAGCTGCTTTAAATCTAATGAGAGAGAACTCTTAATAAGATTAATACACGGAAAGATAAAGCAAATTAAAACTAACATATGTTTTTCAAAACTACCAAATATTTTCATAGTGATTCATTCTCGTTTCCTTTTTTTAAAAAAAATCTGTCACTTCAGGGTCTTTATCTTTTAAAATGTTTTAATTTGTTCAACAAGGAGTGAAAAAATAAGTTTGGTTATTTTTTGTTGACAAATTCTGAGCAAGCCCGAATTACCAAAATATTGCAGAAATGTGCATCCTTTCTTAAGGCAGAAATAGATCTGTAAGGGTTTTATTTGTAATTTGGAATTTAATGCCTTTTTTTTTTTATTTCATTCAACAATGAAGCAAGACATAATAAAAAATAAATTAGAAAAAGCTGCTGCAAAACATAAGTCTGTTGCTTTCAGATTAATGAGTAATAGCTACATAACTGTCATCACACAATCACTTTTAAGCCTTCTTTCATGGTATACAGCTGTGGTTTTGGGCAGTGCAATTAATTAGAGGCTGAAATCAAAGCCATGTATCTTTCTTCTCTTGTGTGATTTTTACTCCCTGTCTTCATCTGACTTTTGTGCCCTTCTTATTACATTAGATGCAATTAAATTTCATCTTTCCAACCAACATTTCTATATTCCCTGTCAAATAATAAATGTATGGTCAAAGAAAAATATATTACTAAATGAAAGGCATTACTGCCACTTGTAGATAAGAAGTCCTTAAGAAATTGCTGCACTTCATGGCTCACAGCACAACCATGAATACTATTGACATGCTAAGAAAATGAGAGAAAAGAGAGAAAATTTATTGACATTTAGGATCAGATTTTCCAAATTTTCCAACAAGTAGGGTTTTTGTTTAGGGGTACAGAGTTTAAAATACCTTAATTTAGATCCACACAAATGAGAAAATATTGGTAGTTCTAATATTCATGTTTTTTAAAAATTAGTACATAATAGATTTTTGACTTGTAGAATTACTTATGTGTGTTTTTTTTTGAATTTGCAGAGTTTTCTGAAATTGATTCTTAAAAGTGTGAAGCCAAGTTGTATACTTGATACTAACTCTGAAACAACCTTTTTCAAGTCTTGTGAATATGAACAAGAGTCAAAGATGTCATTCTGTGAACAGGCTGAACAAGGGATAATTCGTGATCCTTTGAATGGATCTGCTGATAAATACTTTACCAAAAATGCAGCAAGAGCCCTGAAAAAGGTTGAAAGGGAAAAAGGCAGCTCTCATAGTAATTTCTGCCCATTGGTCATACCAGTTTTGCCTTCTGCAGCTTTTGCTGTTGTCTAAAATAATAATTATAAATTTTTGTCTAAGCCAGAGCTCCACACCCAGGAAAGAAAACTCGTGTAAACCTAATATATTTTTTTTTGTCTGTCCTACCTAGTAAAAATTTTCAGTCCTGAAAATAATTAATTATATGTTCATCCAAACTAGAAGTACTAGATTATGTGTTCCCAGGAGTATCAGAGAACCCAATTTCTTTAAGAACTTCTTCCTTTATCTCAAGCTTGAGACTGTCTTACATCTAATTCCAGAAGAATTTCTCAAAGCATTTCCATCAGTATCAAAACCCTCATCATGATGAGATGAGAAGTTGGTATTTACAGTCTCATTGAAATCTTTATCTAAGGCCCCCCTCACATAGTGGTATTGCATTTCTCCTACAGAGCCTTCAATTTCTCCTACATGAACTTAGTGAGGCAGAACCCCCTGAACTCATCTGTGTCCCATCACAATAAAATTCTTGTTCTCTGGGAGGGAGTGATGCATCTCATCCTCAAACAGATCAGAATTTTGCCTCAGAGTCTCTTTTTCCTCTAATAAATATAAAGGGAACATCATTAAATATCTGGAATGCAGACATCTGTGTAGCAAACAATTACATTTACATGAAATGAAATTTCACCCTAAGGCTCTATAATTAAAGTGCAGTTATGTTGCTGAGTTACATGGACAGGATCCCACCCACTGTCTTTAAACTACTGTTGCTATTATTTATTTGCAGTGAGCTAGAACAAGCAGATTTGGATAAAATCCTACCACTGTTTCAGACTTTGAAACTTTCAGGTTAAGAATGAGTAGAACACACAGGAGGAGGAAAATGAACAAGTTCAATGGCAACATCAAGTGGGTATATGCCTTACCCATAAACTTCTGTACTTAAATACAAGTCATCATTTATTTTCTCTGTGATGAATAATCATAAAACATAAATCCATGAACTGAGAGGTACTCAAAACTAAAATATCCTTCTAGTATGAAAGAAAAATTAGTTTAAGTAGCCTTTGAAGAAAAAAAGATAAGTGAGAAAAAGGTGAGAGTATTAATTACAAATAATGCAAGAAATATTTTGTGAAGAAGTAGTAAATAGAGCCAATTTTCTTTCAAATCCTTTTTTTAAATTTTTTTTGTTATCCTTTTCCTCTTTTTGCTTTTTCCTGTTTGCAGTTTTGTCATTGTTGTTTTTTTTTATTTGAGATGTGGTTTTCTTTTTCTTTTACTGTGACAGGGTTGGTTTTATTTTTTTAAGGGATTTTTTGCCACTCTAATCTCAAATAATGAAAAAAAAATTGAATTATAACACTTTTTGTGATGATATAGCATAGTAAAACAGTACCTGTTTTTACACCTAGACTACTAGTAGTAACCAAAGTGAGCAGTTTAAGGTCAGCTACTTTTGCTGTGGCTACAAATTGTCTTGACTTGTCCTGATTGGTTTGGGTACTTCACTAAAATGCATCCCAGCAGGATAGGAGAGAGAAATGTGGATGTGTGCAGAGTTGATGAAATACTCCTTTCTGTCCGATAATATCTATTTCAAATTTAAAAAACATGAATTGAAACAATAAAAAAAGATAGGAATAAAACAGAGTTTGAAATAGGAATTGAATGAAGGAAAACATATTATAGATTGATTTAAAAATAGGAGGTCCACAAGCATCCTTCTGGGTATGCTATTAAAAAAAAACCAAAGTTATCAAAAAAAATGTGATAGCATATGGAGAGGTTGATGATAAACCTTTCAAACATAAAATCTGCAAGTGGAGATATATCAAAATCTGCTGGAAGAAACTGGTGAAGTGAAGGTACAGAACTTGTTTGGAAACCACCAGGTGTATCTTACAGGCTTCCAATATCCTTTAAATAATTAACTTGTGTGTTTTACCTTTTATCATTTTTTTTTTAATCTCCAAAGGAGGAATGGTTTCCAGGCATTAGCAAAGTGTATGAAAGTATTATGTGCATGCAAAGACATTACTAAATGTTGCACATTAAGAAGTCTGTTATCAATTATATTGCAAGCAATTCCTTTTATATCATATTTCTTTTGTTTACAGTAAGCTACCATGAACAAGGATGTCCCTCAGGAAAAATGATTTGGGGAAGGGAGAGGACATAAAAAGAAAGGGCTCTGAAAACAACATTTGGCTTGAAGATTTTTCTAAGAAAAAAAAAATGAATCATGAACAGTTTTCAGTGGAACAAAAGAAATCTTGTTTCCTCACCAAAAAGGTTTGTTTTAGCGATGACAGGAAATGAGAAAAAGAGGTGGGATCCAGGGGATTTTAAGAATTAAGAAAAATAGAATTCTACACATTCTGTGGTAGTTTTGCCTAGTGTGTATGTAGGGATTTTTCCTTGGCGGATATGTTTTTTTTGGGTAGCTGATAGAGTAATAATTGGTTCCATGTTCAGCAGCTTTGGCTTTAGCTTCCTTTCTTGAATGCAAGGAAAAAGGAATGTAGTTCACTGTCACGCTCTTCCTTTTTTTTTTTTTCTTTGGTAACAGTTTGAAGAATGAAAGCACTATTCCTTTTATAACAAGGAAATGATGCTGCAACTACATGTAGAGCAGGAGCTGCACTTGCTGGGGAATCTGAGATGCTGGGTGAAGAGCCAGGCTGGGACTAAGCTCCAGAGACTGCAGCACTGTCTCTCACCTCATGTTTCGGGCAAATTAGCCCATGGAGAGAGCTGGAATGAGCAGTGCAAAGAGAAGTGAGAAGATGCATGATCCAGCATTGGACCAGACTGGCACCTCTCAAATGTGATGGGATCTCAGTAGGCTGTTATGGAAGCAATGTTTTCTCCCAGCTATCCACTGTGTTCACACCAGCCCTTACCTGTGGGCATGGCAGTGGCTGTCTGTACTGTGTTAGCCAGAGAGAAGCTTCCAGCTTTCTGGAATAGCATTAGGTGGTATACAGCCTCATTACAACCACTGCAGAGCAGCAGTGACACAGGAACTGCTGCCTTTATCAAGATACAGAAAAACCCAGCAAAACCAGCCCAATTCTAACATCACCAGTGATGCATCTAGAAGATACTCTCCTCTGGTCCAGCAAAGTTTGCAGGTTTTAAAATCAATATTTAAAGTTATAGAACATTGGATGATCCTGCAGCTCTTACTAACATGAATGACTATTATGAGCCGACCCACCCAGCCATCCCCAGTACAATGAAATTAATTATATTGGATCCACCTAAGCCAAACTTGCCTACTGATAGGCCAGATATCAGAGGGTGACTTTCTTAAGACAATGTAATTGCAATGAGTTAGGACCTAGGGATATGACCAGGGTCTCAGGGCTTCCTGCTCTCTCTATGTAATAAAAGACCCAGAAAAACCAGAATCAGACCTCTGTTGTCCAGCCCACCTGTCATGGCAGCATGCAAAAAAATTCATAAGCAACTGGAAAACATAGTTCCTTCTTTAATGTAAACATATGTGTGTGTGAATGGAAATTGCCATTACAGTCCTACTTAAAGAGCTTGCAAGCAAAAACCAGACACCTCACTGAAACAGAATTTTAATACTGTTTAAACATTAGTGTTAGTAATCAGAAAACTGTCCTAACATATCACTATAAAAATCTTTGGCCTTTTTTTTTTCTTTGTCTCTCTAGACACAGGAAATACAGTTTACTCCATCTAAATGCACTTTCTTGCCATAATTATGCAATCACAATTTAGGAAAACAATGTTCTTTGTGTTTTGCAGATCTCCCCTATGAGGAACGCAGGCTGCAGCAGCCTGTTTGTTTAAGTACCATACTTACACCAGGCTGTAGTTCCCACGTGATTTGCTAGCTCAGTTTTCATCGCCCCTGGCACTCTTTTATTATTTACCTTGCTTCTGAAGTTCCTTGTAAGGAGATTAGAAGCCTTTACCAAAAAATACAGTGAGTTTGGGGATCATTTTAAATGCAGTTATTCAACCCACAAAGGAAAGATTAATAACTTGGTGACTGAGTCATAAAACTGGCTTTAATGCCTGCCTCCTGAGTCTGGCCAGACTGGTAAAGGGCCACAGAGGGCATATTGACCATCTTACACCTGGAGTAGAATGAAGGCAGAATAGGGAGGCAATGGAGGAGATGGGGAAAAAAACATGGTAAGAAAGTATTGAAGCCATTTGAACCTGTCTGAAGAGGGATTATAAAATGGATCCCTACCTTTGAACAGAATCCCAAAATGACTGAAGAACTTGAGAAGCAACTGAGGGTAGGAATGAAAATCTGTCTTTCAGCCACTGACGTGATGTGAGGAGACATCTGCCAGCTCAGGAGGGAGTCCAAAGCCCAGGAAGATAATCAAAGCAGTAATAAAATCTCATTCAGGAACTCATTTTAACTTAACACTTTCCACCACAGCTACATTTTAGATCAAAAAACATCTTTCCCGCATTTTAGTATGCAGATGCTCTCTCCAGCTATACTAAGAAAAGTAGGCAGGTGGAGTTTTTTGAGCTAATGTTAGACCAAAATCAGCATCTAGCACCTGGTAGTACCTAATAGATGCTTGCAGATGCCTAATTAGCATCCATAAAGCACTTGAATCCCTTAGATAAAGTCACTATACACTAAGAAGCATAAATTATTATCACTGTAGTAGTAACTGCTTTTCAATGTTTTTCAGTGTTCTAAAAAAAAAATTGTTTATTATTCTTTTTTGCTAAAAGAGATATGAATAAAGACCAATTGAGAAAGGTTTTTTGCTAAATGTTAATTATCATACTCCTGTGTGAATAGTAAGAAACCCAAATTAAAAGGTGCTCAGGAGTCTTAGGAGTTTGAATTTCTATCAAAATCTAAAATTCCATTTAGATCTGACAGAAAGCTGGACAATCAAATATCATGAATGTGTTTGAAATTCAAGAGCAGACTATACAATCACGTTAAAGAACTGCTTAGAGATTTTTGTGTCCTTTCCTTGTCCCTGACCCTTCAACTGCTTTGCATCTGTATATTTAAATACTTTGCACAGCTGTGTCTTGCAGACTTCGCCTTCTCCATCTGGTTGTTTGTTTTGCTGGTTTTATTTTTCAGGCTGCTATTTTGTATAAGCAAAATTATCCTTTTATGTCTCCTCTGCCTCTGTTGTTTCTTCTAGATACTGTAAACTACAGCATCTGTGGTACTTCTCCCACTATAGATTTATATTCTACTAGGTAGTGTAGGATAAAGATAAGAAGCCTTAAAAGAACATGAGTCTGAGCCCTCGTTTGACACATAAATCCCCAAAGCTTTTTGTTGAATTTTTCTACCGAGTATCCCCTTGGTATATAAATGACTTCTGTTGATTTTTTTCCAAGTATGTATCACAGGTTGACAGAAATACGGAAGACAAGCCATTGGCCATTTGACAGAACAAATGTATTCTTAACATTAGCAAGAGTGACACCTTTTTTTGTCAGATAATCTGAACACTGATAGTTAATCTTCCTCAAAACTGAGTGCATGACCTGAGAAAAGTAGCAGTTCAGATTAGATTTTTAAAGCATTTTTCTCTCTTTGGGTCAGCATGTTTGCAGAATGAAAGGATGTGTCTTGACCTTTTAATCTCTGAAGGGTGGGAAGTAACTTTAGAATCACAGATTTCTCTCTCATATCCTAGAAACAAACTGGGCCAAGTTTTCAAGTTCTATCTCGCAGTTATTTTTGGACTGTTGAGTTTTACTCTGAGTTGAGTTTTACTCTGAAACATTTAATAAAGGAAGTTAACAATTAATGCTGCTTCATAGATATATGCTTAAATATGAACTTTGCCTAGTTGGGATGGTCTGGGGAAAAAAAAAGCAAAAAAATAAAATACAAAACTGTTTTCATGTGTTTGTTTCTGTTGATGACATAAATGGAACACATAGATGCCTCTGGTAGATCAGGATTGTGGCTTTTTTACTAGATATCAGAAATAGATATAATAGGACAAAAGATAGAGGTTATAAACTTAAGAACCATGGTACTCATAATATTCTACAGCTTTCATATTCATTAGTGCATCCCCAACTCTTCATTCTCTGTGAGTGCTCTATTGTACAGAGCTCAATCTATGTAAAACAAATTGCAACATCATAATCTTCCCCACTTAAATAAATCTCTCATATTACCTTAAAATTTCATTTTTCAGGTTTTGTACTAGCTGTTCTATCTTGTTGAATTGCTGTGAACCATCTAGAGCAAGGCCACAAAACATGTTCCACTAAACAGAAGACTAAGTAACAGGAATCCCCAAAATCTAATTCTGAATGAGCTTGGGGGGAGAGACAGGAATGAAGGTAATTATAAATTTTCATAGTAGCTTCTGATTGTGAGCTTAGCCCTTTCACATAGTTTGCATTCAATTTGGGGGTGATGTATGGAACTCCCAACTCTCCTTGGCTCAAAGGAAGTCTTAGAAGTGTTGGGAATTGATGTATGAGCCTCACAGGAAAATCTAACCATATCCAGGTACATTCCCAGTAGTTCTGTAACAAATAAGCACACATCACCTTGAAAAAGAAACCTTAAAGAAAATAAACAAAGCTCAAGGTAAGTGTCTGCACTTTGGGGTATCCAATTCATATCTTCCTTACTCATTAGTAAGGAGGATTCACAGACTTTAGAGAACAGATCATTAAAATACCTAATCATCATCTCCTGTTTATCACAGTTGCCTGACATTTCACCAAGCTACCCCTGAACTGAGGTCAGTACTTCGTGTTTGATGGAATAAAGTTATTTTATTGTATGCCACCATTCATCAGCTCTTTCAATGGCAGTACTGTAGCCTACTGTGTACTAATTTTACTTAGGTCGTGGCTGTATCAAAAGTTGTGGCTGACTGCAATTTTACAGTTGTGCTTAGGAATCCCTGTTGTAGACCATTTTGCGTTCAGCATTCAGTAGTGCAACAGGAATTTATTCCCTGCCTCCCACAGGTTACAGTCTAAAATCATTGACTTGGGAACAGTAAACTCCCCTTGCTTTCTTATAGTACTCCAAAGGCTACAGCTTTAGATAGCTAAGTACTAACAGTTTATTATTGCTAATGATAATTAAAGAAAAATGAAAGATTCAACACTATTTTTTTAGAGAAATCTTACCAAAATTAATAGCTAAGGTCTCATTCTCTCCCATTTAGTTTTTAAGTTCTACTTAACAGAGGGAAGAAAGTAAATGTAATAAACTCAATAAATGCCTTAAGGACTGAGGTGTCTGAAAGATTTTGTATTCCCTTTTCAGCAAATGGCAATAGCAACTCTGAATGTACTCTTTCTCTGGCAAGACTGTCATTTATTCTGAAGTGCACTGCTTTATGCATCCATAACAGACATTAGAAGATGTTTTAGTACATGAGTCCATAGGTCTATAAGACAGAAAATTTTGGCTTTAGGGTTCCTGAGACTGGTTCAAAAAGTTAAAACCATATGATGTAAAGGGCTCATTCTATATTATCACATTAAAATGGCTCAGATTTGTTCCAAAACAATGAAATGTTAGGTTTGTGCCAGCAGACATTGTACCAGAGTACATATTGCTCATCTTCATCATCCTATCTTAATACGAGAGTTTGTATCATTTATTCTCCTGGTTTGGCAAAAAAAAAGGTAATTCCAAAAATAAACTCTGGCATGTGTTCTCTGGATAAAGTGACAGAAGTCCTGCCATCTGATCACCACGAAGCTGAATCAAGTTTGTTTTACAGAGGAATGATTTTGTTATTGATTACGAACAAACACAGCAGGACTGCAGCAGAACTTGTCATGCCTGGAGAAAGGCTTTGTGAATATTCTTTTCTATTATCTCCTGACACAGCATCTCTTGTCTCAATCAGTATTGATATGAACAAGTCTAAGGTGTGGAGAAGTCTTCCCTGCCCCAACTGAAACACGCTCTCCTTCAAGTCTGACTGCAGCTGTTAGTGTCCTCCACCCACACAACCAAGGCATCCACTTAACCTCAAACTGACAAAAAGAAATAGTTTCATACCTGATGAGAGGGCAGTTTTTCATTTTCCCCACCCAGATATCACATGGGAAATGGGCTAGGTGGGTAGAGCTAAAACACACCCCAAATAATCCCATGGTTACTCCAGCAGCCAAAACATCCTACGGTGTGTTTATGCCATGTCCTCCTAATGAACATGTCTTGGGTGAGGCTCTGTGGCTGGGTTTATTTTCCACATTCTGCCGTTATCTGTGTGTCATTTTCATAGAATTATATGAAAATACTTTCCAGTTTTTACAGACTCCTTTGGAAGTAACTGTTTTTACCTACAACAAATGAACCATTTTGTTTCTTAACAGCAATGAGGATAAGCCAAAATGCACTAATTTCTCCTCACTTGTAAAACACTTAACGTATCACTACCCACACCCTGTAATTTCAAGACTCTTAGGATTTGTATTTTAAAAGCATAATTGAAACTTCTTGGCAAGGACCCTATGACTTCCAGTCAAAATGGTTATAGAAGAAAAATTCTCTATCTTCATGTAAAAGAAATCCTGCCTAAATTAAAAGCAGTTGATATTAGCTCCTTTTCCCCTATAATAATATCTACCATTAAGATGACAGCTAAAATATAAGGTGTTCTTGCATTTCAAGGGACTATGAGAAGAAAAAGGCTTCGTGGGGTTATTTCAGTCATGTTAAGCTGAAATAATATCTTTTGTCAAAACAAGTGTTTGCTCATCTACATATGTAAATGCTGTTTCAATTTAGAATTAATTCAAGATTTTATGCCTTAACTCATCATATCATAGTATCTCATTGGCTAATCTGGCACAGCAAAGTGCAAATGTTCATGTTATATGCACTATACAGCAGCCATAGTTTTCCTAAGATTTGAAAATCATTTAGCTTGAAAAAAGTCATCTATATTATTTCATTGCTACCTTCCGAAAAAGTGGGTATGGGTTTGTTGTTGAAGTTCAGCTCTTTTTTTCTATGCTGTACAGAAACTATGTAACAGTTCTAGAGAGAAGCAGGTCCAACTCTAACAAGGTAGAAGTCACTCAGCCTCCTATTGAATGCATATGCATAGTGTCAGTGAAGAAAAATAACTTGAAACTAACCTGATCTGATAACAGCAAGACGGAATAAACATCCTGAGGAACCACCAAACACCACAATGTAAGCTCAAAGGTATGTCTGCTTTCTGCTCTGATAAAACTGTATCTTCTAAAGAGCTCCTGGAACTCCTTGTACCAGTACTGATAAACCTGTAGATGGTTTACCATCTATTTCCCCCCCAGTTTCTTCCAGACACCCCAGTCCAACATCCTTGACTGCCAGTGCCATGGACCTGGGGCAGCAGCAATCCTCTGGTCTCTTTGGAACAGTCAGGAGATTCTCCAGCCACTGCCTGTCTCAGCATTTAGCTGCTGTCCAGATGGACAAGAATACATTCCCTTTCCCTCCTCTGACAGTGAATGTCCCTCTGTAATAATACCTGACCCATAGTAATCCCCATTTCATACTACACAGACAACAAATTGTTCTGAATTTGCTTGCAAGCCAGTATTTTGGTTTCTACATGGTTCATTAGCTTACAGGGAGAAAAAAGTTTAACGCTGACTGTAGTTCATTTCCTGCTCAGCATTGTTGCCCGCAGGCCAGAGACGGATGGCAGGTCTACAATACCAGATCAAAATGAATTTCAGCTATTCAAAGTGGTGTTAAAAAGCTCTCCCTGCTAGGATCCAAGTTAACAATTATACAATTTCATTGATAACAATGGTAGTTATCACAGAAAAATGTGAGATTCATGAAGGGCATAACATTTACTCAGCAGTTCACCCCAAGTTATGAAATTTAGTTGCAAAGGACAGGAAAATTATCCCTCATCTTGGCATGCTCTTAATAGCTCTCTTATATTAAAAATCACTTACAGTAGTTAAATGAGAGATGGGCGTGCAAGAAAGAGGAAAAAATGTTAAACTTATTCTTATGAAAAGCCAAATGGAGTACTGTCATTGTCATTATGAACTTTTTTAATGCTTCCTCCATGTATGAATTCTTGACTGTAGTTGAACTCTAAGACCCTCAGGGTAGGGAAACTGTTAATTCATCAGAGAAAGAGCTCTCTTTGTTCTAGATCCTGTCTAATACTTAGCAAAAGCAGTCTTAATCCCTTTAACACAAATAAAAACAAATAAAGGTATCATAGTAGAGTAGCACTGAAACAGACTTCAAAGATCCAGCAGTCTTTCTGCCTGCTTTGACAAAGAATTAAATGTTCCTAGGCTATACCTGACAAGTCTTTCTAGCTGGTTCCTAAGAGAGAATTCTCTTTTCAAGGTTCTTTGGCTACTTTCTGAAGCCTGTCTCACTGCTTAGCTCTTATATTTAGAAAGTGTTTACAATATCCATGTGGAATGGAGAAACAAAGGGAAGTTTTTCATGTGATCAAATATTAGCTTGGTTTTTTTCAGTCAGTTATCTATGTATGACCATGATGCACAGACTGCCAGGAAAAAGCAAACCCTAACTCTCAGCAGGATAAATTTAGATAAAAGGGATATTATATCTGTGCCATCAAAACACTTCTGCTGTCAGTGCCTAGTTAAATCTATCTATAAATACTGAGTTGCCTAAAAAATGCTCAAGTATCTCAAAAGTAAAAATCTGTGAAATTTAGGCTGGTCAGGAACACAGTAAAAAGTTATGAGCATTGCTTCTCCTATCCTTCCCTGAAGTTTTCAAGCATAAATTGTTCTTTCTTTTCCTGAAGACATCATCGGTGTGATTTTCACAGAAAGACAACCTTTTATTTTGCAAATGCCCTACTCCACGATTTCATGGTTGCTAATGTCAACACTTGGATTTGTAACATAAAATAATATCATAATGTAAAAGTATAATAATGTTTTTCCCCCACTTTTTTATATGTATATATATTAAGAAACATTCTGTGCTTATTGTGGAATAGTATTTTGCTTTGTTTTCTTGTAGCTCATTGGACATAAACATATATGTCCTATTGCTGCAGGTTGATGGATATTCTGTGTAAATTCAGGTTACCAGTATTCATTGCTGGTTGCCAGGAAAGCTCTGTCTATGCTAAAGTCAGAACAGATTTGATACTCATACAACCATAACTGGGTTAGCTCTAATCTTCTGATCATCTGATTTGTTCCAGTACTGATGTCTGAAGACCCACCAGAACACTGGTTTTGCTGTGAGCAAACTATGCTTGCACATGAACCTGAACACTCACTTGGCAGCTCTAGCCTTTGGCATGCAGTTTTAGATTAAAACAAGCTTGGTATGTGCTACATGTGTTACAATCACACTTTAATCTGAAGCCTACATATATCCTAAATTGAACCAGCCATGCATACTTCACACTCAACAATGGTTTTCCGACTCTGGCCATCTGTGGGGCAGATGTGCAACACTTTTCTCACAGCAAAAATGGTTTCATACCAACCTTCCTGTTGGGCTTCTTATCATTGACCTGTTTCCAGATTTTGCTGCTAGCAGCAGTCATATGGCATGTTTGGTTTAATAGCTTTGCTCCCTTGATTTAATCCATCCCTCATGTGTGTACACGTTCCCCCAGGCTCTTTTGACAAAGCCTCTGAGGTGCACATGAGTGAAGAGGGAGGAAAATGACAGCAGTGGCACTGAAATGAAAGTGCACCTACCAAAATGGGAAAGTGATTAAAACCAGGGAAACGTGTGATAAACTTGCACACAGAAGCTATTAGAACAGGAATCATGGATTGCCAATATATTTCAGGAGCATGTGGGCAGATTTTATGAAAAACAAGCCCATAGTCCCTTCACCACTATGACAACACAAACACTGCACCAAAAAATCTAGAACTGACTACATTAACTACAAGTTAAACATTTGGGTCTTCAGTGAACTTTCTTATGTGCATTTGCTTAACCACTTTGTTCCCTCAAAACCTCCCATTTTATATGATGGAAGTGCTTTAGAGAAGAAAACACAATAGGGTCCTCTATCACAATAGACAATGTGACGTTTTAATACAAAAGCTTTTCTTTTTCATCTTTTCTCACAATCCCACCAAAAGTAATCCAGTCCTCCACATAGCTGTCAGACTTCACTTTGACACGTGATGCTCCTCAGCAGAGATGTCACACAAACCTGTGGTCCTTCTCACAAGCAGAACCTGACACACAGCACTCAGTGACAGCACAGACTAAAAAGGGGGGGAGGGCACAGGTGGGATGAAGCAGGAGACTCTCAGTGTGTTACCATTTAACAGCAGAAAATGTGCTGCTTTTGTCTGATAACTTTTGAGTCAGAGCACTGCACATCACTGCTCTGCAAACTACCCTGCTGTTCCTTCTGTGACTGTAAAAGGAAATGGGAACCCATGGAGAAGGGATCTAATTTATCCACTGTGGTTAAGTGCATTTCACCTGACACGTCCTTGGATCTTCTGGTGAAAGTAATTATAAGTGTGAAATATATTATGATATATGGTAATAAGTGCTTGCTTTCCTTCTCAGTATAGTGCATCTCTATTCTGGCAATAACTGATGCCATTTTCACATAAATATCTTGTTGCTTTGTAACAAACATCAGTTGTTAAAACTAATAAAGCAGCCCATTTTTTGAGGAAATAATACCTAATCTGTTGCTAACCCATCTTGTAGATTTTGTTATCTGAAATACTTTTCATCCAAGTTTGAACAAATAACTTTTTCATTTATTGGACCATGAAGGACAAGTCCTGTAGATACACTAAATGAGAATTTAATTACTGGTATTGCACAGATATCAATTACATCCCAGCTAGCAGTAGCATGTTGGAACCTGTCTGATGAGAACTCAGCACAGTGGTATTTCCTAATGTTATTACTTCTACATTCAAAAGAAAGTAAAATGGGTCAGGACTCAGGAACTGTAACCATAGTAATGGGTAGCAGGATTCCAGCATTTAAATGAGAACTACTAAATTTTGAAGGAGATGAAAAATGGGAAAGTAGGATATAGAAATAACAGAAAGTACCATAGACTGCCAGTAGTGCCAGCGGGCTCAAATGGTCCTGGTGAAATTATCTAAGCTCTTCTCAACTTATTGAAAAGAAGAGCAGAGCTTAGTCTAGCAATCAATCACCTTTTCTTCTGAATTAAAATAGCTGCAGAGGATGCTTCTGTGCTGGGTGATCCGAGAAGCCACGATCTATCCCCCATTTCTGACCTTTCCATAAGCCAGAACAGAATTTTAGCATGCATTTTTTTCTCTAGTACCAATTAGCAAACATTACACACTGCTTGAAGAAAAGCCACGTTATAGCTTTTCCAAGAATTTAAAGAATCGCATGGTAAAAATGTATTTTATTGTTATCATACCAATTTCCAGGCAATGCAAGTGTATGCTCTCACACTACTCTACACAAGATTGAAATCCTGTCCTGACACCTATGCAGTGCTCATAACTTCAGTAATGCTCTAGGAATACATTTCAGAGCAGAGTTTGATCTAAGATACTATGATTTCAGTCCCCTCTCCTTTGACACTTAGTAGAATCTAAGATTCAGCCAGCCAGCCAGTCAGTCTCAGATTTTGTTTTTTGTTTTGGTTTTGGTTTTTTGTTTGTTTCTTTGTTTGTTTATTTTTTGTTATCTATAATTATTATTACCACTTAGATTATTTACTTATTAACTGAACTGACTTTTTTTAATTACACCTTAGAAACTAACAGTTAACATCTTTTCTAATACAAACAATGGTGCCTATGCTCTCTAATCTTATTTTCAGCATGTTTTCTTACCTCCCCTTTCAGCTTCTTATGCTTCACCAATTACTAAGGGTGCAATTTCTTTCAGTGAATTTTCTGCATCAGGAATTTAGAGTTAGTCAAAATTAGCCATCTAAACTCTCCCTAACTGTGAAGAGAGGCAGCAAGGGCAATTGGCCTCTTTCCTAACTGACTACAACAGGAGTCTATAATGCTGGTTGGGATAATTAACAAGTAATGAAAATAAATGTTTGCTAACCCCCCAGGATGCTGCAGATGTTAACACAGGAACAAAACCACTTTAAGAACGGTGAAATATTTAGATAATACTGTTTGGTTTTATTTCTTCTGTTTCTTATAAATGCGTGTCCAATTTTATACTTAATTCACTTTTCTAGTCTTCCATGGGAAACTATGCTGCCAAAATATTGGTTTTCTCTCCATCCCTGCCTTGCCTTAATGACTTGTTGTTTTGTGGGCTTTTTGCTGTTTTTTTTTTTTTTTTTTTTTTTTGTAAATAAACCTCCTGGTTAGCCTCTGGGTACTTGATTTTTTTTCTCAGACATTAAAATTACTTTTACCTTTCTGTGCCCATGCTTGTTGCTCCATAAGCCTGTTCTACGTGATAATATGGCTGCCCAAGCCTGGCACCATTGCTCCTAGTGCTGAAGTGCTTCAGAGTCTCATCACTTTTATGCAATATTCTCAGTCTTATGTGCAGTTTCCAAAAACGAATAATATCCATACTTATAGAGCTCCCTGTGTATCCATTATACCCTCTTCCCCATTAAGTTTCTCCCCTTGTGCTGCAGAAGAAGGAGCTGATCTTTCATAAACTTAAGGAACCAAATGAGAACTGTTCAGAAGAGAAGGAAATTACGTTTCTGTAAAGGCCAGGCTTGCTGGCCTTAAGTCTTCTCACAGCTGAATTGAGAGAGGTGATGTTTTATGGTATAAAAAAACAACATGAGCCCCGATCAACCAGATGGGTTATGTGGCTGCAGCTTGGTGAGCTACTGCGTATGCCAAATGCTTTTGCTCACACAGTAGGATAAAACATAACATCCGGATGTTTTTTCAAAGCTTCATCTTCTACTAAAATTTACTTCACTCCGCAACCACTTACAGTCATCCAACAATCAGGTTGTGTGCAGGAGGTGAAACTGGAATAAAGAAGCAGTCAGTCAGACCCAGTGTGCACTTGAATGCAAGCACACAGACAGAGATATACCATGGCAAGGCTTGCAGAAGCATGCAGTCAGAGGTTTGTTTTTCAGAAGGACATGGAATGGAAGCTATAAAATATTATTTTGAACTTCCTTGGAGCTCCCTTATGTAAATCATGATTCATTGAAATAAACTGTCAACTGCTATTTGTTAATCTTCTGTGATTTACTTCTGATTTCTGAATTTGAAAAACTGCCAGAATAAAAACCAAAAGGCTTTATAAAACATTAGTGATTTTTATCACCCTTAGTGTTCTAGAAATGTTGTGGGTTTTTTTTTTCCTTTCTAGTTCTTACCCCTCCTAAATATTTGTGATGAGCAACCAGGAAAACGACTGCCCCAAGTCATAAGCAATGAAGACAGTAAATCAATTACTAATAAACTGTTAGCCTGTTTGGGATTCAGAATGTTTTCTAAAGGGGAAAAAAATCTTCATAATCCTTATCATACTGGAATATAAAGAAAAAGAGTCACAAGTTGAAATTGCATATATATGTTCTATGAAGAGGACTGAATTTTAAAGAGCTGCAACAACCTGTACAGTGTTTAGTATCACAAGAGACTCCTGTCAGAGGATGAATAGTTCTTTTCAATGTAAATGCTCTTTAGGACACAACACTACTTGAAAATAACAGTAGCAGTTTAAAAGGAAAAGAACTACGTCTGCCTGAAACTGCCAAGTTCAAGTTTGAACCAGGAGAACTGAGATTTGAGAAGAAATCCATGATCTGACCTCTTCTTGAAGAAGAGAACAAATTGAGATGTGCTCATTAAAAGGGTTAATAGACTTTAGGAAGAATCTAAGTGTTTAGTAAGAGCATCAAGAGGCTGAGAGTGGGAATGGAATGATATCACCACTGTAAGCAGCACTATAGTGCCAAGGTATATAATGCACTGATGGGTTTCTGATGATCTGAGCCTCAGCAAACATCCTGCAATACAATATGTAGTAACACAGAATCCAGTCTTAGAAACTGTCCCCTCACCACTTTGAAAGTACTAAGTCCTTTTCTTTAATCAGATAAAGATGGTTGTGATAACGTTATATTTATCTAACACCTGCTGCCCTGAAATACTACCTTAAATACTTGTTGGTATTTTTTGTGGTTTTTTCAGAAAAGAGACTGGATATTACTAGTTATGCATTTGTCAGGAATTTCAGTTTGAATCTTTCCTATGACCCCAACACAGAGATATTCAGATTTACTAATGTATTCCTTGGAATAACTATGAAAATAATTGTTACCCTCGAGGAGAATAAGGAGAAAGAGCCTGCCCTACACTTATCTTGAAACTACAGATCTGCAGCTGTCTGTACTGGCACCTTCAACTTAAAATTGGAAAAGGTGGCACTGGTTGTAGCAGATTTGAAGAATATCTGTTCCACTTCTATCTGGCTCAGAATTACCCTGAGATGAGCTGCACAGTAGGTCAGTAAGAGCAGAAGATCAAGAAAAACAGGAGGGGGGAATTTTACTGGAATTCAGGATTCCATAATAATGAGTTTGGAGAACTTGAAAGCTGACATGCTCTCTGCAAAGGAAGCCATATATATGCAGAGCATAGCCATCAATTTAGTTTTATTTTTGTATTTTCTGCTGGCTGTTTATTAGAGTTCTTAATACATTTTTCCCCATGTTTTCAGTGAAGATTGAATTTACCAGAATGAATGACAAAATCCCCATCTAGAAAAGTCCTTTTACTTTGGATTCACAGTGTTGTACTGTATTCTGCAGTGAAAAATGTCTACTAGATGTTTAGAGTGGGGTGGGTTTTTTAATAATTTTTTTATTAATACAACTAGATGAAGGGACATTAGCAGAAGGCTATCTTCTCAATGGCAGCAAAATATAGTAACAATTTAATAACAGTTCCACTCTGAAGACTGTTTTACCTTTATTTTTGATTAACCATTTTCACTGCAGTCTGTATGACTCAGGGAATGTATGGTTTTGAGGAGTTATGTAACACCTCATCTAAAATCTGTGATTGCCCTTCCATGGTGGTCCAACACAAAATGGCATTTGAACTACACAAGAAAAAAATTTGGTTATCAGTTCTTTGATAAATTCTAGTTCTCTATTTTTTGGAGAATGGGCTTGAAATAGGATGGAAAGGCACCTTTTTGTAAGACATATCTCCTTTCTGTTTCTATCAGAAACAAGCCATGCCACTCCATAAGTCATGAGTTAGTTTTTAAGAATGGTTAAGCCACCATCTGAAAAGTGGGGCAGCTGCCTCTTTTGTGCCTTCAGCGCTCTTCCCTGCTGGAACCAAATGTCAGGGGGGGAGGAAACAGCTGAAAATAAAAAAAAGATAGACAGGATACAAGCAGCTTATTGAGAAAGAGAACCTGAGGATGAGGCTAGGCTAGAACTGATGTTTTACACAAAACTACAAGAGAAAATCTATTGATCACAATTAGACATCTCCAGGGGTTAAATGTGCAGGCCAAAATCTGATTTTTCCTTAAAAAAGCACTGGTAAAATCCATGAAATATCTGCAGCAGATTCAGAGTGATCAAGGACAGGGGGCTGACGTGCAGCTGTACAAGCAGCAAACCTTCCTTCCCCATGTCAGAAAACCAGGA
Source organism: Calypte anna (assembly GCF_003957555.1). Taxonomy (NCBI): domain Eukaryota; kingdom Metazoa; phylum Chordata; class Aves; order Apodiformes; family Trochilidae; genus Calypte; species Calypte anna. The sequence continues at coordinate 101,809,164 of NC_044246.1, read as the reverse complement.
TGCCACACACCAGGCTATAACCAGTGCTCCCTGACACCTCCCAAATCGTCCCAAACTTCAAACACTGATGCCAATAGAAGCAGCTTTCCTGGAATAATTTGAGTTTGTCAGATATGGAGGTACTAAACAGAAGGTGAAAACACAGTTCTTTCTCTATCATAATCTTACACCGTTGTATTGAGACAGTAGAAAAGCTAATGGTGATGGTACTGGTGACATTTCTGTTGTTTATTTGATGTGGTCACTGTTTCCTAGAAATGGATCTGAGAGCATAATATTTGCTTTACCAAGCCCAACAAAGCACATTTACTGTAAGTTCTTCAGGAGCTGATGATGAAATACCTGAAGCATCTCACTCTGTGGCTTGCATATACAGAAATTTAAATGGATGCTGATTTGTGCTGACATTCCTATTTACTTTCCAAGGTTGTAATGACTAATAGTTCTGTAGAAGCATAATCTCTATCTATACTAAAAGCTTCCACCTTCCTCAACAATAAAATTTTAGGATTCATTTATATCAGGAACTGCCTCTGGTCTTGTAATTTTCATCTGTAAGGATGTTGTAAAACAAAAATTACAGAAAAATAATTTCAATCAGTTATTATTATTTGATTCTTCCTTGTAAACCAGACATCTATAGCTGTTGATGGACTGCAGCATTTCATTTGTAGTAAAAGGAAAAGCAAGTAATAAAAAGTTTTTTCTACTGTCAAAGTTAAGTTTCATCCTAGCAGGATAAAAAATTGTAAATTGAATACCAGTGCTCAGCAATTTAATTTTAACACCTTGGAAATGATTTTTAGGTTTGTGGGATTTTGGTTTTTCTTTTTTTCAGAAGAAACTGGATCATCTGGAAAATATTCCACCCTTTGATCCAATACACATCAATTTTAGACTTACCTTAACAGCTTTAAGGGTGGAATTCCTTATTTCCAGCCTTCCCTCTGTTATCAGGACAACATAGATGGTTCTGCTTACCAGCAGGCAAATGATTTGCAGATGACAGTCAAAAAGGTATTTGTAAAGTCTCTGTTCCAAGGAAAGTTATGATCCAGTCAGCTTAAAAAAATCCTCAAACTGCCATTTCCAATATTTTCAAGAATGCCTAAAAATCTAAAGCTCCTCACTGAAGTTTTTTTCTTTCTTTTTCTTTCTGCCATAGGTTCAAAATATTTCCATCCCTTTAAAGTATTCCTAGCCTGTGATTCTATAGTAAATATGAATTCACAGGGCCAGAACTTCTTTTGGTTTAAGGGCAGTTTTATTCACTTACTTGGAGAAAATTTTTCTCTTCCCTATAAGATACTCTGAAAGAACACAGCCAGCTGTGAGTGCCAAGTTCTTGCCCTCTGTAATATCTTCCTCATGTGTGTGGCTTTATGGCCTGCTCCTGCAAACCTTGCTCACTTTGGAGAAGCTTCACTTACATCAGTATTAAATCTGAAGTGAATGGAACTTCTTATAGAAGACACTGCTTGACATGAGTGGTGCTGAGTACAGCCAGGCTCTTTGTAGGTATCGAAGGATGTGATTTTTTCCCTTGCAACAACAGCAGGCTTCAAAAGAAGGGCAAGAAAGGAAATCTCCTTTGAGCACCAGCCCTTTTAAAGCCACACATTGAAGTCTCAAGTCCTAAATCAGTACACAGACCTTTCATGCAGAGCACGGACCACTTTTTACCATCGTGAAACTTTACATTCATTTATCTACCTTCAGTTACAATCATATTTGTGAATATAGATTTATTCTGACTTTTAGTTGCTGGAATTCATTTCCAAAAGAAGCTGGTGTGGGTTCTTAGTTAGTGTGAAGTGGAATAAGACAATGGGTATCTGATATTATACCAACAAGATCTTAACTAGATAATGAAAAAATATTAATTTGTTCAGCCTGAAAATTTCAGTATTCAGTACAGTAACAGTGTCCAGATTTGCCAGTTTATAGGTATTATATATGTGCAAAGCCATATGAATATTGGACAGGACACAGGATCTTTTCAGTATTACTTGTCCTGAAGAAATATTAAACACAAAGTGTGAAGCAGTAAGGAAGTTTTTTAAGCTACCAGCCATAGTAGAGACTGAAGATCATTGTTGCCTCAAAAGCCTAAAGAGCCCAGATGCTTCTACAAACTCCATGTATCTTCAGAAGATAAAAAAAAAAGGAGGCATTATTTCTTTCTCTCTCTGTCTTGTATGTTGTATAAGGAATCAAGGAAGTTTTGCTGACTTTGTTGGCCAAGAACCTTTAACACTGCTATAATGGGTTGTTTATGTTTCAAAAAAAAAAAAAAAAAATTGTTGTTCTAGTTTTACCTATGGATAAACATGTGGATTTTACACATAGACTTCTTTCAGAAATAATTTTCAGTGTGTGTGTTCCAGAAACCTGGAGAGCTGACATAGTGTTTGCCTATTTCTAGGGCTTTGCCCTAGAAATGAGAGTACCCTTTGCAGAGATGCTTGTTTCTAACTTGTGAAGTGCAGTAGAAAGTGTGGCACCAAGCCAAATGGATATGAGACAGCTTCCAGCAGAGGATAGATGTTATGTGAAGCAAACCTGCTTGACTTCAGGAGCCTGGAGGGCAAGAGAACTCCAGGCTCTGATTGTACAACTTTTCGATGACACATCTCAGCAGTCCTTCTATGCATGCTTGAGGTCTGCCAGGACCCCTTGGAGAGTAATCCAGCCCATTTATACTGCATAATAAGAGGAGCAACCAAGACCCCATCCAGTCATTTTATTCCTATGACTATGTGAATAAGACTGCCAGGATTAGAAAATGCTTAGAATCAGAAAACAAAAATCTAGGCGAGGGCTTTTGATTGCCACAGTGGTTTGCAGATCATGACAGGCTAACACAAGACAGCTCCTAAGCTTACGAAACACGAGTGTTCCAAGGCAGCTAAATGGAGGACTTCACTTGCATAATTTGAGAAAAGTTCAGCTCTGAAGTATGACAGGAAAACTCTTGCTCAATACCGTTGTTTTCATTTTAACTCAAACTGAACAAACAGATCCAAAGAAGTCTGGCTTTAAGACAGATTTCCTGCACATGTATTCAGGTGATATATGCAGTTCTCTTATGAAATGAAACCTGGCCAGATGCTTCAGAGAACATCATTCGTTGTTCTCATATTTAAAGAAACAATTCCCAAAGTTGTGCCTTATGAAGATTTATTTCTCTCTTCCCACCAGTAAGAAAGGGCTTGGTAAAGCATTAACTCCTGGGCCTGAGTATTGTCTTCAAAGGTGTTGCAATACAGAGACATTACATAATGACAACAGAAAGGATCAGATAATATCACAAGACTGCTCACTGCTGTACATGCTTTTCTATTATCTTTAAGCAACAAAGAGGTCTTTATTTTTCTGGTAAAGGAAGCCTTTTCATGAGATTTTGTCCCTCACCTTACTCAAGTTATGTATTGTATACTCTACTTCTAGGTCATAATTGTCTTATACAGACTGTCCTTAGGTTTTGATGGAGAAATCTTTCCCAGCCTTCCTTAAATGTCTGTTATCTTTTAAAGTAATAAATTAAGTTAAATGAAACTAAATATGGATAATTCAGGATACTATGGGAATTAGAAGACTCAGGCAAAGAGGTTAGTAGGCACTGTAAGCAGAGGGTGTTTTATTTGTGCTTTTCTTACACCAAAAAAACATTTTTCAAAGTGGGAAATGTTATTCCAAGGAAATTTTTAGTATAATCTATGGTAACCTTGATTAATTACGACGGTATTTTACTAATTCTCAGTTATATATTCTGAATTTGATGTGTAACAGCTAAATCATCTCTATATTTGAATGCAAATCTTTCTCATTGAAAAGCTTTGAACCAAATAGTATTTTGTCAGAATTCCTAAATCTTAAACTACTGTCACTCCACCACCTTGTGCCTTAATTGTAATAAGATAAGGTAGCTTAGTCTCATTTCAGAGCTTGTCAACAGGGACAATGAAATCAGAGGTGAAAAGAAAGCCAGATACAGTACAAGGTGGCATGACAGAAGATTTATTTGTATTTGGTAGCTGTGTCTCAGTCTGAATTTGCTTTCTTTTGGACTGAGTTAAGCCCATAATACCATGCTTTTGTAAGACAGTCAGAAAAAATATTTGTGCAGGCTACCCAGTAGTACATGCACAACCTGGTAGAAATTGGATAAAATCTGAATTATCCCTTTAAAGGGAAATTTTTAATCTTTTATTCCAGATAATTATTGGGAAAAAAAAAAAAAAAAAAAAAAGCGAAAAGCTGAAATTGTACTTAAAGAGGATGGGGCTAGGAGGAATGGACGGGGAATTTCCTAAAAATTAAAAAACATGCTTGGAGTAGTTTAGGGCTCAGTCCTGCAAGTTGCCAAGATTTCTGGTCCCAATTCATTAAATTACTTAAGCATGCGCTTAAGTTTTAAGCACATCATCAATTCCAAAGAATTGCTCTGACTCATCCATGCTTAATAAATATCTGGACTAGAGCCAGGGATCTCGGCACTTACTAGTATTAAGACCTTTGTTTCCTAACTGAACTAATAGTGAGAGGTAGATTGCACAGAGAATAAAGCTTCCCACAAACCTCCACGCTAGCCATGGAAGCTGGGAAGCACAGCTGGATCTGCTGTAAGCCACATGCCTCGCAGTGTGACGCCACCGTCCCTACCACAGCACAGAGCTGGCCACAATGTTCCTTCCCTCTCCATGTCAAGGCTGAATCATATTCAGTGTTGCTGAAATTCCTAGTTATCCAAACAAACAATAATAGCAACATTTGAACAGAAAAGAGTTTTGAGTCATGTAGGTGGTTTTCTTCTGTGGGAAACTACCCGCTATGTATCTATGTGATTAGGAAAGTCAGCTTCAGTTGCCTCTGGCTGTCTGAGGCAAGCAACAAAAAACACATTCATCCTCTTGTCCCTTCCTCCTCTCAGCAACAGAGAAAAGGGGGAAAGCTTTATTCCAACCTAAACCATTCTATGATTCTGGATTATTAACTCCCATGTCACAAGTCAGGTTAAAAGAACACATTCCCTGTCAGTAAGTCATCACTTCTACTCATGGGAATGTTTTCCAGCATTTTATATTGTCCACCCTGAACTCACATCCAGCTAGATAAAGAAATTGCTGTATGAATACATGCTGACTGTTGCAGCAAGGATACTAACAGTATTGTTATGGTGATGTTCAGCAATACCCAAACACTAACTGGAAGTGGTGCCTGCCCAAAACTGACTAAATCTGACTAGAAGAGGAAATTGCTGGATAGAGATGAAGAAGACAGCACAGCTCTTCATGTGTGCCCTGTGGTCTTTGGCTCTCTGACATAAATCTTAAAACAGAAGAGTTTTCATGCAAGACCCAAAAAGAACAAATCAGATTTGAAGAACTTTGTAAACCAAGCATGAGGAACAGCATGGAGTTCAAAAGGGTTTCTCTGCAAAATTAAGAAACAGGCAAGATATCTGGGTACCACAGATGGAGAAAAAACAGTAGACACTACCTTCTCACAGTATCATGAAAATGATGCGAGTGGGAAAAAAGGCCAGGATGAGATTTTTAGTTGAGGCAGATCTGAAGGGCAGCATCGTATCTGGAACTTGTCGAGAGATGAGGAGGGAGAATGAGGAGAGCAATCCCTCAGACATGTTGAGACCCCAGGGAGGACACAATTTCAAAAAGAGCAGGTTGTGAACATGGCTGTGTGGAAGATGGCTGATGGTCTAAAACCCCAGTCAGAGGCATGTTGGCTGAGCAGGAAGGGAGCAGGGGGAGAGGACTTGGCTGAGAGGGAAGAGTTCTGCAGCCCAGTGTGAACAGTCCCTGCCATGAGGTCAGAGATGACAGGGAAATGTTTTTCTTTTCCAGGGTGGAAGAATGGCTGTGCACAGGTAGCTTTAGCTTGTAAAAAAAAAAATATATATTCCCATGAGCAGATGGATGCACTGGATATTTAGGAGCTAGAATATTAAACCTTTCCTATCCACGCTCAGTTTTGACACTATGCTGACAATGTCACTTTCCAACTTGAAACAGGTATTTCAGGGAAATTTTGCCCCACATTCAAGAGATTTTATTAAAATCAATGTTTCAAACTGTATCATCTTTCCAGAAGAGAGCTTAGCAACAGGTTCGTATCAGTCTTACTAGGAGCCTTTGGGCTTCATTTTCAATCTAAGTATATAGCACAATGCCTGCTGAAAGTGCTAAGCTGAAACTGGTGACATCAGCAGTGGCAAAGGATGAGAACTGCTTTTATGCTGCTCTCAGCAGCCTTAATAGGGAAATGATTAATCATAAGTGAGAGAAAAAGCTGTCATAATGCCTCAGCTGTTTTACCATTAAATTATACTATGTCACTTATTAGTTCTGGACTGACTTTTCTATTTTTAATATAAGCAAAGGGAAGGTAATTATAATCTACATTTGCATATATGCTCCCAAAGTGTGGATAAAACCTTTCAACACACTGAAATATATTTGTTAGTGTATGTATGTATATATCTTCTCTCATGCAGTAAGAGGTATAGACAAATGTGAAAAAGGAAATAATCTGTGGTACCTCTGGTCTCCTCATTTTTATTTTAAATAAGAGTTAATTATTGCTAGGCAATCTATTTTTGTTGCTATATACATAGACAATCTGCCTGTATTAGTACATAAATATACAGGTAACTATGTCAGCAATGACAGAGATAGGCAGTTTGAAAAATTCAGAGAAACTGGCAGAAAACTGAAGGGAAGAAACACTATTAACTTCCATTTCCAAGCAATTTCTCTACAGAACAGGAATGAATGCTCACAAATATTGTTTGGTGGTCAAATCTGAACAGAACGGTTGGCAGATTAAATTATCATGAAACTAAAAATGTACTCATAAATAATGTAAAATTTACATCAAGAAAAGTCAGCCCTGAAAACAGAAACACTGAAGGAAAAAATATTGGTTTTTTGCTTGCTTACTTCAGGCAGGTACCCACTTGGCATCCATAAGCAAGCAAAGAAATTTAAAAAAATGTGTCTGAAGATCTGGCCTATTCAGCATCAGCCTCAATGAGGATCCCTTAAAGACAGAGGCTGAATTTATGTGTTTTAAAGCTTTTACATTCCAAAATCTAGGACATTTATGTCTCTAAACAGAAACTTCCTGCCTTCCTTCTTGCCTTCCTTCCCCCCTTTTTGCCAGAGGGAGGAAATACACATTTGGAAAATATTCTTGAACTACAAGTGTTCTCTAAACTATTTTTAAGGTTTTTCTTTCTTGATATTAAAGTATTTTTGTGTGTGTTTTCCCTAGAAGAAAATAATATATCACACTCCTTTTGCAGTTAAAGTTTACATTCTTAAGGATTATCTAGACTAAAAGCCATTGATCTCTTCTATATTTACTAAAAAAAAAGTCACTTTTCCTAGACATCTGTTGATCCCTAATGATTTCTTCTGGAATCTCTCCAGCTGTGCTCTTAATTCTCAGTATTTTTACTACTTTTTTCTGAAGTAGTCTCTTATTGTTGAAAAAACTACTTAGTAGAGAAAAAAATACGAGGAAAAATACAATGGTAATATAAGAAAAAACACTCTCTCTACCTTAGAGCTTCTAAAAGAAGAAAATGCATTAAGTCCATGCAGAGAAAGTTACTATGGAAGGAAAAAAAAACAATCATACATGTCATATTACAATTATTTATATTTACATGGTTAACAGTCACCATGACAGTCCCTCACAGGTTTTAGTACATCCTACAGACCCTTGTGAGAGAGGGAAATATTATGATTACCTTGCTACCAGAAGAGATACATGAACAATTACATACACATCAACACACCCATCAACAGTTATAGATAAAGATCTACATACAGTTATATCTATTTATTGATGTATTTCTATAAATAATATATCTGATATATTTCTATTTCTTTTTCTCATGCTACAATTGGGCAATACCTAAATTACCTCTGAAGAAGCTAACCAGAGCACCAGAAGCAAAATGCCTTCATTTAAACCAAGCTCCACCCACTCAGGCAAATTTTTCAGCAAAGCAAGATTTTTATTAGTCAGTGTTAATACAGTTATTCTTTTTCTGATTCAAAAGCAGCTTAGGATACTCCAGACCATCCACTCTTGTCTCTTGACAAAATGTTTGAGTGCTGTATTCCCAAATCTGTGGTAAATAAGCACATCTCCTATTTCCATAGTTCATGCCCAAATCACATGCCCCACATACCTTGGTTTTGTTTGGTTGGGTTTTTTTAGAAGTTTAACAACTCAAGAGTTAAAGCAGAAACACGGGCACAAAAGACATGTCACCTCAAGTTGAGGTTCGTTCCACACTTCTAGCACAGCTCTCTCATCATCAGAGGAGGGACCCACCCTCTCTTCTGGGTAGGAAATAGTATGACTCAAAGACAGCTCGCTGAGACTCGTGGCACACAAACGTGCACCAAATTCTCCATATAGGCCCAGCAATTATCTGTGGCAGGAGTAAAAAAAACACGCCTTTTGGGGATGGGAGATTAGTCTAATGATATTTGATGTAGGAAAGGAACCCAGATAGCTGTCATGGCACATACACATATATCTCTATTTCTAACTTGACGTTTCAGGTGTCCACATGAGGTGCCTGAGCTCCTGAGGTGGTCAACAGAACAAATGTAGACCCTTCAAGGAGTGATCAGGAGCACTAACATGCAATTACTGCCTGACCCTTGCCAGCTGACTCTCTCGCTGACATCAAATTTCTGCCTTGCTCTCCAAATTATTCCAGTTATACGGTTGGTTCACAAAACAATCAGAAGTATCCTCCTAATATTGTCACACACAACATTTTAGATTTGGACTGTGAAAAGAAGGAAAAAAGTATCATGTGCACAAGAAGTCTGTGGGAAGTGCAGCCTAGGGATTTTGGTTCCCAGAAAAGTTTGAAAATACTGGATGTGCAATTAATGCATCTTTTAGGATGATAATTCATTTCAGAAAAGAGGCTTTCATCTTATACATGGATAACAGTCAGAGTTTCTTCTGTCATAAGTTTTGAGGTAATTAAAGTTAATATAATCAATGCATGCACAAAAGCCAAGGCTTGGGATCTGCGTGCAGTGTGAATGTATAGAACATAGAATCGTAGCTTAAGTCAAGAAGTTTTTTGCAAGATAATCTCTATCCACTTTACATTCAGTACAAAGGAACTTTTCAGTGGGCTCTCTCCTCAGTGTTGGGTTGCTGACAGAGATGAATTTTCTCAAGTACTATATTTCCTCATTTACAAAATCATGTGTATGTGCAATAGATGTACACAGAGCTGTTACAGTGAAGTTCTGGATAATCACAGCGACTAAATGACACCTTATTTACAAATTTTGCATTGATACCACACAACCTATTTTCACTCTCCCCTTTGCTAAGACAATCAGTCATATCATAGCTAAAAAACCTGCTTCTGAACTAATGAGTATGAAAACTAAAACTACATATTGCTTTCTTCTCCCTGTAGCTGCCAGCATACTATGGGTGAAGCTCATACTCGTCATTTTATCATTTAGGCTGTATGGTGCTAGGAAAATATCTTGTTAATGATTTGAATAAACCTGTAGCAATTTGAGTTGACTTGGATCCACATATCAGAAGCTTTATAAATTCAAGTCTTATGATATTGTCAGACTAACTCTATGTATATGTATTCAATTCAAACCTCATGGTCATGATGTTCCATGAAAGACAAGGTTTCTCATTAACATGGAAGATGTGGTTTTTGCAAAGATTCCTAACCAGCAGCTTTTTCAGCTAAATAGATGGCAATGTGAAAAAGGTGGAAAAGAAACAGTAGCTGCTGCTGCATCTTTCACCTGATTGATAATAGGAGCTATCCATCCAAACAATTTTTGAGTTGGCAGACATTTGGCTCAGCAAGTCCTAATGCAGAAGCGCTGCTCTTAAAAATTGTTCATGATACTGGGAGGGCCAAGGAGTAAAAGAGTCAGAAGGGGAATGGAGTGATAGCTAAGAGAAGAGGGAAGAAGGTCTAAAGGCTAGAAAAGGAGAAGCAGTGCAGAGAATAACTGAAATTTTAGGACTCCAATTTCTCTAATCTTTATGCATTCACCTTATGCTGGCTTATGATAAGTAGACTGTTCACACATAGACCAGAACTATGGTTAGTTTATTCAGTTAGCATTCACAGTAAGAAAAAAGAAAAAAGAAAAAAAAAAAAAAAAAAAAAAGATCTACAAAATACTAAACAGTGCACATTTTAAAGTCTATGACTCATGGCAGTAAATTTTATTTTCATGACTCTTGATATGCTGGAAGTTGGTCACCCTGTTGGTTTGCACATTGTCCGTAGCATGAAGAGTGTCAGCTGACTCATCAGAAAGGGAAATCTGGGGTCAAAGAAGCAGGAATAGCTCAGATGTGAGCTCTTCCCCATTGTATTAAAGCATGTAGCTAAAACCAGGTACAGCTGCTGAGAAAACAGAATGTTTGGGACATTACCCAAACACACTTATCAAACTGACCTCTTAACTGTCATTTGGTGTTACCAAGTTATGCAATATAGGTGGGTTTTATTATTATTATTTATTGTTGCCATGTTCTTACACTTGAAAGAATATTAAAACTTTTTATATATTATTACATTTTTTCCCCCTTCCATATAGGAATTAGATTTTTTTTTGTTTTGCACTCATAGTTTGGAAGGCTTCTAAATAAGTCAATTAGTCTATCAGCCCTCAGAGGTACTTCAGGTGTTAAAAAAACAGCTCCAAACCTGTAAATTCAAATGCACAAAGATGGCCAAGAATAGGATTTATCTCACCTAATCTAAGAGACAGGAATCTAATTTACACAGTTGTCTAGGCTACATTTCTGTTGTCAATTGAGAGGCAGAAGTCTAATATAGAAGGTATGAATCACCCCTCCAGAGGCGAATATGTCTCTCCACTGACAGTAGAAGAAACCTTGAAAGCTGGTTAGACATCTAACATTTAAATGATCAAAACTAAGTGAAATCACATTTAAAGTGCATGAAGAGTATGCTGAAACCAGTGCAATTGTCTCACTGAAGGAAAATATTTGTATAATAAGGATTTTACATTATCAGGGTTTTAATGGGAAAGACTATTTGCTATGTTGTCAGAGGAATACAGCTCTGATTCCTAACTGGTGGTTTTTTGTTGAGAGGATTAAGTGATGCAAGTCAGAAAGCTCAAATGTGCAAAGAAAATCCTTTAGAGATACATTATAAAGTATTTTAAAGGATAAATTTTGCTACCCTTCCTGATCCTTCCTTCACCATTAGAGCTGGTCAATCTGCTTCTGAAATACAGTCTTCACAATAAAAAGCTGAAAAAAAAAATCAGCTATTAAAAAATGCAGTATAGAGGTGCCTGGGAATATCAAAATTAAGAAAAACATGAAATTCACATATGTAAGCAAAAATTAATAAAGACATATCTGCACCCTTGAAAATTCAGACAGGAATAACTGTGATGTTACCTGGCTGCTGGGATACTTGATAATCAACAGATAGTTGATTATCGACAGTAACAGTAATCAAGTACTGAAAGAGGTAAAAAAGTTTTGTTTAGAATAATTTGTTAACAATCTTTTTAAAGGTTGGACTGGATGATCTTGAAGGTCTCTTCCAAATTTGATTCCAACTTGATTTCTGTGATTCTGTGATTATCAACAGAAGATAAGGACTTGTTAGCCTCGTGTGCCCAAAAAACATTCTGTGTTCCGGTTAACATGGACTCTGGGATGAACATTCAGAAGTAGACTGAATAGTATACCCAGTGTGCCACCAAACAAAAGTACCAGTGTACTACCAAATCACAAAATATTTTCTTCTTTTGTGGAAAGAAAACAGCTCTAATTTCCAGGGATGGAAGGAAGTACATCCCACCCAGCTTGAGGCATCTGATTTCAAGGGACTTCTTCCAGTACCATGTGTTTGTGGGGAGCAGAGCTTTTGTGTGTGCACAGCTATAAGCAACTTGCCAAAACCCACTCAGCAACTGCTGCTGCCCCATGGATGCAGCTGAGGGGGTGACTCTCATGCTGAGGTACTGGCTCCAATTAGAATTTGCCCTCACACACAGCCCCAAAACCTGGAAACTTCAATGCCAGATGAGGAGCGGTTAGGAAATCCACCCCCGTGAACCAGGGGCAGGGTGCACAGCTGGAGCACAGCCGCAGCCAGAGCCTCTCTGCAGTGCTGGGAGGATGTGCTGGGATCAGCAAATCTCTGAGACATGGCACGTCCCAAAGGGCTGCGATGTGCCCCTCTTTCCCAGCAGGTAAGAGATGTAGGCAGACACAGTCCATTCAGCCAAGGGAGCTCCACATGCTACTCTGCTGTCAGCTTTTCACTGACTGCCTGAAATCAGGTGGATTTCACTCAGAGCTCTGGGGAGACAGACTTTACCACTTTGTGACTCACCCTCGATTGGGGGGAGTGGGAACAGCAATCATTTATGACTCACTATATTGTATAAGGCTTAGGAAAATCATTTGCCTGCATATTGTACAAATACATATTGGAAGTATATTAAATATGTTGAAGTAATTGGAACACAATTAAATGTTCTGAAGCAAAAGAAAAAAGAGAAAAGTTACTCATTACCAGTCTCTTCCCTTTCACAGAGATAATCTATTAGCAGAAATATGCAGTATTTTCCTTTTGAAGTAGTCAAGGCTTTAAAATTCTGTCCAGAAATAGAACTGTGTGAAGAATTTGGGGTGGGGGTTCTATTCAAACCAAAACTAGCAAAGTTTTTGGCTTTCTGACAGTGGTTTCTTTCTTTTTTGAGCAATTATTCCTTGCATTAAAAAATATATGAGTTCTTCTGAAATGGTAGGAACACATTTTTTTGAAAGAGGGAAAGTTTCAAAACTTTCCCTCTAAAAGCCAAGTTGTGCAAAGGCCTACTGCTCAAATCAGTATTCTCTGAATAAAATAGACTGCAAACAATATGTTACACAGGAGGCAAATAAACTGTAGCCTTGAGGTTGGGGTGCTGGTCTATGCAGTTCCCCTCTTTGGAGTTCCTTCTCTTTAGAATTTAAATGGGGACTGTACTAAAAATCTCTCTGGCCTAGCTCTGAAAAGGATCAGAGGGGCATGAATCCTACAGGAGGATTTATAACTTGGGGTTAGATGCCCAGATCCTTCAATGGCGTAAGTGATGGAAATATCAAGGAAATACTGCAGACTAAAGCCATGAACAGAAATCCTATTTAAGCTGTTCCTAGTCAGAAAGGAAGAATTATTGTCAAAATGACTGTTTTTGAGACAATTAACTCCCTGATGCAGTTCATCTCATAATCAGGCAAACCCTGTCAGAGCACAATGAGAGGTGGGAGGATGAGAGCCAGAATGGACAATCTTCCACCGCAGAGCTTAAAAGATACAATGCATCTCAGATTAAAAGTATGATAGAAACAGCCTACATTTTCCATTCTTCATTTCTCTTTTTTTACTTCCTAAGGAAGAGCCCAAGTAGCATCTCAGCAAAGCTGTTGATATGACTTTAAATTTTGGAATATTGCTGAGGTCTCATTCTGCTGATGTGAAGAAACAGATATAATGTAAACCAGAAGTTTTTAAAAAACCTCCTAATATCACAGGCACAGCTACATGCTTGCAGCTCAGTAAAGTGCCCTGGGCAATACTGAGACAGATCAAAATGCAGCTTTTTACAGAAGACAGAAAATCTATCTGAATAGCTCAGATGTAAAATGTGACATGCATGCTACCTGAGCAGGGGAAATAAAGGAGAATTAATGGTCTTATTCTTATAGCAAACAATCTTGAAATGGCTAATACAACCAGCTAAAGCCACTACTTTAAGTTAATTACAGGATTAAATTTTAAAATGGTTCCAAAATGCTGCTTTTGAATAGACAGAAGGTGGCAAAGACGCAGTGTTTTCTAGCAGTTTTAAACATTTTAGCAGGCAAATAGGCCAGATGTTACTGTCAAAATCACCGTGATTACTATAGAACAGGTCTATCGGAGACCAAAGATTAGTACAATAGTAACGAAATTGCACCAAATAAAATAATGAGAGGAAAATTGTGACTGGAAGCTCTGTAGATTTCAGGCAAAATGACAATATTGATTGTGCCTCAGAGGCCAGACCAATAAAATATAATGAGGAAAAGTACTAATTTTCCTTTACTGGGGCAAACAGTCCAGTTCCAAAGGAGTCTTTTCTTTTTTGTAAAAGAAAAACAATGTGAAGAAAAGAGGGCAAGTTAGTTTTTAAAAATATTATCTTTGCACCTGAGGCAGTTGCATATGAATTATTTTTGCATACATACAAATATGTATGCCAATACATATGTATAGACTTTACAGGAGGCACGAGGAGTGAAAATCTCCAGTATTGTTTTTTTCAGAACAAGATGACTAGAAATATAATTTGGGCAGAGGACAAGCAACACCCTTCAGTTTAAGGTGGGAGGGAATACAGAGATTGCCCACCACATTCACTACCTCCTCACTCTGTTGGCAGAATAATTTTACAGGACGATATGGATATATGAGCACTTGGGCTGACCCCCATGTATGTGGAATGGCTAAAGAACAGAGACTTTTCTTATCTGTCCATATTCTGAAGCAACAAGAGGACAATATAGATTTTTTTTTTTCAAACCTGAATCTATTCCCTTATACAGTGTACATGGGGCACAAATTAAGTTTTCAAAGAAAAAGATTAAAAATGTAGCTGGTTGTTTTTCAAACAGATGAACAAAGACCTCTCTGTTCTATTATCAGTGTTCAGACCTCTTCTGGTACAGGATGTGTCACTGTTCTCTGTACCAAAATGTTACTGCATATTGTAATGTTCACTGAGTGAATTAATTAAAAGGAAAGCTCAGGATGTGGTTAAACCCTGACAGTGTCACTCTGGGATCTACATGTCCAGAGTTACAGAATTCACTCAAGAGACCAAATTAATATTCTTTTATATTCCTGGATGTAAAACTTTGTAAAACACTTCTGAAAAACAACAAATTCTAGCAGATTTTATGCAAGTCTTAACATGTCAATTCATGAAATACCTAAAGATGCCCTAGGTTTACTAAAACTTACTCAATAGTTTTGAAAATCAGGTCACTACATCTCTATAGATGAAGAGCCCTGGAAGACTGGCCTGATTTTTGGAAATGCCAAGAAGCCACAGCTTTTACTGAAGTCAGTGAAATTGTAAGTACTCAATAACTGGAGCTACTTCCAGTTCAGTTTTTTATCTATTTATGAAAGATTTTGGCTACCTGCAGCTGAAAAATCTTAAAATGAGGCTTGACATAATGAAACAGAAATTTGGGTCACTATTTTAAAGAAAGAAGCAGTAACTGGGTCATTGAGAATGAAGTAAAAAATCCATTTCAGGCTCGGTTTGTTGTATTCATCTAAGTCCTTTAACACTGAGAAAATGTCTAGTCGTGTTTTCAGGATTTTTCCTGAGGTTTCATTCATAATGTAATTAAGAACACATACTCTCCCACGGATATTTCAGACCTAGTGGTGAGATCCAGTGTCATATTTAAGCACATGTCAGAATAGAAAATTTAGGGGTGGGGTGGAAGTACAGAGTGAAAATTTCACTTGGGAAAGATTCTCATTTCCACTGGAGTCAATGACAGAATTCCCCCTGACTTTAAAAGGGTGCAAAAAAAAAAAAAAAGAAAAAAAGAAAAGAAAAAGGAAAAAGAAAAAGAAAAAAAAACTCAAAAAAACAAAACCATAAATGTTAGAATCCCAAACCTGATGAGACATCATTACATAATTTAAAAAATATCAGGGATAAATCCAGGCATCTAAATGACATATACATGTTACACACTATTAATAAATAATAAGAAATAAATAAATGAAACCAAACATGCCCAGTGCACTGCTGCTCTTCACAGATGTGACTTGGATAACCTAAAAATAGAAAAGATGATTTTGTGTGCAAGTGCCATGAAGGCGTTCAGCAGGGGAAGATGTAAACAGAGCACCAACACAATCCCTGTGGGGTTGTACAAATGGGAGGGAGGGCACAGCCTCTCTCACTGTGCATCTCACAGAAAGACCCAGGTAAGATATGACCAGCACAGGTCTAAAACACAGCAGTCGATGCCTTCTCAGAGTAGCTTATGTATGATTTTTTTCTCTTCAATTTTGACTTGCCTCTTGTCCCTGAGAGATTGTTGATGGCTACTAGCTTTTCAAAAGTCTTGTATATGTCAGGTTTGTTTCCTGTTTTTTGTGCCTTGCATGCATGCTGAATAGTTTATTCTGTGAAAAACAAGTTAAGCAAATAAGATAGCTTCTTTTGTGCTTCACTCAGAAAGCAGTGATACCAGTGGTCACTGGCTAGGGAAAGAAAGGCTGTCCCAGAACCCTTTGAGCCAAGCACTTTGACGGTTTTGAAGGACAAGACCAGATCCTTAACTTAGTTAAATAATAAGAAAGGCTGGTTGTTAACTTCCTCTGTTTGAAGACTGACACGCTCATTTCCTTTTTTTTTTCTTTTCTGGCTTCTGCTGTAGGAGCCTATGGCTCACTGCAATGATGTCAGTATGACAGCTCCAAGCAAATGCCAACAAAACATCAAAAATATTCAAGCACAGAACACGACTGTTTCCTCTTAGCTGATGATTTGCCCACGAAAATAAATCCCACCTCTTCCAAAACCATGACAAAATAATGAAGTGATATCAATCACCTTGATCACTTCTAGGGCAACAAACCAATCCCCTGCAACTGGCTGGTAGGTCCCAAAAGCAGATATGAGCATGTGGTAGCTGTGGTTCTTCACTATGTGCATCTATGTAGATTCTGTTCTTTACAAACAGAAGTTCCACTTAAAGTAAATCAGATTATCCTGAACTGCATTATCTATTGTGGTTCTGCCCTGAACTTTTTCACGACTTCTGCATTTCAGGGTATTGGAGGTTACCTATTCAAACCCACCAAAAAACACTTGCTCCAGTAATCCCAAGTATTGGGAGCATCTGGAAGCAGGATGTGCAACCCAGAGTCTTCACTTTATAGCAGAAACCAAAATGGAAAATGAAAATAGTTAAAAATTAAACTTAGAAGGATGGAAATTATTGGTTCATAACAGCACTTAACAATGATTTCCTTGCAAGTCTTATGTGTAGTTGGATTCTCTGAGGAAACATCTTCTCAAGATCAATTGTGTGCCTTCAGAAGGTCTTGTCATTCACTTAATTTTCAAGGTGTAATGTGGAAAAAGTATGGATCTGAGGTCAATATTTCATGTGAGAAGCCAAAATTGTGAAAAGTTGTCTGAATATTTGTTGCAAAGGCCAGTGTGAGAATCAAAACAGAAGCCTGAGCAGAATCAAAGGCTACTGGAATGAGGTAAACCTCAGCTACAAAGAAGGGTAATAGCTGAATTTATAAAAAAAAGGTTAGAAAGCACATGATGACCAGGTGATATGGAATGTGGTATGGACAAAAGCTAAAAAAACCCATCATTCTGTCTTCTCAATGAACAGAGCTACAAAAGCTATGAAAGCTACCCAGAAAGTATGACTAGAAGTAAAGTTCAGCAGATAACAAAAAGATGGTGTGGTCAAAATATACATACTACTAGTTCCAAGCTAAACCATCAAAGATAAGATTCTAAATGGTGGTGGTTGTTATCCCTTATACCTCCAGATGTGGCAATGAGAAATCATGAAAGCCACGGGAGACACTAAAACAGTCTCACATACAAGGATTTCAGTGAGGAACTCAGAATCCAATAAACAGACACTCAAAAAAAAACCCCCACTGTTTAAAATGAATAACAAAGTTTCCATTACAGGAAATGTTACCAGTGGAAATCTAAAGCCATAAACAAATAAAACAGTGCACATCTATCCACCCCATTGCATGCTGAGAAATCCAAGACCTAAACTCTCCACATGATAACTTTACACCAGAAAATATTGGCGACTTTAATATCAAATTAGATCACTGAGAACACACTCAGCATTCAAGCTTGACAACCACGTTCACAATATTCTCCATCTGGGTAAAGCCTATTGGTTGACCTGGCTTTAAAAGACTAGGACGTTCCTAATGATGCAGCTCAGCAAATCATCCCATGAATGAACTGTACTGTTTACATGGATTTACTGACACAGACTTTCCCCTTTTCAGTGATTTTTGCACCACACCTCATTTACAGTGTTGATGTGTGCCTCAAATGGACAAAGCAACAGATCTGTTTTGAGTTGAGGCAGCTATGCAGATCTATACCAGCTGAGGAACTGGATTATAATGTCACCACATTCCTTCCCTGCATGCAGTATAATATTGCTGGGCTGCAAACACCTTCTGGAGCTGCCATGTGGCAGCTAAGTTCAACCAGCTTCATTCTAATGACAAAAAAAAACTTGTTACCTGCAATAGACAGTGATTGTGATTCCACCTTGTCTCCTCTGGAAAAACAGGTAACATTCACATGAGGAAGCTGGACTGTATCTGAAAGATTAATTTTAAACCTATAATGCTCTGCTTGTCGTCGGTGTATTTTAATATCAAACAGTGAGCAAGTATCAACAAAAATGAACCCCCTCCTTTCTTCTATAATAAGAAAAAAACCATTGGTGATATGTTTATTTATGGAAATCAAATAAGAGCCATCATCTTCTCACATGTTGCATAGATGTCCCAATCATTTCTCCTTTCCACACAAAGCTATTAGGTAAGGATATCTCACCTACATGAGGGATTTAGCTCAAAAGTTCATTTTCAATTTAGAATATTTATAAAATCTGGAGTAAGAAAAATATCTGAACCCCTCCCCTCCACTAGTGCTGTAAATTCTTGTGCTTTACAAGATAGTTTTTAAGTGATAAAAGCCTTAAGCCTGCCCAGAAGAGATGCTTAAGCTTTTCAGCAGAAGGATACTTTAATTCATGAACAGGATTTCTTTGGCCAGGCCAGGAAGCAGGGAAGTCTGTCTTAAATAATGTAAGAAGAATGAAATAATTGCAAACTTAAGACATCTTCATGACTCCCACATTGAAATCCTCTGTTCCATGGGAAAGGGGTCGGGTGAAGAAGATATTTATCTGTTCTGCTCTATCTGTTCTTAGCTTTTAATGATCTGACTTCACTGTGTTTCTATGCAGGTCTGATCCAAAGCCCATAAAGCTGATGGCAAAAGTAAGGTGGAAAATGTATCCTAACAATGAATGACAGCAAATCATTTGCAGCAGAGAAGCACCTTATCCACCTGAGTGGGCACAGAGATGAGAACATGGGCTATTTACCTGGCCAGCTGAGACTGCCCCCTTCATCACTGCAGTGACTGAAATCCTGAAAACAGTTTAGGAGTGCATTAGAAATTTCAGTGAAAGAAAAGGAAGGATAAAGGCATTAATGAGGGATTCAGCATGCAGAGGGAGGGAAAGTAAAACAGTAACTCAAAAGCCACAGTTGACATTTACTGATTTTCAGGCCTTTCAAAATATGCAGGGTCCTTCAGAGAAGGAAAACATAATGTAACTGTAATCTGAGTGGTAAGTGGCACTAAGAAGTTTTAAAAAGTGGGAAACTAAAGGTCAACAAGGTAAGACAGTAACCTGTTTTAGAAAAACTGTGCTTAATTGCTAATATTTTCTTTTCAGTCTTCAAGAACACTTGAAGAACAAGCTCTCATTTAGGTGTCTCAGCATCAAGCAGAGCAGTGGTTTGATAGACCAGATTTAAGAAGGTCAGACAAGGAGTCTGACACTAAAGACAACAGGTAAACAGAATCTCAGGTTAGCTCTTCTGGCACTATGTGCTATGATTTTGATGATGTGCAAAGTATTTCATTTGAACAAAAGAAATGTGAAGTATTAACATATTCTTGAAGTATTTGTGCCTCAAAAATCTCTATTGAATCATAAGGTAAGCAACAAAATAATGCAGAGCAGTGACAAAATAGCTTGCAATCCATGCAGGTTTCCCTTGAATTCATTACAGGGTTCTGGTAGAATTACTGTTGCAACAGATGTCAACAAGAGATGATGTTACATACTGTCTTCCCAATTCATAGGAGTAACCCTAGCAGGTGAAGTAAGATTTAGTTTGGAAAACAAGCTGAGGAATTAGTCTGGGTTATGTAAACACTGGGAAGAAAGAAACAAGAACATTTTTTTCCCCTTTAGTAGCTAATAAGAATTCTCAAGAACTGAAGTGGGACAATCACTCTCGGATAACTGGGTATTTTTGGTGGACTGGGATTTTGTACTTTGTTTGACAGCTTGAAGCAGAATGAGATTGGGTTTTATCATCTCAGATAAAGTGAAGAACAGAATTACAGAGGCTTTTTCTGATACCTTTACAGAGTTCCTGTTTACTGTTTTTGCTCATGTGTGCTGCATATTTGAAGTCTCATTCTCAATCTCACCCAGTCAAGACACTGCTCTCTGGCCTGGTTTAAGATGGATCATAAGTTAGCACATTAATAAGTGAGAGTTTCAGTTCTGTAATACTTCTCTGTTGAGTAAAGTCCTAAGTACCTGCATACTGACATTCTCATAGGACACAAAAAAAATGCAAGACTTTCATTCCGTGCCTGGAAAACCTGTGTGCCTTTAAAGTTGAATTGGCTGAGTTTAATTAAGGTGAGGAAAAACTTGGATAGTGTCAGTAACTAATAGGTTACACAAATTAAAGTATCTGCACATTAAAAGTACAACAGGTCCAGTGTCAAATACCTTTTATGACTATTGCCCAGGTTATTCTATCCTGTGATGCTTCTGGTATCTGTGTTTGCTTCACTGTATATAAATAATCAGCCCCCATTACTTATCTTTTCCAGATTCATTTTAGCCTCCAACTATTTTTTTTTCTTCTGACCCAATAGAAATCTTTTCCAGGGTTGCACATTGCTTATTCAAGGAGGGAAGAGGCAGGCCTGCCTTGCCAAAATGTTTAGATTTCACACAGTTGACATGGGTACTGAAAAATAAAATAAAGTAGAATGCAAAAAGGAAAACTTAAGCTGCAGCTGAGTATGAAAGGGTGTGACCCTTTGCAGAGGGTTTTATTTGGGCAGACAAATAAAGGCTTTAAAACATATCAGCATCTACTGAGTATTTGTTCCAAAAGACCAGATTTCCTGAGGCTGAACTTACAATTTATGCTATTTTAGTACACAAGGGTCAATTCCATTTGACCATTTCTATTTTTTATTTCTGAATATGAATGGTTGGGAACCAAAGGATGTTACATACAGGGGATGGTATGCTACACAGGCAAGCAGTTTGTGTAACAACCCCTCATCAAATCTTTAAATGCAAAGTAGACAGAGATTGAAACATGAGCATAGCTCAGTTGTTATAATCTTTGAAGCATGTGTAGGGACAAAATCCATCTTATGATTGTGTTTTATTCTCGTTAAAACTTTCCACAAATTTCCTCAAGAGATTAAAGGTGAGAAATCAGTGAAGTGTAGTAGACTAAATATTGCAGCAATCTTTGCTGTGCCCTTGTGTATGTTGTTTCTAATGCTGCTCCCATGGCCACAGTGCCTCGGTGCCTTCCAGTAATGTAGTAAGCAACACAGCTAACATCTGTCAAATGTTTGTGCTCTCTGCTTCTCTCCTGGGGGAAGATGTGTGTTCAGCACAGTGTTTTCTTTAGGTGTTGTTTTTTTTAATAAAATCTAAATGCATGTGCTATTTGTTTGTTAGAGAAGTCAAAAGATATACTTAGATACACAGGATGCCATAGCCCCAGGCTGCCTCTGGGAGAGAATTGCAGATTTCTGCCCTGGAGTGGGTAAATCAGTAGGCAACTGCTTTAAAGGGAGCTGTGGCAGAGGGGATACTCACAAAAGCTGGGAATGAAAGAAGGAGAAAATGAGGCTTTATTTTTGTATCTTTGCATGTATTCAAATCTTCTGTTGGAAATTAAAAAATTAAAAACCATTAATAGTCTCAGACTAATTTCCACGTATGGTCATTAGAGCCGTTGTTCACTTTGCTGCTTCCTGGAGTTGGAGCAAGAGAGCTGTGACAGTGAAGCATGTGGCAGACTTGGGACAATATGATTACACATTTACTGCCTACTCTGTTTAAATATCCTCCTCAGGACAACCTTAACAAAAATATCTCTTACACATCTTTTTTAAAAGAGAGAGAGATAATGGGAAAAAAAAAAATGGCAAGAACTTGCAGTAAATGAGAACATGAGTTAAAAATTCCAAACATTGGGAATTTATCAGTTTCTGGTAAGAAGATAAACTTAGAGAGTTTTGAACACACAATGAGGAAACAGGACTGATGTGGTCTTCTCCTTGTTAGTCATTAATAGGAACTCCAAGAGACCCCTTTGTAAAGCCAGAAGAAGCCAGCTCCATCTTCCTCCAAATATTAGCAACTGATTTTGCCTTTGACTAGACTAAATGTCTTAAATAAATAATTTTGAGGGGTTTATTCAGTGGAATCTCATAGTCTTCTGTAAGAATCATGTTCTACGTCTGTTTCTCATTTATGCACAGTCTACGCAAACCTTCACTTAAATTGACCTTCCCCCATTGGAAAAGACTTGAACTACATCCCTGCAATTAAACCAACCAGTTTCTCATGGGTTATGTTTAAAATAAAGACTGAAGATAAAACACTGGTCCTCAAGTGAGATTTTGTTATCCTTTCTATCACAATTATCACTTTTCATCTCACTGTTAACTTTTTAACAGCTAAAACCTGGTGTGCTCAGCATGAATTAGAAAGTGAGATATCCCTTGAGTTGTGGAGAGAAGCAGTATTACAAAACAAAGCTTTAAAAATATTGTTCTCTGGGTGCGGAGTCACATGTGTTTGCATTAGTAGAGAAAAGCGTGGTCTGTAAAGGATTATTTTATTTTTCTCTGCCCTAAGACATAAATTTAGACTCAATGCTCTAGTCCCCAAAACCCTCACACATTTCATTGGAAAATATACCTGAACAAAGACTCCATGTTCTGTCCTTGGGGAGGCACAGAGTAGATTTTTGTCTCAGATTTATACCAGCAGTATGTGGAGACAGAAAATATGCAATAAGTCAAAGAGATTTTACTTATCAGAGCTTTAGACAACCATTTGTCAGTACTTAACTGTATTGCTGGATGACTCATTCCCATTTCTAATACCTAGGAATACAGGGCATGTGTGGGAACACAATGTCTGCATTGATTTTAATCTGGTCTCTTTTTGTGCTGTCTACAAATAGCTCAAAACGAACCCAATCAGATAAGCAGAGCAGAAAATGATTGCAAAAACACATACAGTAAGCCACTCATGGGGGCCTCAGAAAGGCCAAGGAACACATAAAACACAAAACACCAAGGTAGCAAACAACAACTCGTAAAAGGGTGCAGTTCCTCTATGCCATGTCTGATTAATCCAGCTGGGCAAAATGAATCCTGTAAAGGAAAGCATAGGTTTTCCTTTTAGCTGAAGGACAAGCAGTTACCCTACTCAAATCTACCCCAGCATTAGCAGCACATCCATTTTGAATCACTTGGGTTTTATACTTCTATGCAAATCCAGTCTCCATGTCATAGTAGAATTATCTCTCACACTAGGCAGGATGGAGAGGGCAGGCTTGGCTGCTATTGTGTTATCACTGTTTAAACATTGAACTCTTTTTCAAAAATGCCTGCTGCAAATCTTGGCTCCAAAAGGCTGCTCTGAGAGTGGGTGGGATAGACTTTTGGAAAATAATTTTCTTGTTATGGGAGAACTTAAAAGTTTTTGAAGTTAAATCTTATGCAAACTGAAACGAAATAAAAAGAATTTTTGATTTTGTTTTGCAGGCTGTTTCTCTTAAAACAACTTGATGGTGGATTGTCCCACTTTGGAAAGTTTTAAGTCTCAGCTCAGTGGG
The DNA here is from genome assembly GCF_003957555.1 of Calypte anna. NCBI lineage: Eukaryota > Metazoa > Chordata > Aves > Apodiformes > Trochilidae > Calypte > Calypte anna. The sequence goes on along the minus strand of NC_044246.1, from coordinate 101,785,295 downwards.
GTGCTTGGACATGTCATGTAAGCAATAATATTAGAAGGGTTGGACCAGATGATCCTTGAAATCTGCTCCAACCTGACATTCTATGAATTCAGATTTATTTTTTTTTTAATAACAAGCTGTTTACTTTCAGTTTTTATATTTTTTCTTCACCTTTTAGTGAAGATCAGCATTTCAAAACAAAAATTCAATTCAAATGAAAAAACAAGACAATCTTTCAGCTTTAAAATTTTCCAAATAGGCTCTGCCAACTCATTCAAAAGCTTTTGATATTGGAATTTTCATCATAAGGGTACATCTCCAGAGTATTGCCATTGCCATTGCCTTGACAAGTCAAGAATTTCCAACAAAAATGCCTTGCTGGTCTAACTCCTCAAAACATATTTCTTCTGTCATCCTGAAGGTAACCCTTTGGGATCCAAGGGCAAAGGAAAGAAACAAGAGATGTAGAATAACAGGCTCATTCTTAAACCAGAAGTGTTGACAAGGAGGAAGATTAGACAAGACAGAGATGACAACCTATCTGATGTTAAAATAGTCACAGTGTCAGAGTATCCTCTTTAACTATGCATATGCAGCATAAATTCCCATTTACACATCAGAACAAACTATAACTGACCTATTCTCCTATAAGTACCCTATACAGAGTACTACAATTAAACTAATTTTACATAAGGATAAGTCATAAAAAGGCCATAATTGCCATAATCACAAGGATCAGGATTTCATCTTGCCTTTTTTCCCTTTACTGTATGTATGCCCTTCATTCTTTCTGATAGGCATCTTTTCTTTGTGAACCATTTCTCTGAACACAATTAGTTGGAAAAATGGACAGGCTCACAAAATTCCCCGAGGCAGTGCCAGCTGAAGGCAGCATACATCCACATAGCTGGAAAGAGTCCTTCGCTACAGCAGACAGCCAGAGTTACTGCATCTCTGTCTCCTGGTCCTGGAGCAAGACAGCAGCCCAGGGCCTTTATCTCTAAGGCTGCAGCTTGAAGCCCTAGGGGAAGTCTGCTGTAATTCATATGTAGTCCACACCAGAAGGGACCACACCCTGCAGAGAACAGCCATGCAATTCATGCTTGCAGAGCCCCCCTGCATACATTTTTTGAGATCACATTACCAGAAAGCTATGAGCTTCTTCCAGTTTGCCAGACCAGACATGTAATACATTCAGAACTGAGAATAATAGTGTTGTAGTGCTGTATCACAAATACTCTCCCTAAAAAATCTAGAAAGACAAACAAGAAACATGAGGTTTCCAAAAGCAAGTGGAAAACAATTATGTATCTCCAGCCATGGCAAGACCAAGTAAAATTTCCCTTTATTTTCCAGCAGGAATGGAAACGAAATGGAAATTGGAATGGCTGGAATCAGTTTTTGAAGAAGTTTTTTTGAAGAGAGAGCAGGGTTTCACAGCTTGAAGGCTTCATATGGACCCTGTGTCCTGTGACAATTAGTACCTCTGTGTTTACTTCTGAACTAAATGGAAAGTTGCTTATGCACATCCTACACTTTGCCAGCATCTTAATCCTTGTCATCCACCAGCCCCAGGGAAACATGATGAGAGATAGTGAGCCCCCACAAAGAGAAGCAGAGAGCCTCATAATTCTATTGGAATAACCTGTTCTAGAAAGGCAACACATTTCCTTGACAGCAGAAAAGTGTTGTGGAACATCTACAAGAAAATGGTTTCAAAGTTGTGCTCCAAATGCCTATCTCCTAAAGTTTCATGTAAAACCAGGGAAGTTCAGAGATTCCTCAGTGCATCTTGGTTGTACTCACAATCTTGCATCTTTCTTTGCCAATCCTGGATCCGATGAAGCCATGATGATGGAGACAGCCTTCAGTCTGCTCCATACAAAGTAGCCACTGAATTGAAACACTCATATTGCCTTGTTTATATTGCCAACATTATATTCCCCTGATGAATTCATCCAGTTTGAACAGGAAACAACAATCTTTCCCTTCCTCACTGCAGAACACAGAACAATGAAGACAATGAAGAAAACCAGCATTTCATCTCCTGCAAAGAGGGGTTCATTTGTACCCCTGTAAGACCTGTTGTTGCCAGATCTCAGGGACAGGAAGACCTGAGGGTCAGCAGGATGTCAGAAGAAGAAATTCAATAAATAGCCACTTAAAACTCAATAACTCAAGAGGATTATCACCTTAAAAATCAACTAAATGAAGCATATTGCTTGCCAAATAATGGGAAATTGGGTTATATATTGTTTTAGCAAGGTTTTTTTTATTAAACAAACACAAAGTTTATTCTATTAAAGTAATAAAGATAAACATCAAGGGAGCTTCTGAGATTAGTTACCTTCTCCAAGCATTAAATCATTAGTTTTACTGAACCTTTTCTTTAATTGTTAAAATGAAAGTTTAATTTTAATTAAACAATCAAATATTAAACACCACATTTTTAGAACAGGCTACTAAATACCTTAGATTTGGGGGGATTATTTGCCTGTAGTTTTCATCTGGAATAAGCATCCTAAAATTACTAAAGACAAAAATATAAACGTCACTGACTTCAGTCAGTACAATTTTAAATTAATTTAGATTACTGTAAATGTATGGGTTGCATTCCAAATCTCTGCACATACACCCAAGTTTATTAAAAATAAAAAATTTCTTCTGATTTACATTTGGTTTAATTTTTTTCCTGTTGAGCTTAGTTGATTCTCCACCCACAGATGCAGCAGAAGCTAACTCTCAATTAATCTCAGCAGATATTTAATTAAAAAAATAAAAAGCAACCCACAAGCAAACAAAAAAAGAAACAACAAAACAAAATGATGAAGAGGGAGTTAAGTTACTGGAAATTAAGCATCTGTACTTCTTTAAAGTATAAAGTATTTCTTTGTCTCTGGAAAGTAATTTTACTTAAGGAGAATAATATATTTTATATTCCACTCTACTTGACTGGTTGATATACTCCAGTGATTCACTTTGCATGTTGAAACATGCCTATTCATATTACTTAAACCAAACACTATCTTGTTTTGTTTTTTGAGCAGTGTGAAATGGCAGGATTTATAAATCTGTAATAGTTTTCATAACTAGATTAAGACCAGCTCAGAGCTCTTTTAATATGACTTTCTTTGCACATAAGAGCTCCAAACAACAGAGACTTTTCTTGTAAGTATTTAAATATCAGAAACTGAAAAAACGGGGAGATGGTGGGGGCATAGGAGATTTGCCTATACTGTAAAAGAGCAGATTGGCCTTCCACAAAGCCTCACAATAGAGACATCTGAGCTGGACCTGATGCTCATAGCTCACTCCAGCAGATGCATCTCTGTGTCTGGGTACACAGTGTGCTCATCTCCCCAGCACTTTCCTCTACTGTGCAGTGAAGGACAGAATGACTTGAAGTAGCTCTAAAAGGAAGTGGTTGTTCAACAAAATAACCCCAAGGGACACGTGTCATAAGTTGCATCCAAAATCAAAAGAAGCCTTCAAGGAGGTAATCCTGAAGCATTTGTGCTGGATTGAGCCTCAGTATGGAGAAAAAGTACTTACCTCAGGCCCTCGTGTCACACTTAAGCAACCAAGATGACACACATCAGCTTTGGCTTACTAGAATTTAATTGTCTGCATCAAACCTGTCAAAGGAGAGAGAAAGGCACACCCAGGGACCATGGAGCTCACCCCAAAGCAGGGCCCCAAGGGGGCTTCATGGCTGCACTGCCTGCAGCCTGGCTGCCCTGCCAGCACCTCAGACAATTGCCATCACATCCTTACATGTAATGGGCTCTCTGGTCAAGGTGTGTAATCCTGGTACTCGTCCTTTATCTGCCATTTATTTGTATCAGAAAGAAATTATAGGTTTATTCCATGTATTCATGTTTCAACCATGTAACCTTCAACATGCAAAGGCTAAATGGAGAGATCAAAATGATTTGTAAGGACTGTGTAGTGTCGAGACAGCATCCATGGCGCTGCAGCCAAACAAAGGGAAACACGCAGAGAGTCAGTGCAGAGAAAAGCTTCAGAAAACCTGCAGTGCAGCAGGATGAGCAAACTAGCTAACAAAACACTTGATATCTTTGTGCAGCCACATTAAATGAGGCATGAAAGAGTAATCTGGACATGCACTTAGTGAAAGGAACATTCTGAAAAAGAAAGAACCAGCCATATAGCTTCAAGCTGGGATATTAAAAAAGGCATAATAAATGAACCAATTCAAGGTTAAAGACAAAATTAAGTATATTTTGAAACTGAAAGATTATGAGGGAAAACTTGCCATTTTTTAATTTCACAGTGCTTAAAGATGAGAGACTTTTATATCATTTATTTTGACTATCTGAATAATACAGGCTATTACATTTCTCTCCTCTTTTAATACTTAGGTTACCTTTTCAGGTACAGTTAAACCAATGCAGTGCTTAGCTGCATGAAAACAGGTGCCCTGTTAACTGTGTCATTGAACTGCACTGTTAAGCTAAAGGACAGAAGGATTATTTCTGTCCTCAGGGGAATAAACAGTTCCGCTCCACAGGCAGAGGACAGGAAAGACAATTCAGCTCACAACTGAGGGCATACCCAGAAGATACTAATCCACAGCACTGACAGAAAGTCTAAATCAAAAACCATCATAACAGCTGTTCTTCACAGATGCAAAATCCATATTTTTCCCCAAAGCAGGTGTTTAGTTAGACTTTAAGGGCGAGAAAAAAGCTAACAAGTCTATTCACCTCCAAAAAAGGATTCCCATTTCTAACCTCATTTCTGATTGCTCTTGCACCATTTTTGTCCTCAACAAATGGCCCTCCTCATCAGGTTTGGAGACAAAGGCAGCAGACAAGGAAGCAAAACCCTGAAATAAAAATGCTCAATTGTTCTTACAGAAACAGAAGGAGAAAAAGAAAAAACAACAACGAAAGATTCTCTCCATTCTTACAGGCAGTCATAAAAGCCCTGAAGCATAAGATTTTATTGCAACCATATATTTATTTAGAGCTGAAGTGCTGTGGACATACCTAAGGCAATGCTTAACCCCCTCTCCCCTAAAGGAGACTCAGTGATTTCCACAGAGCTCCTGGAGAGTAGCAGCAGAGAAGAACCGGGTGTGAAGTATTACTTAGGAGGAAGAGCTGTATCCTTAGTTACAAAGGGTAAAAAGGCTAAGTTAAGGTTTCAAAGTAATACAAGGAAAGAACGGGGGAATTTAGGGTATCTAAATCCACAAAAAGCTATACAGTCTAATAATTAACAGATTACAGTGTTTTGCCTAGAGTTGAATTCATATATAGAAGTGTATGTAAATATAATTTTAACATTAAAAAAAAGAATCCGGCACTTCCTCAGATCAGTTTTTCCTCTGTTTATTCACTCTCATTGACATCTGAATTGAACATTAGTTTTTCATTATAACCCTTGAACATGAAGCTCAGAGAAGTGGTTATCTATGAAGGCACCATTCTCTCTTACTGACTGAAAAACCAAAATAAAAACCCCACAAACAAACAAAACCAACAAAAAATAAAAAAATAAAATATTATAGTGCATATTTGTGCTATAGTCTGATGATATAATCTCCAGTCTGTACTCCCAGTTGTACTACTCCAGCTTTCAGCCTGCAAATATCTAAGTAGGTAACTCACACCACTGTGTACTATTAGACTGTTCTCATGATTTACCACAACTTGTGTTCTGCAGGCTTGTTATTAATGATTTAAATAAGAATATAGAAGTATCTCACAATGGATTTCTTGACTGGTATATTTTTTAACTGTGCCATCAATGACTTCAAGCACATCAGAGGTGCCATTTGTCTTTTAAATGTCTTATTACTGAAGCAACCAATTTTCTGGATTTTAAGGAGTCATCACTTTTCAGATTCCCCTCACCCTCTCTTTCATTTTTTAGTACTGTCTGCATTAAGATAATGTTTTCAGTACAACAACAATCACTTCAATTTTGGAGTAACTGGCAATTCTTAAAGATTCAGATGCATTAATTATAGTTTGTGCTATATTCTGCTGACACAAATTAACATGTAGGGAAAATGATTACTTGTATCTAAGCAAAGCCTATGTCTTTAGGCCAGTGATTTTTACACGTTTTTTGTTCATCAGAATGAAGTCCAGTATTTTTTCTATCTTATACAAAGTGAATGGACATCTTGCATTAGAGGAAATATCATAAATATTAGTCTAAAATTTGCTCGCAGACATATTGAATATGCAGCAAATACAACCTCGGTTGAAGTTATCATATGAAGTTAATGTGTCTACATGTTTTTAGCTGCCATATGATTGCAAATGATATTTTTATGTTGATTTTAATTTGTATTATCCCACCTCATCAGTACCTGCATTGTTCTGCCCTGGCACAGCTTCACTCCCTGTACCTGAAACAAAGTTTATGCAGTGGTAAGCAGAGGGGAATCAGCTTTACTGTGTTGCTGAGAAAAGAAAGTGACATAGCCCTTGGGACCAAAGGAAAACACTGAAGAAAAAACTGGCCTGGAATGCTACAGTAGATACAAGGGAAGAGCAAAAGTCATTGCAGTGACAAACATTCACAAAGAAAAAGAGTGAGGATTAAGTGGTGGTTTCCCAGCAAAAAATAAGCAAGGGGAGTAAACTGCTTAACATAATCCCATGTCATAAAATGGAAACAAAGGCCAACTGACAGAGAACAAAAAAAGGGAAAGAGAAAACAAGGGTTTCTTTCTTTGCTGTAATATCCGGAGTTTATCAGATACTACACACCTTGCAGAGCAATTTAATGGGATGAAGAGCTCTGTATTATTATCTGACCACATAATCACATTAAAGTTTGACTTATTCACTTCAACCAGAATAAGCAGGTAGCAAAGGGTCTGAGAATTATGTAAACTGGAGCATGCTTTTCTTCATGAACCCTGAAAGACTCAGAAGGGCCTAAACTATAAGAAATGCTTTTTATCCTCTTAAAAATGATTTAAAAAAAGTAAAACTCCAGAAAGGATAAAACCAAATCTTTGCTGTTGACCTGTACTTTCCTAAATAATTCTAAGTGATGCATGTCACAACAGATCATGTTGGCTATTTTCAGCAGCTTTCCATCTATCTTCCAAGCTGATCTGTGGCTTATTTTAAGTACTGATAATGGCAAAGAATTTGAAATATCAACACTCAATAAAAAATCATCTCTAGTAAGTCATACAGTGGCTGCTCTAGACTGCAATTCTTCCTGATAAACACCCAACTCCCTCTGGCATGTACAAGGACAGAAAGTGGACACAGCCATGGTGAGACAGTTGCTACTTCCCTGCAAAGTAGCACTGAAGAGGAAGACAACAGGAGAGGGAAAACTGTGAAGCAAGACGTGCAACAGAGCCCCTAGTTCTCTCCCTTAGATCTACCTAGGCCTCTGACTATGCTCTGTTCACATTAATAATTTAATTTCAGTACTTCTATGCTATTTTGGAACTGAACCCACACTCTAGTCAAGGTGCTTCTTTAAATTATCATAAGGTCTTGTCAGTCTTATGTGGTCACCAACTGCATTTTTCACTGCTGCTATGAACTGACAAGTTACCCTGGGTAAACCAAGTTTTATTTATTCTATGCAACCTAGGAGATCCTAAACCATCAGAGTAGTGTGAGAACTTTTTGTTGTTCCAGTATGCAGAAACTGAAATTACATATGCAGTAGTGAAAGGTGGAACATAGATGCAGTTGAAATTTGTGATCTTTTCCCAGTGATACTAAACCATCAGACTCCCTTACTAAAACTGAAAGTTTTATAAGTGATGAAGTTGTTTTTCCTGTATTGTTTTGGTATTAGCTGCAAAAGCTTACTCAGTTTGGTGAGATAGAGCTTTTTTCTGTTTGTTTAATTTTAAACTGCCTGTAATTCACCATTAAGATCTACCCACTTTTATAGACTAGGATATTATCAAACAACCTAGGAATTCTTTTTCTGCAGGACAAAGTACTGAACCTTCGTGCACACTGGAGTGTGCACTTCCAGAGGAGTAGGGAAAAGACTGAAGTTAGAGATGACTCACACTAAAAGGCTCTCACTGTCTCTCTCTCCCCCTCCCTTCCTTCCCTCCCTCTCTCCAATTTGGCAGAGAAAAAGGTAGGCAAGCTGGAAGCTTTTAGTTCTGCCTGATAGTCTAACAAAATACCTAGTGCAGATGCAGGGAGCCAGCATAAAAGCATGGTGTCTGATTAGATGAGATACCAGGAGCCAAGAGAAAGATTGCAGTGCCTGCTGAGTTGAAACGGAAGCCAGGTTGAAAGGAGGTGTTCCTTACACAGACAGGCAGCACAGGCACTGGAGGAAGAGTATGAAGCAAAAAGATGAAAAGTATAAGGAATGCTAATGTTTTAAAAGAAAAACTGGAGCATCTGGCAATTCAAAAAAAACAACAACAAAACCCATACAAAAACAGCCAAACAAACAAACAAACAAACAAAAACAAACAAAAAAGCCCACATAAAAAAACCCTATCATCATCATATTCTAATCTTATCATAAGAAGAACCAGTATCACTGACACTTCAACATATGCAGAAGCAGTAAGCTCCATAGAAGGGCAAGGAGGATTTATAGGCACTCACTGCCATTCACAAGGCTGTAATGATGTATACACACTTTAAAATATACATATCTATGCTTAAATACCTTCCTGAACAGGGCTATTGCATTAACAAGTCCAAGTTTCCCATTCAGCCACAACAGAAAAGAAAAGAACAGAATAATTCATTTGGAAGGGCCTTAAAACAACCTTTTAGTCCAACTGCGATGCACAACAGTTTCTTCATTAACTATAAATTATGTCAAAGGGACTAGTAAGTCTAAAATTTAACACAGATCCATTTATTATCTCCTTTCTGTCTGACCCACTCAGATAGGTGGGGATATTAAAAAAAAAAAGAAAATGGGTGAGCAAAAAGGTAAGACTAAAAATGTCACTGGGGTCAGCAGAGAGAGCTAGCTCTTTAAAGAGAAAAGAGGTGTACACAGCCAAGGAAAATTCTTAATCAAAAGAGAACTAACCAGCCTACACTCATTGAACTGATTTGTCTTCATTCCGTAATGGTAATGCTGTTGATCTCACGAGCTGCTACAAGTAATTACTGTAAGCACTTGTGGGAGACAGTAGTGGGTGATGGGCAGGGAGGCAAAGGAGTGCCCTTAATGCAGAAAGTGACTGATCTTTTCAGGATCCTTTTTGACCTCACTGTCCCTTTCAGGTGGGAGGCTGAGACCAAGCAATAAAAGGAGAAGTCAGTTTTTCCCCTTTTTAATATTAAACATTCCAGACTCCTAGACTTCCTTTAACTCCCACTAGACGTTTTTAAAACTACTGTTATGCTAACCACCAGACTTTCAGAATTTTTAATTGAATTTTCATTAAAAATAAATATTTGAAAAATAATTTTAAAGTGTTTGCAATCATGCAGATGAATCTTGATCACTTCACTGTTCAAATTCCTAGTCCCTGTGTAATTACTTGCGTAAAACACCTCTTGTGAATAGCAAGTAAATCATTAGTGATTAGACTTTTTGGGATTGTTCTGAAGAGACCCAGCTGCTGTCTTTATGTCAAAGTACATCCATAAGGCATCAGTGATTAAACAATATGATATTTTTGCATGTTAGACATCACGTGCTTGGATATTAATCATGTTCAGTGCTTTTCAGATGTGAATCTTAAAGCATCTCATTGAAAAGCAGCTAGAGCCCACAGTTTACATACTGGGAAGGCTGAGTGACTTGCTCAACTCATGCAGAAGATCTGAGGTCATAGTCCTGGTTCCAACAGGGGAGAATTTCACTTCCTTTCTTATCTTTTAATCAACTTTTCATTTTCCAATTGAAAAGCTGAAACAAAGAAAAAATATGGATTATTCAGTTATAGTGAAGCAAAAGACCCCAAAACCAACATGTCCCTATGAAATGGAGAACTATATAGAAAATCTGAATTTAAACCAGAAAAAAATCCATAACCTTGTGCAACCTTACATTTTTCTAAAAGGAAATATAGCAAAGCATTTTCCAGAATAAAGAGTCCTTCATAGGCCCTAAATGAGCCACCGAAAAATATCTTTCCTTTCCAAAAAACTGTCATACTGAATCATAGCTGTATCCTCATTACTGAGATATATATGTAGATGGAGAGAGGGAAGAATGAGAATTGCTCTGCTTAATTGTGATAGTAGCAAAAACTGTTTAGTATATCTGTAAGCACGTTTTTTGCATAAAATATGGTGGTTTTGCAAGTGACTCTCAGAAGTAATTTTTCACTGTTTAGATATAAATATATACATATGAAACATTCATTGAAGCATATAAATAATATTTTGTAAGCCCAGTGGAACAGCAGCTGTAAATCATTAGGAAACTGAGAAATTAAAACCTCCTTTTGTGTCATCTGTGTAGAGGGCAGGGAGTTATTTATAAGATACCCTAAATATATGATTGAGTTTCCTCCTGAACTCAAAAAAGGTACACCAGCTACTCATACAGCTGAGTCAGTTGTTGTAAAAAGATGAGTTTGCAGACCAGTACTGAGCTGGACCAGAGCTGTACCACTGTGACATTTAGTGGTTACAATACCACTGGAACAGCAACTATCTCCTCCAGAGGAAGTGGTAATGTGCTTACTCAAATTTTCTGCCCTCCCTCAGGTTCCTGAATTCACAGTCTGAAAGCATTCAGCAGGCTTAAATCCGGACACAGTAATGCTCCTCCACATCCTTACTCAGGAAGCTTTAAATTACAAGGATGGATTATTTTAATTGCCATTCTTTGTGTTCTCTTCTTGAGCTATTGGTAAACATCCATGGCAAAACATATGGATGTTGAAGTAATAGCTGTGTCAGCCCATCGTGTTTGCAGCTACTGCCTTATAATCTTTGCACCCAGTGTATTTGATAAAGACTATTAGAAGTGGAAATATTCATGAAGAACTTGTAGGCAGTAATTTTATGTCCTGACATTAGCAAACTGCCCACTAAATTAACCACCATGCATTGTCAATTAACAAGCTTTGAAGACAGGGAGCACATTCTGAATTACTGCAAGAGAAAGTCAGAGACCCCACAGTGTTAAAGGCTGTTTAAAAAAATTTTATTTCAACCTCCTTCTGTTAGCAAAATCCTAATGTCAGTGCTTCTGGAGTGTAATAACTAGTGAAAAGCTCAAGTTCACATTCTGAATCCAAATATGTTTGGATTTTGATTTTGATTAGGGGGTTCTTTAAATGAGAATTTAGGTCAGTGTTTCTGTTACCCAGAATTACAGTAGAATTTAAAAGCACCATTCCTCACTGTGGGGGTGACAAATCCATACCTCCACTGCAGATAAAGATATAAATACATAGGTAATAAAGTATTCTGCAACCATCTCTTAGTCTTGCAGAGCCCATCACTAATAATAGGGCTTTTTCCAGGTTACTGGCTGTCACAGGCAGCACAGAAGCAACAGGGCACTCACTCCAGCAAAGCCCTCACCAGCGAGCAGCTCGACTGCCTGCTGGCATTCTTCAAATGTCAAAATACTTGCTGTTACCACATCAGATGCCATACATCTTGTTTTCCCTTTTTAATCTTAAGATAGCACAACCTCCATGGGCAAGCCAGAGTAGAGAGAAAAGACAGAAGGAAAAAGAGGCAAGAGTTACCGTTTCCCAAGGAGAGGTCAGGATCAGTAAAAGCCTTCCCATTTCTTTCAGAATGTAGCTGACTCTTCTATCCTCCCCTTTTCTAAGGGCTTTTTCCTCGCTTCTTCAGCCCCTCAGCATCCAGCTCACTTTCATCCCTGAGCTCCATACAGCCTTCTTTGGGCCTGACAACTCTGCCTAACACTGAGGGCATGTTCCCAGCTGATAGCTTGTAACAGTAATTAGCTTTGAGATCTTACATTAAATGTGTTACCCAGGAAGGTTTTGCTGTCTCTAATGTATAGGTAGAAAAACTTAGATTCAAAAAAGGTCAGCTTGACTTGCCAAAGTTGATCCAGCAAATAGGGACAGAATGTTTTTTGGGTTCTGACTGACCACAGCTGAAGTGTTTTAGGGTTTGTTGCACTTTCAAACAGATTGCCTTTACAGCAAGGCAATGCATGCAGCATGCACACAGCCCAAGGGCTGAGAGAACAGCTATTTTGTTCAGCATGATTTTACTTCAGTTAAATTGCAGACAATGCTGTGCACACTGCACATGGAATGCTGATCAAGGTCTTTATGAATTGCAATGCTATTCCACCTACCTTAGCATCCAAACTGCCAGGATTGCAGCATGCACATGCTCGAGTCCCAGTTGACAACTGGGTGCAAACAGAGCAGATGGTGACTAGGCAGAAGGAGCAAAGAGATGAAACCCTCAGACTGAAAGATAAGCCTGAAGGCAGCTGCACAAAGCCTTGATTATCAGGGGTGCTGAGTTTCCAAGTTCCAATATATCAGTATATAGTCATAAAGAGAAGTTGAAAAAGAAAATACTAGCTCTTTGGTGCACTTCAGGGTCCTCTGTAATGTCCTCACTTTGCTCTAACTACTGTCAAGAAGCAGCTCTCTCCTCTGAGCCAGCAGTGGATATGCCAGTGCCATAGTGCCCTGGAACCAGAGGCTCACAGGCATGATGAGTTTTGCTGTGCTTACTCCTCAGGCTCTCCTCAGGCCAGAAGTTTGGCAGACTCAGTGCTTTAGAAGGAAGGTGGATGTGCTCACAAAAGGTGTAAAACAAGGCTGTCACCACAACTGTCTGGAACGGTGGCAATCAGCTAGTTGGACAGTGTTTTACTGCAGCTATGAAATGCCAGATGGAAATTCAGGGTGCTCCAAATAACTTGTGTTACTAAAATAAAGCATAATAAAAGAAATGAGGTATTGTGCTATCCTCATCCATTTCCCATCTAAGCACTTAATCACAAAGCCAAATATCTGGTTTGTCTGGCTTCCTTTTAAGGGGAGGCAGTCAAAGACAAATTGTCTTTAGCTTCATTACCAAATATTCTGGAAAAAGCAAAGTCCAAATCTAATTGTGCTATAGCTTGATGCCAATAATTATGTATCCAATATGATAGCTAAATTACTGGGATTTATCTACCTTATTCAAAAATATTAGATTAGCTTGTGTTTTCAGCTAGGCAACATTGCTTGTAATTTTCAGAGTCTTGTTTTATCCCTTTGGTAGTTTTAAAAAGGATGACACTAGTGTGTTGAACTAGTGCTAGTTACCATGCTGTTTCAGAGGAGCAGATTTTCTTCTCATTCCGAACCTGTTACCTGCTTGGGGATGACAGAGCTTGCTCATGGAAACTCCTGGAAAAAAAAGCCAATATAGCCAACACTAACCTTCCTCCCCCAGACAGACCCATACAGATTTTAGCAGCTTTTTCTATTCCTTTCTTCTTTACAAGGCCTGACAGCAAGCTTGAGTTTGAACAGCAAGTGACCCCAGATGCACCCATCCTGCCTATTAGAGCAGAGTTTGATTTCAGACCAGAAGTTTTCCCAATCTATGCCTGAAGAATTGGTTACCTAAGCCCAGAGCTGAGCCAGGGTGGAAGGCTGTGGAAATATGAAGGAACTAACATAACAGCATAGGCATTCCCACTGAGATTATAATATGCTTCTTTCAAGCTATTAACACAGGACTCAGATCATGAGTCAGCCCACTTTCCTCCCTGATCTCCTTACCCTAAAGCAGTGGGTCTAACTTAAAAGATGTAAATATTTACATCTGTGTATATATATAAATTTTTTAAGTAACACAGTTTGTATATTATCTATTATTTTTAGAACTATCGAGCTTGCCCTTGTGTTTTCTTGACTAAAATAGGTCTATTCATCTTTGAAAAACAAATGAGCATTTTTGCATAACTGACTGGATCCAGGAAGTAGAGGAAGCTACTTATTTGAGGAAAATGTGCATGCTACAGCAAAAACAACTCACATATGGGTTCATTTACTCAGCATGATATACATGCAAGCAATATACACGATGCTTTCAAACAATAAGGAAATTTGAAGGCCATACTACAAGTACACAGTAAAGGAACTTTTTTGTACCACAATCCGAAGTTGAAACAAATTCCAAGGAAGAAATCCTGTCCAGCACCTCTCCAGTTAGGATTTTATTTTTCTGTTCAGTGTACTCAGTTTGGTATATTTTTTATCACTTTTTTTTAGCTATATCTTTTTAAAAACTAAACTTTTGCACTGTTAGTTCATTCATCTAAGGTAAAAATAAAAGAGTTTTAGTAAAGAGAAGTTAAAGTATTAGTACCATTTTAAATCACTATAAAAAAGCTATGAAAACCATATTAAAACATAGGTTAAATTAAAACTAAAAGCTCATAAATATTTAACATCCAGAATCTCCCTCATTGGATGGAGCTGGAGATGAACTACACTATCCTTCTTGCTTATATTTTCTGTTATATGTATTAATTTTCATAGCTCAAATCCCTTTATAACATGTTTTCCTGGGGTGACCCAATCTCTTTAGGGGTTTTATTAGGCATTATATTCCAAAACCTCTGCAACAATTTTAATCCTCCAGATACGTAAGACTTCACATAAAAGAATAGAAATGTCCTAGGGAAACCAAACAAGTCACTTATAAAAAAGCAGCCCTGACTAGATTAAATCTCTGGCACAAGCAGCTGAGTATGTAGCTATTCAAGTCAACATCCATTTAAGCTATATATTAAGTCCTTTTATCACTTGCTGTTTTATAAGAAAGAATATTCTATTATACTCTGATTGCTACAGTCCTGTTTTCTTTCCTCACTGCACCCCTCCACACATGCTATTTTAAACCCTGTGATACAGTAATTTCCTAAATGGTAGGCTTCTTGTATAAAGCTCAAAAAACATTTTATTTCATGTAACTTTAAAATAATTCTTATGCATATAGTTCAAAGTGAATTTATGAGTAGCACATCCGTATGAGATATTAAAAAATATTTATCTGCATAGTCACCAGGAACTTCTCTTTGATTTTTTATTTAATGTACAGTGAAGAGTCTTTATGCTCTATTTAATTCTTTATAACTTGATTTCTGTATTTTATACAGTCCTCAAGTTCAGACATAGAATTCCAGTGGAGAAATATAATTTACTCTCCCGAATCATAATCTAGACACATCTATTTACTGGTGGTGTTACTCTATCTTTGGAAAGGCTGTATCTTTATCTAACATACAGACCTAATTATCTTTCTCTGAAACCACTCAGCCTCTGAAGAAATGCATGTAATTGTTTCTCTGAAATTCCAGATGCAGAAAAATTCGCATTTGATGCATTGCCCCCAGTATATATAGTAACAAAGTTACGGATAAGAACTTGCACAGACTTTCACAGTACCAAGCTCTAAAAGATCGAAAGTGAAAGAAGTTCCTTTGACTGTACTGGAGATAACAGACACAATATTTTTGTGAGGAGAAAAAAAGATACAAGAGAGACCACATGACCTCTGGCATCTTTTGTCAGTGCTTCAGCCCGCAATAATCCACACTGGCTACTGGGCAATTTTCATACAATTTTTATAAGTTATAGAGACCAAGTTTTTGCCTTTACAGTGCTATGATCTTCCAAGCGTAATGAATCCTCAATGCTCCAAATACACACAGATGGGAAGTGTTGGCACAAGAAATGCCAGCAAAGCTCAATGCTTTTTCTTGGTGAAGTTAACTAAGAAATGGTACAAACATGCACATTCAAAGGGCCCAATGCAGGGAGTTAAAAAAATCTCAATTGCATCACCAAAGCTTGTGTATAATTTATTCTGAATCGGAATGCAACCCCCTTAACTTTTGTCACCAGCTGGAGAAAATGAAGTGTTTCTTACAGATACTTAACTTGTAGTACACTTCCATTAAAGCATGGATTTTCAGTTTGCAGATCAGAGATCTAAGCACGACAACCCAAAGAAAAATCTTTGAAGGAACAAAACCTTGCTCTTTCTGAAGAAGGAACTAAGTGGCCAGAATGTCTCAAACTTTTTCCAGTGACTGCTGTTTCCAAGCCACAAATCATGTTAACAGCCACCATGGGAGATATAGGACTGAATCCCCCAGCATAAATCAGAGGCTGTGAGGAGCTTTAGTAGAATACCATGCTCTGGTAGAATCTCTTCTCCTGCACCCTCCTTACTTGAGTCCATTTCACTTCAGAAACTTGACTAATACAGGGATGTATCTTGGTTTAGCTCTCTGGAGCTAACAAACAGGGAGCTCTCCAAGGCAAATCAAAACTTTGCAGCTCCTGAGTCTCTTCCTTGCTTCTCTATGGGTGTTTTATTTAGATTTATGAAGGCATTCCAGGATACAATAGCCTTTACAGGTGCTACTGGATGTGGTCTGTATTCTCCCCACCACAGCATGTGAATGCCCTCCCTTTTGAACTGAGGCATCCACCTCTAAAAACCTTTGATTTGAACCACTTTTCTGACACATTGTAAATCAAAAATCTTTTCAGGGAGTGCTTCCTCAGAAGGCATATTTATGCAGCTGATTTTGCCTGTTTAATTGTAGTATTTTCCCCATATCCCTCTTGAATAACATCTTTATTACAGACTGTCTCCACTTTACACAAAATGACAGAAGCCAGACTGCAAGTCAGAGAACATGGTATATTTTGCCCCCTCTTGACTTATTCCAATGTGAAGGTGGAGTAGGTGATGTGTCTATTTTAAGGAAAAGAGAGTTCAGGGCTATCTCCCTCCCTGCTCCATTACAGATTCCCCATAAGGAAACAGGTCTCAAAGGAACAGAAAAGACACTGAAGAATTAATCACGCTGCTCCTTCCTGATGAGAATACAAAACTCAGTTATTAGCTGACTGGAGGTAGAAAGCCCTGGGATTTTCTGCAGAAGAGCCTGGGGGTGAAGAGAATAGCTCAGGGATAGAAAGCCTGCAGTTAAAGAGGAAGAAAATTATACTATGTGAAAGCCTCAGCAGGGGCAAGGCAAAAATCCCTGCAGCATAGACTGAGCCAGTTACCAGTATCTCAGGCAACATTTTAATACGCTCAAATCTTAGGAAAGAGAATTATGTAAGAAATAGTTTGAGGTTCGTTTCACTTCTGGGAGAAGCTGGAAGAAAATTCAACAGGAGATTTCCATGGCAATCTTCTTTCCAAAAAGCACACGCTTTCAAGAGAGCTGTGTGGCACTCCCCCTGCTCCTGACACAGGGACCTCTGTCAAGGAACCTCTTCCCTGGTGAGCAGGAAGGTGCATCTAGCATGGAGAATATCATGGCAGAAGAATGGCAGAAGAATGACAGAAAGATGACAGAACTGAGTCATTTGGTGAAGAAAGGCTACAGGTTCCTTTTCATGAGAAGATTTTGAGCTACATTTTCACACCCTGCTTGTGCATGGGCTGAAGTGGTTGCAACCACTGAGCCCCCATAGAGGATCAGAGACCAGCAGAGAGGTCTTGTCCACTAAAGGTTTGCTGGGTGAGTGGGGAACATGAGGAGGGGAAGAGCTATGAGAGTGGAGGATTGAAAAGGATTGACAGGTCTGGCAGGTGAGGACCAGGGCAGAGTGTCCTTATGGGACTTTCAGGGTCATTGCATTGCCATCTACATTGTTAGGTGCAATGTCCCAACCACTGTAAGACTCTTCAAATAGATGAAACAAACTGAATGTTGGGGATCATATGAACACATCACATTCTGCCTTTGTCAAAACCCACAGGGCAGATTCATATCTATTCCAGATGAGCTTATTGTGTTGAAAACATTTCTAAATCACAGCCCCTTAACTACATCCTGGTCCCTGTATGTCTTTTTGTTTGTAAATTAATCAGTGTACCTAAGCAGAAAATTCAAACCAGACTTTCTACATATTCTTAAAACTGACTTTTTGGGGGTTGCTTTATCCTGAAAAAGAAGCTATTAACAGCTTCCCTTGTCACCTCACATTACCTCCTGTTACATTTGTCGTTCCTTCAAGCAGGGCTTCAGCCCATGTTATTCCTTTATAGAAAGCAAATTCACCTCCTACACAAGGGTGTAAGTACATAGTTTTGTCCCAAGAGAAAGCACAGACAAATGAAAAGCCTGATATTCTAGAACAGAGGATGATGAACATTTCCTTATATAAATTAGATGTAAAGGCTACATAGAATCATTGGAAAAGATCTTTAAGGTCACCTAGTCCAACCATCAACACAGCACTACCAAACCCACCATAAGCCCATGTCCCTAAGCAAGTACATGTATGTATCTCACTTGAAAACAATGGTGAAGTCACAAAGGGACTGACCCTTTATTTGCTCTGACACCATGAAAAATAATCAGAATCAAATGGATACACTAAGAACACAAGGACATGACCTGTGGTCCTGCAGTTCCAAACATCCATGACTCAACTTCCTGAGCTTGAAGGAGAGTCAGAACTAAAGCATCTTGGAGTAATTTTTTCTAAGTTAAAGAGAAACAAAGTTCATTGCAAATCTCTGAGTTGAATGAGATGTATATGGCTCCAGGTCTGACCTGATTAGGTGAATTCTCAGGAACTCAAGCACTCCAAGTGCTAAGAGGCAGAAAATGCTCCGAGTCCATTTTGCCTGCAAGCTCTGAACACACATTTATGTGTTTATTTATCCTATTCCTTAACAACACAAAATCATAACGCTGGGATGGTGCACCTCAAAAACACAATGGAGAAAGAGAATCTGTGAACTGACATCAGTATCAAAGAAAAATTTAGCAAATGTGAAATTTGCAAAAATTATTTGGGAAACTTTTCACAAAACATACTCAGACTTTTCTTTACTCTTTTCTCTCCAGCCCCCAATTTCTCTCTCTCTTTTTTTTTCTTTTCTTTTTTTTTTTTCTTTTTCTTTCTTCTTTTCTCTTTTTTCCTTTCTTTTTTTTTTCTTTTTTCTTCGTTCTTCTTTCTTTTTTATTTTTTCTCCATTTTTCTTTTTTTTTTTTTTCCTCTTTTTTTCCTTTTTTCTTTTTCTTTTTTTTTCTCTTTTCTTTCTTTTTTTTCCTCTTCTTTTTCTTTTTTCTTTTTTTTTCTTTTTTTTTTTTCCCTTGCTTTCCATTTTTAATTTCAAACAGGAAAAATAATGCTTGGCAATGGACGTCTTGGTGCTACAAAAAAAAAATATTAAAAAAAAATTTAAATTCTAGACAGGGAAATGCTCCTTTGAATATCTGACTTGTTGCAAAAACATCAAAGAGAAAGAAAAGTTTTAACCTACATATACATGCATCTTACCAGAAGATAAAAATGTCATGAGAACAAACTTCCTGCAGTCCAGAAAATCAACTTATGGACTGTGTGAAAAACTAACCTGCATTTCTAAGCTAGGTCAATTCTTCAGGAAGAATGGGGTGGTCTCTGAGCAGTCACAGACAACAAGCACTATACTGTCACAAAAAAAGAAGAAAAAAAAAAGAAAAAAAAAAGGAGGTAGAGAAAAATGGGCAATTTGTAAATTTGTGGAAAACTTTTTTGTCATCCACTTGAACTGATTGCTGTGATCTACCAGACTCCATGAATGAAACCAGATCATCCATAAGCTGGCTCAAAATCTCTCCAAGTCAGAAACTGCCACTCTATTGACTTAACTTGCTGCAGACCAACAGGTGCTGTGCACTGAGATATCCTAAGGTCCCCACCCAGCCAAGTAAGCAGATATCTAGGTTGAACTATGATAACAGTCCCATTGAACTCTCACTATTACCCTCACTGCTTAAACACTTGCTTATGTGTTTTGCTTGGCTCATTGACCAGAACTTCAATAGTGTTGCTCCAAAAATTAAAGCAGATCAATCTCTGATGAAAAGATGCAGATATCTAAAGAATAAAGAATATAGCACCAGTTTAACAGCAACAGAACACATAAAATAGCAAGCAGTAATTGTTTTTCTTTAAAAAATTCTGCTGGAGAAGGCGAGGAAAAAGTCTCTGCTCAAAGCATTAATCATTATGACCATGTCTGACAATGTGAATTTCAAAGAGGGACTTAAAAGTGCCTATCTACTAGTTTACATAAATTCTTACCTACAAGTGTTGTATTGTAGGAAAAAAGTTTCAGTGGAATATCTTTTTTTCTTTTTTTTTTTTTATTTTCCTTTTTAATAATTCCTACAGAAATACTTCTTTGGGATGACCATTATTTTTTCATGAATAGGATTGTAAATACATAATGAAATATAAATATTTTGCATTTAAACTAATAAAAATTTAGTTCTATGAAAGATTTATCCCCACTAAAAATAATTTAGCCTCAAATATCAATCAGTGGCAGTAACATATGAAACAATGTTCCTTTTGTAAGAAAAACAGAGAAGCTAAGCAAATACTGACCAATGTGTTTGTCAGGGATTTGCACAAAGGCAAAATTGAATTAGTTTTAGATGCACCTCCACCCAAGATAACAAGTAAGAGCTCATAAAACACCTTATTATAGACCTAGTTTACAGACACTCAGATGATCTGACAGAGTCTTACAAAAATATCTATTAGGGATAATAGACCTCTCATTTAAAAATAATTATTTTCTGGAAATATAGCTACAGAAAACTGTATTTAAACTCTGCATATAGCAAATAGATTCTGCAATCATCTGGTTCCATCCTCATTTTATATTAGGTAAAGCTTACATGTCTTAGGTGATCTTCAAAGGTCCCTTCTGCCCTAAACCATTCCACGATTCCTACAGACCAATTTTTTTTCTCAAAAATCTGAAATAGTTGCATCTATGCAGTTCATCATCCCATTACAAAGAGACTTTTTCCCAAAGCAATCTTTTCTGCTTCTTGTCTGCTTTCTCTGCTGTTGAACTCCTGCCATTTCATGTAACTACCTATGAGCAACCACAATTAACTAACACAGCTCAGATTTTCAGTTCAAGTACTTGAAGCAAATTCTCTGCAATACCTCCTACAGAGTAAAAATGAATTCTCAGGAGAATATCAGGAAAACCAAAGTCATAAATAAATGTTTGGAATTTATGACCAGCCTGCAGACTTTCCATGAACAAAGAGACAGACTAGTTTTGGCAGGTTGATCTTTCATTGTGAATTATTCACTTCTCTCTTAGCTTTCCTACTTTAATTGGTTTTAATTTCATTGCTTTTGGACAGCAGTGTGAAACCACAACAATAAAATGAAAGTGGCCTGAGGAATTTCTCCATATGGGTCAAAGTCGAAGAAAATGCCTTTGGGAGGATTGAGCTGTATCTTTTAAGTATCAGTGTATTTCAGTTTAGCTAAAATGAAGCATGGTGCTTCACCCTCACATTCATGGCCAGCTTATGTGCAGTGGCAGCAGCTACATGGCAGAAAGCCTAGACAGGCAGGTCAGGAACTGGAAAAAGTATCAGGGCTCCAGCCACTTCTGGAACACAGCACATTCCTGCAGTCCTCACTGGGCAGTCAGCAAACCACTAGCAGCTGATGCACATTACAGAGCTGCTTCATGTCCTTAAGGAGTTATGAACTCCAGAGGAGACGTGTAGCTATAACACCTCACTCTCTGGAATCTGCATGCACCTGGGATTTTAGCCCTGTTTTAACTTCAGGACTTCTAGAGACTAACTGGCTATGTACATATTCTGTTCTAAACATCCTGGAAGACCCTGGTCCAAGCTCCTCAAAAGCATATAAGCTGAAAGTGCTTGATAGGCTTGCAGAACCATTGGTAAGATGAGGATAGCCAAGCAGCTATCACCCCCATGAGAATAGACCATGAGAATCAGAACAATGTTAGCCCCTTATAGCTCTGTAACGCTGCTCTCCCCAAGAGAATTTGCTTGAGAAGAGCTTAAGTTCCCTATCTCAGAAGCAACTTGTTGATATGGCAAGTACCATTGAAAAGAAGATACTCTGCACAGGTTTTGCTCACCATTGTTTTGATCAGCTGGAAGGAAAACCACAGTATTTGGTAGCAGCAAGACATTAATTTAGCTTTAATGTAACCAACAGAGATGTCTTAAGCCGCAAATTTAGAATTTATTAGTTCTTCATACATTTTTTTTTGGTCTGTAGCATTAGAGTGGAACTTACGGAAACTCTTAGACATTAATCAAATCCTTAGCTAATTCTTGTCTCCCAGATTGCACCTTCACATGTTGCTCAGATTGCAACAGTGTAATGTGAGAGTCTCTGATACACATGTAAAAAAAGTTTTTCTTCCTTATATTAACAGATGGAAGTGCTACTGTTGTCTGGAAGATCAGAAGGACAGGTCATATAGGGCTCATATAAGTAAATTGTACAGTTTTCCACTGAAGATACCACTCCCCCACACCCAAAATATCATAAAATACAATCCCAAGCAAAGGAAATGGCTATGACACTGTAAATAATAAAAAGAAACTGAAGAAATTACAGATTTTTTTAAAGCTACTGACTGCGTTGTAAAAATGTTTCTGAAAACAGATCTTAATTACGTCTTGATACATCTAAAATCATTCAGATAAAACCATTATTTTTTGTTTATATCCTACATATTTGGAGCTTAAAGCATAAGACTAATATTCCAGTCACATAAACTACATCAGTTCTGAATTATATTCCCTTAATATTCACAGACTTTACTTGGGCATACCTACTCATATAAATCCAAGAATTTTCTGATATTTACAGATTATCAATACCATATGCAAACTTTTCAGACTGAGCACAACATCTGCCTAGCATATGCTTTTGGGGCTGTAAGGGAACTATTTGGAAGCACAAATAGCAAAACTATTTTAACTATTCTTTTGCATCCTAAGTCAAGGTTATGCCAGCAAATTTAAGAGATGATGTCTCGTGGTGTTGGTTTTGCGAGTGGCTCTCCATGAGTGAGAGGTGCTCACCATGAAGTCATTAATGAGCTGCTGTTCTCTGCAGTAATTCCTGGATCTCAGGTACCCTGGCCTAGAACTTTACAGAGGAGTTAAAAGATTTCTTTTAATGCATGATAGGCTTAAGAGTGTGTAGCCATGAAAGCAGTGAACTTCACTGTCATTCCTTTAAAAATTGAAATATTAGTACATGAAATATGAATATCCCTCAAAAAGCAGCACGTACAGAGGAAGGTATCTGATTGTTTGGTGAGGATTTAAGCACTAGATGGACTTTGCTAGAAATTCATGTGCCCAGCTTTATCATTGTGCACCCAATGGAATTTCATACTCTGGTCAATGGAATGAAGACTGTCAACTCCAACATTTTCTATTTCCTTCAAGTCTTCATGTCCCTGAAGAAGTACCAAGACTGGGAGGGGAAAAAAAAACCAAAAAAACCCCACACCTACTTACCAGATTAAATTAACTAAATGTCCAATAGGAGCCTGAAAGAGTGAGGGGAGGAAGCAGATCCCTCTCCAATTTTTAAGTTAAATGAGGATTCAAGCCAGTGAGTCACTGACAACTCCAACTGGAATTAGTCAGGGGTAAGCACCACAAAGCCTCAGGCCACTGATGAATAAAGCATACTTGGCTGGCTTTGATAAAATGGGTGCTCTGATAAACAAATAATCTATTCCCATAGCCAAAATGGTAGACATTTAAATTTTTGTAAAAACAATGTTTTGTAAATGAGGAGAAGAAAAATGCATACAAAATTCTCTATGGATACAGGAAGGACCTGGAAAGGGAAATTCAGGGAACAGCCCCTTTGGAAATTTTGGGAATGAGCACAGTTTTTTGGTTTTTTTTTTAGGCTTGTTCAGGCAATATTTTTTTTAAGGCTGGAAGTGGGAAATATAATATAAATCAGGTCTTCTTTTCTAGAAGAATACTGAAGTATTTCAGACTAAGAATCAGATCTGTGAAAGTCTGTGTTAAGGTGCAACTCTGATTGTGGGTGCTCTTTTAAGGAAGGAGGCAGTTGTAACCCAGATCTGTAAGGGGTAAAATGCATTTAGTCAAGCATTGATTTGGTGGTCATTGACAGAAAGCAGTTATTTCAAAGACATTATGAAATAGAAATAGTTATCTGTGTGTGCTTTGTTAGTAGACACACTATCCTGTTGAGACAAAAGGCTTTCTCACTTTCTGCTACCTAGCGTGTTTCAAAGCTATATTGATACTGAAAGCAGCTACTTAGTTCCTCACATATTTTTACCAGTTTACTTCTGTATTGCATTACAATACCTCGTCTGTGCTTCTGACAGTCTGTCTACAACATGGAATGTTATGCAACTTGGACAGGTAACTACAGTCAGACTTGGTTTATTCACAGTTTAATCTAGACATGACCATATCAAGTCAGTTCAAAAGACTATTTTGATAGATTTTTTTTTTTTTTTTAATTTGAATTGCTTCATCATACATGGAGAATACAAAGATAAAAACCGATTTGGATTCAACAACCAATATCTTTAGTTTTTTCCAACCACACACAAAAAAAATCAATAAATTGTTACCTTGGCCAAGAAGAAAACCCTCCCAAAACAACTTGCACATATTCTGAAGCCCCCCTACATTTCAGTGAGCGGGTGAGGGGATTACATGTGGCTATGTCTATTATCTCAGCTACACATTCTAATTCTTTTCATGATATCTTTTATACCTCTGCATTAAGTCCTCTGAGTCAAAACCACCCTTGTAACCAAGCAGAGAAAATCACTGGGAAGCTGAGCCCATTTAACTATGAGCTTTGAGTAACCTGGTCAGGTGACATCATCTGACTGCTCCTGACCTCCCACAGCAAATTCAATCACAAGTTTCTTTTGCCAAGAACGGAAGTTGCAGACAGTTACTATTCCCTATTCGCAAAAGAACTCCTAACCTCTAGTATTTCCATCACATGGCTTATTAGTATTCCAGTGTGGGTTTTATTTTACTTTTGGGATTGCACCACCCCATTACTGATTACCTTGTTTTTCCTAATGTGTTAGCTACTAAGTTATGTATCTAAGTAGTAAGGAAAATATTATCTGGTTTCATCTGTGATAAGCAAGGACAGAATAGCCCCCAATAAAACTCTGTCAACTCCAGAGCCCTGTGTTGGCTTGGAGGTTATCACTGAAAATTGAACATTTAGTATTGCAGAGCTTTTCTGTATGTGGTGTTTACATATAGGCTACAGTAGCCTCTTAGTTTATGGAAACTAATTATAATAGTTGTCTTTAAAAAACTTTCCTGTTCTGACTTAAATTTACCTCAGTATCCATAATTATAAT
Organism: Calypte anna; assembly: GCF_003957555.1. NCBI lineage: Eukaryota > Metazoa > Chordata > Aves > Apodiformes > Trochilidae > Calypte > Calypte anna. The sequence continues at coordinate 101,760,189 of NC_044246.1, read as the reverse complement.
ACTTACAGTACTGTTAAATTCGGCCAACAGAGCACAGTGTTAAAATAAAGTTTACAGAGGCTGATAGCAATAAAGATATTTTACAAGGGATGTACAATTTTAAAAATGAGACTTGTCTCCCAGCTGGTGACCATCTGGCATCCGTGACTGTATGTTTGAGTGTTAGTTTAAGTCATTATTTTGTCAGTCTTCCACACACAGACCACCCAGCACCTTACCAGCCCTACTGCTCAGTGCCATAACGGCACCTTTGTTCCTCCCTGAGGAGTGTCATTTGTGCCTTGCAGACTACCTAAGGGCTGTTTCCTGCCCACATGTTCTTTGGCCTACTGCAAAAACAGAGTCCCTCTGGGGGAATAATGAGGTTTAATATTCCTGCAACAAAACTTGAGGAAATATATCCAGAGTTATAATTAAATACATCAATATACATTTCCAGTCTCTTTTTGAGCTTAATTATATTCTTGTCCTTGACTCTCTGAAGCTATGACTTCCACAAGCTAATTATAGGTTGGCTGAAAAACTATTTCCTCCTATTTCTCTCAGTTGTTACTTTGTACATTTTTATGATGTCCATCTCCTGCTACGAGATTTTCACATTTCACATTTCTTGAACACTGTTTTCTTTGAATAGCTCCTTAAAATATTTTCTTCAGAAGATAATAATATTTACGGCATATGAATTGCAGACAAGGACATTTCTAGTTTGCAGACAAGTACTTTTGTGATCTCTGTGTGGACTGTGTGAAAAAAAATGAGCTGGCTAACTGTGTTTGTGTTTCTGATCTTGACTTCAAATTGAGCTGAAAAGTCTTGGCTGAGCTATCTGTGAAGCAGTCCAGTTTACTCTCTTGAGCCATATTGATTCAGAATCGCTCCTAGATGTCATATTTTTATTCTATAGAAACTCCATTTGTCAATAATCCAAACAAAGTCCTGAAGAAGTGACAGAGGAAAAAATAACCCTTGGTCTTTGGTAGGATATTTGCTGACACCAAATTAGAAGGAATGTCCTCAGGCAAGTCTAATATCTCCTACAAGCCAAGGCTGAAATATTTAACCTTTACTGTGCATGTTTTTGTAGCTACAGCTCTTTAGCCCTCCAAGCATGTACTTTCTCCATTCTGGTGTAAATGCCTTTCTTCGAAGTTAACATAAAAAAACATTTATTTAAAATGTATTCCCATACCCAAGCACATTATTGGTACAGTTGTTCTCCATATTCAAGCATGTTTTTCCATACAGACTTGTAAGCGAACTTGGTATCACCCACATTTTTATGTATTTGATTTCTTTTAAAAACTGATGCATTTCTCCCTAGGGTCCAGCATCAAACCATACAGGATGCTTCATTACATCTAACACAAACAGATGTTAAAAGCAAAGGGAATGAGAGGCTTAGCTCTTGTCTACAAAACAAAGTAAAATGGTTCACCTAGGAGCTCATTTTAAAACGCATTAGCAACATTAGAATTATATATTAGAAATAGTAACGCATATAGAGCCTATATTCATCTTGAGCCTCATTTATACCTTCTCATTTACCATGTCTACTAATGAAATTTTAATTTCTAGCATCAGTGGCTGAGACCACGTATTTAAACTTCGTGCTTAAGAAAGTTACTTTTCATTGAGGCTTCCATCCAGTGGCAGAACCACCAGTGATAACCAACAGACTAGTGAATTTCCTTTGAAACTATATGAAAGTCAGTGAGGAATTGTCAAGACTCTGTGCCCAATTTGGGTGGTACAATCTGCTCTGAAGGACTTGTACAAAGATACCTCATGATCACCATCCAGATATCTAACAGAAAGGAAACAAGCAAACAAAGACATCCATCTCACACAAGGTATGGAAATGAATTGTAATAAAATAAACCACTGCTCAGTGGGAGGGGAGAAAAAAAGGATTCAAACTTGGCTACAAAGTCCTTGGGCAAGCATTGGAAAAATAGCAAAACTTGTAAATAACAAATATATCTTTGTTGTCCTAAAGCCAGTTAGATATCTAACAGCTTGTTGGTGCCTTATTTATCCAGCAGCATGTGTGGTCGTTGTCTTCCTTTCTCTGCTCAAGATCAATCAGACTCTGCCACAAGCCCTTCTCCCTGTCCCAGCTCAATAAACATAAATTCTCTGGAGCAGAAAATCAGGTTAAGAGTATAGGAACTCAGAAATACTTTATGTTATATAGAGAGGTGAATCACAAACAGATATCACTGTAGATTTTTTCCTTCAGTAAAACTACAGTCTCTCTGCCTGTCCTGATTTCTCTAAAATGCCAGCAAGACTGTTTCATTTGAGGGTAACAACAGCAGAACAGGGAAACAATCCGCAGCCCTAAAACTCCCCCTCCACCCTAAACTATCTGTACACCCAAGCCTTCTGAAAGCAAAGATAAAACATGCTAAAGAACATGCATTTTCCTGTACATCAGACCAGCTTACTCTTCTAGACATGAGAGGGCCTAAGGCCAGTCAGCTCTACACACTTAAGAGGGTCAGCTGTTGTTTACTGAAAGAAATATTAGAAAAGAGATTGCAAAAGAGAAGCAGGCTCCTACCACAGGCCCTGAAGCAGGGGGCTCTGAGGGAGGCACTCATAATAAATAGTCATTTCATTTGAGCACTTCCCTAGTTTTCATGAGTCAGAAAAATTCCCTTAGAAAGAGATGTGATAGCAAGTGCTCCCAGCACTGGGTAAACAGATTGCTCCACATGCAGGAGGGGCCCTTCCTTCAATGAAAGAAATAAATGCATACTAGGTACCAGGTGAGTGACATGGTCTTCACCTAGAGCCTACCTGCTTTAGACAAAACACTTAATGCCAACCCAGCCAATGTCTTACCAGTTCTTTTCCCCATTACTAAGTAACATTTGTGTTGGTAATTTCTGCAAATTTACAGGGGAAAGGGTGTATTTTGGTCCTTCTTGCTTTATACCTTTTATGCTGTGGGGTTTTTTTTAAAAAAAATGTCCTGTATGCTCTCCATCACATAACTTTCCTACTCCTCTGAAGTAGGTAATGGACAGTTTTCAGCATCTTCAGTTCCTCTTTTCCTCAAACTCCCCTGCTGTGTGATGTGTCTTAGGAAAGCAGAAATACACTGATGTGTCTCTGTAGGAAATACAGAGTGCTCCAGACCTCTCAGTACTTCTTATCATACACTTCCACAATTTTCCCAAAGGTCAAATGCCTCTGTAAGTACACTGAAGTCTTTCTCATGATTCCCTGTTACTCTCTGCACAAGGTGGGGAAGGCAGGCACAATGATGGGATTTTCTCACAACACTTTTTAAATCCAAGGAAGGATGTAGCCTTTTCCTGTTGGGGGAATTTCCAAGAGGAGGAACCAAAATCTCATTTCTGGTATGTATAATCTCTTGAGTCAGTGACATCTTACCTAAGCAGACAGAAAACTTGCTTTGTTTCTTTCCTGGCTCTCCAGTTTCCCTTTGTTAATATATTCAGTGGGCATCTCCTGCAGCTCCCAGGCATTCCAACGCAGGTTAATACACTTTGGTACTGACCTGAAAACAGGACAGCAGTGGTCCTTTGAGTCTCTCTTAATGGACCAACTTGGTCTGACAAAGATGAAGTTAATCTTTGTGCCCAGGTACTTAGTTTGATTTTTATTTTTATTTTTATTATTAAGCATATCTGCTGATTTTTGCATCATGATTTTGCTAGAAATTCCTGGGTGTTAGTAGACACCACAAATCTCTGGGGAATCACATATTTCAGAAGCAAAATGAGGTTGCATAAAATCACACTCTCTCAGTTCTTCCCACCAGAAATGGAGAATTAGTAGTCTCAGCATATCAAACAATAAAGGTCGTGGCCTGCAGGACTCAGCAAATCAGACTAATTGAATCCTAAGTGGAATTTTATTTTTATATTGTAATAAAAAATGAAATACATAATCATAAAGTAGTTTGGGTTAGAAGGGACCTTAAACATAATCTGGTTCCAAAAACCCTGCACGGGCACAGACACCCCACCGGACAAGGTTGCTCGAAGCCCCATCCAACCTGGCCTTGAACAATTCCAGGGAGTGGCCAGCCCAGACACAGCTTCCCTGGGCAGCCTGTGCCAGTGTCTCACCATCCTCATAGCAAAGAATTCCTTTCTAATATATAACCTAAATCTACTCCTTTCGAGTTTAAATCCAAAGCCCCTCACCCTATCACTACATGCCCCTGTAAAAAGTCCTTCCCCTTCTTTTCTGTAAATTCTTTAGATACTTGAAGGATATCCCCATAGTCTCCTCTTCTGCAAGCTGCACAACCCCAACTCTTTCAACTGATCACCACAGGAGAGGTGCTCCAGCCCTCTGTTCATCTTTGTGGCCCTCCTCTGGACTCACTTCAACAGTTCCATGTCCTTCTTGTGTTTTGGGCCTCAGAACTGGACACAGTACTCCAGGTAGAGTCTCATGACAGCAGAGTAGAGGGGAAGAATTACCTCCTTTGACCTGCTGGCCATGCTTCTTTTGCTGCAGCCCAAGAAATGGTTGGCTTTCTGAGCTGCAAGTGCACACTACTGGCTCATGTTGAGTTTCTCATCAACCAGAGCCCTCAAATCCTCCTTTTAAAGGACAGTTTTGGTTTGGATATCTAATACAAGGAAAGTACAAGTTCTCATCTTCTTGGGTGCTATAATTGCAGACCTGAGCAAATTCACAGACACTGAAATCTTTTCCAGCCTTTTATTCTAAGGCTGAGAGGCATAACAGATTGAATATAGCTACAAATAGCTGTAGTCTTTGTCCTGATTGAATTCATTATGATTTCATCTTAAAGTCAATGCTGTTATAAAATTGTTTACTGAGCACTTAATTTGCTGAGCACACAGAATTCCAGCTGAAGCTAATGTGAATTGCAGGTGCTTAAAGTACTGAAAAATAAACTATCCCTTTTGTATTTAAATGAATGCTAATAGGGATCCATCAGGCTGTGCTTCCACAATGATTAAAACAACAGATAAGTCAATAAATATACTAATAAATAATTAATACTTTGAGGAAAAAGAACCAAACAAAAAACAAACAAACAAAAAACCCCAACAACATTAAATTGTACTTCCTGTTTTTCAACCCAGCTCTTCCTGAAGGGCTTGATCAAAACTTCCTGACCTTAGCTAAAACTTTTCTATTGCATTTAGAAGACTTTAAACCATATGCTAAATGCCTGAGAAGAGACATGAGCCTACATGACCTGAACCTGAGCCACTCTGCATGACCAAGATCCAGCACAGAGAAAGTCAGCACCAGAGGATGGGATGTGGGACACTGTGTGGTTTTCACAGCCTGGTGTTGGAGCAGAAAGCTCAGAGACACCAGCACGTAGCAAAGTGTTTGGGGGACAACAAACCAGGACAGTACTGCAAAAACATGTTTGTAGGCAGAGCTTGTTCACCCTGCCAGCTCTGCAAAGCAGAGCTCATGGGCTAAGCACGAGGCTATGTTAACAGGATGTCAGGGGGGATTATGTATCATTTCTGTCATTCATTTCCTTTCCTGGACTTCAGCCTAACTCTTCAGTTCTTTTCAGGACATTTCAGAAAACATTACATAAAGTGAAAACCTCAGGCTTGCATCTAAAATCCAGCACTTAAGCTGTTATTCATATCTCCTGGTCACCTTCAGAGACAAAGAACAAACGATGCCAGTGGCCAATTTACTTGCCAACATTTTGGCCCTGGCCGTGTGACTGAGAAGCTGATCAGGCATTAGGACCACAAGCCAGGAGAAACAGAGGAAGGAAAAAAATTCTCCGCTACCCACCTCTGTTTAATGTAGCAATGCCATGGAGTAAATTTGTAGTTCTCAGAGTATCTTTGATTTTGCAGCCTTGTCTGTGGCAATACATTTGTCAGGCACTCCCATTACCTCCCACCCCTAACCATAGATCATGGAGCATTACAAGATATGGGGGTAAGGAGATGACTGCTTTGGGCATATCTTCGGTTTTTTAAGATTCATAGTTGTAGAAAGAAGACTAGCTATTGCCCTTTAATATTTTTAAAAGCAGGTATTTCTTCATCTCCAAAGGAAATAAAGCATCAAGGTAAATTGAGGCCTTTCTTGCAAACTTTCAGGAAGTTCATGTTTTGGCCTTTCCTAGAATGAAAACCCAGGTGGTGTGTTGTGTACATCCTAGGACCAAGTGTTCATCGTGTCTCTCTCCTGGTTCAAAATTGCAGACTTCTGAGAGGAAATTTTATTTATTGTAGAGGCAAGAATGTGAGTCACCATGTTTTTCTGCTGTCTCTATTAAACTGGAATGAAATTGAAATCATACTTCAGTCCCAATTTAAATGCCTGGCAGGAAGAATGAAAGTTTGGCCTCCAAACTCTGATTGGCAGCATGCTGCTTGGTTGGTAGCTAACTCTCAGCCTCATTGGGTCCTCCCTGTTGTCAACAGGACAGATCTTGTCCAACAAAAGCAACAGACTGTCAGCTACTCCTTCTTCCAGGAAACCCGCCTTTTCCTCCCCCACAACTGCTCTCTTTCTCCAGGTTCAGGCAAGAAAACAGTGATGTATTAAAGGGATAGAGCTACAGAAGGAATAGACATCAGACCTTAAATCCATGCTTCCTATAGGTTGTATAATATCCTTCCCCATTCATAAGGTCATTAATAGTGAAAGAAACACAGCTTCTCTCTTTAGCAGATAAAGGGGAAAAATACTTTCAGGTGAGGAAGTCATATGGGAACAAGGGGAGATATTTTTAGGGCTCTCTGCAAAGATCTCAGGAATACTGTCTTGGGGGTGCATCTACAGGAATTTCAGCACAGAAAACCAAGTTATTTGGGACAGGGAGGGCAACAAGCCAGGTCATACAGAGACATTCCTTGGTTTCCTGTAAGCATCCTGCCACAGAGACAACAAGGTCCCACACTTTAGGACTCTTCTTAAGGACACATGATAAGTCATTTCCATATGTTAGAGAACAGCTGTGTAGAACAGGAGCATGCTGGGGAGACTTAAAAAGAAGAAGGAGGGAATGATGAAGGTTACAGAGGAGGTTTCACTTTCCCATTGCAAGCTTGCCAGGAGATGGTCCCTTCTTTGATGCCAAGGAACATGAGTGTCTCTCTTTAGAAATGAAATCTATGTGAGAGAGGGTCTGGTTTATTTCACATGGAGAAAGGAAAAGGCTGAAAAACTGACCTAGAAATGGGGGATAACACATACAATGGGGAGAACACATACATGCAGGAGAACTGATGACAGCCTTAGGCATGACTTCAGTGTAGCCTAATAATTTACAGGAATGGACTAGCTGAGAACATCCCATAACGAGTGCACAATGTTTTCAATTAATACCTAGGTATATAGCACAGTTATAAAATACCTTAGGGCTATCCATTTTTCAATGATGTGTCTATATTAATTTTGCATTTTTTTTCACCAAGTGATCGCTGCTACTGACTGCTAGGAATGTTCTGCTTCAGTAAACTTCAAATTCACTCGTTGTTGTGCTTTTATTAGGCAAGATTATCATCATCCAAGTTTCCAGGGTTGGGAATTCATTTGAAAAATATGGTCTATTTGCATTTAATTATCACATATTTACTGAGGAAAAATATAAACACGCCTGTTTTAGGCAAGGAATAGAGCCAGTAATGTGCTGCAGACTTGGAATTGTGCTTTTTAATATAATCAAACTACTTTATAAATAGTTCACAGTTTCCACTATGGAAAATAAAACAAATGGTTTTCTTGATAGGTTGTTTTTTAATTTTTTTTTTCCTAAAAATGCAAACAAAAAAATGAGGATATTTTACAGAATACTAAAATTACTGAGACAAACTGTTGGTATCATATGAGATATCATTAAAATCCACATTGAAAGATGATGTAACGGGGAAAAAATAGCCTCTGTGAGAAGTGTCTACCAGTTCCAGCTTCTAGAAGAACAAAAAAACCAAGAATTATATTCTTATAAGACACCAAAGTTAAACAAGATGACAAGATGAGGAAATACCCAGTTAACTTTTGGGAAACAAATCCTTGTTCAAAGCTCACATAATTTCAGTCACTGCAAAAACCTCTTACAGTGTTCCCAAAAGAAATGACTCACAAATTCGAGATGAGGGGTTCTGACTTTGAATAAGATTGAACTGATATGAAAAAAGAGAAACATACCTCATGACATTTCAAAACTCCTGAGTGCTTTCCTTGTCCACCTGCTATCGTGTCCTTTGTACAAAATTTGAGGGGCTGTAACAGAGAGAACAATCAGCTTCTTTCCATCAAAGGACTGCCAGCCTTCCACAACAAGCTGAAGGAATGTCATTGGTGGTTACCAAGCTATCAGGTAACACATAGCCAAAAGAATCCCTTCTCTCTAAATCCTGCTTCACTCAGATTACACTAGGAGGGAACTGGTAAACTGATGTTGAAGTATGAACTGGTAAGGGTGCTGCCTGCTGACCCAAGGGACAGGTAGCCTGGGGGCAAGTAGGACTGAAGTAAGGCTTTATATGTTGGTGAAGCACAAATCTAAAGACAGGACAAGTGGCTCTTTGGACTCCACTGGTAGCCTTGACACCTCAGCTGTCAGAGACCTAAGCAAGTGTCTGGTGATATTTGAGATTCACAAGATGTGCTGGTGCACAAAATGACACAGACCTTTCAGAAGATCATCATTTTCTCAACAAGTTGAACAGTTTCTCAACAGTTGAAGACTAGGCAGGCTTGCCCAAAGTGTCCCAAAGAGTACCAGACACCTATGTTTAGGTAATAGAATCCAACCTTGCTCCAGAAAGGAATCCTACTGACAAGAGGCACTTAGATTACTGAGGAGAAAGCAAACAAGACTGGGAAGCATCCCATATAATGAGAGTTATGGAAGGGGCAGATGATCCTTCATGACAGTAAATTCAGGAGTCAGCACATGTGACTTCCCCAGATATCAGTCACTTGATGCTGATAATTACCCTTCTGTGGTCTTGTTGCATTACAAAAATAAATTATTGCCTAATATTTTAAGCAATTTTGATGTGGTTTTACCTTTTTTTTGTTTGATTTTATTTCAAGAATCCCAGAATGTTTGCTTGAAAAGTATTGTAAATATTTTTTTAATACTGGTTTTATTTATTATTGCACTAATGAATAGCAATTCATGTGCCTGCTGCTTCAAGAAGCATAATACTGCCTTTGCTCTTTAATTACTAGTTTTTAAGTTTTTCTCATCTCACCTCTTCTCATCTCATCTCATCTCATCTCATCTCATCTCATCTCATCTCATCTCATCTCATCTCACCTCACCTCATTGTCAGCTTTGTCATGCCTGTCTTCCATAGTCTTGGGCTCCATGTTGGTTTATCCAGTAAGATGATAATTCCTCTACACTGCTGTGTTCTTCCAAAGAAATTAACATTCAGCAAGATGCTAACAGCACGAGACAGACCCAATTTTGTGTTTTTACTAAACATTTCACAAGCTTATACCTTGCCCTAACCACATCATTCCTTGCTTTTGAAATTACTTGCATAACAATTTTCTACTTTTGAATTTGACTTCTTCTATCTACCTTTTTTAAAAAAAATAAAAACGGTACAGGAGTATAAATGTTGCCAGAAGCAATTGAATTTGTTCCATCAGCTAAAGATTTGTGACAATTAGAACTTTTGTCCTAGGTTTAAAAGATGGTGCACAACATTTTTTCCTTTTTCATTCAATTCACTGCTACTTTCAATGGGTCTACTTAGGTGTTTCAGATTCATTCATATGAGTAAATACTTGCAGTTATGTCCCATGAAGAAAACAAAAAAGGCTTCAGGCAATTGGCTTGACTTCTACACAACCCATTCTCTCCATGAATGGTAACATTTATTGTGCTGAGAGTTCAGGAACCAAGTATAACAGGAAACAGCAAAAGTTGGCTAAAATTGAAGCATAGCAGAAAGGAAAGCCAAAATGTAGACCCATTGCTGTTTTCCTTCAGAAATGGGGGGGAAACATTCATTCTTCTCCTCTAAAAAGCTCAACAAAAATTATGCAGGAACAGACCACAGTAAGTCCAGACCAGAGGTCCTAGTTTGCAGAGATTCAGTTTCTGCAAAATAAGCAGAATTAATGAAATGACTGTAAATGAAAGCAATACTTAAGATGAATATGAAGTATCTCATCCCAACATCCACTGGTACTGAAGGACTGATACACACACCAATCTTTATGCATCCTACAGTAGTGAAAGGGAATAAGATGTGCAGCCACATAGAAAGACAAAGAAAAACCTTATCATTATCCATTTTGTTTTGGTTTGGTTTTTTTATGTTTTTTATTTTTCCTAAAGCAAGCAAACAAACAAAAAACCACAAAAAATTCAAAACTCCACAAACCTAAAAAGATTCATTACAATTGTTTTGCTCAATAAGGAATCAAATTCTGAGACAGCAGATGGTCATTGCTATTGATGAACAGTACTTAAGGTTTTTTAAAATCTTCAGCATTTTATTTAGGAATTGGAAAGTTATTCAGTGGACCTAGAGAAAATCTAAAATTTAATTTTGGTCCCACTGAGGTCAATGGCTAGACTTTTCAGCAGGTCCAAGATTTCCTCCACAGAACTTTTTAAAAATTGATATAAAACCTAGAAGGCCTACATGGCCTTTATTTTTCTCAGTATTGGTGAATATTTGGCTAATTCAGCCATGATATTAAAACAAAAGTGTCTTAAGTTCTCAGAAAATATGTAAGTTATTAGAATTAACTAGGCATAAAAAACAGACCATACACCTATGTTTTATGTTAGTAAGTTGATATTTGTGATTGCCATACAACTGTATATAAAACATAAAATTGTAAGTTATGGACAGTACTCCCAAACTAGAGGAATCAGCCTGATTTAAATCTAGAATAACTGGGATGATAGTTTAAGAAGGAGCTCTGTGGTGAAGACAGTTTCTCCTTTAAAATGTATGTTCTGATACTGTAACTGGTCTGAGGTATCTTGAAGAAAAACAAGACTGATAAAATCAAGATACAACAGGCTAAGGGCAGCAAACCTATCCCAACAACTGAAAGCTATCTTAGATATGTACGGCTTTATATTTAATCCCCTTTGTGATAGTGATTAGTTATCAGCAACCTCCTGGTTAGATGACCACATAAAAAATATAGTAGCATATTTTTCTACCTAAGCATGAGCCAGAAAGCTCACAGGGAAGATTGGTTTAATCTTTCCTGGCCACTGTAGTTAACTATTAAGTTCCTGTAATACAATATTTCACAGTCCTGCTTTCACACATTCCTCAATATTCATCTAGACAGCTGTGAAACAAAACTAAAAAAAAAAAAAAACCAAAACAAACAAAAAAAAGCAACCAAAACCACAACCAAACAAAATAAAACAAAATAAACAAACCAACCAACCAAGCAGACAAAGCCAAAGAAAAAAAACCAAACCAACAAAAAAACTAGCAAAAAAATCCCTAATATGTGATCTTTTTAGACAGTTTTAGTTGTTTCAGTCAATCTTTCTTTTCTAGCCTGGTTCACATGTTGCTAGAAAACATGATTTAATACAATGTATTTACAAACTATGGCTATATAGAAAGCAAAGCAAAGCCGAGCTTAGCAAAAGTGTTAGAATGAGCTTATTCTTATTTCATACACACCAGTGCAACATCAGTAAAGAAAAACCTTATTGTTTAACAGACAGAGACACACTAAAGCAAAATCAAGTGACTTTGCTGTCTGCTGGACAAACTGTTGACTGGAGCATTATAGTTTATGCTGATTTCAAAAAGGCCAGATCTTACAAAATCTAAATGAAATAGGGCTACAGCACAGTCAAGTTTGATGGGATGCAATCAGAGCTGAGGATACTGGTTGTGCTATAGCATAAGGCCTTAACTGTCGTGATCACAAAAATGAAAACTTACATTCTGTTTGCAGTTTCTGTGTGGCTTTCCAAATGTGGGGAATAGAAGGGGATGGATCTCTCCCTTTCAGGCTGTGGATTTTGCAGGGGAGGGACTGTGCAATGGTGCCTTCTCTATAGCAATTATTTGCTTCCTGAGGTCGCCACACTCCTCAATTCATGACTCAGAAGCTACTGCACATTCAGGGGACAGCAGGAGACATAAAGGGAGAAAATGTGAAAGGGAAATGGAAAGGGAAGGGAAAAAGCAAAATAAGGAGATTAAGATCAGGAAGATGACAGACGACTGTGAAGACTGTAGTTTTTTCCTATCATTTTGCTGAATTCTTTCCATCCAATTTTTAATCTTTTTTTCCTGTTGGCATTAACACCATCAGTCACCTGAGTCATTCTCACCAGGAGATCCCCAGTGCCAAGGGAAAATCTGTGCAATGAGGCATTTTAATGTGATCTTTTTTTACAGTGATTCTGCTCAGCTCTGTTTACATGAAAAGAACTACAAGGAGCAGGCTGATGAAATAGCCCTGTGTTATGCAGCATGAGAACAACTTGTTCTTCACCTAGCTGAACAGAAAAGACCACAGGATGGACTCTGGTATGAAACTACATTTATATAAATACATTTTATATATATACAAATGTATACAAATATATACATTTATATAAACACATAATTAATTTCAAATTCTATACGTATATAAACATATATATACTCTATACTATATGCTATTAATTAATGTAATAGTTGCATGCATATATTAATGTCTTATTTATAACTATAAATAATCGTATCAAATACTGACGGTGTGAAATTAAATATTAAAAATTAAAATGGTTACTTGTTCAAGTACTATGGTCTAAATGATAGCATAACTCAGCATTAGGCATATTTTTTCCAAACACAGGTATGGAATCTGAAAGACAACTATCCTAAACATATCATGGGCCAGAAATTGGATCACATGTTCTGAGGAATGAAACACCATTATTCCTGAAGGTTTCTGGTGTGAAATGGCCATCTAAATGTTTTTCAAATAGGACTAATAATGACCATCATGTTTGTTATCTTTTATTTCTGATATTTGGGATATTTTGCAGAGGAAGACTGAATTGCAAATCAATGATGTTTGTTATTGAAACAACCAAACTACAAGGTTTTTAAAAGCAACTTCTCTTAAAATATAATTTTTGATAAGTCATAGAATCATAGAATTGTCTGGGTTGGAAGGGACCTCAGAGATCATCGAGTCCAACCCTTGTACCACCGTTGCGGTTGCTAGACTATGGCACTGAGTGCCACATCCAGTCTCTTTTTAAATATCTCCAGGGATGGAGAATCCACTACTTCCCAGGGCAGCCCATTCCAATGCCTGATCACCCTCTCAGTAAAGAGATTCTTTCTAATATTCAACCTAAACTTCCCCTGGCAAAACTTAAGACCATGCCCTCTTGTCTTGTTGAAAGTTGCCTGGGAAAAGAGACCAACCCCCACCTGGCTACAGCCTCCTTTCAGGCAGTTGTAGAGAGTGATGAGGTCTCCCCTGAGCCTCCTCTTCTCCAGGCTGAACAGCCCCAGCTCTCTCAGCCTCTCCTCATAGGGTCTGTGCTCGAATCCCTTCACCAGCCTGGTTGCCCTCCTTTGGACCTGCTCCAGGACCGCGATATCCTTCCTGAACTGGGGGGCCCAGAACTGGACACAGTACTCGAGGTGTGAAATTATATGGAAGTTTAGTCTCCTGTTCTATCCTGTATGTCACCTGGAGTGATGAATGAAAAGTCAAAGTTGGCCTTTGATACAGATACACAAAAAAATCATGATGGCACAGAACAAATTAACATTTTTTCATAGGAACAGTATCCATCCAGGGATGCATTCCTGGTCATATAAGACCTCAGCAGATAAAGGAAATAAGATTCAGCATAATAGTTAGAGTTGTGCTTACAACATTTCTTGGTTTTTGCAATACAGGTCAGCTTCAGCACTAGAAATAACAAACAAGTCAGATCTCCAAAATACACACAGATTATTTAAAAACTGTGAACTTTGAAAAAAATTACACATCTAAAGATACTCTGTGCTTTTCTGGAATTTTAGCTTTACTGTACAATCATACCTAAATACAAAGTTTAAATCAGGATCAGAAGAAAAAAATCCAAAAGATAAGGTCATAAAAAAAATAATAAAGCTACAATATTTTTGTAAAATTATGAGAGCAGATAACACTACCATATAAGCTGGAAAGATGTGATGTCTGAATCTCTAAATCTCTTTATGTGTTGACTACTGCCTGGAAATTGCCTGCTGCTATGGGAGATAGGAAAAGTGACACAGCAATAACAAGAAAAAAAAAAGGCACGTAGAACATAGCTGTGAGAGGTGAGGCAAGAGTGTGTTGCCTTCCTTTTTGTTTAATTTTACTGTTTAATTAAAACAATATATTAAAAAAATGAATTAACCTCTACTCTTGCACCTAAATTCACATCTTTACATTCACATTCACCCTTTATGAAGGCTGTTCATTTTGAGTAGAAACATGAAGTGAAAGAAACCCCAGAAGGAAGAGGGTTTTCTTATAATTAACCTACCATAATTAATAGATTGGTAAATGTGTGTGGCATTAACCTCCAGCAAGTGCTAAGCACAGGCAATTTGCAACTATATCACTTTACAATAACATTTCCTATTGCAAGACAGAGTATTCTGATTTATAAATGTGAGGACCATATACATTCACCTTATGAGGATACTGATATTACTCTCATAACACTTTGTAATGACATTACCTGAAGGCTGGGTGAAGTGTGTGTAGCAAAATGGAGCTGTGCCACAGCACTGCCTTTCAGGACTCCCCTAATCTGCACAGTCCTGAATCTCCTGATGCCTACTGAAATGCAGCTGGGAGATACCTGTGGCAGCTCCAGCCTGATGCCCACCTGGGTCTGCCATTGCTGGCTGCAGGTCAGAAGATGCTTTGAGTCCCCAAGCAGGAGTTTTAGAGGCTGCCTTCACTCAGAGAATTTTTGCCCTGAAATGGTTGAAATTGAGTCCAAACATTAGAGATGAACCAACGTGGGGAGCTCCTTAGGGTGGCACCAACACTTCAGAACCACAAGTATCACAACAAAAGCCTTTTTCCAGACAGTATATACACTACCAGTTAGGACTGAGCATAAATAAATAAATTCACAAAATGAAAAAGAGCAACAAACCCAGCAGAACTCCACAAAACGTTAGTGTGGATCAGGAAGGATTGCTGTTGATTCTGTCAGGTTTTGTTTCATTCTATAAACCAGTAAGCCATGTTTGTCAAGCTGGTAGATTTAAAATTTTCAAAAATCTTCTGCTGCTTCTTTTTTCTAATAAATCTGAAGGAAGTGATTTCTTGGTCTTAAGTATAGTAATGTAATATGTAATGTAATACAGTGTTGGATATAACTAAAAATACCATTGCTTTAGAAAAAAACCCAACAACTTTGGAATATATACTAGATAGTTACAATTGGATTGACATATTCCAAAGCATACTGGAAGCATCTAAAATGTCAATGAATACTTCATCTTATGAGATTGTTATGTGACCTTTTTTCAGAACAAGAGCATGAAAATAAAATTATTCTATTGTTTTCATTTACTCTTAATAGATTATCTTCCTAGTACAGTTGCTGAAGTAGATTATTGTATTTTGCTTTCCTTTCAGGAGCTGGGTTAAAACCTTTTTAGATTCTGTGAGAAATGGGTTTTGCAATATTAGGTCAGTTGCAGCAAGAGTTCACGAATAAAATTTGTTCCCTTCCCACAAAAAAAAAAAAAAAAAAAAAAAAAAAAAAGCAACAAACAACAAAAGCACCAAAAACCCCAAAGAATTCAATTAGAACAGAGCAGATGCCTTTTTTGAAGAACAGGAGGCTGCTGATCTCATAAGATAGAACATATTGTACTGGGTTTTAAAACTGGTTTAGAATGGTTTATTCAACCATTCTAATATATTAATTTTACTTCAGCTGTCAGAAAGATTCCATGTACTAGGCATATCCAGAATTTACTGTGCTGCTACATACAAACACAGAGCAAAAAACCTTTACTTATCCCAAAGAACTTGCAATTGGAGTACACATTTTAATAGCTGTAGCATACGAATAGTTACACTCGATCTTATTGTCTATTAAAGCAAACTTGGATGTACAAAAATACCTGCTACACGCAAGCTTCTTTTATTTCCCCTGTTAAACATTCTTGTTCAAATCATTCTTGTTCCAGGTCCACGGAAACCAAAAGGAAGGGAAAGGATTACACAGTTTTTTAGACTGTGTCAAGCCAGGAGCAGGATACTTGTCTCCTGACTTCTAGTGATTACAAGGTAGTCATTTGTAGTTCAGCTCCATGTTTTGGTTCTTATTTTACAAAACAGAAGAGTTAGCAGGCAGTGGGTGCAGGGTGTCACTCATCTGATCAAATATCAATGTCTATTTTGAAATGAGATTGGTTGCTGTGTAGGCTCCACAGGCAGTGCTGATCAGGTGTCCAGGAACTGAGACATGAGGGAGGCTGAAACCCACCTGAGTTATTAGGAATCCAAGGACTGAACTTTTGGGCTCCCCTGTTATTTGCATATAAATTGACAATGAGACACAAATTTTCAGTATCAAAACTAGTATAATTTCACAGGCGAGGATGTTTTGAAAAGGTGAAGGGAAGGGCCTTGCCACCTCCCATCAGCCCTGTTCCCAAGCAGCAGCCACAGCAGCTTGCAAATGTCCAGCCTACAGAACTGCCAAACCTTTCCTCAGCTCTTCCTGCTGGAGAAATAAGCTGTGATGCTCTGAAGCAACCAAGGAATACGTCACTAATTCCTATTTCAGCTTCTTATCCAGCTTGTTGCAGAGATATGTAAAAAAAGAGAATAGTACCGTCCACACCATCACCACCCCACCTCCCCCCCCAATTTAGGAGTGTGCACACACACCCTTGTGCACACATGCAGGTATGCAAGCTCATCCATCTCCACTTTTACATAAGATCCTGTTTGCTGAAGAAAAAGGAAAAAGTTCCAAGCCTTTATTTGTTCAGAACACAATTTTGCAACAGTTATATGTGTAATTCGTCATGGGTGATGGGATTGCAACATCAGGCATGAACCAGCCCATCTATAGAGAGCTGGCTTGAAGCAATTCAAGTGCTGCAATACCATTTGGTAAAGATGAACAGACTGCCAGGATTCTCTTGATAGTTTTTTGTGTGATGAGAGAGTGAAACACATCACGTTTGATGATGTGGCTAAGCCATCATATCTGGATCAAGGCTGATCCAGATCCAAGGCTGAATCTGATAGATTCAGTCTTTGATACTCTGCTGATAACTGTTAGTTGTGCCAGGGCAACACAGAAATGAGCTGTACTGATAGTAAATGGATCTTTTATATGTCATTTTAAATGTACCATTAGACATCTTTTCATTGTTTACAAACATTCATTTCCACAATGAGAGCGAAAGAAAAAAAAGCCAAAAAAACCCCAAGCTAACCCCTCCACATTCTTGTGATAGACACAAGGTGGCTCAAGGTGCAAACCCCGCTCTGGCTATCAGCTGGGAGCAACACTTCCCATTTATTACATCCTCATGTTTAATCCCAGGAAGCAGGCACACATTTCAAGCTACCACCATGACAGTATTTGCAGACTAAAAAAAATAGCATTAAATTCTCAGAAAAATTTTAACACAAAATTACTATTATGTAAAGGTAGTACATAAATAGGTTATAGAGAGGCAGAATAACATCGTAAAGGGAAAGTATTTGTGACTCATTTATTAGAGAGTTTTCCTTATGCATTGTACAATTGAAATAAGTGGAAACTTTAGGAAATATTCTACATAAGGCAGAGTCCAAAAAATGCAGAAGGTTATGCAAGGCTAACTGTAAAAATAAGCAGATGAGTTCTCTAAAATAATATTGCAACATTTTTTGGCTTCCATTTATTGGTTGCCATAGGATTTTTATTCAGTGAGCAACTGCTAAACACAAGGCTGCCTCATACCATAGCTTGGCTTTTAAGAGAAGAAAAACATTGACATTGTTTAATGAACACACTTGTCTGGAGAAGTATTAGCAAATGCTAGGAACTCATTTTCCTACTGCCTAAAACCAGAGAGATTTGTAAGTGTTGTGTTTACTGTGCTGTGCCCAATTTGAATGTTCCTCCCTGACAACGTTCAGATCTCTCTCAAAGATAACATGAATTGGTTTTGTGGGACATTGTGGAGGGAGAAAGTCTAAAAGCAAAGAGGTTAAAGTGCCATATACACAACAGAAAGGATCACAAGCCAGATTCTCAAGCCAGAGAGCACATCCTCTGGTGGACACTTAAGAGAAGAAATGGGAAATGCTTTCTAAAGCATTTAATTTCTCTACTTAGCAGGTGGTATTTTTTGATTTTAACAGGTGCACACGCTACATGGATGTGTAACAAGGGGAAAACAAGAGACAAACATGCTATAAAAACTAAATAAATACATTTACTCCTCATCTTTTGTTCAGTCTTCCAGCATATTTGATATATCAACATTCATCATTGCTGTTTTTTATGATGATGTATGCTGTCTCTGTAGCTTGGTTTACTTCTGGGCTTTGTCCAGCAACTGCTTGATGAAAAAGGTTTAAAGTACCCCATGTCTGAGCACTTACATATTGCATAAGGGTCAGGCCTCTTTTGGCCCAAAATCCTACCAGGCAATCAACATTTGCAAGCTTGGTTCACAGTGCCCATTTTTGAAGAGGGAAGGGGAGCATTTTCCCACCTAAAGTACATATTTCTTCACATTTTCAAAGGTACACAAGTGTAAGCACTTGCAAAACTCTCAAGCTAACGAGAGAATAGTGTTTTGGACCACCCTATACAAATGCCCTTATAGATGTGCCCACCCACCACCACCTGAGGTGCTCAAGGGCACCTCACCTCTGAAGGTCCTACCACATCTCTAGCTGTCTCTTCAGAAGAGGTCTGTCTTCCATAGTTCCTCTGTCACATCTGCAAGCCTTGCAAAAATGTCTTGGATACCTGGTGTACCTCAAATTGTGAGACATTTCTGTGCATGCAAGTCAGCTGGGGCTCTCTGGTAAGCAGCAAAGATTAATTCTATCTAACTTTAGACATCTATGCCTGAGCTAGTTACACCAAACTCCTTTTATAGCCAGTGGAGAGTAATACAGTTGTCAACATTAGCCAGATAAATCCCACCCTGAAATTCCACTTGTATAAGCTGTAACTCCCAGTTTCAACAGCATTGGATTGTATGAATATTGTCCTTGTCCTCCATGTACATATAAAGCTGGCAGAGTTTTTCTGCTCCTCTGTGAGGAACTTAAGAGATGAGAGGCAGAACAAAACCTGGGATGTCTATACTGACTCCAGAAGTTTGGTCAGCTTCCCCTACTGTACTCTGACAGAGCGTGAAAACAATCTTGGAATAAACTTTGAAATTGCCCTAAATTTCATATTCTTCAGTCTAGTTATGCAGCAAAAGCACAATGATTCCACACCAGACAAAGAAGTCTACAGCCTGTCTACTAACTTTCTGAAAGATCTTTCCTAGGTGTCTAGGGATTATATCTGCTACTGATTCAGCTAACTGGAACTCACAGTAAATTGATCGTGCAAAGAAACTGCAAAAAGTTCCAGAGAAATATTGAAATATGTGGTTTCAACACTTTTTTTCCACTTCACTGAACAATTGTCACCCAATAGCTGCAATGTTAGAAACATTACTTATGGATGGGAGCAGTAATATTCAATTTCTTAAAGCCACCTACTATTAGAATGAGAAATATTACTATTAGATGAGAAATATTCCAGCCTTTAGAAATCCAGGTGCTTCTGAGGTAGATAATTGATAACTTTTAGCTATAAAGCATACACTTCTGCTTAACTTTTATAGTGTGCTCACCACAGTGGCATCAGAATGCACTCTGAGTGACCCAGAAGCATAAGCCCCAAGGTAGCAAGAGTCACTTGCTGTCACAATTGTCTGAAACAAAAGCGAAGACGATTGGCAGAATAGAAAAAGTCAGAACACAAAACTCTTTAAACACAAATACTGAGGATGTTGGTCTTTGTTCTACAATTTAAGAAAACAGATTAACAAAAGTCTATGATTGCTTGCATAAAATATCCTGTATCTGCTATGTTTGTTATCTTTTTTTACTTATTTACAGGAAACCTAAAAACATTTCTGTATTACTAATTACAGAAAATGGTGATGCTGTTGTTGAAGAGCTGTAGAAGGAAGAGCAGAATGATATGCTTGTTAAATCACAGGATCATAGTACTTATAGATTTCAAGGCATTTTGCAAAATCAGTTGTACAAGCCCTGCTTACTTGATGGAAAAAATCAAGTGATGGCACAGGCTTCCCCTTGCTCAACTAGCAAATAAATAGATCTCAAAGCCAGTGGGCCCTTGGCAGGTCAGCATGTGGAGATATTCTGGAGCAGGTCAATAATGTTCCTCCTGCACAATGGGCAAAGGGCATTAACTTCCTTACATCTAAAAAAAGAAAAAAAAAACATAAAAAGATAAAGAGAAAAAAAAAAGAGGAAAAAAAAAAGAAGAAAAAAAAGAAAAAAAGAAGAAAAAAAGAGAAAAAAAAAAGAAACAAGAAAAGAAAAAAGAGAGAGAGGAAGGGCACGATCACCCTCCATCTCGTGTACTCTAAGGACATAAATGTAACCTTGTCATTGTCTTGTCTTTGTATACACAGTTAAATTAATCCTAGAAAAATTTTCATCCTGCAATAAAATGTGGGTTATGCTTGTGGCTTGGTCTGTCAGGAGGGATGAAATCAGATAATTTTGACTACTCCAGTTTTATCAGTTGCAGTCAATAGCAAAATGTCAGTGGGGTTCTCTGAATCACACATTCATGCTGTCTGCTGTTCGTTTTTTAAAGCCAGCACATTGCTAACTTTCTGACAAATCTCACTGCTGTCCTGAGGTTACATGAGATCACCAGTTATTCATGTTAACAGCTTCTCAGACTGAGAAAAAACCTTGATATTCTACACAGTAAAAAATGGATAGTGAAAAATGGATTTGTTGACATTCCTCATGATGCTAAAAACAAACAAAATAAAATAAAATAAAATTTTAAAAAGGTGGTTTTTCTTTCTCTGCCACAAAGTCTCCCTGGCAATCATGTTATTGCTCTTCCAAGACATGTTTCTTTGATTGAATTACAGTTTGTAAAAAGTAACAGCTGGTGAAATATGCATATGCTTACTCATCTTGAGCATTTTGATTTGATGGCCTTGATTTCAGCTACCAGGGAGAGCAGGCATGTTATGTAATTTTCAAAGCAAGGTTTATTCTAATAAAATTTTGCATGTAGTAAAATCTTTTTGCCCTAATGCAGCTGGAGCCCTGTCAGAAACTCAGAACTCAAAATATCTGCAATTTTTCCCTAAAGATACACTACATCATAGAGCTACTCTAAAGGCAGTTTACATTGATCAGCACATTTCTTGATGTAATTAGCAACTACACGCTTAGAAATTACAAATAATCTGCAGGTTTGGCAATTGCAAATAGAAGAGAGTAGTAGACAACAAAATTTGAAATAATAAAATTTCCATTGGTGACCAGTAAACATGAAGCCCTCTCTTCTAGAAGGCTGACATTGAGCTTTCAAAATTAAACTGTAAGTGCATGAAATGAACAGTTTTTTCAACATATGATATTCTAATTCTGACTAGAATGCATGCTTAAATTTTACCATTATTCCCAGTGACTGAATTAGATCAAATTTTTTACCATAAACTGTTATGAAAGAAAAAAAAAACAAAATTTGGAAAAAAAAAAAAAAAAAAAAAAAAGAAAAAAAAAAAAAAAAGAAAAAGGAAAAAAAAAAAAGTTGGGACTGGGAGTACTTATGGAGGAACAAGACTCCTTTTGTGGAAAGCATGCACAAATATCTAAGACAGGCACTAGGAGCAAACACTGAAATTGTCATTTTAAATGTAAGCATAGAAGCCAAGTGTATACTTAACCCAATCTTTGCACAGCACAATACGTGTGGGTTGTTGAGTCAGGGCTCAATACCAGCAGGAATCAGCCACCCGTCCCCTTCTGCCCCACACCTTGAAGAGCTTGGCTTGACCCATAGAGCACACTGTTCCTAGGTGTCTTCTTACTGCAGGTATTTGCACTTACAGCTGGGACTGCCTGTTCTTAAGGGTATCTTATCACACAACTGAAGGAAGAGAGGTGCTTTCTGTTGCTGTCCTCCACATCTCCAGCACTCCCCTGCAGGTGGAGGAATCAGAGCCAGCCTAACTCCAAGGACAGCAGCTTTCCAGCCTGGCCAAACACAACTCTCCTGCCTGCTTTCCTTTCTGGCCAATTGCACACACTTCAGTGAGCAGGCAGAGAAGATCAGCATTTGCTGATGCTGTGTCATGATCTGCCTTCTCACTTTGTCACTTTGATTGGCTTTGTGGAGGCCAAAAGTTCAGATCTGGCCTCTCCTGCAAGGAGGAGGGGGGGGAGGCTGCCCAACATCCACCTCAGTCAAGCTGTGTGCTTAACACTCAGGTTTGGAGATTAACATGGGAAAAAAATCAAGCCCAGTGGTAGCTCCACAGGTTTTTACAGGGGCCTTATCAAGCACACAGTGTTTCAGTCTTTCCAGGACCAATTCTGGTGTCAGAGGGCAAGTGTGGCACACAAACACACCATTTCCCTCTGTGTGCTGGCTTTGCAATATGGGTTTTGCTAACCTAATCAGATGAAGATAAACACCTTGCAATATGCTGTATAACTGACGTCAGCTTTTTGTGTGCTTGGAATGATGTCAGCACCAGCTTTGCAACTACAGTTTAATCTCTTGAGAATAAATAAATGCAGTGGCTAACCTATTACTTTCCACAAGCTGCCACACCAAGATTATTTCTTTTCCCCTGCAAGCTATGGATGTTGTGTGAAGGAGGAGAGAGAGCCAGAACAAAGCAATCCACTCCTGGGCACAACCATTTTTTGTGAGGAGTCTAAATTAATTTAAATTGAATAACAACCAGGATAAATGACACTTCTCAGCACACAAGTCAGGCTCACTTAGGCCTATTAGAAGTAAATTCCACTGATTTGCGTAAGCACAAATAATACCAAATTATTTTTTTTATTATTTACACTATCAACACTTTACATTTTTTCCTCACACTGGCATACACTCACCAATATACTTAAAAATTTTCAAGCCAAATATGGCTCATAGTTTTAAACCTTTCAAACTTTTGCATAGAGGCTTCAGGGCAGGCATCTCAGGAGGATCAGAATTTCAAGTGAATATCCTAAATTAGCTTAATTCAGAAGGCAAAAAAAGAGGAAAGTAAGGCCTTGAGATTTATATTGGGAATATAACTATCAAGAACACTGGGAAAAGCAAAAGTCAGTGCCAGAACTGTCCTGATTTAAGTGAGTTGTTTTGGGGTTTTGTGGGTTTTTTTGCAGTTTTTTTCTTCTTTGTTTGCTTTTAAAGAAATTTTCCTCATTTTTCGTGTTCCAGTAGAATTACACCACATTACAGGTCATTTATACCCTGCTTTACTTACACTTTGATTTCAATTTGTCTCATCATGTTACCAATTTTCAACATTTGCTTCTATTGAAAGACTAGGAAAGTTACAAGCTAGTTAAGTTGTTAGCTATACTGTCACTTATTAAATTAGCAAGTTTTTCATAGAAACCTTAGACAAAACTTTAAAGAACTTATCATTACTAATTCTTTTGGTATTCATTATGCTATTAGTCACAGAGCTCACTCATACATTTCCAAATTTCAACATAATTATTTCAGGATGAGAAGCATTATTTTTTCCCTTTCCCAATGATTTTTTCTTGGCATCACATTTCATACCCTAACTTCTCTGACTGCCAGGAAAGTGCAGTTTGGGGTTTTAGGCACTTGGGTGGGGCTTTTTTTTTTTTTTTTTTTTTTTTAAAACACAGGTTTATTAAGATCATTTAATCTTCAAGAGAATGCATTTTTTAATTGACTTGTTCAGCCCCATAACACATGCACACCTCAGATCAAGTTATATGACATCATGGTGCCAAAGGAATAATTGTTACTTGTTTGTGCAGTCCTGAAGAAAATATTGCCTGTAGCTGGAAATTACACACAGTGCTGCTTTACAAAATAAATGTTTTGGTAAATAACAAAAAAAATCTCTCCTTTTTTCCCTCCTCTTTTTTTTTTTTTTTTTTGGTGGGGTGGTGGTGGTGGTAGAGGACACAGAAGGGCCATGAGGCTTCTGCTCTCAGTCTGACATAGGTTTTTGTAAACACAGCTTCTTACCCTGTACAGAGCTGAGATCACCCCTTACCCCAGGACTAGTAGGCAGCTGAGCCCATCCAACAGCCTGGTTAAGCAAAATCCCCACATCCCACTGCAGTTGCTACCCAAATGAAGGGTCAAGAAGCTCTAAGAAAGCTGTAGAGGTGTTTCTGCAGAGAGCAGTGTTAAATCCATACTCCACTAACAGTGCTCATGAAGCAGGGATTAAAAAAAGATGCAGAAATCAGCTGTTTTTGAATCAGAGATTTTCCTCTCACATTTCACTTCAGGGTACAAGGGAGCTCAGAAAACAAGGCACCCCTTAAGCATTTTATAAAGCTTATTTCAGCTGCCAAAGGATTCGTCCACAGTAACACCAAGAAAGCTTTTGCCTGGAATAAAACATTCACAGCAAATGAGCAATCATTAGTCAGCCACATTTTTCATATAATTACTGGCTATGAAAAAGCAAGCATGCAGGTTGCTGTAAAATAAGGTCTAACTACTTCCACCCAAACAGAAGCCATTCACATAAGTTTTAGTGGGAGAGAGGGAAATCCTCAGTGCTCCCCCCTCCCTTTCCCCCTCTGACTGATTACAATCTGTTTTTTTTTCTATGAAGCACATTTATTGTGGGAGTTTGATTTGAAAGAGTTTCAAGTAATTTAAACTTTGGCTGCAGGCATACAGATCATTGAAAAACTGATCTTCAAGTGTTTCTACATGTTAATAGCAGTTCTGGTTGTTGCTATAATCAACCGTTTTAATTCTCAACCTACCAACTAAAATATGCAAAACATGCCAGGAATTACCTAGGATGAAATCATGTAGTTCAAAGCTATCCAGACTGACAGTAATCCCTGTGCTGTTTTGGTGCAATACTCCTGGTTTAAGGTGGAGGTATCAGGGCAGGAGATCATTATTTAGGGGTGATCATTGGCTACCTACAGCTTTTTCAAACCATAAAATTGCAAAACTGACTGTATCCTGCTTCAACTCAAAGTCCCCTCCAAATGGTCTTCCTTAATAGACCAGAATTCATGTTCAAAAAGCACCTTATTGCTTCACATGCACCTGTGTGGTCTCACTATGGGCACCTACTCATTGTTATCCAAGATGAGTGACATGAACAAGTGTTACTTCCAATACATCCCTTTTGGGATTGAAGGGCAAGAGCAAGATGCAACATTTCTCTAGAACTTCAGAAAGTGCAAGTGCAATCTTGCTCCACTTTGGTATCTCTCTTCATCAGCCAGAGGCACTCATCACCAAAAGACATAGTTCTCCTGCATTTCAATACCCTCCCTGAAAAAGCTAAAGGGGCTTGTAAAGGGGAGGGACAAACCAAAAGAAAATGAAGTGAAAACCAGCTTCATTGGCAGCAAACAGTAATATTTTTGATGAAAAGGCTTAGTGTTACCTTGAAAAGAGAAGTGCTGAGCTTTCTCAGCTCACAGCTCTGGGAAGAGCTTGTCAGCATCAACAAAAAAAAAGTCAGCTAAATGATCCTAATGGAGCAAACTCTTGCAAACTCTCATTCAGCAAGAACATGGTTCACAACTGAAGTTTAGTTAAATATGCACAATTTTATTTATTGAAGAGATTAGGACAAAAACATTAAACCAAATACATGACAAAGCACCAGAGGCAGTAAAACCCCACCATGCACATCACCAATCTTTCCTCCTATAAGGTACTTATAAAATAAAAACAAAAAGTCCTTCTTGACACAGCACCATCTTCAGAGTGTAAAAACATTACTCCTTTATATTCTTAGTTACCAAAATAGAACCAAGGCAGGTCAGCTGCAGCTAGCTTTGTCTCTTGATAAAGAACTGTGAAACATCCTCTTGAGAGTGGGACCGTAACTTTCCTGCAAGGCAGGCAAATAGCATCCATACGTCAAATGCCAAGTAGCTGTACGCACATGCCACATACTATAATTAAGCACAAATTCAAGTAACATTTACATACTACAGAGTCCACATGTACCTACCCAAAAAACATGACCACTTCACAAAACGTATACAGGCAGTAATATCAGAACAACTGAGGTACTGGAAACACAAATATTTATGCCAAGAGATTTCAATATCATACAGCAATATAAAAGCAGTAATAAAAACATTTGCCAGTCTAAATCAAATAAAGCTATCTAGAAAAAAAAAAAAAAAAAAAAAAAAGCTAAACAAAAAGTTATTTAGGGACAGAAATACCTGAACAGAAAAGAAGTGTGTTAACTACAGCATGTAACGTCATCCCAAGTCAACCCGTAATTGAAGTACTGGCTTAATACATCACTACTGTGACATTTTCTTCAATAAATAGAATAAGTCTTGACAATACAAAAGGTGCATATTACTGTGTATGTTTCAAGAGGAATATCTGTAATATAAATGTTCAGCTTATTAATACCCTCTTATTTCTTACTCTGGACATAAAGAAAAATCAAACCCAAACAATTCTTTTCTGAAGTTGAGAGGAATTCAAAGAAAAAAAAAACCAAACCCACAATACTCTTCTTCAGTAATAAAGAGCCCTCTATTTACATGTGGGCCAGTCAGTTAAAGAAGAGATGGGTTCTCAGATAAAGACAGGACTAAGGGCTTTCTGCCCACTCTAGTCATATATGTGCAGCATGGCAGATATGGAAGCCAGTATCTCATACCTTTAACAAAACAAAACAAAAAATCATATAGTTTTCTTTTCTTTCCCTATTATAGCAGTAATGCATCTGGAAGTTCGAGTTATAATAGCTTCCTGCAACAAACCATTTGACACAAAACAGAACAGCTTGTTAAATGACAGTTACTTCCCCTTAAGGGAACAAAGCATTAAAATGTCATTTCCTGACAAGAATATTAAGTAGTTTATTTAGAAGAAATGAGTTGAAAATAGCTATCAAGAGACATAACTGAAATTTTGTTTGTTTTTAGCACCCACTTTTCATGTCTGTCTTTGTGCACCTAATCTTTTTCTTAAATTAACCCCATTAATTATTAGACATCCGATTACAAAAGTTGTTAGCCAATTGTACTTTCCCTGAATAATGGCTGAAGTTAAATATCTAACAGTGCGATGCCAAGATGTGAGCTGAGGCAAAAAAGTTTTTATTTGTTGTGAGTTACCACTATTTTTAATGGAACAGAAACAGGAGTGATACAGCTGCACCAGAACTGGCATGTGCAGTCTCCTTGGCTCCAAAAAGGTGAGAAGCTACAATTGCTCCATGCTGCCTTTTCTCCTCCAAATCAATCTAACCTGATAGCAAGCTCTCACCGCCCCCCCAGTCTGTCCCCATGCTACATTTGTTATATTAGCTCCTTGTGGAGGTTCCTTCTCAATCGGAGGACCTCTGAGTGTCTTTTGCTACCAAGCTAGGCTGATGCAGGATGTGATTTAACATGGTCACGAAGGGCTCCTTCATGTGTCCATCTCCAGGTTGTGTACCTTCTGAACACCAGTCTTTGTGCTCAGTTAAAGAATGGGTCCAAGTCTTCTTCCATGTTGACATCAGGCACCATCTGATCTGATACTTCCTTAGCACCATATCCTGAATTCGATACATTAAAATCTGTAGAAAACCATGGATGGTCCAGAATTTCCTGTGAAGTCAGCCTTTCCGATGGCTCCCGACGCAGTATGCTACGTATGAGGCATTTTGCCTTGGGGGATAGAGTTTCTGGAATGTTAAACTGCCCACGGCGGATCTTGCTGAAGAGGGAACTAGGCTCAATGTCATGGAAAGGATAGCGTCCGACCAGCATGGTGTAAAGCATGACACCGAGACTCCATACGTCCGCTGCTTTGCCAGAGTAGCTGCCATTTGTGTTCAAGATCTCTGGACTCACATAGGCTGGGCATCCATGCTTATCAGAGAGAGAGTCATCATTTCCTCTTAAAATGTAAGCATCTTCTAGGCTTTCCAGTTTCACTCTAGTCCTACAGGCAAAAAAAAAAAAAAAACAAACAAACAAAAAAAAAACCAAAAAAACAAAAAACAAAAACCCACAACAAAACCATCAAGGTAAGTAAACATCCAAACACAAACTCCGAGCTGTTAAAAGTTACATGGTAATAATAGTAATACTCTACAAAATTCAACAACTGCATAAGTGCATCAGTTTAAAATCCCACTCACAGCACTCAATACAGGTAATTGATACTCTTCTACACTGGTTAGAGATATTAGATATTAAATATTGTTACATGGCTACAAGATTTCAAACACAATTATGTCTGGTAAACTTATTAGCAAGATCCCTAGAAGATAAACTAATTGTCCTACTCATGCTTGCAGTAAGTTTTATGTAGACATTATTTCCAGAGACATAAACCTCAAGAATATTTCTGTTGGCTGCACACTAATATACCTGTATAGAACCCATGCCCAAATAGAAATCTAGCCCTAACTAGACAAGGTTGTTTGGACACCTTCACACTGGTAAGCAGTTACTTGCACCTGTAATTCAATGAGGTTCAGCAAGAATAAAATCATCACTCTGACCCCTCAAGGACCCCTCTGACCAGACAACATTTTTCTTTATCCCAGCATTAAGAAGGGCAAGTTTAACTGATTATAGACCTTCAGGAAAAGCAAGATCAGGTGAGCTGGATGCCAAGATTATTAGAAAGAAAGCTTATATACCAGAGCTGAAGCAGAGGAACTCCTCACATTGGAACTAAAGGATAGGTAGTGAAGGACTTGCAGAGAGATGACAGAGCTGCCTTACTTTGATTTTAAAATTCTGCCTGCAAAGCACTGTGAACTTGTCATTGTGCTGCAGTACTTATCTCTGCAAGAGAATTTTCTTCCCTTATAGGTACCATGCTGAAGCAAAAAAAAATTTTGCCAAACTTGCTTGTCATTGCACTAGATGAACATAACCTTTTTTTCCTTTTAATTCTCACTGCTAGCATCTGTAGCTATATTTAAAAATCTGTCCCTGTGAAGGCATCCAAAAGAATTACCAATTATCCTTTACACTATTTGCCAGCAATGGCTGGGTTTGAGAACAAAATCAGTAAAATTCAACAGGACTTGTCCAGTGCATCTAGGTAGAAGAGTGACACAGCAGTAGTGCAGGCTTTCTTTTTCAACAATTCTGGATCATAACTCAACTTTGGGTATTACTGTCCTTGTCCCTCAACCTCACCAGCCTGCATGATCACTCTTAGTCCAGTGCATGGCCATACACAGGCAATCACAGGCAGGAACTGAACTTCATCCCAGAAAGCAGAACTCGCATCTCTCAACTAAAGCACATCATTTAATAGGCATTAAAAGAGACAAGGAGAGCCCTGTTTCCTAACTGTTTACTGAAGACAACATGGCTTGGGCTTGAGTTGCAAAAGACAGCTGGGCCAGCCTTGGCTTAGACTTGGTTCCAGGGTAGCTCAAAGCAATCGTCTTCTCTGAACCAACAGAAGCGCATTTTACTCCATGGAGTACTCCAGAGGCAACTGTGCCATAAACTCTCATAATGACACTTGGACCTTTTCAACAGCTAGAGACATTTACTAGCAGAGGTGAAAGCCCCTTTGGCAACATGCCTCGAATCAGGAAGTCATAAAACACAGAATTCAGAATACCTGGCTCCCAAGCACAGTGTGTCAAGGCAGCTCCTTCTCAGCTCAAACAGACCAGTGTTTTCTCCTCCAGTGAGGATGCTGCTGGGGTTTTGTGCAACACACCTGCTTCCTGATTAATTACCCACTGCCAGCCTAGCAGGCACTTCTCCTGGCAAGGGACAACCCCCTTATTAGCACTCAAACAATACTTTGCAGCAGCAATACCTCACCCAGGAAGCTGGCTGCAAGAAGAAATGTAACTAGAATTATCAAGACCACAGCAATTTCCTTCCGTACATAGCTCACAGGCCCAAAATTGAAGAGTGACTGGAGAAGAGATCCTTTCACCATGTTCAGCTTCAGCGTGTCCCTGCACCTGCACAGCATAGGAAAAGTGGAAAGGATAAACGCCCAGAGCAAAACCACACCAAGTGGGGCAGAGAACAGAGAGGAGGAAATGAAAGGGAAGGCAGAGACATGAGCTGAGGTTCCATTTGCATTGCCCCACCTCAGTTTTTCCACAGAAAAGCATGTGCAGCAATAAACGGTGAGGCCAGCTACTCAAACATGCATTAAGTCACTGAACTGCCAGACAGGAAAGCATCGACTCACTCCTGCTAACTAACAGAAGCAGAACACACAGGGAGCAGGGCAGAGCAAGCTATTTATAAACAATTTACAGGAGGGAATTCACCCACACACACGCTCTCCTGCCATCCCAGTGTCAACAGCACAGGGAAAGGCTGTTTACTCTATCCTCCTATTTTACATTTCTGAGTTGCCAAAGAATTTAGAGAAACAGTTCACTAAGAAGCTTTTATATTACAGAATATTATTGGAATGTCCTCTTATTTTCTACAACAGACACAGTACAAAACCAGAAAGGACAGACTGCAAGATATGTCAAAACCGCTCATCTTTTCTCTCCCAATAAAACATAAGCATTGTACAAAAGCCTTATCACTGCCTTGCTTTTCTTGCAAGGTGCTGCAGCCTGCAGCATGCTACAGCAGGTTTTGTTTGAACAAAAAAATGGAACAACAGCTGTCCCTTATCTACTTGCCCCTCCAAAAGCTGTGGCCAACTGAAGCCAACACTCAAACCAGGTTTTTCACCCTGCTGAGTCAACAGGCTTTGAGGAAACAAAAGGTCCCAAATTAAACAGAAGCACAATCTCCAGCCCTCCCCCCCCTGCCCTCATAACCCTCAACACCGTCACCTGGTAACACCTTTCTCAATCAGGCACAAGCAGAACGGCTGTTCCTGACAGGAGGCTCTGCTCTGGCACTGACACATACAGATGCACCTTTCCCTGGCAGACTGTAGGAGTTGAATCTCTCCATCATCAGTCCCAGCACAGGGCCTCAGTGTGACTTTCTCCCCCTCCCAATCACCACCAGAGGACATCCAGTGTCTGATGCAGGTGACAATGCCCTGGCCCAGCCCTGCAGGTGCCTCTCACCAGGGGTGGGGAGACCCACTCCAGCTTATTTGTATCCATCCAGGATGGATGACTTTACACACTTCAGCCTTGCACAGGGAACACAACCTGTGATCCTACTGCAACTGGGTAATACGCAGATGTTAACAGCAAGTCTTGCTCCCCTTTTTTACAGTCATAACATGTTTGCGGTTTTTTGAGGCAATCAGAGAGGAGCAGCCTGGCTCAGGAGTGGCTGTATCCCACTGCACAGCACCCCATCTCTGCAAGAAACAGCTTCTAGATATGACTTTTGGGGGGGATTTTTCTTGGGGGAAGGGCTGGGGGGAATGGGGATAGTGGAGGGGAAGGAAGCCATCTAGCCACCTCTCTCCCCCTACACAAACACTCTCACAGGAAGCACTGAAAGCAAATATGCATGAAAAAGAGTAAAAGCCAACAACAACAAACCTCAAAATTGCAAGAAGTTCCTGAGAATACAGAACCTGCACAGCAAAGAGTGAGGAGTGCCTCCAATTGCAAAGTAAGCAGACAGCCCTAAATTCAACACTTGGTAAGCAAGAGCCAGACTTAAAATGAAACAGTGAGATGTGAAATCACAATCAGCTTTGAATCGCCTTCCTGCACAGAGCAGAAAAAAAAAAGTCACATTTCTAAAAAACTCTTATTCTCTAAATAATTAACTCACATCAGTCAACTGAAGGACCCCCACAAGAGAAGAAAGTTTTTGAAACTCATGAGCATTGACCATTCAAATGGTTGCAACAAAATTAATCCCTAAAGTTCAAATGTAAGCTACTGCCAAAGCCCGATGAGAATCACTTTGCAGACATACTGTATGGCAATAAAGACTTTTGTCAAGGCTTACGTAATTACAGTACATAATTTCAAGTTTTAATGCAGACTCTTAAAAAGCACTTGAAAAAAGAGCATTATGCATCTATCAGATCATTGATAAAACACTGCATTAGTCTAATGCATTAAAAAAAACACACCAGAAAAAAAAAAAAAAGCCAAACAAAAAAACCCCACAACCCTGAATCATGGCTATTTAAAAAGGGGAAGCTATTCTGCCTATGAATGCTTTCCCATTACTGGTGAATGAAACCACAGAAGTGCAATCAGAGGGCAGCAGCAGCACTCAGACGGGAAATGCGTTTTTGTCCCCATAGAAACCGTCAGGGAAACCCATGAAAAACAATACCACTCTGAATTTCTTATCAATATGCCATTCATTACTTGACTGCATTCAGACTTTGCTCTTCAGTATGTAACAAAACCTAATCAATTAAACCTCTTCCAGAAGATTCTTCAATGCAACCTCCTGAGTTAGCACCCTTCCCTGGCAGACAGCTTTGTTGCACACCCCACACTTTTTTCAGTGATAGGCATTATTCCTCACTGCATAGCTTAGTGGCTACTGGCAAGCTACTACCCTGCCTTTTGACACTGAAGCCAGGGCTGTAAGAACCTGGCATTCACACTTGCTCTCCAAAAGCAAACAAAATTTCCATACCAAAAATGAGTGGAATTATTTAGAGGGCTCTAAACTCATAAGGCAGGAGAAAAAAAAATAAACTGGTACATTTGAAGCAGAAACACTGACTGAAAGTCTAAGTATTTCAGAGGAAAGTATCTCCAGTGCACTGAATAAACATTCAGTAGTAAAGGAGTTCATGCCTGAATCAATGAAAGCAGTTACTTTTAGACTTCCCCCAAAGCCATCTGTATGGGAACACCTGAACCACAGCTGAGCCTCTATTACTATATTAGGAACACTAACTGCAGACTGGAACAACTATTTTAGTCCAGCATCATCCCCCAGATAACAGCCAGATCACCTGTTTTGGGAGAAGATAGAAGCCATCGTTCTTCAGACACTCCAGGTACAACATCCACTAGCTACTCAGGCTGGTTCAAAATTAGATAATCCAGATTTACAGATTTCTACATAACAGCCTTGTTCCTCCAGAGATAATCTCAGAAACCACTGTCATGGCCATCCAAATTGATATTTTATTAATACTACTGCAGCTAAATATAAAATGGCAACTTCTGAAGGGAAGAAGTACCTTACAATATTCCTCCCTAAATTAGGCTGCACATAAAAAATGACGGTACCCAAGCAATGCTATCTCATATTTCAACATTACTCTGACTGAGGCCAGGAAAGCCTTTCCCTAGGTAGAGGCACTTAAGCCATCAACTGCCCAGTAGATCAGGGATTGCTCCTATGTGGCCAATAATTTACAGGTCACTTAATCAAGGTCAGTTGCTAGCGCCCCATCATAAAGACAAGATGACCATGAATGTAATCATGCCATTAGAGTCACAAAGAGGAAAAAAAATAAAAGGGAAGCTCAACACTGGAAACCGGTTTCTTTTGCTAATTGATTTTTTTTTTAACAAAGGGAATCTCTCCTAAATAATGCAGAAGCTGTAAAGGCTGCTGTTGCGGTGACAGTGAGATGGGAAAGGCGGCTCACAAAACCTTGTGCAGATGATTTGCAGCTCAGTGCAAAGACTCATCTTAAACTCAGACCTACCCGATCTCCACCGGGGGTGGCAAGGCACACAGGATCAGAGGGGAAATGTTACACCATCAATTTAAAGCCTGCTCCTTCCACTCTAAGATCACTTCCACTGCATAACAGCCCACAGCCTGAGAGTTTGCTGCACAACATGCTATGAAACTTCAGAGGGGGAAAAAAAAAACAAAACAAAACCTGCAAAAAGGCTATCAGACAAACTGTCTCTTGCATAATGAAATAGGCTCAAGGATATGTTTCAAAAGACAATTGGGACTTGCAGGCAGTACAGGTTTACAGGATGAACCCTGTTCCTAAGGGAAGATTCCCTCACTTGTACTTCCGCAGAATGAGGAAGCCTCTAAAAATTACATATCCCCACCCTTCCTCCAAAAGGATGCTCCCAGAGCATTCAGACCTGCCCCACAACCCCTTGCTGACATGCAGAACCCAGCAACTGAGGAATTTTAACTTGTTTCAGGAAGGCACCTTTTTTTCTGCAGACTTCCACTTAAAAAAAATGCTCTGAGACCACCCCCTTGTACACCTCCAACGGCTCGGGTCCCAAAGACCTAAGCTTTACAACACTATAATAGCATTGCTGAGAACCTCTCCTGTACACCATACACATGGTTTCTTCCATGCCCTTATTGCCTAAGGACACAACAAATTCCCCAAAAAATAGGTAGGCAGGTAGTGATGTTATTGAGGGGCTCAGTTGCAACACTCCAAGGAGTCCATTATTTGATAAGCATCTGGCTCAAGGCAGCTACTTTCACCTCACCTTTTAGATCACATTGAAGGTCGGAATTTTAAAAGGCTCTGCTGTCAGCTGCTGTGTTCACCATCTTTTCTAGGTCTTTTCGTATGACACATGGTAAAGTTCCTCAGGGAAAGGAGACCAACATTTTATGTTGTTAATATAACTGCAAATTGGAAAAAAGCCCTATGCTTTCAGAGCCTGCAGTGGGTGCAGGCTAGGTACTCAGTACCTCTAAGATAAAGTAGGCCCCTTATTTCACAACTCTACTAAAAACCTTTTTGCTTAGATGTCTGTAAAACATCCAAGAAACATGCATCTACCAAAAAGTGGGTATTTTTAAGCATTGTAATGCTTAAGCATAAATGCACCCCAAGTTGGCCTGTGTTTATGATCTCCACCTTTCCTCTTCCTCCCAGGCCTGAAGTAACCTCACAGTGTGGTAATAAGGACAACTGGAAGAAAAGGCTGCAGAAAAATTACACCAGGACAGCCCCCTGTACCTGCTGCCACCTGGGTTCCCTCTTTCCCCTCCTCAGCCACAGCACAGTTGTCCACAGACATCCTCAGTGTCCACTTAAAAGCAAACAGAGTATTTTGTACTGAGTCTGTGGATGGGGACTTTCAAGTCTTCACAACAAGCATCTGTTGAACTCTTTATGTCTCAAGAGGCATCTACTTCCAGGGACTGCAGAGCACCTATTCTTGGAAAGATCAATACCATGATGGGGATATGACCACAGGCAATCAACCATGCCAACCACACCTGGCAGTACAGCCAATACATAATGGCGTTCAACCAGAGGCACCTCTTGGAAAGTCACACAGTCTGGCTGGGGAGGTTGGGCAGGACACAGGGACAACCTGCAGCAGTACATTCCAGCCTACAGGCAAGGCTCCCAAGCAGGGATCCCCTCCTGCTCCAAACATGGCATGGGGCTGCACCTCCACACCACCCATAAATAAGCAGAGCTATCCCATCACAGGGAAGACAATGCACGTCCAACTATGAGCCACATACCTAAAGACAGCACAGTCCAAGGGCAAAACTTGCTGTAATAATCTACAGTTTGGTGATACATACAAAGGCTCTCACCACTCATGGTCTTGCAGAAAGGCCTTGAGCTGTCCCAAGGTCCACAGGGGCTCTTGTCTCCATGCCAGGGCAGCCAGCTGCCAGCATTTCCCCTTTTTCCTTCATTCATGGCCTTAGGCACCACAATTAAGCTCTATGACTATCAATGGCCTCGGGAGGAGATTTAAGCACTTTGTGAAGCTGTCCTGCTGTTTTGACAGCTGCAGAGAGACTCCTGCACCCCAGTGAGAAGGGTACCACATACCCAACAAATCCAAAGTGCCAACTGCTCCAGGAGAAAACAGATGCTTAGTAACCAAACCACAGGAAGGCAAAAGGGAACACAAACCCTACTGCCAGAACTTGGCTGTTTTCATCCTCTACTTAAAGTTTGACAGGCAGAGATTTGCTTCCTGTGAAGAAACTGGCCTTCCTCCCCATGTTCTAGGAAGATGCAAAATAATAACAATTTCTGGGTTGAAATCTGACCTATGATTCTCTGCTACTGAAGAAGTTACACTCTTTGATCCTGTGACCCTATTCAAGGTAATGTGAAGTGCTTAAATGATAAAACAGATGAAGACTGGTTGTATTTCTAAATCTTCTCATTTAAAGAGCACTTCTATTTAATTTACTTCCATTTTGGGACTCTCTAGGGCTTAGGAAAATTGTTAACTTACCTGTTCTGTACCAAATCATAACTAAAACAGCAAGTCCTAATTACCGCAGGGAATAAACATTGACTGCATTACCAATTTGACAAATGGTAACCACAAGAAAATGAAGTTCTATTTGGAAAAAGGTTGGTATATGCACACTATTTCTTTTTGTGGGATCAGGCTTATATCAGTAGGACTGAAAACAATTAGGTCACCTAAAAGCATCCTTCTCTCAAAGTTGAGTGATTCTAGAGGTAAAAAAGAAGAAAAAATATCTAAAAGCAACAAATAAATGTTATGCTAACACAGGCTTTCTAAATTAGTATATTGTACTGGCTGCATTCCCCTGGCACAGAGCAAGAAGTGTCAAATTCTATTTATTTTTATTGAATCCTACCTGCCTACCATTTCTCATGTTTACTCAAAGAGTACAGGAAAATTACAATATCTAAATACCAAAATTATTTTAATTTTCCCTTCACCAAGTATGATGAATGTATGAGGTCTTTAAGCTTCAAATATTACGACAGCTAATATTTTAATATAATTAAAGGCTTAAAAAAGCACTAAAGAAGTTAATAATTCCCTGACAGCAGAAACATTCTTGCATTAAGAAAACCATTGGAACAAGCAGCATAGAAATGCTTGATTTAATTCTGAGGTCTCCGAGGTGGCTCTTACTCTAAGTATCTGCTATATATGAGGCTGATGAAATGCTTGGTTAGCTATATAAAGTGTATAGTGCTCTTTTTAGCACAACCCCAAAAGCCCTGCCCATTCTGCAACACTGTTATGTGACACCAGGTAGGAAAAGGGCAGTCACCCTGCCCAAGGGCCTACTACCAGGGCAGGCTGTACAAGGAAAACTGAAAACTTAGCAAAAATAATCAAGAGCAAGATCCCCACACAACATCAGCATTGACCTGGTTTAGGATTGCAGGACAAGGATATCCAGGACAAAAAAAAAAATTGCCAGCATGCATGGAAGAAAACAACAACAAAAAAACGTTCGATCTCATTGCCATTGTTTTGGAGATGTTTTATTTAGAAGTTTAAGGACCCAATGTCTAAAACCTTCAACAACTTTATAGGTACCTTAGAAAGTCTGATGAGACCTATCATGGCAAGTAAATGCTGCTTTTTATATTTTCAGTGCTCTGAAATTTACTGTCCTCATTTAACCTATGTGCTGCTGCTTGCTAACCCAGTCTTACAAAACATTTCCAGCCATGCTGCAATATCTTAGAAGTTCTGCTTCACCAAGGTTTAAGAAGCTTAACTCTGAAATTTCAATACTAAAATGCTACAGACACATACTCAAAAAAAAAACCAAACCCAACTCCAGCCCCCTCTTAAAAACAAACAAAAAACCCCAACCAACAAAAGTAAAATTCCAAACCAGAAACAAAACCATAAAAGACCCAAGATGCTTAAGAACAACACACATTGCTTTCATGGCATGCAATTTACCATATCTTCTAAAACCCTGCAGCTCAGGATTAAAATAAGCTATAAATAAAATACCTTGAAACACAGATTGCTTTTGTTTGTTTCCACACTGGTGGAATTTAGTTTCCATTTTAAGTGCTGACCTATTTACATATGTGCAGTGGTAAGCATAACACATCATCACAGTCTAGCTTTGACTTTTGCGCATCAAGAGAACACCGCGAGTAAGATTAGGACCCCTACAAAATGTTCAGCACTTGCAACCCTATTTTTTTTCCACCTCCTTAGTTCCCTGGCTTGTTACAGACCACCCAAATGCACTACTGTTTGCAACACCCAAACAACATGTGGTTCTTCTTAGCAGTGACATCAGAAGGACCCAAGAACACTCATTGATGCTGCTATTACAGAAGCCTGAATCTTTAAAAATTCCATTCGTAATTTAGATAAAGGGAATGAGGTGGAAAGAGTGATATATGCAACCCATTTGCCGAAACTCCAGGATATCCAATTTTATTTTATTACTATCAGGAATATCAATAGGATCCATTGAAGGAATATATACCAAGAAATTCTTTAAATTAATTTTCTAATTTTCTTTTTTAAATTGATGGAACTGCATTTATATATCCTTCAAATCTCTCTGGTTCCTCCAGTCTGGCAGCTCTCAGCTAAGAGCAGACCAAATAGCTTATTAAAAAAAACAAAAGAAAGCCAGTTTTCAATTCGTGGTGTTGCCTGCATGGCTGGATTCTCCAACTTTTATTCTTAAAAAAAAAAACCTGTGAGAATCTTAGTAAGAGACATTTTCAAAGCAGTAGGTTCACTACAGGTGAACTGAAGAAAACCGGACTTGATTCAGAAATAGTTAGGAAGAGAAGTACCAAGAAAGAACTCTGAAAAACAGGGATTTACACAGCAGAGGAGCTCATGCACATTCATTTTTACCTGCTTCACTACCAACATCAAAGATCTACAGACAGGCAGCACCCATCTCCCTTGCACTGCCACCAACAGGAGCTCAGCAGGCAGCCAATCCCATCGGCAGCCTCAGGGTAATGCGGGCTTGGAAGGGTGCAGGCAGCACACAAACATCTCCGTGAGCCCAGAAGGACCAGGAAGATTTTTCAGCCCTATATATAGCAGCAGATTGAAAGTGGATGACTGATTATAGTCTGATGATCAGAGCAATGTGAAAAAAGTCACTGTTTGAGTCTATTTCTATCTCCTACTATTTCATCTCTGTTTATTTAGCAAAGAAAGGATTACAGTACTTCTCTACTTACAGATCAACATTACATCCAGAAGAAAACCACATTGTGACTATCTTAAAAATCACCAGCAAGTTGTATTTGACCTTTAAAGGGAATTAACATCTTAATTAGAAGACACTGTTCAAAAGTGAGTAACTGCATGATTTTGCAGACTACAGTTACATTTAAAAACATTCATAAAATCAAACGCTACTATTATATACGCACCACTCTTCTTGGGTGGCTAAAGGATTTTGGCCCTGTGCCTCGTGTTGCATTCAGTTCCTAGTAAGCAGCAGGGTAGGAGTTCAAAAGTAGTCAGCACAGGCCCACATCTTGCTCCCACTGCACTGCTCTCTGCTAAGGTTGCTTTTTCTTAGAGCAGAAAGATAGGGTGAGCCTTAGGGCTTTTGAGTCCCAACTTTCATACAAGACCACGCAAGTTTACATATAAAGCCAGGGAAAAAATAATAATTTTAACGTTAGGATGTTATCAGCTACAACAGAAAACAATCATTCCCTCAACTATTTTGTACAAGCTTCCTTCTCATCTGCAAAGGTGCTATGATGGTGTTTAATTTATTAAACTTGAAGTTGTGAAAGTGGCAGTGTGTATCTATCTGCTTTTGCATTTCTCTCTGAATGGACATTAAACTAGTTTCATTTTAGGTTTTGTTTTGGGTTTCTTGTTTGCTTTTTTTTGTTTGCTTTTTGATTTAAGAGGAGGAATGACTAATCATACATATTGAGGCTGTGGTAGAAAAATAAGGAATAACTATTGCTTTGCAGAGAACTGCCTGAACTGAATTAAGAAGTGAAAATACAGGGTTTTTTTCAGTTTGTAGAGTTTAAAGGAGAAGTTTATTTTGTAAAATTCAGCTTGCAATAAAATTTAAGTAGAGAATATTTAACCAGGATAAATGGCTGTCCTTTAATTTTAAGGCAGCAAATTCTTCTTCTGGACTGAACTGTGTGTAGATTTTTTTGTAGTTCTCAAGACCACAGACTTACTGAGCCTGTAGAAAACTTTGGTGCCTCAACTGTTGCTGTTGCCCCAACAGGCCCAAATAGAATTGATATGTATTGGTTATTTTTAACAAATCTATTCAAGAAAACCCATTTCACTTTGCAAAAAATTTTAATAAGCTTTCGGACAATTTATAGGATTTAGCTAGAAGGAAAAAACATCTCATCCTCTAGCAAGACATCAAGAAACATTAAAGCAGGCATTGCCCCCATTTAGTTTCTTTTTTTTTCTAGCGGCATTTTTTCAATTTAATCCCTCTATGAAAGCCTGACATTACTTTGGCAGTGTTCACTACTCCTGCACTTAATGTGGAAGTTGCAATTGAATATATGATGAAATACAATGATAACTGGCAACCACAGGGAAAAGATACGAAGTTTCCACAGGTACAACAGTGTGGGTATAGTCCAGCATCAGAAAGAACACTTGACAAGGTATCGAGAGCACCCAGCATTTTTTCCTCTCCATCCATACTCCTTCCCCAAATCATTTTACCACCCAGTTATTGAGAGAAGTGTGAAGAGAGGAGACACACACACACAAAAAGGGAAAAGTAGTTCCCCACTTACCACAATAGCTCTGATACTAAAACCAGGCACCCACACAGCAAGGCAGTTCTACTCTTAGTATGATTAGTGACCACATAATACTCTGAAAAGCAGCCTCAATTCCTCCTAGCATGGGAAGCAAAAAACTGTCTTCAAAAAGTCCTTCAAAGCACTGGTGGCCCTTCCCTTAAATCTATGTCAACATTAATCACTTCGCTGTTCTTCCTCTTCGTGCTCCCTCACTGGAATGGAGCATTTCAGTCCCCAGCCTTTTTCAACATACTGAACCTTTTGCCTCCTTCTATCTTTGAATGCTAACAGCAGAGCTTTAGTCATCTGTGTAGAGCCTCCCTCCATATGGCCCCTCCTTAGGAATGAGCCTGCTTCCCTGGTGCAGATGCAGAGACCAGCACAGATACAAACAGCACTTCTTACATACTCCTTAAATACTTACTTTCCTCCAAAACCTAAGCAAGAAGGTAAAACAGCACATCCATTCCCACAATTGAATTGCAGAGGAAAATAAAGCTGTAAAACCTTGTGTAGCACAAAGGAATGGTGCACAGCACAAAGGAAAGGGCACAGCATCCTGTAACTCTGAATATCTGACCTCAGGAACCCCCACTTGTAAAGTAAAGGAGACTCTTACCTTTCCCTCATCCTTGAAAATAAACTTTCGCAGCTTGAGATCTCGCCAGTAACCAGTCCACCATCATGGCAGTGTGCAACAGCAGAAGCTATTGATAGAAAGTTTGGCTGCCTCCTCTTCTTTAAGCTTCTGCAGGTACGAACAAATGAATGCATTGTCCCCATAGCTCCTTTCAAAGAACACATACGCTTTTGTCTCCCCAAGAATTATTTCTGTAATTTGGTTGATATTTTATGTGCAGGCAGACAAAAACATGGTGCTAATAGACTCCTGGTAGCAGCCAATCATCAAACACCCTGAGACAATGACAATAAGCCAGGGTTAGCAACATGAAGGGACAGTGAAGCTATGGTATATCTAACTGTGTTAACAGAACCATCTCTAATGTACCAATTTATGCTGTCTTGCTTAAGCTGCACGATGAACAGTAAACAGGAATGTTACCAAGCTCAGGGGCCACCAGGGCAAGACTAAAATTAGACCGTCATGACCCCCGACAGGGACATTAGGGCACAGCCTTGGATAGGGGAAGCCTAGCTCTTCAAAAACCTTGTAGCGAATAGTACCAATTAGTTAACAGCCGATTAATTTAGAATTCATCTGAATTAATCTGTGAAGCGATTAGGCAACATTATGAGGGCAGCACTCAGAAAAAAACATTTATCTTTTATTTCCACCCAAATAAAGTAAAAGTATACAGCCTGTAGCTTGGTATTGAGAGAAGCTCAGATATTAAAATACCCTTATAACAATGGCCTGTTGGTCTTTTATAACCCTTTAGAGATTTAAGGATTTTCAACTTCATACATGTATCTATTGCTATTCATTATTTTACTTCCTGCCTTTCTTGCATCTCTGACAAACAGCAAAGTCACTTTCACTTTCAAAGTCTCAGTTTTACAATGGCTGTTTACAAGATCAGAAGGGACAAGCAGGGGAAATAAGTTCTGCCTATTGGAGTGCAGACAAACATCCTTCAAAAGGCAAGACAAAACCACCCTGAACTCTCTGCATTTCAATCAAGTGCTCCATTAAAAGCAAACTGTCCCTTTACTAAGTAAGTACATTCAGTTACCAATCTTATGAATGAGCGTGTAAGAATTAAAAGCCTGCTGGGAAACCCAAATATAAAAAGTTACTGATGATCTAGTGATTGACGAATGAATCAGTATTTGAGTCAATTGAGAAATGCCCACAGTACAGGAAGAAAGACTTCATTGAGAATAACAGAACTCAGTGTGCTAAAAGAGGAATATGAGCAAAGTATTGATAGGAGTGATTTTTATTTTTAATTATAACTGCTCCAGAGTTACTACAAAGCAAGAAACTAGCATTTCCACCAGCATAAAAAATTCTATTAATATGTAACTTACTCTTGGGTGTTTGTTACTTTGGTAAAAAATTTAAGGTAGTCATGTCCCATTCTAATTGAATATAAAATTAAAAGCTGGTACAGGTCTCTAACCACCTT
This sequence comes from Calypte anna, assembly GCF_003957555.1. NCBI lineage: Eukaryota > Metazoa > Chordata > Aves > Apodiformes > Trochilidae > Calypte > Calypte anna. The sequence goes on along the minus strand of NC_044246.1, from coordinate 101,717,538 downwards.
GGTTTAAACTGCAATTATTTTTCTTTTTTGGGAGGTTCTTACAATGTATTACTCCAATAGCCAGCATTTTGTATCCTTTGCCAAGAAGCAAACCTCCCTGCTCGCTTTGAAGCTTTAGAAAGCTTTCAAAACTGAGTGTGAGAGATCCAGTTCAATAAAAATTTACCTGAGGCTTCCAAACCTAACTCATTTAATGCTTCAGAGAGTAATTCTAACAAGCTCATCCTGCAGGAAAAGAACCCAAACCCCAAGAAACTGGGACAAACCTCCTCACAGACCTCTTTTTTCTCTATCCCATACCTATACTGTTTATACTCCAGCACAGGCTAAGAACAAGCCTTAAAGGCAAAACTGCCAAACAGATCCAACATATTTTACAGTGGGTAGATTTGCACTGAGGCATTCTGGTGATATGGTGACAGGGAAGCAGAACTCGGGTGGGGACGGGGTTGTTGCTAAAAATCCCCAGTGTGTAATCCATTCCCAAAGAAGAATTCATTGATATTTGAATCTCAAAAAATTGTAAACTACTACATTAAAGTGAATGGCTCTTCTACAAAGCACCTTCTCTAAAAAAGAAAAATGTAAGCAGGACATATTAACGTAGCTTAAACCGTCACATGAAAAAAAGGTCTTACCAGTATTCTCTTCTAACCAGATCATTCCTGATATAAATTAGTTACATTCTGTAGTTCTCAGATTATGTTAAATTAGTAGGTTTGGATATGTATCAGTACTGTGCTTGAAAGGGGGGAGAAAGGAAGCGCTACCCTACTGCTACAGTCTAGAATACCTTTCATAAAGAGCTTCTTTGTAACCCAGCTTTCAAGATCCCTGGCCTTGATTCAGCAAATGTCCAACAAGCTGCAGTTTGATTTAGTTCTTGCTCAGAAGAAGTAAGAAGTTACCATTGGATGCCACACAGCCTTGAAGCAAATAGCGGCATCTGTACAGTCAGTGGGTGCAGCCAAATGAATCTTGAGAATCATCAGTATGTGTCTGTTATCCAAACCAATGTTTCTGCAAGCAATTGCTAAGAGCATCTTCAATAACATACCAGATAGCAGGTCTCTTAGCCAGAAGGCTACTTGAAAAATAGTAGTCATGATCCTGCAGGCATTTTAAAGCATGGATTAAACTGAGTTCAGGACTGACAACTGCATATTCACAAACTAGCTATTCAGGCTAAGGTCATATTTTTGGAGCACAGCTCAAAATAATGGCTCAAACATATGGAAAAACTGATAGTATTCAAATGTTAGGCTCAGCTCAAAACCACAGAGTTTAAAGGGAAGGAAAAAAAAAAATAAAGTCTAGCCTTTGTGAGCTGCAGTTATGCTGTTCATACTGTTATTAAAACAGTCCCTTAATCCTGCAAACCAAACAGGAAACAAAGAAGAGCATAGTCCCCACTTTACTACTTGCTATGCAAGTTCACCTATAATTTCATGCAGAGCAGAAGCTTTGTGGGATCTGTTTATTTCATGAAAAGATGCCAACGTCCTAGAGTGCAGCACTGTACTACTGCACCAAGCAGGGCTTTCATTCTAGAAATTCTCATGTTCTGTTTCAGTTTAGTAACAAAGCATTCAGTTCAGCATGCAACATTAGTCCTTTGCAAAGACACGGACCCTTTTTCCCCCTAAATAAACACACAAATCCTATGTTGCCTTAACATCAGGTTTTATAACCAAATCAGTAAGCATATTCAAATTGCCCTCTGAACTCTAATCCTTGCAAACAGGAACATTTTCTCTTCCCCGCCCCAGCCTAGTCCGCAACTTCTTACGAATCAAGTAGGAGAAAGTATGAAAAGGTCAGCAACACTATCATTAATTCCTGAAACACAAACGAATTATAATATGCCTCATTTTCCATTTTGCAGTTAGTTTGACACCAGACATTTGCTCAAGGTAGCCAAACGGTAGAATTCTGTATTTTGGGAACTATAGAAACACTACATCCCGCAAGGTTGCAATGTGCTACGTAGTAGTTACAGAGACTACTGCTGGGTACTGCCTTCGTTTGCTGCGCTGAAGTCTGGGTCACTACAGACAATAAGACTCGCAATTTAGGAACAAAGGAAAATATTCTCTCATCCCGAAAAGACAAAAACGTCCCTCCACACACGTGCAGACATGTGGCTTTCTTTTTTCCCACAGCTCACCTCTGACCAGTAGGAACAAACAGGGCAGAGAAAAGCAGGCAGGCTACGAAGAGTGGGATAGCTATTTTGTCTGCTCTTCTAAAAACCGTATGGTGTGCAGTGGTTTTATTCCTTGCTCCGTTGTGCAATGGGGGAGGATGCTGTATTGCAAACAAACCTCCACGGTGATGGAGCTCAGACCGATTAATTCTATGTGGGTTTTTTCAAAAGTCACTTTTAAGAAAAGCTGATGGCAATCACCCCCACCTCTCCATCCTCTTCTGTTACCCAACTCGCAGAATAAAGGGACAGGAAAAATCGAAGGAAAGCACAGTCCCAACACCTTAAAATTAGCTGGGATTCCCCTACTCCGATTTTGAAACGTCGAGAGTGGGGAAGATGAGGCTTTTTCCTCCCTGATCTGAACTCATCGTTAAGACCTACTTTAAAGGACGGCTCTTTGCAGGAACCAATATCCCCCGGGTAAGAGGCCAGAAACTGGCTCCGGGCCACCGGCATAACGTGGCCATTGTCTAGATGAGAGGGAAAAGTTACAGGATGCGCCTTTAATCCTGTCTCTCTGCCTTTTGTCTCAACTGTTTAATAATTGAGCTACACGGCCGTGTTTGGCTCCCCTGCAAGGCACAGGAAACCAACCCGCGACAGCAGGCTAACCCGGGGGAAGGTTAAACAAGGAGGAGAGGTATTACCTTGCAAACCAGCTCCTCGCCACTGTGCAGATGTACGGCTCGGAAAACGTGGTCTCCCTCGAGAGGCTCCAACAATAAGTATTTCCCGATGCAAGAAACGCAATGCGACAAGTTCGGGGTCTCCGGCGGGCTCGGCGAGCCTAGATTCGGGCTAAAACTCTGGCTTGGCTCGATGGACCGTATGGACGAGAGCTCCTCAAAATCCTGGGTTTTATTCCGCGGTCTCCCATACCGTGCTATCGTGATAGGGGTTGACCTTTGTATGTTCATGAGTATGGAGAAGACCAACCGAGACGCTGCACCGGAGCCCTGGCGTGGAGCGCGGTCCCTCGCCCGTCCAGCTGCGGCTGCCTTTGTGTGCCGGGGGGGGGGGGGGGGGCGGGAGCGCGGCGGCGGCGGGCGACCAGCCTCAGCGCCGCGTCCTGGGCACAGGGAGAGAGCCGCTCAGCCCGCGGCCCTTTGTTCGCGCCGCCCTGGCCGGGCGCGGAGGGGGCGCGGAGCACCGCGGCAGTAGAGCCGGTGCCGTGGAAGGGGACGGGTGATGGGGTGCGGGGGTTAAAAAGGGAGGGAGGGAAGGAGGGCAGGGCGCGGAGCGGCCGCGGCCGGATCTCGGCGGCAGCCGCTTCTGCGGGGCGCGCAGCGAGGATAGAAAACAAAAGGTAGGTTAACGCGCTGCGCGCAAGCGGGGACCGTCCTTTCTCTCTCCTACGGCGAGGCAAAGCCGCTGGTGGCCGTGGCCCGGCTTGTAGATGGCGTGTGCGCCTCGCCGCTGGCGCCCGGGGCGCTCCGAAAATGCTCGCGAAATAGCGAGGGAGCATTTAACTTGAAGCTGGCAGCAGCCGGGCCGATAAAAAGAGAGCCGGGCGCGGACTAGAGGCTGGCGCAGAACCACCCCGGAGGATGGGGGCCGCGCACACCGGCGGCAGCCGCGCAGCCACGGGGAGCAGCAGCGGAACGCGGGGCAGAGGGCACCACTCCGCGCCGGCGGGATGAAACGTGCTGTCGTCTTCGCGGCCGCGTCGACAGAACAAAAAGTGCAACCACGGGCAAGGGAAAAGGAACGCTTTCACGTTTCCATTGCACCAAGGGATTTTTGTTCGGGGGCCCGTAGTCTTCGCGGCGCTTTAATGTAGTTCACGGACAAAGAAGAGAAAAAACAGCACGGAAAGAAGGGGGCTGACTTCTTACTACAGGGGCAACAATGCCGGGGTGGGGAATAAATTGGAATCGTTTGGAGAAAAAAATGCAGGTAATAGATATGTTTGTTTGTTTGCTTTTTTCCTTTCCTCGGGAGTAGGACAGAGATGGCCGCACCGCTCCCCTTCAGCGGGGCATCGCCTCCCCCCGGCGTATCAATTGCTACTTACGTGGCGGGGACGCTGGCTGCCTCCGTGCCTCGCTGCCGGCCGCCGCACGCCCCGCACCGTGCCCAGCGCGCAGGCTGACTGCCCGCCGCCGCCGCACGCCCGGCCCGGCCCGGGCCCGACTCCACCGCCCACCGCGCCGGGCCCCGCCCCGGCCGCCCGCCCCGCTCCGCTCTGCCCCGCCCCCGCCCCGCCCGCAGCCCCCCCGGCATCCTGCCGCTCTCGGGGTAAACAAGGTGAGACGTCCTTCTGCAGCACTAGCGGGCTGCGCTTGGGGGCTCCGGGGGTAGCCCGCCCCCGACGGGGCCCCGTGCACTAATCTAAACAGAAGTACTCACCAGCACACACCAGCGTGGTGCTGACTGACTGCAGCTTCCCCCCGCTGCCTGGGTTCTGGCAGGTCCAGCCTCTCGATGATGGACCACACTTGGCCGTCGAGGGTGAGATGTTAACTAATAGTTTGAGTTTAATAAATTAATAATAATAGCAATACTAATAAGAAACGGCAATAACGACAATAATAATGGAATAAACGCCCCTAAAATCGGAGTCTGGCCTGGGGACGGGTGCCGGGTGCATTAGTACATGTGCTGGCGCCGCGGCTGAAGGCGGGCGTGCTTTTTTTCTCAATGAAGAAATCGGTTTTTTCCGGGCAGCGTTGAGTCTCCGCACACTTACGGGAGCGCAAGCGGTTGCTTCCCGGTGCAGTCTGGTGGGAGGAGTTCTCCCGACTCCAGTGTTGCCTTAATACATCCTAAAATTTAAAACGGAGGAAGGGTGGCAGAGGGAAAAACGTAAACCCTTTCGCCCTGCTAAGAGAAAGCTCTGAATGAGGTCGATCTGTCCCCGCGCAGCACCACTGCGGTCTGATAAGGGTTTTTTCACCTGCTTCGCTTTTACTGTTTAAATAACAGGAGTTAGGATGTATATTAAAGTTTGATGAGCAGCTCCCTGAACGCCTGTTTGTTCTCTAGAATCTGGCTGGGTGTTGGTTGTGAATCCCTTTAAAACAATGACAGAAAGAAAAAAAAATATATATATATATATAAAAATCCACAAAACAAGCAAACAAAACAAAACACAACACAAACAAAAAGAAACCCCCAACATAAATCATCAGTAAGACGAGGACAGTACTGCAGCCTTTGCAGGTTGATGCCAAGCAAGGGGCTACCAGTGTTTTGCCTCCTCTTTTGCCACATCAGCACAGTAGAAGGTCAGAAATGGGAGAAGGGTTGTCCTGAGGGTTTGCATAATGCTTGCTTTCAAGGGGTAGTACGCTAGAAATGAAATTACGCTGGTGGAGGGGGCACCTGGAGGTGTCAACTTTGGGGTAGAGAGAAATGCCTCTGAGCATGAGAAATGCCTCTGGGCTCCAACAAGGCTGTAAGGATTCCTTGGTCAGGACTGGTCTTGATAGAGGAGTCTTTGGAAATGGTTGTACCGAGGGGCTGTTCTTCCTCCACAGCACTGCACCTGCTTCATCTCTCATCTACACTTGGAGTTCTATATGCTCTGCTATACAGAGAGCCACTGAGATACCACTGAGAAAGGATTGTAATGATCTGGCATGAAGAAGGTGACTCTCTGGCAGCAGGGGCTGCTGGGATTTGACCTGGTGAATGTCTCTTGGGAAGGGCATAGAACCAGTGCAACAACCTGTAGGATGACCTCCAGACCCAGTCAGCACTATGTGCTGAAAAATGAAAAGGTGTTGTCCTCTCATTCTTCAGTTATTCCCATCACCTCTGAATACTCTGTAACTTTTCAATACCATTTTTAGAAATGGGATGAGCAGTGCCGGATACTGAATCATTGAAATAAGGACAAGCCATAAAGTTATGCAATATGTTCTCCAGTCTCATATCCTGTGATCCAAATCAAACATTCTTTTCTTAGTAGATGGCTTTTTACACAATTTCTCCCTTCCTCTCCCCCTGCATACTCCTTCTGACTGTGTCAGACCTAGGCTCTTGCATCAACCTTTGTTCTCTAGACCCATGTTTTCTGTTTAACTTTCTTAGTTACCCAGCATCAGCTGGAATCACAGTCCCTGGCAACTCTGGAAAGGCTACCCAGAGCCTACAAGCTGAAGGGGAGAAAGGAGTGCAAGAGGAAAGGGGTGAAAAATCTAGTGCATTTCAAACCTCTAGTTGAAAAGTCCTGTTTTTTAATAGAAGTGATTCAGGCAAGGCAGGATACATATAGAGTGACCAGGAATGACACAGTGACACTACATAAAATAACACTTTCTAAACACTGCTTCTGCTCTGTTAGCTCAACTACACTCTTTTCATTTCAGTCCAGTGTTAAAGGAATAAACTCTGAACAAATGTTCATATGCCTGATAGACATATTATTTATATCTGTAATCCTATGCCTGTTTTTACTGATGTAAGTCCATGTTAGTCAGCTGAAATCATTGAGCAAGGTCAGCTTATAACATGTGAGTAAAGGTTCTGTTGGCTGGTCACGTCATACCATGTCATGTTAATGGCATATTCAGAGTGCTTGGAGACTCTTGTTTGAAATAAATCGTGTTGTCAGTGGCAACTATTGTTTAATTAGATTTTTTTACGCAATTAAATGACATAAATTTTATAAACACAAAATATAAAACAGTTACTGAATCAGTGGTACCAAAGAATGGCTAGCAGACTGGCATGCAATGAAACTATCATGGTCTCTCTGTGGCCTTTCTGAAGATATGTCAGAATAAAGGTGAGCTAGGGAGGATTCTTTTTGAGACTGTTAACTGACTGACTTTTCATCTCTGGACTTCACTGTGCTCATCTAGCTTGTCTGGAAACTGTCACCTAGAAACAGTCCCATTAGAAGTTCCTTTATCTTTTGAGTGGTCTCTGCAGTCATCTACTTTTTTGATAACCATGTCCACTACTATAGTTCTGAGTTCCCTTTCTGGAATGGCTCTTCCTTCAGGAAATGCAGCTGTGTGGGTGGTTTCCCTAGAGCCTGAATTTGCCTTTTCCTATTCTTCAGCATCCCAGGGGTGTCTGTAGAGGAGGCCTTCCATCTTCATTCTATGGAAAGTAATGACCAAGCTCTCCACTTTTCTGTATCCAAGGTTTATCTTCAGGTAAACAGCAAAAATAGAGTTTTGTGGGTCAGGGAAAAAAATGTAAGCAAAAAGACATCTGATTGTATTATAAACCTAACCCTGTACAACAGAAGGTGTTTTTTTGTTGTTTTGGGGGGGGGTTTGTAACTCAGACTTTCAATATATTTTATCTTCTAGCATCTGCTTTTGCATATATGGACTCTGTGTGAACAGGAGCCAACCTTCCACCCCCCAGGCCAATAGCAGTCTTTCTTCCATTGATGTCAATGAGCTTAGATCAGAGCACAAGTCTTGTGAGTGATCAAAGACAGCTCTACATAAAAAAGACTTCCTTTTCCAGGTCAGTCTGCTCCTTGTCCCTTTACAGAAAATATATTATCAGCATGCAAACACAAGCCAGAACAAAAAGGACAATAATATTTGAAGTTGTAAAATAGAGACCTTTTTTTCTTTTTTTTTTCTGACTTAAAAAGTGAAGGGCTGAGATTACCAGGAATATTGAACAACAGTTAAGTGTTGAAAACTATCATATTGAGAAGACAGTCTCATTCCAGTAAAATTAATCCAAGTAGCTAACTCAAAATATGCTTGCAAGTACCTCACCACAGTTGTCAAGGCTGGATCTCCATGCCAACTTGGATATATTTTTCTATTTTTTGAAATAGTTTTCTGTAATTATTTACACAAGAACTTTAGTATTCTAGTAAGGCAGGCTAAGCAAAATGATAAATCAGGAGACAGTAAAGGAACAAATCTTTTCTCCATACATCAAAAAGGGCAATTCAAAGACATAGAGGCAGGCACCTGTTCTTTGAAAAGGGGTGTGTGATTTTGACTTTTGGTATGTGACTCTATTTTTTATTAAATGAGCTGCTTTCACAAGAGGTAACTTGACACAGAATTTATCCATTTGCATGAACTGCATGTGTGGGGCTTACAGGCGTGTGCAAGTATGTAAGGGTAAATATGTGCTATATCTATAGTCAGAATCAAGCCTTAGGCTCATTCTGTACTCAAACAATAAAAAATAAAATAAAATAAAAAAGTGTTATTGAACCACTCAGTGCAAGATTTACAACTGACTACAGTGTGATTAAAAAAACCTGCTCCAGTTAAATGAGGTAGAGAGAAGCAGGTTCAACATTTCTGCAAGGTGTCTTATTTTTATATTGTACAAAATTGTAAAGGAAAAAACCTGTTAGCTTGAGTGCTGTGAGGTTTGTCTTCATATGTTTGTTTATCTTGGACCTAAGAGGTGTCTTACTTGTTTGCAGGACAAATCTCTGCATATGGGAGAGTGTTCTGCCTAGAGGGAAAAGCTGTCCTTGACTCAAGAATCAATGATCTTTCTCTCTGGTTCTGGATCCCAGTCAGATATTAGATTTTTCAAAGTGTTAGTATGACATATCTAAGTTTTAGCTGTGGCTATGACCACAGTATGCTCCCAGCCTAACCATTCTTGGTAGTTTAAAAATCCATCTGTATGTTGGATGCATTGCTGCTGGGTCTCAGATAGCATGAGCAAAAGCAAATCTAAATCCCAACACTGCCCTCCAAATTAGATTGTCAAGATTGTGGGCAGTTGGGTACCCCAGCCAGACCTTACATTTGTCTTTTGCCAGTAGCTCTCATTATTTGCAGGTGGCAGCATTCCCAGAAGCTAAAAAGTGGTTGTGTTATGTGTTTCCATATCAATGTTATCCCTCACTAGCTGAAGTCAATCTTAGGTGGTGGATTTCTCTTCTGAACGGCCCCTTCTTTCAGCTTTATGAAATTACCTGAGGAAATTCACTCCCTGACTGGTCAGATGTAAGTGGAAGGTCTTTTGTATTTACTGCATTTTAAATTATACTAGTATTGCTAAGAAAAAAAAAAAAAAACAAAACTGAGCTTACTTTTTTTGTAATGGGACGGGTGAGTAGAGTGCACCCATGGCTTTAAGATGAGGAAGAGAAATGCTATGTTTGCGTATTCCAGGGATAAGCTTATATGCAAGAGAATCTATGAAATGATTATTCCTAGTTATTCCTAACCTTTTGGGATTGAACAGAGTCAAATCAATTCACTGTTGACATTAGGGTCGCTTAACTTTTATTGTTATTATGTCCTTTTTTCACTTTAGGAGATAGTTCCTTCATGAAGTTATTTTCCAGACAAGTATGTAAGCTGAACAAGATTCCTCTTCAGCAGGTTTTGCTACTTCAGTTGCACCCATCAGCATGATTCTGGTGGAGGCAAATGTGGAAACATGGAAACATGACAACTGGATGTGTTTCTAGGAATTGTTCTCCAAAAGCTCATTGCAATCTTGCATTGCCAGCTTCTTTTTTTGGGGGGGAAGCACAGAAAAAAGAAGCTTCCCAAAGAAGATCTATACAGAAACACTACTCCCATCATTATAAAGCACCTCTGTATTTACACAAGAAATTCCCACTAGCTGATTTTTTATTCCAGTCTTCACTCAGAAACATTTTTATTTTATTTTATTTCCTTGAAAATGTGGGTTGATATAGTTTATACAGTTGTATTCAAAGGTGTTAAGGGCATAACCCGTCTTATGACCACTTACAACTCTTCAGCCATGGGTCATCAGCTTGCCTGTCATTGACTCCTTTTGAATCACAGAATGAGAGTAGGAGTTGAGAATGACAAGGTGGAAAAGACATTCAGCTTTATCCCAGTGACTGGTAATTGGTTGAGACAGTTACTTATCCTTAATACAACTGAAATTATGAAGCTTCAGTTTTCCATTGGGTTTCCTTGTATATTTTTCTACCTAAAGTAAAAAACTTCCTTGTTAGACAGTGCCTATTCCATGTGAAAAAAGCACTTACAAACCATAACCAAGTCACTCCTTAGCTTTCACTTTGATTCACTAAATCTAGTCTTACCCTGTGGAGTTGCTCCCTCTTCAGCTTTTTTTTTTTTTTTTTAATTCATATTCTTGTGGTTCTTCTTTGAACTCCCTCCAATTTACCAAAATCCTTCTTGAATGCCTGACATCAGAACTGACCTTATTCCAGTAGCTTTTACCAATGCCAAATGCAGAAGGAATACAACCTTTTCACTCCACTTTGACGTTACACTCAGCAAAATTGGCCTTTTTGGCAACACAGTTTTAGAGGGCTCTGGGGTTCAGCTGGTTGTCTGCCAGCACCCCTAGTTCATTCTTAAGTCTCAGCTTCCCAAAGAAGAATCCTTATGTAACTAGGGTCTGAGATACTAGTTCTTACGACAGAGCCTTTACATGGGGTTTATATGTGAAACATCTGTTATTTATTTACACCTTCCCCACAGGCAATGCCAAAAAGGCATCACCCACTTCTATCCACTTCTAAATTTTGGTTCACTGAAAAATATTTTTAGCAAAGGCACTGCATTTCCTGCATTGCTGATTGTGTTTTAAATGAGTGCAAGACATAAGCAGACCCTGCAGAACCCACTCTCTGATAGCCCCATGCTATGTTAGCCTGTTAGGTCCAGTGCTGGCCAGCTTTAAAACAAAGTGGTTGGCCAGATGTCTTCATTGTATTAGCTCTAATTTCTGTCAGAATATCTTGTAATACTCCACAGCAAATGCATTCAAAGTTAAAGTATACAGTATTACCACAATTGCTTTTATCTACCAAATTTGTAGTCTTATAAAAATAGCACATTAATTTGATAAAATCTTTCTTCCATTAATCTGTGTTGATTGCCATTAATTAAATTGCACTGTTTTAATATTTTATTAATTGACTTTCCTATCAGTAACTCCATCACTCTGCCTGGAATAGATGTCAGATTGACAGGTCTATAATTACCTGGTTGCTCTATTTTGTCTGCAGAAGTATTGGCAAAATATGACTTTACTCCAGTCCCTCCTCTGAAAGATGTTGGTCTTAGCCAGCGTCTTTCTTAATTGTGGCTTTTGCAGATCTAATTGAATTTTATGAGTTGCTGTAAATTATTATTCATATTTTTGTTGGTTTAAATTTTCTGCTCCAGGCTGTCTGATACATCTCTCTTTTTTTTTTTCAGCTTTGTGGAACAGATTATTTTAAGGCAATGAGTATAAATTTTACTGGTTAGTACATTGTTCTGCTTACATGTAAAATACATAGAATGCATTTTAAAAGCACATAAACCATAAAACCAAGTCATTATCATGTCCACCTAAGCAAACTCTAAAGTGATTAATACTTTTCTGTCAGGATAAGGCCTAATGTAGAAGTTTCCCATGCCAGATACAGCTCTTTTTGAGTCAGGAAGCTGTTTTGTGTATTTTTTCTTGAAAATCCAAGAATGCTTTAGTACTTGCATCATGAGACATCCTTTTGCTCTCCCTTCAGATTTATCTTGCCAAGACTGAAAGTGCCATATATAGTGAAAGGGTTTTAAAAGGCTAATTGGGTAGGTCACCCTAAAACCAGAGGTAGGGCTGGTTAGATGAACCGATTCTGGGATGTTTGGAACAAAACCTTTCTTCATGCTGTACTGTCAGTGTTACCGTGCTGCTGGCACTGAAATCAATGAGAGTAATAAAATCAGAGAGTTTTCCTTCAGTGCTGGTCTGGGTTTCATCATAAGATATTATCCAGGGGAAGTTACAGTCTGTCATAGTTTCTGGCTCAGTTCTGTCCTGCTACTGCCCAGGTGTGTCCTAGCTTCAAATGATAAGCATCAGACCTTATCATCTTGTAGAAGAACAAGAAAATAAAAAAATAAAAAATAAAAAATGAGATCATTTCATTGTCCTTCTGGATGGAGGTATCAGAGGTCTCTTTCAGGTGCCATGGAGCATGAAGAGTTGCAGCTCTGCAGGCACCAGCCTGTGCCTCTTTGTTTGCAGAGTGTTTCCTGTTTGGATTTCCATGAGCAATTTTTTACCCTCCATTTGCTTAAGTGATGACATCAACCAGTCAAAAAGGTATATGACCTTACTTAGAATAATCTTTTCTCATTTTCCAGTGTAGGAGTTTTATAAGTACAGTAAAAACAAAGCAAAGATCATACAAAGTCAGACCAATGGTCCATCCTGTACTGCATCTTCTCTCTGACACAGGCCGATAGCAAATGTGCATGGGACAGAACAAGAACAGTGCAAGCGTGTGACACCCTCACAGCAGTCTTTCAGGCCCCTCTCCCAGTGATTTGTGGCCCATTTGCCCATGGAAACAGCAGCAGTGCCTTTCTATTTGATATCCATCAGCAGATTTTTCTTCAGCGAATTCTTCTGATTTCCTTTTAAGCCCTCATGTGCTCTTAGCAACCACAGCATCTTGTGGCTAGGCATAGCGTAACTTACTTGTATATATGAAAAAGTAACTCTTCGTTTGAACTTGTGTCATTCAAGCCTCTTACTTTCATTTGATACCCCCTTGTTACTGCATTAGAAGAGACAGCAAACAGTAATTCTCTACTTACTTTCTCCCTGCCCTTCATGATTTTATAGACCCTGCATTATATCCTGTCTCTTTTCCCAGCTGAAGAATTTCAGTCTATTTAATAATTCTTTCTATAGAAGATCTCATTTCACTTTTCCTTTTCTACTCCTTTTATATCCTGTGGGATGGACAGCAGCAGTGACACACAGTTGGCTTCTGTTTGTTCTGTGTGTCTTCATAATAGTTGTTGGTACTAACTTGCTCTTCTGGCCAGTACTAACTGCTAGACTGAATGCGAGTCTTGACTATGGCTACACGTCTTAATTACAAGGTCCTTCAGTGATTAAGACCAGATCAGAGCTCATTTGCTGGGTCATGCAGTTAAGGTTATGTTTCCTCCTTGTGACCTTCTTTGCAGTTATCATCACTGGATGTCCTCAGCAATTTTATTACCCAGTCATTCTGTAGCATAAAGCACCTTTGCAGCTCCTCAGAGTCAGCTTTCATTTTTATTACCCTACATGAGTAAACATTGCAAACACATTATTTGCTCCCATTTCCTGATAATTTTGAATATGGTGATTCATTTGAATTTTCATTTGAATTATCATTTGAATTATAATTTGAATGTGATAATTTGATTTCGAATATTTTGATACTGGGACCAGCTCACACCACATAGTAATGACAGATCCAACCTCCAAGGCAATGTATGGATGCAGTCCATGAAAAAGTACTGCAGACTGGCAAAAGAGAGCTCAGTCTTCCTATAAGCTTTTTGAAATTTTAGAGGTAGCCTTTTCCTCTCCTTGAAAATGAAGTATGTAACTGAGGCACCTAAGTCACCTTGGGCTCCATCAGTAGCTAGCAATAGCCCTTCTCAAGGACAAGTTAAATCTTAGATGAGCTGAAAAGAGGTTTTCTATCTCTTCGCTCAGCACAGCAAAAAATTCTCTATTCTTGCACCAGATTTAAGTATCTCCAGTGAGATGGGATAAGTCCAGGATTTGGTTTGTAGGCTTTTCGTGGTGAATAGTAGACTGTGCAATTTTACAAGCACAGGAAAAGCAAAGTTATATGGTATCACCTAGGCTGCAACACTGGCTATTTGAAGCATGTTATAGCTGATTTATAATTCACATGCTTATTTTGACAGGCTGGCTCTTGTTAGTTTTCAGTGGGTGTGGGAGGAAATAGCAGTGCATAAAACTCGCACATTACTAATACCATTGCCATATAAAACAAATATTTGAATAGGAAGTTTCAGAAATGATTCAGTGCTCCAGCTACAGAATATCCTACAGGAATTTTTTATAGTAACAGAATTAATGAAAAGCAAATCCTATTTTTCCACCATGGGCATAGGGTGGTCCCAGTGCAGCAGAGCCAATGTGATAGTCTATCTCAAGGATAAAAAAAGAAGCCTCTACAGATTGCTGCCTCCCTGGGTGACTGAAGCTTGCTTTGAAAGGGCTCCTTAAGCTGAGAGGTTGCTATCTGCTTTTGAAGTGACTGAACCAGATCGTATGTGGGTGCAAAAGACAGGGGCTAAAAGCCCTGAGCTGCAATACAGAACCAATTGAAAAGCCACTGTCGTTGCTGCTCTTTCAACTGGGAAGGAAAACTCCCTTCCCACCCTGAAGAGTATTCTAACCACATCCATTGAAGGAACTGAAGGTATTTCACTCACTTAGCCCACAGTTTTCTCAACATTAAGTCATAATTTGAAAGCTACAGGGTGAAGAGATAATTGTTACGTCAGTAACATTTCATTCAGACAGTTATAAGCAGAGGATTTCTAGGTGCTGAAAATGTAATATGACCACCAGATAAAGAAATCAAAATATCACTGTTAAAATAAACACCTTCACACTATGTTTTTTTAGTTCAGTGGGAAAAATTTGCAGGAAGTTTGGTCTCAGATCTCTTTCATAGCTGAAGTGAGATTGTACCATCATGCAACACTCCAGAAGTATAGTTAGGATCAACCTGCAAACAGCTTGAAGCCAATATTGTGTTTTCTAATGTCTTGTGGCTATTTATCACAAAATATCTTTGGGCTTTCTTATTTTGTGTCTCAGATATCTTATGAAAAACAGGGAAAACGTACTTCGTTGACTCCAGAAGAACTGTGTTTGCTTCAGATGCAACAGGGAAAGGGGACACATGAATTTCTGAATTTGAGATAAATTTGATGCATCTGTGTCAACACTTTGGTAGCCTTTACTATGCATAGTGATATAAATTTGACTGGGAACTTCAAAAGCTTGGTCAAGGAAAATTACTTTTTTTTTTTTTTTTTTTCTTTCAAATTTCAGGAACTTTAACAATGTTGGGGAATTTAGAACAGGATTTTTACATTGAAAAATCCACCTCAGACTGGAGAATCCCCTTTATCTTTTTGAAATAGGAGAATCTTGAGTCTCACGTCTGTGCTTTTTTCTAGTATAATTTTTAGATTGAAATGTAGTATACTACTATTTTTTACTTGCATCTGTTTTAATGATCACATCTATATGATACTGCAGCAGGTGGAGTTATTTCTATACATGGCAAAATATGTTAAGGTGTTGTAAATTGTTTAAGATCCTAAAAAAAGTTGTGTACTACAGGAATTCTTTCTGTTCACCTCAGAAAAGGGTGGAGGTGTGGGGAGGAAATTAACATGAAGTAACATTATTTCTTTTTCAAAAGACATGAATAATTAACTGTTGTAATCTACCAATGTGGGTCTCCAGTCTGCTACTTACAGATGTTAAGATGGACAAAGGATGATGAACAGAGAAATTTTATGATTTCAAAGTGCAATGGCCTTGAGAAGAGTATACTTTTTATAGGTTTTAGCTCTGTGCAAATTAATGGAAATGATCTTAAGAACACAGTAGAGCTGTCCCTTAAACTCGAAAGCTTGTAGCATCCTGCAGCAGCGATGCAACAGTTCCCATGTCTGACTGAATAGCCAAGTGTAATTCTGATCCCTCTGTTTTGCCAGGCTGTGACACTGGAAGATTTCCAGAATAAGCCAGTTTCAGAACTGTGGAGCCTCCAAATATGATCTTCTATCAGTCACAGAGATTTCAGCTTCAGGAAAGGAAAGATTGATCTGGCAGATTATAATCACAACTGTACAAGACAGTGAAAGAAGTGATCTTTCCTATAGAGGGATGCCAGCTACTCTGGGACTACTCATCACCTTGAACTGTGCTGGGAACTGGCAGTGGCTTAGCTCAAGTATCACTGTATCTCATCCTGCTCTTGTGATGCAAACCACTGTTGGTTTTTGGTTTTGTTTTGTTTTTTTTCTCAGTAGGTGCTACAGTGGCAACTCCCAGCCTGTGCTGAATCAAAGTACTTAAGAATTTCCAGAGACATCTTCTTTCTGGGCTTCCACTTGCCCCCAGAAAAAAAGAGAAGTAAACAGAGAAGCTAAAGGTCAAACTTGATTTTTGGGCTCTTGCTGCAGGACAGACCATCCACCCCTGGACCAATTCCTGGGGAATGTTTTGCCCTCTGCATCTCAGTAATCAAGGCTTCAGTTCATAAAGTCACGGTAGGAGAAAATTTTACAACTGAGAGGTGCAGCAGGACCATGTAGGTCCTGTGGGGTTTGCATCTTGTACAGGACCCAGTGCCAGCACACAGAAAGAGAGGGGAATTTGGGTACAGCTTAGTCCCAAACTACCAAGGGAAGTTCCTCAATATAAGGTGTAGAACCCAGAACCAGGACTGCTACATGAAATCAAAGGACCCTGATAAATAGAATGGCCCTAATAAACAAATAGACTTGGAAGTATTTGCTCCAAAACAACTAAAAAACTGTTCTAGAATCACAGAATCCTAGAATGGTTTAGGTTAGAAGGTACCTTAAAAATCATCTTGTTCCAACCCTCCTGCCATGGGCAGGGACACCTCCATCTAGACCTGGTTGCTCGAAGTCCCGTTCAACCTGCCCTTGAACACTTCCAGAGAAAGGGTATCCACAGCTTCCTTGGGGAACCTGTGCCAGTGTCTCACCATCTCCACAGTAAGTGATTTCCTCCTAATATCTGAATCTACCTTCTTCCAGTTTAAAGCCATTGCCACCTGTACTATCCCTACATACCATTGCAAAAAGTCCCACCCCAGCTTTCCTGTAGGACCCCTTCAGGTACTGGGAGGTGGCTAAAAGATCTCCCCAGAGTCTTCTCCAGGCTGAACAACCCCAGATGTCTGAGCCTGCCTTCATAGGAGAGGTGCTCCGAGCCCTGTGCTCATGTCCATGGCCCTCCTTTGGACTCACTCCAACAGGTCCCTGTCCTTACATCTCATAACCTTTTTATAACCTGACTAATCAACAACCCAAATTCTATTTTCTTTCTAATTCTAGAAAATCATATAATGAAATATAGTGTGTCTATGGAACATGCTGTTTGTCTAGGACAAACCTGGACCTCTTGGATGGTCCTGATAACAGAATACTTGGTTAGACATGAGCTTTATTTTTTGGTGAATTTTATGGCTCCTGCAAACACCTTAAAATTATTATCATTTCTGGTAAGGGTTCACTTTTCACAACAGGAAAAACTAAAGAGAGAGCAGGTTTTTTCAAGAGAATAAAACTTATTCTGTGGGCAATTGGAATGAGCTACCTCACTTTTCAGAGTGCAAGCAGGAAAAACCGAAAGGAAGATTTATCAATCAAAACTCTGTGTCATTGGAGTTCACTATTTTTCCATCAAAATAAAATGAATTTTAAAAATGAAACTGTGCATGTGTTTGCTTAGGAGTAGGAACACTTATTCCTTCACCTACTGCTCAACTCCTGATTTATATAATGAATGACTAATAATGTTTTATCTACATTGAAAAAAAAAAAGAAGAAGACAATATTAATTCAGAGAAACAGTTGCCTATCTTGATACCTGTGATTTTCTATTATAATTTAATTTTACAGGCAAAACTCTAAGATTATGGTAGTTCAGTAGTTTCTTATTACAATTATGAGCAAAGCTCATAATTGACTGTAGTTGAGCCTGACTAACTGTGTTATTCAAGAGTAACATTGTTTTTTGTTGTTTATAACCTTATCAGACTCAGACCAACTGAAGTGAAAACTCCTCTGACAGACACCTGTCTCAATGTTTCCTTTTGGAAAATTAATTAAAGCTAAAATTACGAAATTATGCTTGGGGTTAAAAAAAACCAACAAAACCCAAAAAAGGCCACAGAGTCTATGTTTATCTTTGAGTCTGTCATTGGTGGGCTCTTCCAGCCCTGTGCTTAAACAGCAAAATCTATAGGGAAAGAGGGGTTTGTCCTTCCTCCAGAGATGTTTTTGGTGTCCCCATGAAACAAACCTACCTGGCCAATTATTAGCCTTCTACCACAAAAATATTCTCCTTTTACATATATTTAGCAGAGATACAGCCTCAATTCTCTGAATTGAACTCTTCAATGACCATGTTTTGCCAAAAGCTACTGAGGTTAAGCAGAATTTCCTGTGCATTACAGAAGATGTTATAGAAGTGCCAGAGAAGAACCATCCTCCAATCGACCAACCTCCTTCCTTCTGGACTAAGTCAATCTAAATTATTAGATAAGTATAAAATGACAGAATAGGTGCATATTTCTCTTGCTTTAACGACATGCCCAAGTTATTTGGCCATTGGTCTTCCTGTAGATCTTCCTCAATGTTTCTTTCATTGGAGTTATCTGGTGGCTTGCCTTCAAGATAAGATCAAGGGTGAGCCTGTGATTTGTAAGACCTGGGCATGGCACTGTCCAGACCTATGGAACCTTTGGGTCTGTGTGTATTCAGATGTGCACTATGCTCTGAAAAGTCTGAATTACTCTTCTGAGAATCACATGTGCCTGGCATGCCCTTAGCTCCAGTGACTTTGTGCCATGGAGGGAGGATGGGTGCTTATTGACTCGCTCTGGAGAGCCACCTTCAGCATCTTGCGTTCTGTGAATGAGATATGAGAGATACAAAACTCTACCTGTTGCTGCTGTTTGCTGGAATCATTTGACAGGAGAAAAGGATCAAATTTAGACATTGTAAGGTGTCTCTGCATCACTTTTCTCATAGCAGTATCAGAGAATCTCCCAGGAGCCTTATGTGGACAAGTTTTAATGGTTATCAGTGCAGAGAGAGCCACAGAGAGATCAACTCTGTACAATATGGAATTGCTGAAGGAGGAAAAAATCTATAAAATAGTAAGATGAGTCTTAAAATTAGTAACATTTATAAATTATAAAACAATATTCCTAAAAGCTTTATCTCTTGGGAATTTTAGTGAGTAGCACAGTTATCAAGTGGGGTGACTAGACTGGCTCACTGAGAGTAAGGTTCAACTTCTTGGCCTTAAAAAAGAGATCACTCTTCCAGTGACAGAAAAAGAAATATTACCATGTAATAAATATTAAAATATTGATTGTATTTACCAGCAGGTAGGAGGAAAATAGTGCATACAGAAGTTAGATACAAAGCATCCCCTTCTAATTTTAATTACCTCTCTCTCAAGATAAAGGGTCAGATACCAGAAGACATACCAGGAAAAGTTCAGATAAAAGATCCAGTCTAGAGCAGATTGGTCAATAGCAGCAAGGAACTTGCAGTGCAAATTGTAGTACATTAATAGCTTGTAGAATACTTAGGGAATAAGGTAAATATTCTGAGAGGGTGTTTTTTTAGGAGGGAATAAAAGAGATTTCAAAAGTTAAATCTCTCAGCCTTCTTATTACATGGTGTTTACATAATCATCTCCAGATGCTTGAGGCAATAGTCGCTTCCTGTGCTTACAGTTAGCTGTTGTCTCATCGTTCCCTTATTAATCTTTGTGAGGATTAGAAAAACAAACAAGATAACTGTGAAGCTGAAAACAATTTCATGAAGCTTCCTATGAGAAATTGTTTTCAAAGGAGCAGCGTTATCTTTTTTATATATACTGGATTCTCTCACACAGTGCATTGGGAATGATTTTCTATAGGTATAAATTTAATGCCAAAGGTAACAACTCTTTACCTACGCAAGGGTAGCATTCTGCATGCCTGCAGCTCATTGCAGGCACAGAGCATTGGGATTTTTTCAGTCTTCCATCCAGCCTTGGTATGTAAGAATATGCACACCTACAGTGGCCTATAAACAACAGCATCTTTCACATTATTGTCTAGCTAAAAATAGACTATGCAGTCACTATAAAATAACATTTACCAAGTTACTTCCTCTGCATGTCAGCAGAATAAAATATACATAAATAAAATATCTTTTATACACTGGAAATAGCCCTCTATAATCATCCCAGCACACTGTACAGAGTTGTGCAATGACAGCACACCTTGTTGAGTGATAGTGCAGGGCTGCTGCCCTTTGCCTAGCAACATACCAAAGCATGGGATCAGAGTCTACACCCTGTCTTATTGCTCAATTAGGACCTGGCAAAAGTCCCTTGATGTCACTCTGGCCCATAGCCACATATTTTACTGACATACGTAATTTCACATTGAAGTTGTTAAGAGTAGACCTGGTTACGTGTCTGCAGGGTCTGGGTCACTTTGTTTGTTGGATTCTCTTGAATCTCACCAAAGCAGGGAGGCTTTCCTGCCTAACGTGCACAGGTAGTACTTAACAGAAATCCATACTTCTGAAAGTTTTAACTGTTGAAGAAGCCAAATAAATTGAGATTAATATTGCTGTGGAAGAGTTACAAACTAAGGAAGGAGTTAAAATAACCCCTGCAATCTCAGTGCCAAACTTCCCCATATATTACTCCTATAAAATACAGAAGGCGAGATCTTGTAGCAGCCCTCCAGTTCCTGAAGGGGGCCTAAAAGAAAGCTGAAGAGGGACTTTTTAGAAGGGTATTTAGAAGGATAGTTTTAGATCAGATATTTGGAAGAAACTATTTACTATGAGAGTGGTGAGACACTGGCACAGGTTGCCCAGGGAGGCTGATGATGCCTCATCTCTGGAAGTGTCCAGGGCCAGGTTGGGAAATTTGATGACCTTTAAGGTCCCTTCCAACCCAAATCATTCAATCATACTATCATAATTCAAAATTATGTTTTAAATGGAAAGTATGTATTCACAAGCATAATAGATAAATCTTCAGAAAATCCTGGGGGCTTTGTTATACTTTAGGTGTATTTGGAATCTATGCAACTGAAAGGCAATGTTTTTAAAATGTTACCATCCCAAGACTATCATCATTCAGGACTGAGTTTGTAGTGCAGAGTCCCAGAGAAGAAAGGATCAGTGACTTTCTTCTTGTCCTGGGAGTCACCATCTTCTTTCATTTGAGTTGCAGGGGCCACTGCCTCTGTGTTAGGCACACAGCTACTTGGAACTTTCTCTACTTAAAGAGCAATTCAACTGCAAAGTGTTTCTCATTTTCATGAAAAAGTAGCTGCACAGAGTGAGGTATGGTAAAATATTTGAAAACACCATAGAGCCTAAGAATAAGTTCCCATTTCTTCTAGTTTTATTTTTATTTTTCTGTAACAGAATTTATAGTATTGTCTTGAAGATATTCTAATATCTTCCTGGTAAAAATTGACCAGTAATTAAGTTGAGACTTTCTTCACCTGGAGAGTCAGAATTCTCTGTATTCTCAGGGGTTTGAAATAAATTGGATGAGATCTGGAAAAACATCCCTCCCATGTGGTCCTACTTTCTTTCTAATCTGAAATATTGTCTTGTCAGGTGACAGCTTGCCAGAGTATTGAAAAGAATTGGGTTTTTGATAGCTCATGCAAGTGCAGAAAAGCCCTGAAAAAATCCTTGAAAAACTGTCTATCACACTCATGGGACAGAAATGTATCATAGACGAAGTTGTAGACAATAAAAATGGACCTAAAATTAGCATTTTTACAAAATTATTGAATATTTTATGATAATAAACAGGAGACAGAGGCAAAATTTTTAACAAAATTCCACTAAAATTTCAGGATCTGCTCAAATCTTGCTACAACTCAGTGAAACCACACCAAAGAGACACTGTAATTGACAAATAGATTCTCCAGCATTGACTAAAGCACACATTCACAGTGAAATTTTTGTAATGGTTGGGACAGTTCTATTTTGTTGTCTGGATGCTCTGCTATGTAATTAGGAGTGAGCTCACATTGCATCCTTACCCTCAATGGGGACAGTTAACATCCAGTCTCTGTCCTACACAGTTCCATATCTTCAGAACATGTTAAGTTATATAATAACTTTGAAATTTCTATTTCTATGAAATTTTTCAGGAATTAAAAACCTATTTGTGAAGCTAGAAAGGTAGAATGATAGTGGGACTCATGTATGAGTAAGTGCATCAAAGTTATATTGGCCTCTATTCCTTGGACAACAAGATTATGAAGTAAAAGAAATTATGAAATAATACAAAATATTTTTGTAGCAGCTTTATAGCTTCATTGAAGAGCAGAGTTTTGTATTATTATGAAAATGTAATTCTTAGTATTGCCTTAAATTTCTTCCTAAAAGGAAATTAAGTTTTTTAAAAAATTGAAAAAGATGATGTTTTGGAGCCTGTTCCCACAATCCCCTATAAACAGACCGTACTCACACCGGTACAGTCATTACCTCTTATATGTCTGAATGACAGTATAATGACAGACATGCATGCAAGCAAGCATGTGGTGTTTCTTTAACAAAAGTAAACATGTTAGACACAGTGGAGGATTTGAGTGCTTCTGCATTTGTGTTCTACAAGATCATCATGCTCATGTATGTATCTTCAGCTTTTGGAAGATGGAACTTGCTTATTTTTGTGGATCTGGCCTTTTTTCTGACCTGTTCTATCAAAGGTATTGCAGGAAGCTGGTGATGTTCAGAGAAGGAAACTGTAACTGCATCCTAAAAGTTCAGACCATAAAATCAACCTTCCTCTCTTGCAATTAAATTGCTTGCTTGACCAGAAAAAAAAATGTACAGGTTTACATTTAGCCTCATTAGAGCTCTCCATGCAGTCAAAAAGCCTTTCTTAGGCTCATTACAGTACAACAGTGAATGAGGAGACCATACCTTTCAAGTTAAGGTTTTTCAAACACAGATTACCCAAGCTCATACAAGTATGACACCTCACTGAGAAACTGGAATCTCAGAAGCTCTGAGTACCTCTGTTTCCCATCCAAACACTGAGACAATTTTCACACTTTACAGCATAGAATTTTCCAGCAAATCAGCAAGTCAGCATCAGCACTGGCTGCTGTCACCACCATCACCTCTGCTGCCAGGAATGCATTGCTGATCATGTCTCTAACACAGGAGCAGACATCATATCCCTATTTGAAATCTTCAGAAGAAAAAGAGAAAACAAGAAGAGGAGCATCTTAGGAGAGATAACACATCTTTCAAATAGCTGTACCACTTTTGCTGAGTGTTAGGGGATGTGTGGTTGGGCCATAATCCTAGAAGCTAGGCCTTGTAAAAGTGCATGTTTGCTGTAATAACGGGGTTCATTGAGCCTCAAGCTGAGTGCATGAGTGCCCATTCAGGGTGCATAGATGTGCACTATCAGAATTTTCTAGAAAGAAACTATGGTGCTGTCCCTGGTTTTACAGACCCATATGTAATAGTACCAAAAAGGAATGTATTCTTTGTGAGGATTGTCATTTGCCCCATTGAGGAGATGTTTGCCTTGTGTGCTAGAGCGAAGACTAGAACCACTTTGTACATCTTATTAATACAAGGAACCTACAGCAAGTAATGCTCCATGTTTACACATTTTGTTATTTTGGTAGCCCTAGTTTAAGTACCAACCTTTAGACAAATGTGGCTTTATCAGGATGATAGTGTAGTTTCATTAACCCTTTTTTAACATTTCATGTTTCTGCATCAAGTGTTGTGATTGTTTCACAGTTCCCATCTTTCCTCTTTTAAGTCTGTATCTGTGTCTTAGAAAAAATGAATATTTAGAATACTGGTCATTTGTTAAGAAAATATTTGGGCAGTTGTATGGTTTATGAGGGCTGGACCTAAATTCTGTATCCAGCTGAACACAGAGTTTACTGCTTTACTGCTATTCTAAGTCATCCCTGTGAGTTCAGTGCTACAATTCAGTTTTGTGCAAATCCTCCCCCCCATGTATGCATTTGCAGTATCATGGCTTTAAATAGCATCCTTGTCACACATTACAGAGATCAAAGTCTTTCAGCAAAAATACTTACCTTTAAAAATATATATAGTGTTGTAAAGGAAAAATTTACTCAATACCAGACAGTCAGGACTTCCAGAATTTCTGCACACTACTGAAATGCAGAAATGGATAAAAAGGATAAGTGTTGGTGTTTTTCTGTGTCGTTGTAAGCACAAACTCCTTTTAAAAGCATGTTGCAGTTGTTTATGCTCTGAAGAGAGCAATATTTTTAGCTTTACCACTTACAGTACTGGGATGTATTGCAAACTTTTTGATTAAGCATCATAAGCTACAAGAAAAGCTCAGAGCTGTAATGCCTACAGCACATTTTTAGGCAGTTACCATGCCAACTGTAAAAATGATGGGCAGAATGAATAGAAGTTTTTTTGAAAATAAAATAGTGTAAAGTGTATGCAGGGTCCAAAGTTTTAGAACACTGTATTCTGTTGTTGGAAGATTTATCATGATCCACATATAAACCTATTGGCTATATCAGGAGTTCATCAGCTGTCACAGACTTAGTCTGGAGACCTGCAGAGGTTTCACTCATAGATGAAAGCATCTGTTTTAACCTTTGCAGAATATGGAATTTCTGCAGAACTATGAGCAAATCTTCAAGCAAAGAAACACTCCAGACTTCATTCTTGAAATGTTTATGTTAGGTGCATGTTAAATACTGAAAGAAAATATGAACTTCTGTAGAGGTTCCTATATAGGGTCTCCATAATGCTAGACAAAAGTTCACTACATACAGAGAAATGCAAAGGTAAACAACCAGTAGTTCAAAACCAATGCATACAACATTTGATAATCAGAGATGAGTTTAACATAAAAGTCTGCTAACCAAGTTACAACTGTAAGCCCACATACTCTGGGCTTTGAGTTTTGATGGCATAAAGAAATAGCAACACACTTTGGATGAGAATGTAGTCTCAGCAAAACTGACTTTAAAACAGGTATTGGATTTTTTTTTTATTCATGTTTAAATTCTATTATATTCAGATGTCATAGTTGCATATTTCTATATATTTACAAAATTTGGCTACAATATTTTCCAAAGAAAATTCCATTGTTTTCAGAAATTTGGAAGAATGAAGAAAAAAGTCTTTTTGAATAACATTTTTTTGCTAGTGTCAACTCTGCAGCCTCATTTCACTGGTACACAGTGAGAGTTGAATGGCTAATTTGAAAGAAGGAAGTTATTAGTGGAATTTGCTGTGAAAAAGCAGTCAATTCCAAGTCTGTGGAGAACAGTCATTTAGGAACAGGAACAACAACAACAAAAATAAAATAAAGACACCCTTCTTTTTGGAAGTACTTTAAAAATGAAAGAAAAGGGTCGATGATTCTTTTAAACCTGTGTTTGGAAATCAATTTAAATTTACACATGAACTAATTTACCTCGGGTAATTCTGAATCAGTCAAAGTCAAAAGTGTAAATGTTCTATTTCTCGTATATTAGTATACTATTTTGTTCAGCAAATCTGTTACAGTAATTCTTAAAGATCAATCTGTTATTCTCTGATCTTTATGAAACCTCCAAATGAACTCCTATGATAGATCTAGAAATCTTTGAATATTTACTAATTTTATTTTTTATAGTTTTTTTTCCTCAACATCTTATTCCAAAGTTATAATTTCTTACTAAATTTGTGAGATAGCCCTCCCCTGCAAGGAGGAAGGATATGGAAGCTTGTCTCCAAGTGTCTCCTACATGGAGTAATAAGTGACTTCAGGTGTTCTGCTGTGCTTACTTCAAAACAAGGACTTCATCTCCCATTCAATACAAAGGCTCATTTATTATTAATTTGTCTTTTCAATTTTGGAATGAGTTATTTGGTATTGCATAATGGTCTTTGGGATTACTTAGATTCCCTTCTGTGAGAAGGTCCAAGCCACAGGAGAGATGCAGTCTCGGGTGGGTGGGTTTGGAGTAAATTTACACAGTTGTGAAGTATGCAAAGTGGCAGAAAATCCAGCTGCCTTTCTTTATTCATAGCTTGAGGTAGAACAGGAGGAAGAGAAGGCAGTAATGGTAGGTGGAGGGCACTGGATTTTGCAATATGTGTAGGAAGACAGCCAACATAAAGAGGAAAAAATGTGAGTAGCAGCCAGAACACAGGCTTCTTTACACAGGTTAGATGAATATTCATCTGTTCTGCACCAGGTCATGTCGAGCAAGAACAAGGGTGACATTTCCAGCTCTAGCCTTGTGTCAGAGTAATTTTGGCTTAACAATGCACACAACATATATAACAATGATTAATTAGCAATTAGCCCATTGTAGTGCCCACAACCCAATGCTTCTAAATTTGCACTGGGAGCCCTCTGGGAATTCATTTACCGAAGTCTTTGCACTTGAAATTCAAAACTGGTTAATCCTCCTACTCCCTTCCATCTCCTCCTTCCCAGATTCCACAAAGCCTCAGAAATTTGGGTTATAGAAAATAAACTAATTGAATAAAGTTAGATACAAATTAACAAAGTAATTGTATCCTGGGATTATAGTGGAGCATGGGATGCTGCCCCTTTCTCACACCACCTTGCTAGTACTGGGAGTCTGCAGCTTCACTTTTCTAAGCTAAACTTTACTCTCTGACACAGCCCAGCAGAAATGAGAAGAGATTCTGTCTGTGATTTTACATATTTGAACAGGGTAAAAGCCAAGAAGGTTTGGAAATTATTTAGCCTGCTATTAGAGGTTATAATTAGACATACTTGAGTATAATTAGAGTTGGATTAGATGAAGAGGGAAAAAAAAGCAGCATTAAAAACAGCGTTGCTAACACTGAGATCCGTTATAAGTGTGAATAAAGTTAAAATGTGTGAAAACCACGGGGGGAAATTAAGTAGGTGACAGGCTAAGTCTTTTTATCTCTAATATTGTAGAGGGCCAGCTTGTACCTTTGTTTGCTGAGTGAGGCAGAAGGGATGTTTCCCAGAAACCAGCAAACACAGTCTGTAGTTTGTGATCGAGGATGCCACCATACTCAAGGTATCCTCATCTAGCATGATGAATGGGACCATACACAATCTCTCTCCAGACCCTTGTGAGTTTCTTTGTTTAAGGCACAGTATTATATTAGATAGGAGCTACAATGATCTTTTTTTAACTGCTCCAGAAAAGGTGAGGTTGTTTCTCTGGAGGCTCCATTAGAAAAATGACACAGGTCAGAATGATACTGCTGCATCAGGCAATGAGAGAGCAGAGAGGCTTCTCTGGGAATACACTGAGAATTAATGCTTTTTTTTGCTCCACACAGCAAGCCATTCACAACTTAAGCCACAACTTTGAAGTTCTAGCAATGGAGGCTTGCAAAGGTCCTCCACAGATCTTCCTTCTGAAGGTTAGCAAGAAGAAAAATACTGAAAATATTGAAAAAAGAATCCAAAGGAGAAAAATCAAGCACTCAAAAATGTAAGGAATTCAACCAACTTAAATTCGACTGTATGCAATCCTAATTCTACACTTTTGAGTGTTTTGATACAGTTTCTAATTGCATAATCACATACTATTCGGTGAATAATTCCAGGCCCAAGGCCGATTTGGGATTGTGTGAACTAAATAAGGCATGAGGCCACACACAGTGAATAAAGTGGCTAAAAAGGAATATTGAACAGCTGCCTTGTTTACTGAGTACCACCCACTAAATGAGGGAGTGATTCTGCAGAATTAAAAAACCAGTACATTATCAATATAATTAAATACTCAATCATAATGCCTAAGTACAGGGAATAGCAGAAAGGCTATATGGGCAAATCAAGCACCCTTCCCTAAATCTGTCATTTAGTCAAAACACACTTGTTTTGCTATTTTTCACAGGTGCCAAGAAATCCTTCTTTCATTCTCCCCTCCCAGTGACTGCAGTGCACATCTGATTCAGTTAAACTTAATCCAGCCTAACTTCAGTATAAGAGCTGGGATTGCTTTCTCAGCCTATTTTCTTTTCACTCAGTGTCATAATGAGGGTGAAGTTCCATGACAAAGGTTATATATATGCCAGATACAGAACAAAGTGCATCTAATCTGGTATGCAGATAATGAATGTAACTCAACCCAAGTAGTTTTTCATGTTAAAATATCAGCATGCCATTGATTTTTCCTGCCTCTGAAATAAAGAAAACTTATGATGCATCATCTCCATAGATACTATGATACATAATATCATTCAGATGTATCATAGGAGAGTTTTTTAATTGCATTTGGTCAGGACTGGTTTTGGAAAAGTCAGCAAACTTCCTTTTAAAGGTGTGGGTTTTCTGAGTGTCTTCCATTAAATATCTGTTTTAAAAACCAAAGAAACATAAACACACACAAAAAACCCCACACCTAAATAATCAAGAGAAAAATATGTTTGAATCTACCTTTATTAAATTTAAAAAAAATCTTTATCTGTCACCTGATGAGTTTAGGAAAGAAAAAAAAAACAACTAATTACACAGCAGATTCTCCAGCATTAATATCAAATAAACATTTTTCCTGGAATTCAAAAAGTAGCTTATGTCTCTCTAAAAAGTATATAAGAGAAAGTACAACCCCATGTGGCAAGTAGGGGCCAGGAAGCCAGCAGGGTGTTCCTGTTTGTACCATTCTAGTTTACTGTTAACCTTTGGAAATCACATCATCTGTTTGTGCATTACTTCCTCATTTGTAAAACTGAGACTATGTCTTTCATGAATTTTACAATGCATATGGAACTCTGACAGAAGCAATTGCAGAGCTGAAAAGTATTCTTCTTAAAATTTGTCCATAGCTGAAAAAGTATCTATGTCAACTGGTATTTTCCTCAAGTCTCACAGACTTCAGAATCATTGAACCTGATTTCCTAAAATATTTGGTTCTTTGAGGTATAGAAGCAAAACTTTTAATCACCTGACATTTTAAGAATTAATAGTTTCAATGAATCCACACATCTCATTTAGACGTATTATGTTATTGCCTCAGGATGTGTCATGCAGCAGGACTAGATAAATATATTATGCTATTTAAAAGTAATCTTGATATACATTGCTTCTTAGAAAAATGACTACCCTTCATTTCAGAATACATACAAGCTATGGTAGGTGAAAAAATCTCTGGATGTCTCTTGCTTTCCTCACAGAGGTGTTGTGAGCTGCTTCGATGAAAGATAATCAGTGAAGTAAAGGTATTTTTATGTCTCATTAAACATCAAAAGAAGGATAAAGTGAGACTAGGACACAAAGAAAAATATGGCTCTAAAAGGGATATGAGTCAGTAGTGTCAGCTATGCCCATTTGTTGGGGTAACTGAACTTCTCTCCATGATCTGCAACTTTGCTATGCAGCAAGGAGGTATTTAAACAGGTACTGTACATGCCATGAGAGTACACAATGTTAGAAATCCCCTGTCTTTGCTCACTAACCTCACACACAATTTATCTTTGAACTGTTGCTGAATAGATAGACTATATTTCATAATTCAGACTGTCAGTATTTCCTTTACATAATTATAACAGCAGGAAATATATAAGGCCTTTGTGCAACTTGAAAACACTATTGCCTTGGGCCATATTTAATGTGTAATAAATTATTCAGCAACAAGGCACTCTTCATTCTATTTACAGTAAGTTAGAGCTAAGTGTGTGAGGTATACATAGCTAACATGAAACAGTATTTATTATCAATGCCAAGGCTGAAATGTTTTTTGAAGCTATTAGTCTCATGTTAAGTGAGCTAAATCCCCATCAGGTGAAAACTGGCATAGCCTTATTGAATTTCTCTTCAAAGAAAAGGAGACAGGAAGGATGACCTCTCTGATCTCTAGATGAAAGTCAGAAAGGCCATGGGAAACAGTTGTGATATCTCACATTTAAGTAGGTTGTAGGATATTTGCGTTTATTTCTCTGTCCAGCTGCATATAGTACTCTTGAATGGCTGTCTATCAACAGCAGTGTTGTTAGAAAAATATTACTAGGTTTTCTGACTGAATCTATTGGTCTATTTTAACATATTCCTCAGCTTTGTTCACTGATGGCAACCAGAATGGGTGATGCACCGTATCTATCCTTTTCTTCTGACAAAAACTTACGGAGCTTGCTCATTGAGATCTAGATTTTAGAATTACATTTAATCCGTCTGTTTAAAATACTTTTCAAATGTTTTACAATGCTTCCACTGGATCTGAAACATCTTACACATACACATACATGTATGCACACACAGGTGTGTAGAGATGTATTTAATCCTTTTCTACTAATAATCAAGCCAAACACCCCAGCTACCTTAATATTATTCTGAATGCACATAGTGCGGTAAATGTACTACAAAAAAACCATAAGTTTTCTTTCCTGAGTAGTGAAAGTTCAGGGTAAAATCACAGAAGACAGAATTAGAATAAAGGGGAGTATGTGCAGGAATTTTAAGAAGGGCAAGTTTTTTGTAATGGATCGAAGGAAAAAATACATCTTGTTACTTGTTGTTTGAAACATACTGAGCTTTTTCTGATTGCTTTGGTCTCTGAGTCTCAGAAAAGAAGAAAATTACACTCTTCCTTATATATCTTTCTAGATTCACAGTTCCCATTAATTCTCTGCTGAGACCTAGCAATCTCTCTGTGTAGGCAGATTTTGAACTTCTGTGGAAACAAAAACAATTTACTTCACCTCTGATTGCTGTCAGGAATAGGGTATACCTCCAAATCAAACACTTTTTTTCCAAGGAATGCTGATGGCATGCAACTTGACTGTCAGCAGCAAACAACCATTAGGTTCCCACCGAGCTCTGAATCTGCAAGGCAATTTCTTGCAAAACTTCTGTTATGTTGCTAGTGTAACATGTATAGGAGAAGATCCATCAAAATAATAATAATAAAAAGCATATATTTTGGTTTTATAAACACTTGTTGATGTGTAAAAACTTAGTGGAATCATCCCAGCAAGTTTTAAATGTACTTATGGAAAGAAAAGTCTCTTCCTACCAAGTTTATGGTGGAAACTGAGAATCCTTTGCAGCTGCTGTTGTGTTATTTACAACACAAGTTTGGATCAAAAGATGGGTTTTAAAAATTGTCTAATGCTTTATTCTGATGCCAAATATGTTCAGCTTTTAACAATGTTGAAACAGGCATTTCTACAGTGGCAGTTCCTCTAGGGTGATAAATCCCAGTTTATGTTCCACAGACGGAAGGTCTCCATGATCCCTCTGCCTGTGTTTGTAAGCCAGAATTAAAAAAAATCACACAAAAGGGAAGTTTAAAGTCATATGTAGTATTTGCCCTGATTTCCTTCCATTCTCTCTAATTAAAGAACAGGCATTCTTTCACTGAATGTCTTCTGTTAAGCATTTCTTTTTCATTACTAAATGCTCCTTTCTGCTCACATCCTTGACATTACTGATAGCTTTAGCCACCCAACATGATCCTGTTTCTTGTGATTTATTGCTTACTGAATCCTTTATTGCACTTCTGAATTGCTCAGAGCTTGCTTCTGTCTAGCTTGGACAATGTTTTGCAAGAAGTTCAAGTGCTGGACAGTGTGACTGCTTAGCTGAGATTTTATGTGCAGCCCTCTGAGCTGTTATAAGTGGCACTTTCTAATTAAAATAAAAATACATCAAAGAGCCATGTGTACTATTGCTTTTCTTCTCTACAGCTAATCCCTGTGTCTCAGCAGCGCCTTTCTATTAGGCTGATTACAAAACATAGTTTAAAGTCAAACAAGATTAAAAAACGTAGAACTGTGACTCCCAACTTAATTCCTGACAAATCTGTGATGCACCAGATGCTCCTTCCCTGGGGATGAAATGATACATGGCTCTCTTTGTATTATCACTGCACAGACATGTTTACTCCACCTAACTTGCTCAGACGGGGTAGAAGACTGTTTAAAGGAGGAGTGCTTTCAAATGCATTTAGGAGTGGGAAGGGTACAGACAGATTCCTCACCTCTAGGTGCCCTTGTTTAGATCTATCTTATTTCAATCATACTTTGGAGGAAAGAAGTCAGAGAGTATTTTAAGCCTTAAACTGTTAAATTGTGGGAGTTAATGCTCATTCTGTGGGGCAATCAGGAGATTCTTTCCTGTATTTAAAAGGACAAGAACTGTCAAATATAATGATATAAAAACAGAAGAAACACAGCTTTTTCACTTGATGTTCTTAGAGAAGCCAGGAAGAAAGCAAGTATTATTTCAAAATAAAAGCAAAATAATTCCCAAGTCACATTTCAGTTCCAAGTGAAAGAAATTATAATTCTTTAAAGGCTTCATTCACTTACAGTCAAGCCCCTTAACCACAGGTAAGCAAAAGCAGATCAGAAGTGCCAGACTGATCTCTTTTCCACATAAACAGCTCCTGGAGGGACAGGGATTGGCAGGGATACCATGTGGTACTCTGCAACTCATGATGTAGCTAATATTTCAGGAAACATCACCCATGTGAGCTACAGGTCTAGTCCTGCACCTATCAATGTCAGTGGCAACATTTCTAATGATTTCATTAGGAGCAGGACCAAGCCTGCTTTCAGAATTAGGAACTCTCAGTGTTTCAAAGGTGTGCAGAGGAATTGCCAGAAAAATTGTGAATCAAGAGACAAATCTATGTCAACTGGAAGAGAGATCTCATTTGCGTCTCTGTCCTTGTTTGTATGGGGGGGTTGTCAGGTTCTTCTGTGTCTGTAGACATAGCCCCAGACAGACCCATTACACACAAGCAGTGATTTGCTCTTTCTGCCTGCAGCGTGTGAGCTACCTCTGTTCATGCTCCAGTCCTGTCTGTTGAGCCTGAGGGTAGTGTTGGTGTAGCAGCTCCACAAGATAGTTAGCAATGACTGCAAAAGAACAAATCCCCACTGCAGAGATGACCTGGGGCTATTTGTGTGGCCTGCCAGGATGACAGTTTATATTTATTGCTGACTGTAAGCTAAGTAGGCAACAGAAAGCAATCAGAGGTCTGTTCACCTAATCTACCTGTTACAGATCCACAGCCTGGGGCTTTCTCAATAAAAGCCTAGACTTGAGCATTACTAACTAAATGGACTTGTTACACAGATGAGCTCTTTTATCCCCTTGTTAGTTAGGAACAAAATGAGTTGCAGCAAAGTTTTCTTCTGTGCAGGCTTCTCCACAACCTAAGGCTTTATTTAGTCAACATTGATCATAGGAAAAATATTTAATAATGGGAATGTTTACTAAGACTTTAAGCTCCCCTGTGGTTTCCTCAGTAAAATAATCTTTAAGACAAAGCATTAAAAAATAGGAGTCTCTGTTATCACAGAATCATAGAATAGTTTGGGTTGGAAGGACAGGGACACCTCCCAATAGACCAGGTTGCTCAAAGTACCATCCAGCCTGGCCTTGACCACTTCCAGGGATGGGGCCTCCACAGCCTTTTTGAGCAACCTGTTATAGTGTCTCACCACCTTCTTAGTGGAGATTTTTTTCCTAATATTTAACCAAAATTAACCCTCTTTCAGTTTAAAGCCTTTACCCTTTGTCATATGGCTCCATGCCCTTGTAGAAATTCCCTCTCAAGCTTTCCTGTAGCCCCCTTCAGGTACTGGAAGGCTGCTACAAGGTCTCCCCAGAGCCTTCTCTGGATGAACAATCTCAACTCTCCCAGTCTGTCTGTGTAGGAGAGGTGCTCCAGCTCCTCCAACATCTTTGTGACCCTACTCTGTACTCACTCCAAGAGCTCCATGTCCTTGTGTTGGGCACTTCAGAAGCGGACACAGTACTGCAGGTGGGATCTCAGAAGAGTGCAGTAGAGATATTGTTGAAGGCTAAGTACTATCATGGAAGGTCAAAATGCCAGTATTGAACTCTTTTTCTCCTTGGGTAACTCTTTATGCTTCGCCTTTTTTTTTTTTTTTTTTTTTTTAAGAGTAGCTGAAATGATCCCTTTGTTACAAAGAATGTTTGTTTTGTAATTGGGAGGGCAAAAAAAATCAATGACAATATGTACTTCTCTGTGTGCTCATTGCTCTTTTCTGATTTAATTTCAGGTCTTAATCTCACTCTAGAATCTCTTTCCTGGGCTTTGCTGAAAAGTGTCTGAAAACTCAAGATCCCTAAATCAGCAGCAGTACAAGAGTTAATTTAGCCAACATAATTTATTCAGCAAAGGTCATCATTTATGTGGCCCTGGAACATTAAAGTGAGTCCAAACCTAAATGTATTCATGTGTACAAACACTAGTACATGAAAAAAACTTCACACTGTAATGAAATATTCCCAGAACTAAACAGTAACTGGATCACTGAGAATCAACAAAATAAAAGCGATGGAGAAAATAGACTTAGTTGTGCTCTAGAGAAGAAGAAAAAAACAAGTTTAAATTAAATATAAATTGGTGTTGTGTTGCCCAGAATAATATGGTGACAGCATGCTAGAAAGGGAGAGAAACTGAAACAAAGCAATGCTTTTACTCTCCTATTCTGTATTCCTGGTATACCCTTTCTCAGTATAAGTGTTAACATTAAATATGCAGCATGGTGCCAAATGCTTCAGAGCTGATACGGACTGTGAGCAGGCTCTGTATGTAAATGCATCACCACAAGGGGATGTGAGAACAAACCATTCTGCCTACAAAGAGAGGTGTAAATAGATGAAGATACACCACACAGGACTTGATGGTAGCATAATTCTCATCTGTAATTATTAAATGCTGTCAGACCTGACTTCAAAAAGATTTGTCCATCCTTTCTGAATTTTTAGTAAAAATATTGGAAGTGCCTGTCTAGGCCATCTGAAACAAGTCTGCAGAATGGTAACGTGCTTTAAAGCTTCTCTTTATCAAATGACTGGGGGGGTGTAGCACAAAGTTTGACTAAACCTTCAAAGTCACTAATGACACATAATGGTAGGAAGGGATGGGTTGCACGATAGGTTAAACAAAAGTATTTCTATTGGAAAAAACCCAGAAATTTGAAAACACTTTCCTTCAGATTACTGAAAATGTGTGTCTGCCTGCCTTTTAATTACAGTGTGTGGAGACACTGAGATGCATCATCCAATTTGGTATGTTCTAGAGAGCTTCTTGTCATCATCTCCTTCCTCAGACTCCATCTCTCGCCTGATAAGAGAGAACAAAAACAAGAGCTATGATCTAGGGCTGATTCATTAAAAATTTCACAAATAGACATTGCATTATAGATTTTCAAATCGTTAGCCTAAGCCAATATATGTTTGCACACTGAAACAAATAACAAAATAGGTGTATCATCAGATGGTTTGTCTCAGGTTTAAGTCAAGCATTTGGAATCATAGTCAACCAAAACTCTTCCCTGATTGTGGAAGATCCATAATTCCATCTCCTCATGTAAGAGGATAAAAAGGATTTCATTTGCTATGAATTGATCTTTAATGCATGAAAAAGCAAGAATGTGACTTTCTGTGGATAAATCAGACAAACTTTCAGGAAAGTTAGCAAGTGTAAACCAGAATAATAACAACACTTTGTAAACCTCAATTTTAATTTTTTAACCTTAATTTAATAAAAAAAAAAATAAAAAAAGAGTGAGTAACCAATGATGGTGACAGTTATATTTAGAAAGCTGTCTGTTTAAGATCTGGTCTGTCTTCCTTCCTGTATTCATGTTTGTTCCTGATCATCTCTAAAACTTCAGTGGCAAATGAATGAGTTATTACTCATAGGTCTAAAACTGTAAGACTCGCAGAAAGAAATGAAGCCCTTCTATTACACTTTATTTCTTAATACTGCAAAACTTCTAAACACATAGCCAAATTCCAGTGAACTCTAAGATGGCTAATAAGCCAATGTATATTTTTCTAAGTGAAAATGCAGGTGATATGGGATTGAACTCTTGAAGAATTAGGAAATTACCCATATCCTGATACTTTTTCTTTTGGATTTAAGGTTCCTAAATTCATACAGAGCACTATTAGCAAATTTTCTTTAAAAATTGTATTATTCGCATAAAGAATTTTAGAGTTCCTTGTGCTATTTGGGAGCTTCTTTAGTTACTTTCCACTGTTCTACTTCTTTAAAATATGCAGCTGACATTTTTGTAATAATTATTAAATAAAGTATTTTTTTGTACTTGGATGTCTTGGAACATATACAGTGGAAGTGATCTCTACAATGTATAGGAGATATATACTTGTACTACCTTGTTACTATTACTTTAGTTTGGAAATGATCCAATACTTCATTCAGATACATTTTTGAGGGCTGAAAGAGCATGACCAAGCCTGTTGACTCTGTTCAGTTTCATAGCAACCATTGTTCCTTGTTTTTTCCTTTGTATTTTTTTTACATATTGTGTTTCCCCAGTTTCCAGTAATTTGAAAAACATTCCTGTCTTGAAAACTACTGGCAACTCAAAACATTAAATCTGAGCAGTGGCACAGACGCTTCTCTTTTGGCTTGTATGAGTGAGATGCAAGTCACAGGAACACTACAGATATGAAGCAGGGAGGAACCAGTCAGCTACATCACATGGGCTTGCCAGCTCAAAGCACATTAGTTTGTCATGTTTCCTCTTCACGTGATATAATTCTGATTTTGATGTTATGTATACTGACCTTTAAATTTACTAAAGAGAACAGTTGTGCAATTGGGATCAGCTAAACCAAACAGAATAAAAACATGAAGAGATGGAATCCAGACTGAGGAAAGTACTATTACAGAAATATAAACTGCTGCTCACAAATTTTGCTGACAGACCAGTTTTGTTACACTGTTAAAAATATTTACCTTTAAAAGAGAGCCTCCAAGTATCATCCAGTTCCTTTTAGTCTTCTGTCCTAACAAAAGAAGTTCTTGTCATGTCAGAAAGACATGCTAAAAGGTCTGTGAGCCCACATGGAGTTAAGAACAGATGGGCAGAGACATGTATTAGTTCTTTCTTTCTTTTTTTAAAGTTACCTTAACTACTAGCATGTGTAATAGGCTTTTAAGTAGAGCAGGCCCTGCTTAGCTGAAAATACCTAATGCTATTTAAAAACAAGGCCCTCCTAAAAGCAGGTAGTTCTGGGAGGACTCCCAGTGTAGGATGAGAAGGAGAGCTAGACACAGCTGGATGGTCAAAAAGAGTGGTCTGAAACCAGCTAAGATCAGTCTGGGATGGGTCCAGATTTTCTGGGGGTGGAGTATGTCTCTGGAGATTTCTATATGCAATGAGTGAAGAGGAATAAGTCTGAGGACAACAAAGATGTATGGAGGTGGTTATAACATCTATCTGAGCACAGAAGATCTCTCCTTTTAACAGGAGAAGTTGAGAAGCAGAGCAGTGTGGGTGCACAGCAAGGGTAGCCCATCTCACCCAGAGCAGCCCAACCTATCACGGGCAGCCTGCATGGCCATTTTCTCCTGAACAAGATTGTTTTCATCTTCCAAAGGCTTAGTAGCTCCAACAATAAACTTTCAAAGACTTAACCATTTTTTCATCTTCTTTTACTCTATTTTCAACTACTTGCTATTTTTCCCTGGTTGTGCAGCATTCCTAGGCGGAAAACCTTAAGATTAAAGTGGCTTGAGCCCTGGTGGGCTGAATGACCTCTACCAGTGTGGCAGCAGTACGAGAGAGCAATTGGGTACTGCTGAGAGAACTCAGGGCTGTGTCCTCAGCCTTTGGAATATCTGTACACATATTGCACAGTCTGGTCCAGGACATCATCCTGGAAAGATTCTCCCCAGTTAGCTGTAGAGCTTAGCTTAGCCTTTCTGGCTATCAGCCTTGGGTTCCCAGTTTTGCTGCAAGGAAAGGGCGGGCTGCAGAACCTGGGCCACCTCTGTAGGGACCTGGGTCACCTCTGTGATAAAGAGCTGAGTTGAGAGCAGAGGCTGTGCATTGAGAGAGAAGGACAGAGGCTTGATTTCAATAGGTCCAAGATTTCACTTACAAGTATTTTGACTACCGTTTGCAGTGAAGTGGAATTTTTTTTTTTTTTCAGAAGAACATAAAGGTGCTTGAAGGCTGCTGTCTGCCAGAGATCCTTAGCTGTGACATATGAGCTTCTCTGGGAAGCGTCATGAGTAGTCAAGACAGTGAAGAACTCTTAAGCTTCTGTTCTTCTGTCTGAGTTAAAACAGTCAGGCCATGGGAAGGAGGGAAATCTGGAATGAACATAGAGTACATGTTCTGCCTGGAGAAGGGTAGGAATACACTTGTTTACATCCTCTCTCCCCAGCTCTCTATAGAATAGTAAGTAGACAGCTTCAGAGACTGTCTTGGATGTCCTTGTTAAGGATTTTGCTCTCTGGCAAGAGGGCAGTCATGTAAAAGCCATTTGTTTATTTTTTTAATTTGCAGAATTCAAATCTGTCACTGGACTATGCAGAAGAACTTGGTAAGCAAGAAGCTTTGAAACAGGCTTGAAAACCAGTCAGAAACTGTGTTAAGAGGAATAGTTTTGGTTTTTATTATAGAAGCAAAACTCTGCCATTTAGCAGAAA
Source organism: Calypte anna (assembly GCF_003957555.1). Lineage (NCBI taxonomy): Eukaryota > Metazoa > Chordata > Aves > Apodiformes > Trochilidae > Calypte > Calypte anna. The sequence goes on along the minus strand of NC_044246.1, from coordinate 101,679,382 downwards.
CACGTGTTGCAGATCTTGTTTACCCCCTTAGCTCCAAAGTCTTTTCTAGCCTCAGTAATGCTATTTTCCCCAAATCCTCATTTCTAGTGCTGTTTGTGTTATTTCAATATGCTAGCACTTATAGAACAGACCAAAATAATACTCTAAAGTTGTATCTACCTTATTTTGGCTGCATATCACTTCTACAGTGTATTTTGAGCCATTTTAATGGTTCTGTATTTGCTAATCTATAGACTGCCTTGACTTGCATATATGCTTCACTACCCATTGTAACTAATGTTTTCCCTGGTCTTTTCCAGTGTTGTAATTTTTCCACTTCTTACTCTTCTCCTTCATTTCTTTGTTCCTTGTCTTCAGACCTTACATCCTTCTTGAAATCATTACATTGCATTCCTACTGAAGAATAGGAGCTGTCAGGGTCTTATAGATTATAGATTGTTTTAGAGATTATCTAACTACTTTTTTTCTTTTTGAAGAAAAGGAATATAGGGATTGGCTCTTAGTTCCAGATCAGGTTTTGGGTGATGGATCAACAGCCATCACCCATGAAGACCTAGTTATTTTTGGGTTTTTTACTTTAAAATCAAGTATTCCTGTCCAGTTCCTCCTGAGTTTCCACCTCTAACATTGTTTCTAGTTCCATTGCTTGTTGACTCTTGTAGACATTTTTAACAGCTAAAACACAGCATTTTTTCCCCTGAAACTGAAACTTACTTACATGTCAAGAAAAATAACCTTTATGACTATGTGTAACAATGCCATCTGGTGATTCCTGCCATAATAAGTTTTTTTTTCTGCCTGTGTGCCCCACTTCTTCCCCTCTCTCCCTTTGCCATCCATGTCATCACTCATATCCCTAACTCTTCATTTCCTTGCCTTTCCTCCTTCCCAGTATCGGTCAGAACTGTAAAATTCCCTTTACTGTAATGTCTCCTTTTTACTCACTGTATCTTACTCTGATGCCCTTCCACCACCACACTGTTGGTTCAGTGCTGGATCCTCCCTCTTATTTTAGCCTGGATTGTTCTTTCTATTTGAAAATTCCTCAAAGTTTTGCGTTCTGTGTTCATATCTGATATAGATGTGTGCTGTATATCACCTGTTCATCCTGTCTACCAATAGGAAAAACCAATGTATTGCCTTTTCTTTCTGTTTATAACAGCACGCACTTTCTATTGCTGCTCCTTTCCCATTGCTCATGTCTTCTGGAGTCCAATGTAGAAGATACCTCAATACAAGGAAATAACAATGCAAAAAAATATTATTGGTGTGATATCACATCCAGTGATTCATCAACTTCTCAAAACTTACACTTAACTAGAAGTAGTTGAAAAGAGCATTTTTAAAAAATTTGATATATGAAAGCTGTTGACTATGTAAGATTTAAATCTCTTGCTTCCCTTATAAAAGATAAAATATAATAAAAATATAATTCCATTGTGTCTTCTGAGGACTTCATCTGGAAAAGATTTCTTGCAATAGATGAGAAGGAGAATAGGTTTAGACTGGATATTAGGAATAAATTCTTCACTAAGAGGGTGGTGAGTCTCTGGAACATATTGCCCAGAGAAGTTGTGGATACCCCCTCCCTGGAGGTGTTCAAGGGGAGGTTGGTTGAGGTTTTGAGTAACCTTGTCTAAATGAGAGGTATCCCTGCTCATGGCAGGATTAAATGTGCTCTAAGGTTGCTTCCAAGCTAAGCCGTTCTGTGATTCGGTGACTGAAAAAATTGGCAAGTTCAGACTGTGTTAGTATAGCAAAACCTTATTCATGTGGGAAAAAAAGCCAATCAAATAACCTTGGCTAGGAACATGAAGGCATTTGTAGCACTTCTAAAAAATATCTACAGATGAGAATTCAGAACTGTTGTACTGCGGATATATTGCTGACAGGAATCAAACATGATGATCTACATTGTCCACTCCAGTCCTGAACCTGTCCTTGAACTAAGAGGTCATGATGTGGTCATGGCATGTATAGACAGGAGCTGCAACTTGATAGATATTCAGTTGCAGAAGTGAATCTTGCAAGCAGAAGCATAAGTGAAATAAAAATGTGAAACTGTGAGCAAAGTCTTCAGTTTAAAAAGTTTGCATGTGACAGAACTCGTGTCCTGAGATTTCTCTGTAGTTTGTAGTTTGCTTTCTACCTCAGAAACTGGTTTTCCCCAGTGACATCCCTAATAACTCTGCCTGTTGCTGTCTTCTAACAACTGTGCCAGATAGTACTTCTACTTCAGCTTTGTTCCTCTTCTTCTTGAACAAAGCTTCTACTTTGTTCCCCTTTCTCTTCCAATTTTTGCTACTCATGTGATTCAGCTCTGTAGTGATGCCTTTGAAGCAGGCTTCTCAATGTCTTTGATATCTTCTTTTTTTTATTCCAATCAAGTTCTTTGCTCAGCATACCATCCTTCACTGCTATCACTATGCCAAGGTGAAATAAATAGGCTCAAAACCTACTTTATCTCACCTTTCCTTCCAAAGCTTTGTGGATGAGATCTTCAGCTGGTGAAAGTCATGGTAGCTTCAAAACTGTGACTGCAGAGTTGTAATAAATGTTAACACTGAAGATCTAATGACTCCCTCGCCCTCTATTTCCCCTGTTTTCTTCCATGCCTGAAGACATTGCCATTCTTTTCACCACTCAGAGCTCAACTTCTCTGTTCCCTGCTGGAAGAGAAAGACAGTGGAAATAGTTTATGGAAATGGTAAAGGGGGGAAGAAGAATGTACAAAACAAAACAAAATAAAGGACATGCAAATTATCTCAAAGGACATGTATTCAAAAGCAGACAGAGTAAACTGTATTTGAAAGAATCATGAAGAAGTCAGACTGATAGGCAGCAGCAAATATTGTAAAGTGTAAATTTGCACCTTCCTCTCTCAAGAATGTTTTCTCAAAACTATGATTTATTTCTTACATCAGTTAGCACATTTATGACAGTGAGGATATCAGTCCCCATGTTCTAGTTCCATATAGCAGTCTTTGTCATGTATAGTCTGTTACTAAATACCAACATAACTGTATCAAAAGTTCACAACTTCCTAGGAACAAGTCTGTTCTCTTTCCAATGAGAGTAGCTGAATGCCTTACATGGCAGCAGATTGCCAACAAGACGTGCAGAGTAGACCAGATTTTTTTCTTTTTGCACAAAGATTCATTTTTATACCTTAGATAGAATCCTATCATGACAGCCAATTCATAATATACAGATCTGGCCATGCAAGCATTTCTTTACTCAAAAATGTTCTAAATCAGCACAGTGGTGGTGAAACAGAGCTCTTTGGGAAGGGTGACCAAACACCCGCTTTACAGAATGATAATTTGGTGGGCTTGTCTTTGGTTTGCAATTTGACTCAACTCCTCGGCATCATAAATACTTAAAAAGCATAAAAGACAAGAGGATATTACAAGTATCTGATGTTATACATTATGCTTGTATGCACACCAGGGTATAAATATGGGGGACATGTGTCTGGAGTGCTAATCAAATTCTTTACTGAGCATTTGAAATAATATTGGTCTATGAATAATGCATTATTTCACAGCATACAGTTCACCTTATTTAAAAACATGGAGATCCATGATTAAATGTTTTTATCCCCTATATGTAGAATTTTGTGGGAGATTTTCACAGCAGAATTATTGGAGCATCTGAAACAATTCTAATAAGCAATGAGTAGCTGAATAAACCACTTCATGAATAGCGCTGGTAGTAAAGCATCTACACAGCTGCAGGATCTATCTGGAGCAATAATTTTAGATCAAGTGTTTTGTATTTGCTTACAAAGCACCCTCTGCTGTTTGAGCTGCTACATGCTTTGTAGATAAAGCTGCTTTTTGGAAAGATCAAAAGCCTTGTTGTGGGGCCTTGAGACAAAATACCCAGAGACAATCTGATCATTCTTGCACCTGTAATATGAGTTGTGTGACTTGAATTTAGAGGTGTCATGGGGTTAGGAAGCATATTGTCACATCAGTAGCTTGTTTTCTTATCCAAATGCAAACAAAGTTGAAACAAAGATAATAGTAAGGGTAGCAAATTCACTTGATGGACAAAACCTTCCATGTTAGATTGCTAACAGAGAGCAATGTAATCTCCCCCACTACAAAAGCATTTCCTCTCTTGAAACTCCTGTTTAATGTGGTAGGACAATATTAAGTGAACAAAATGATTATTTCATGGTTATGGCTTGAAGATTTAAGTTTTGAGTGGGTCTCACCTTGCACTGAAAGTGTGGGGGTGGACTAAAAAAGACCTTTTTTAGTATCTTAAAAGATATGTAAATGTTGCCGTGAATGGCTATTTCCAAAGCCCCTACAAAGTATTGTGCAGTGCACCTTGCTTCATTTATGTGCCTATTTCTGTGACCGTCAAGAGAAGTCAGGGACCTTGTATCAAAACAGAGGTTCCAAATGAGAACACAAAACCAGATATTCTTCACATAAGAGGTCGTGCTTTGATTAATCCACTTGTACTAGCTAAGAATTCAGTACAAATTCAAATGGAGGGTTTTCTGAAAAATAAAAGGGTAACTTTGAAGAAACTGGGAGAAGGAGATCTGCTATGGCTGGATAACATGTAATGAAGGAATTGTGTCTGCTTCTGAAAGGAATTGTGTCTGCCCCTGAAGTTGGTGACTATCTGCTATATATTGAATGTCACTGCAATGAACAGAGCAGAAACACTTACGTGCTTTAAAAAATAACTTACTCTTCATGTTGCCTTCAAAGGCACTTGTAATAATATGTTGATATTCCTTGGTGTGATTGAGCCTGTCTAATTAATAGAGATGCTTGGGAATTTTGCAAACAAAAATAATCACTTCAAAAGAAAAAGCCATTTCTACAGAAATTGTAATTTTATGTGAGAGAAATGAAACATTAAAACTAAATACATTATTGAAGGCTACAGAAAATTAAAGCACTTTAGTTCTTTGAACTGAACACAAATATAATTTGAATTTATCTCAGATACTGGGAGAGACTATAGAAAATACTTGTTAGCAGACTTCTGCTGAACTGGGTAGTCTTATTCCTAAACATCTGCCTCAAAAAGAGGACCTGATGGCACTTTATGTTGGAAACCCAAACTCACAAATGATTCTTGAAAATTTGGGCCAACATATATTAAAGACTGGATTGTCAGAAACAGTCAGTACTGATCTAGCTTTGCTCCCATTGACGTCACTGGGAACAAGTCAATTTGACTTCAATCAGAACAAAGTCAAACTGATGCTGAGTTGTTTTGAGATCTCCACCCTACATCTTCCGCATTATATTAATTAATTCTTGCTCAAGTTGCAGCTTAATTTAATAATGTCTACCAAAACATGATGAGCTCTGTTATATTTCCTTCTTTACCATTCCCCTGTCAATTTATCAGTGATGTGGAAACATAATGATGTCTCAGTAACATGATTTTTCACATTTTTCCACTATAATTCACTTTTGTACAACACAGTGTCAGCTGTGTTGAAACCTTGAAACCTTGTGTGAGAAACCTTGAAATAACCTTGTGTATATCACAGTTAGTTTGCAGGTGTCTCCCTGTAGGTCACTTTCTGTGTATTTCAAGCAACCTGAGTAATCACATTATTTGGATGTTAACAATATGTTCCTAATCCAAGTGGTGACCTATACATAGAGTAAAATACCAAAGAGGATCAAGATAACGAAAAAATCCAAAAGGACAATATTTACAGAGATTCTCTTACCAATGAACATCTGTTTGCTTAAAAAAAGGAAAACATACACACACACAACCAGCTGTCAGGGATAACTGTATCAATTTTGTGTGATGGGTGATCTTGGGTTTTAATCAGCACTGTTTATTCAGATATCTCTCTCTTTCACGTCACAAAATGGACAGCTCATCCTTCTTTGCTCACCAACACTGACACTGTCACTGTTTATGATAGAAGTGCTAAGACTTGGCCATCTGCATTGTTGTTAACTCAGGCCCTGGCACAGCATTGGCCAAGGCCAGCCTGCACTCAGCCAGGTGATACCTGAGCACTACTCAGGAGCCAGCAGTAGACCAAAACATGCCAGAAGGAATTATAGGTGTTATTAGCCAATTCTGGAGGTTAAGAGAGCTTAGGATCTGGCTGAGGACAAATGCGTGGACTTGGGGACAGAGCACAGCCTGCAACCGCTCAGTTACTTAGTGCAGATGCAGATCAAGATATGCAAATTGCTGTAAGGATGGAATGCATAATGTAGTCTGTGTGGGAGTCAGTGTTACATAGCCTTGTGAAAGGCTCCGCATTGTAATAAATTTTTGTGATGAAAAAGGAGTACATCATCATCTGCAACAAAACAGAATGACCTATGTGGCAATCACAGCATTGCATAGGTTGGGAGGGACCGTGGAGGAAATCTTACTCTCACCTCCTGCTCATACCAAGTCCAGTACAGTGGGGTGATTAGGTCTTGTATCAGCAAAGCATGAGTATCTGCAAGTATGGAATTCCTACAGCCTCTTTGAGGAACCTGATCCAATATTTGACTACCCTTATCCCAGTTTTCCTCTCTATCAGGTTACAGTTTCCTGTGTTCCAGCTAGTGACTGCTGCTCCTCCTCCTTCCATAATGCACCTTTGGGTCTGCCTTTTTTTACATGCTCCTAATAGATAGCTATAGACAGCAAAAGGATACTCCTTGGCCAGCTCTTCTTAAGGCCAAGCAAACCCTGTTCTCTTAGCCCTTCATTGTACTCTGTGTGCTCCAGCTTGGTGGTCTTCGCTAGACTTGCTACAGTATGGAGACACTTGTCTTTTGCTGAGGAGCTGCAGACAAAACAAAATATTCAAATGTAGACTCACAGGTGACAAATGATAAATAAAGGGGCAGGATCATGGCCCTGGAGCTACTGAATAAACTTTTGTCTGCACTGATGCAGTCCAGGATGCAGTCTGCTGCCTTAGCTGCCAGAGCAACCTGCTGACTCAGCTTGCTGGTGACCAGGACTCTCAGGTCTTTTTCCATAAAACTGCTTTCTAGTTTTCCAATACTTTCCCAGGGACAGAAGCAAGGAAGACATAAAACAACAAAAAAAAGACTTAGGACATAATCATAGAATAATTTGTGTTGGAGGGGACTTCTAAAGGTAAGCTAGTCCAATACCCCTGCAGTAAGCAAGGACATCCTCAACTAGATCAGGTTGGTTAGAGCCTTGTCAAGACTCACCTAGTATATCTCCAGGGATGAGGCCTCAACTATCTCTCTGGGCAACCTGTTCCATTTTTCCCCTACCCTCATGGTAAAGAGCTCCTAAAACCTAATCTAAACATACTCTTCTCTAATTTAAAACCATTGCTATTAATCCTATTACTACACATGACCTTGAAAACATTACTTCTCCAAGCCTTCCTGTAAGCCCTCCTCAAGTACGGGAAGATCTCTTATTTGGTCTCCCCAGAGCCTTCTCCAGGCTGAACAACCCCAGCCCCCTCAGGTGGTTTTGTAGGACAGGTGTTCCAGCTCCCTGATCATTTTCGTGTCCTTCCTCTGGACCTGCTCAATGTCCTTGCAGTTCTGAGGTTTCCAGAGCTGGATGCAGTACTCCAGGTAAGGTATCAGACGTATCAGTGCAGAGCAAAGTAGCAGAATCACCTTTCTCAATCTGCTGGCCACGCTTCTTTTGATTCAGCCCAGGATGATTGGCCTTCTGGGCTGCAAGAGTGAACTTGTAGGCTCATGTTCAGCTTTTCATCCCAGCACCCCCAAGTCCTTTTCTGCAGGGCTGTTTTCTAAAATCTCATCCCCAAGCCTGTACTGATAGTGCAGATTGTTCCAACCCAGGAGCAGGACAAGTATAAGAATCACAGCTTATACTGGTGACATCTAAGTCCACATTCCCCAAAGTCTGGATAGTGCCACTAATTTCCACCAGTCATATGGGTATTAGTGAATACACTCTTTGTCATCAGGATACCCACTACAGAGAAATACCATGCCTGTGAGCCCACAAATTACCATACACAAAATCTCTCTATGACCAACCATGTTACCATTCTCTCTCTTCACTCAAGTAGTCAGTAAATGAATGAGGTGAATCATCCCTGTGCTACAACATATGGAGCAATTCTCAGAGTAAGTGTTCATTGATGTGGTCCATCATTCATAAAGCTTCCCAGTAGTGAAGATGCTTGGTCAGTGAAATCAAAATTGATGATCTGTGTTCTGCAGCAGAGTTTAGATTGATCTCAGCCTCAGCATAATCAAATTACCATTGTACTGGCTTTTAAATAGGTAGAATAGAGCCTTGTATAATAAGGCTTTTCTTGTACAATTCAGGCTATTGATCATGTCAGAGCCAAGAGAGAAATTTGGTATAAAATGGTAGTAAATCAGAATAGCAGTATTGTCTGAGATTTGTTCTGACATAAGTGATAGCACAGGATTCTCTACAACAGATTCTCTACAATCTACAGGATTCCAGAACGCTGGACTTCTGACATTTTATTAATTAAAGTGGAACATATACAGTTGACAAATTAATAGATCTTCCAGTTTCACACAAAACTGAAGAATTAAATCCTTAGAAAAAAGAGAAAAAAGTTTTCAGTAAAAGATGGTCATTATATGTGTAGGGAAAGGCTAGTCTTGAAATTGCATTAGTATTGGTATACTGTGGCATAAAGTATCACCTTTTTTTCCCCACTGTCACAAAAACTAAAAAAAAAACTTGCACCACAAAGTGTTTTACCCATACATTTTGAAGAAATTTAGTTTGCTTCCTCTCTCCCTCAGAACAGCTGGATTCCCTGAGATGACTAACTAAAAATAATGCTGAAAAGACTTTTTATTCAGGGATAATAGTATGTAGGCTTCTTGAATTTTACATTGCAGTCTTACGAAAGGATTAATTAAATTCTTCAGAACTGTGGATGTTTGGACTACGGGAATGCTTTAGGAGCCAAGTTAGAAAGTAATAAACTCTAACCACAATCCACAACCTTTACCGCAACCCACAGAAAGGAGCTTCTTGCCATGAGGCTGAATTTTGAGAGCCTTATTTAAATCATAATTGAAGTCCCATTTTCTTCACTAAAATTTACTAGCTTAAGGGCATCAGGATTTATACCTTTGATTTGAAGGAGATGTTCTCAATAAAATGAACAGGGAATCCTTAAAAAATTCCTTCCTAGGCTCTATGAACCTCAACTGGCAAAATTAATATTATATTATATTCATATCAATATAATATAAACATACAGCAATTTTTTAATGTGACTCTACAAGGAAATCCTTTTGATTCTCAAGAAAAAGGGCTGGCTGATTCTTTTCTCTCTTGAACAAGAATCAGAAATAACTTTAGGCTTCATCAGCAGGAAATGGGGAAGCAACACAGTCACCAAAGGGCAGAAATGCCTAAAATTGCTGATGATGTTGCCCTGAGAAAAGAAGCTTTAGATCTGCATTGAAACTTGTAAGTATCTTTAAAAGAGGTATGATGCTGGAAGGACCAAAATGTCTTTTTGCCATTCTCATACTCTGGAGGGCTCTTTCCCAAAGAGGTGTGCACCAGCCAGCACAGCTTCCTGAAGGAGGAGGGCAGTCTGCTGCTCATGTCCAAGAAGCTGTGTTCTGCCCAGCTATCCTACTCTTGCTGTTCATTAACCATGCAAAAAGAAGGCCCTTCTGAAGTAATTCTACTTTCATTTGCATTACTGAATATCTAGCAGCTGAGAGAGGGAGAGATTCTGGTCTTAAACATGCTCTAGTATAAAAAGCTGCCAAAAGACACTGAGTTTGATTGAACAGTCCAAAATATTTGCTGTTCAGCGTTGCCAATTAAAAATACTTGCCAATTATCAACTGCTTGTTGCAGAGGAAGTGTTCATTAGCTTATAAATCATGTTATATCCAAATAAATTTGTATTAACAATTTAGAAGCAAGTGATTATCTTCCCTACCTTTGGGTACTTTGTTTAAAATACTATTAATGAAAATAAGAAATAATGGAAAAGGAAAAGAAATAACGGGACAAATAAGGGACATTCAATAAATAGAAATCATAATGGGGTCTCCTACTTTGTTACAGTTGCCAAACCTTCAGAATGAGTGCTTACAAATAAAGAATAAAAGGATACATTTATAGATGAGATGGTATCATTTAACTTCAGTAGTTTAGGCTCAGCAGAGTTTGTTACAGATATAAAATCTTCAACAAGACAATGTTGTATTCCCAGTATTCCATAACTGCACATATTTCCACCATCAGTGAAATTTTATTCACTGTTAGTTTCTTAAAATGATTTTTTAAAACTATAGGTTCCTCTTGAAATTGAAAGAAATACAGGAAAACTATCAAAAAGAACAACAAGCCATTATCACCACAAATAGATCATTTTAGTTGCCATGGGTAACCAGTGCCAGTAAGGTATTCAGGCACTGCAACTGCCAGCACTGATACCCTGCTTTGAAAGTGCTGACTGTGCGTCACACTGCAAACTTAATAATTATTATGTGTAGGAGGGTGGTGGCACCAACAGGATATATACTTGTAATGAGTCATTCTTTTAATAGCTTAATTTATCATCCTCAAATAAACGAGAGGGATTTAACCAGTATGAGGCAGTTTGAAAAGCCTGATTTATTAATAAACTGAAATAACAACAAGGCAGGAAAAGCTGGACAAATGCACACACATATGCAGATAAAAATTTAATGGCAGTAAAGCTGAAAGTGCTTCTGCACAAGCATAAAGCACAAACCAAATATCACACAGAAGCAATGTCACAAGTCTGCAGCCACACTTCCTTTATTCATGCTAATGCATGAATGTAAATAGCTATCAGATAACATGTCCATAAATGCAACTCAAGGACATCCAGGCTTTCACAGACCACTCACACTCCATGTGCTCAGCACAGCAGCTTCCGTTAGGTAGAGATTTCTTTTTCTTTCATAGAAGAAAATGTAAGATCACAAAGACTCAGGAGGGCCACAGGTTGAAGAGAAAGCATCCTAAGTGAACTTTTACCTTCTGATAGGAAATATTGGCAATTCAATACGTAGTACTGTTTCTTCTGAGGTAAAATTGAACAGTGCATATTGTTGTCCCTACTACATAAACACACACAGTAGCATGAAGGTAGGATTGTACTTGATGTGACATTGATGTGGTCAATCATTCATTGATGTGATTGCAAAACTCTTGTTAATTTGGCTTCAAAGCAGACTCCTAACAAGAATCATAGAGTCTGAGGCTAGCAGGCTTCTTCCATTCTGGGGACCCCAAGACATCAATCACAGACAAAAAAAAGGTGACCAGCAGCCCCCTGTCCTCTGCTCAGGTGCAGAGAGAAGATTTAGAGTCAAAACCAGAAGGGAACATTGGAGATGCTGTCTCCATCTAAAGTAAAAGAACTGAAGGTGTGCTTCACATGCATGTCCATGATTAGATGAAGATATCTCTATCTAAAAAAAAAAAAAGGAAAAAAAAGGAATAGTTCAGTTTGCCACGTTGAGGTAGGAGGACATACACTTCTGCTGCACATAACCTCAATCCTGCCCCTAGAGCAGTGCAAAATGAGGGATCGCTGTCCCTTTGGCAGCTCCCTTTATGGCAAAAGACTTGTCTTCATGTGGCATATCAGGCTTCTCTTGAAATTCCACTTTGAGCTCACAAAAGAGCAGCTAATTACTAAGAGTTACAATACTAGAAGTCTGCTTGTCTGATAATTGTCTCTTATTTGTTATGTTGCACCTCAGTGGAGGAGAACTCTCCTGACTCAGGGGTGCCCCTGAGACATGAACTGTATAGGTGGCAGGATAGTGTTAGAGTTAGGACCCAGCCATTTAAAATAGTCACATTTTCCAGGCATCTGAGCAAAATTCTTGAACTGAAGCTATATGTACACACATATATATGCACACATACTTTCATTCTCAGTGGGGACCACAGAAATATAAAATACCACAAAATATTCCCTGTTGAAACCCAGCAGATAATTTAAGGAGCTTAGTGACTGACTGAAATCTGTTGCATTCTTTTAGTTTGATATCTACAGATGATTTTGAAATGCAGCCTATACAGAGAGACATTGAAGATCAGTACATTTTCTTTCAATATCCTTTAAGAACCATGTGCTTTATACATATGTAAGCAAGAATAATGTAGTTTACTCTTGGCTCAAGTCATACTGGAGCTTGCCAGCACTGTTGGCCTGTACCTTACTGGTACAGTCTTGCCTTACTGGCCAGTGCCTCCATTGCATGTCTGCTTCTTGTGTCTTTCTGAACTTCACAATGGCTATATACAATCTTATTTGATGAAACAGTATTTCTTCCCATTTCTTCTCCCTGTATTTATTAAGGAACCCATGCTTTCCTTTAACAGTTGTAGTGTTCTGTATCACCAACTATTGGTGTCTTCTAGTTTTATAAATGCTCTCAAGTTTGTAGAGCTTTCTGTTAGCTTCCATACTTCTTAACATTTGTATATAAATATATGTTTTCCACATTATTTTTCCTTCTGTCTGAGTTATAACTACTCTAGTTACCCACTTCCTCCCTTTCCCACTCCATGTCTGTGTGGAATAATGTAGCTTTTGGTTCCCCATGAATATTCATCCCCAGTCCTCTGCAAGCTGAATATAGAGCTTACCTCTGTTTCATTAGAACTGCTGCCTAAATATACTATCATCCATCAGTCCCAGCTGGATTCACCTCTCCCCTTTCTTCTTCTGAGCCTTTGAACTTACAGTTTAAGTTACAACATCATAAGATATATTCTTACTGTCTAGAGAACTCAGCAGTCTGAATCCTTAGCAGGAAAAGGCTGCTGCTGAGCAATCCTGAGCTTATCACTAGTTATTGTATAGGATCTTTGAAATGACTAACAGAGATGCCACATCTTCTTGACTTTGAGACCTTCAATCAAGAACAACTCTGTCTACTGCTTTTACAAAAGATACCTTCCCTTTGAAGACTTTCAAAGGCATCAGCCTTTACTAGTAAGCAGAAAGCTTAGAAAAAAGGGTTCTGAGTTGGCTAACATTTAAGCTTAGGCTAGGTAATCATTTGAAAACTGAGTCCCACCTTCACTTTCATCAGGCTGATAAATACTTAAAAACTCTTAAGGAGCAGAGCTTTAGTGCCCAGGAACTGTTGTTCTGTGTTGAACTTATATCTGTTTTCTTACTTTCTTCATGATCACATCTCACTCGCTTTATGCCCATATCCATTTCAAATCTCTCTCAATCTTTGATCATTTGTCTTTATAATTAAAGAAGACTGTTTGGAAACTTATTGTTCTGTCTGTGTTAGAAAGCAGACTTTAAGGTCCAAAGAAGAAAAGGATATTAATGTAGAATGGCAGCTGCCATTTATGACATAACAGAACAAATGCACAATATCAAGGAAGAAATAAATATATATTATATATATATTAGCTTCATCGTTGACAACTGAAACAAGAATAATTGTTTCAATTCATTTAATAAATGAAAAAAATGCTAGGCTTTGCACTGGTAAATTGTGACAGCTAACTAGTGAGGTAAAATGGTAAACAGCTTCATAGACTCTTGGGAAATAATTTGTTTTAATTGTGTGCAGTCATATTCAAACCAATATTTGAAAAATCTATTGGGATGCAGAGAACTGGAATAATTCAGAATTTCAGAGCAACTCCCATAATAGATTATTGTTTAAGGCTGACAGGAGATAAGACTTTCACATCTACACACCTATTTGGCTATTTTATTATTAAATTTTCTTACATTAAATCAGTTTGTTTTATTGTAAGAATGAAAAGGCACTTAACATTTAAATCAGGTGCAAGGAAAGACTACTATTACTGATGCTTGCACTTTGCCCAGTTAATCATTATTACTGCTACAGTTAATGGTCCATCAGAATTTCTTTATACCCCCTCTTTATACCTCAGCCATTGAAATTCCCTACAAAACAGTATTTTCCAGGCAATTATGGGCCTAGGGTAGAATGTCACTCATTTACTCACACAGTCAACTTGGAGAAGAGCAATGAGGACAGTAGAAAAATCTTGAATTTTGAGAGAAGTACAAGCTGGAGATTTGGTAAACATTCTCTGAAAGAAATTTTGAAGCTGCAGTACTAGGAGCATTAGGAGGAAGAATTTTAGTAGCATGTTTACCCTTAACTTCAAGCATGTAGCAGCTAGAAAGATCCAATTAAGCAACCTTAACTTTTAACTAGTGTCCATATGTGTGGTATATGTTTGATGTATTTTATAAATAGGAAATCTGAGCAAGAGATGGCTAAACCTTTGTTTCATGGTTAGTCAGCTCGTGGAAACTTCATGAAATATGTTAGTCAAACTTCTTACAAAGGAATTTATTCAGGTTATTTTATAATATTTTTCATGCACCACTCGACTCACCAAAAGAAAATTTTACAAAACTGAAAGTATTATTTTTGAAATATTTTACTGAAATTTATTTTTCAGTATTCTACCCACCTTATGTAAGGCATGACTGAAAGTTGAATTTGTCGTGGAAGATGTGTTTGGCAATCACAATTTTGTGCCCCAATTTCACAGACAATTTGCCATCTACACTTGAGATACCTATCTCCCAGATAGGGACAAGGAAATATATCTCTTGTCATGTAGGATGATTTCTAGACTTAATTAAATGTTTATAGAGTAACTTATAATTAATAGGTATCATTAAAGCCAGACAGAAGATAGGGGAATGAAACTCAGTCCACTGGGTTTTCAAAAAGAAGGAGCAAAGTTTTGACTTGATAAAATCCCTCAATAAATGAGAAAGAGGATCTGTTTGTAAATGGACAAATGATGTCAGACATTCTAGCTAATTCCAGTCATCATTGGAGTTTAATTAATACATAATTGATTTAGCTGTTCTTATGTACACAACACCTACCTGGTAAGGAAACAAAAATAGTGGAGAAGATCAGGGACAAATACTTTTATCCTGTTCTGCCAAATGTGGAGAACTATAAGACTGCTTTTGCCCTGGCAGACCAATGCAGAGAGTTTGCTATAGTGTTAGGACTCCGATGAGTGAAAATTACCTGACAACTACTGAAATGTGAATGTTTTGCCTAGCGATTAAAAAACTGGAAAGAGTTAGGTTTTTTGCTCCAGGTGCCTTCAGATTGTCTTGCTAGATCTGTCTAAGATCACGTCTGTGCAGAACTTCCAGTTATGTGAACATGTTACCTAGAACCCTTTTCTTACTTTGAATACTGGGGGTCAGGCTAATGAAAGCCTTATGCTAAAGGCTGGAAGATAGATAGAAAAGATCATGAGTCCTTTCATTGTAGGATTGTAGGAAAAAATAGAGGTAGGGAGGCTGATGCATCTATTTACCTTTCTCAGTTTATTTTTCATTGTGTCTGCCATTATAGCGACTGAGAATAGAATTTGGTAAAACCATGCCCCAGTTTTTTGGATCTTTTTAATCAGAGATGAGCTATTTTCTCAAGTTTCTATCAACTAAACGAGTACGCTGTCAAGTAAGAAATGCACAAAAATTACATATTTTAATGTAATCCTTTGCCATTCAGTTGGAACTAAAACAATGGCATGATAATAAAAAGACATTTCATTATAAACAGGGAAGCATTTGAAGTCTCCCTAGACTGCCAAGTGATGAGTGCAGTATCATGAATGTCAATGTTTTTCTGCTGATGATTTCATTACTTATCTTTACTTGGGTACTATCAGCCCAAATGAAGATAAGACCCTAAATTCACAGAATCCCAAAAGCCCCTTCAAAATATTTTCTTACTGTCTTACTGAAGCAAAGCAACCTTTCTCAGGACTGGTGTGAGGTGTTTAAGGTTAACTGTATGTCAAAGTAACTTTTAAAAATCTGTGCTTTATTGCTTCCTAATTTTTATTAAATAAATAGATTTAAAACTGCTTTTGTGACACTCCTAGTTAGGAAGTCTGATTTCTGAAGTCTTCCTTTTCGTTGGAATTTTTAAATTCTAAGTAGCGGTGACAAATAAGGAGAAATATGGTTCCAAGATGTAGCGGAACATCCTCTTATTGTCAAGAGACTAATTATAAAATCTTTATCCCAGTTGCCTGTTAATCAAAGTATGCTAATTTGCATATCAATACCTTTGTGTTTTCAGAGTTATTTTTCCAAGGCTTTCTTTTTTTCCCTCGTTTATGACATGTCTCTATTTTGTCATTTTGACATTTAGTTACTTTTAATATTTTAGTAAAACAATTATAGGTGTCACAGTCTACTTTCTTCAGTGTGGGTTTCTCAGCTGGCCAGGTATTATTCAGCATATACCCAAGTGATTGAGTTTTATCATTGCTCATTGAGCAGATTGTCTGAAGCAGGGTCTTTTTGTCTCCCCACTTTGCACAGTTCAAAATGAACTGTAAGTGCAGCCAGCTTTCCAGAAAAGCCAAACGAAAGCGCACGTCTTCATTATCATTTAAGAAGGCATAGATGTCTCATTTTACATCTAGACAAATCTCTTTGACATATACATTTTAAAAATGTGCCTACATTTATATTTTAAGCTGTTAGCATCACCTCTGTGGCAAGGTGAAACTCTGGCTATCAATGTTACGCATGTCACAGTAATTAATCCCTGGTCTTTCACAGCTTCTTGCACTGCTAGTTTTCTGAAACATTCATTTTGTCTCTCGGTTCCTCTTTGTGAGTATTTATTTAGTGGGTTGTTTACGCCATGATCACCATTATGATGGTATCTCAGACTACACATTGGACTACAAGCCATAGGTCAAACATTGCAACTCATCCTTTAAAAGAGCATGAGGGAGTAATGTTTCCATATGAAAGCAAGAGCAAAATATACATTCCTTTTAGGTGATTTTATTTTCTATTATGGAAACTAACCAGCAAGAAGAGAAGACAAAACACACGGAATTTGATCTGTGAATAAATGAGTACCACCTGTCTCTTGTTCTGTAATTTCAGCACCTTTCAAGAACTCTAGATTCTATCTACAGCTCATGTTCTCTCCCTTTGTCAACATGTAGACCTTTTTCTCAGACATGCAGGTTTTTTTGACCATGAGTTCATGGTTATAGTGTAAGAAAACCTTTGCAAACATGGAAGGTTTGAAAAGAACATAGGATTATACTTGGTGTAACTATTGTTGGTTTTATATTGTTAATTGACAAAACATTAAAAAAAAAAAAAGTACTGGGAGAAAATTACTTGTCCAAGCAAAGTCATTTTAGTGTTATTTAGTGCAAGTTAAGCTTAGTTAATAGTGCAAGGTGACTGTATTATTATTCCTCATGAGGCAGAAGGTGTCTAAATGCTGCCTTGCATTCCCTGCTAGCTAGGCTTTTCTCATGAACCTTTGCATCCCTGGTCAGTTACAGGTATCCCCTGGACAGCATTAGCTGTTCATTGTGAGTAAGATTGAACACAGCTGTGCAAAAATGGTTTGGGGACTGTTATGTGCTAGACTGGATCAACCCCCTTGTGTTCCACAGATAGTTTAACTGATCCAGGTGATGTAAGCCAAAACACCAGCATGTAGCAAGGTTGAGCAAATGTTTAACCAGGTTGACCACGTGGTTTCCATGACAGTCAAGAATGTAGGTTTGAGAAGTGTGACTACAAGATAGAGAAGGAGCACACTGAGGACTCTCGCAGAGCAATAAGTCAAGAAAGTGTAGTACCTTGGTCTGTCTGTGTTCAGACGTGGAGAGATCAAAGACATCAGGCTTCATGACCTGTTTTTACTTCTGAGGAAAAGACTACTGACCACAGATTGTTGATAAAGTGGTTCAAGAAAGGGTAGCAGTGTTTTAGCTACTTAGAAAGGAGCAAGTTAGCCTACTGTTGCCTCGAATCTCTGCATTGTACGTGCTATGAAACCAAAACTAGCATAAAAATCCCTTTGGAATATGTTTATTTGCTTTTTCCATGAATCAAGAGTTGGGGCTCAGGAATGAGTTACTTTATAGAGCTTTGACAATAAAAAGTATTGAAGTTAAGTGGAGAAAAAAAAAGCTTCTGAAAAGGCATACTGTATTGTTCTTTTTTTGTTCACACAGGATCACTCATGCTTTTCCCAACTTGTTTAATAAATGCATAAAAATAAATAAGTCCTTTAGTGCTGAGGTTTGCTACAGATTTGTTCAAATGTTGCTTTCAATTCATAAGCAATTTCAAAGCTGTAATGGAAAAGCCGAATCAGCTGTGAAATGTAACTTTTGACTTAATTATATTAATGACATACCTATGTATAATTTTTTTTAGTATTTTGTATAATTGCTTCAAATGGCATTTAATTTGTCACTTGGAGCACAATAATTAGAAACAGTTCATGAAAGGAATCATTGCAACTTTAAATGAAATATTTCAAAGGTATAATTAATTTGAATATTATAATATTGAATAGCTACACTCACGGGGCTGAGGAGCTGACACTTCCACTTTTAAAGAATAGGTACCAGCAGGTCTCCTTTGCTACACGGATCACTTATTTGCAAAATTTGGGGAAATAACGCAATATGAAAGGGAGAAACCACATAATAGTTCCTCCTCCCTGTAGGCTAGGGGCAAGCCTTCTGTGCAGAAATGTTTGTCATCCAAATATCATTAGAAATCAATGGAAAACATTCCATCAAGCTCAGTGGGAGATGAATAGATCTACAAGTATATTTTTGGCTCTGCTGGAGATGTTTGAGAGGCATGTAGCTGGCTGATGGAGCAGCTGTTGATGTGAACAGTCCCCACTGAGATACTACAGTGCTGTGCTCTGGGTGGCCCCAGCAGCTCTGCACAGCACCAGGGACTGTGTTTCCTTGAGGAAATCCTCCACCCCCACCTCACCTCCAAAAGAGACAGGAATGGGTGACAGAGGGAAGAAATTAGCAGCAGCCTTAATAATGTCAACTGGCGAGAACAGTGACATAGCTAGGAAGGTATTGCCCAACATTTCACAATATCTCTCACATAAAAATAAATAAATCAAACCCACAGAAAATGAAAATTGAAACAAAGGTGAATTTCCTCAACCACTCAGCCAAAAGGGCAAAATACCATGTACAACCTGGACGCCCCATTTTGCAAGAAAAGCGACTGTAGCCGATGTCATTCCAGTCAGACACCAGGTCCCTGGGCACTGGCAAGGAGCTGCCTCCCTAAAACACTTGGGTTAGATCTCTGAGTGGAGCCTGTCCCTGGGCAATATCAGCAAGGAGTGGCTTTCTCAACTTCTCTGTTTCAAGTGACAAGAAGCTCGAGTGCTGAAATGTGATGGACCAGGGTCCGTGGGTCTTCAGTCTGGCTGAGCTCTACAAGCTTCTGAAGAATTTAACCCATACCAAGAACAGTGAATTTTGGGAAAAAAACTGAATGAAGTGGGTGATTTAAGCACTGGGAACAGACAAACAATTTCAGCTTTTTTTGATTGCTGGCCACAGCATTATTTTTAAGCTTTAACCTTATGTTTATAACATTTATACTTGTGTTTTAAGAGACAGCTATTAAAAGACCAAACTAAAACAAAACAAAACCAAAAAAAACAGGGTTAGCTGTGTTTTAACATTATCAACCTGAATGTTGGCCTAAAAGCTTTAAAGAAACAATTTTTATTGAAATCTTAGCAACAGACTTAAACAACTTGAGTACATCTGGGATGGATTTTAAAATTTTGTACCTGAGTGATTTATTTCTGAGTGCAAAATCAAATCAGAAACAGTGCAAAATCAAACCAGAAACTGTGCTTTAGGGAGGAGAGTTGAGTGTCAGGAGCTGGAAAACACAGTTCTTGGGCCTGTCCTACCAGTCCTGTTTAATGGTAGCACCTTTCTCTGTCACTTAGCCATTATTGTCTTCAATTTCTTACACCTATGAGGTGTTGGCACAGGGAAGGAGGAGTAAAGAGGTTGTCTGCAAAACATCTTACTAATGCTGGCCTCTAAAGTAATGTGAATTCGCTCACCTCTTGGCAGTTCTGGGTATGGCCACTGATACCTTATTAGGTCCATAACAGGTCCAGATTAACATGTAAATACAGTTCTGTGACCACACACATTTATAATTCATGTTGTTACCTTCAATGAATTTTAATATGAATCTAGGCTAGTGCTATGTGTCACCCACAGTCTGCTATATACCTTTTGCATAGTAAATATTTGACAATAATATTTTGGTTTGGTCATCCCCAACAAACTTTCCCTATTAATCTTGGTTTCCAAAGAGCAGGGTTCAGCTAGGTCAGGAAGCAGGACAGCAAAAGGAAATTTGGGGATTTTTTCTTCTGAATAACCTAGTGATCTCTGAAAAGCCCAGTAATCAAGGCTTTATTAGAAGTACCTACACAAAAGCCAGCGCTTGACTGGAAATGCAAAGTGAAGTTCAGCTATAGTCAAGGGCCAAAGTAACCAGGCAAGCTCAGATTTACATCATTACATTGCATCAACAGCACAGCTGCATCAAATTACTGACTTCAAAACGGGAAGGACTGGAAGCTTGATTACAAATGTTACAGAGAAGATGAAACACAATCTCATCTTTACATTGTGTATGAGTTTGCTTGTTCCCCTTGGAGAAATGATTAGTAGAAGGAATTAATCCACCTAAGAGAGGGCTAGTTTTCTGCAAACAGGTCTGGCTGTTTGTTTGTCAATATGAATGAGCAAAACAAAGTACTTTGCACTGAACTGAAAGGAAAACGGTTTTATTTTTGTACATGAAGGTTGAAATATGTCACTCAGCTTTAAGAGAACAAAGGTTAATAACCTACACAGTGCTTGAGGATTTTGTTCCTCCAGCACTGACCTGAGTATTTGCATGTTGATGTAATAACTTTAATTGGTCCTTGTGCACATAGATGTCCTGGCCTGTGGGACAGCAGGTTCAGGGCCTTTGTACTTTTCTTTTCTAGTAAGTTAAATCTCTACCTGAGTTCTCACATAAATAAATTTTCCATTTTAGGTGTTTATTCCAAAAGATGTTCAAAAGTACTCAGAGAATTACTACTTAGCTATGTTAGTTTTAGAGCAAAATATTACAGTAATGTAACCAAACTGAATTTGGCAAGTTGAATCTGACTTTGTTTTTATAAGCCATTGTTTAATTGGGTTGTTATATTTTTGTAAGCCTTTTAAATAATTGCCTAAGATTTCATGGTTTGCGAAACATCCGAGCTTGAATAAGTACAGGAACCTTAAAATCACCCTCCAGAAATAAAAATAAAAACACATAGGAACACAGTAAAATGGACAGTGTCAGAAATGCTTTGTCTTTTGTACACTTACAAAATCTGACAATTTCAGATATGTATATTTGATTCCTTCCTTCCCTCCTTCCTTCCTTATTTCCTTTCTTTCTTCCTTCCTTCCGTCCTCTGTTTGATTCTGACGAATCCTCTTGATTTCTACTTCTCCTTTAGCCTTGCATCCCTCATAAGCTGGGGATAATACTACACTGGGAGGAATCATCGTCTATGGCTGGTGTATCAGTGCTTGCTAGTTCAACCCTTTACAAGATTAAGTGAGATATGCCAAAGACATGAGACTAGCTGGAACATATGGAGCTTTACTACCTGTCATAGTCAGTCACTAATATTACAAAGCCTGCCAGAGAAGGATGTGGCACCAGTTAGCAGAGAGGCCCAAACAGCTCGGGCTAGATCATGACTAAACAAAAAAATTAAAACTTAGTGAGGTCAGACATGTCCAGTTTTGTGACTGGATTGGGGACATAAGCAAAATAAGCAAAGAGCCATGCCATGGCACCATGACTGTAGCCTTATCTCAGTTTTTGATCTTAAAGGCTGTGATATTTGCCCGTATATTATTGTCTATATAGAGCAAATGAATATTTAAATTACTTTTTAACACTTTGGGTGGCATTAATTTTTGTAGTGTTCAACACTCTTTTATTTATTTATTTAATCCTGGTGCCTTTTACTCAGCTCAGGTAATATTTCTTTTACAAAGAGACAGAATTTGCCCAGGCAAAGGAGCAAAGGAGTTTATTACTGTGAGTTGGCTACACTCAGCAAAGGTCTGCACAGTACACTACTGAACTTCATGTGCTGTAAGCCTTTTAAGAGTGGAAATTTACTGCAGTGTCTCACCTTGAGGAGAGAACCAAAACAAACTTACTAGAACAGTGATTTGAAGACTGAACTTTAAAGGGAGAGGAGAGAAATAAACCTCCTGCCACTGCTTCTCCTAAATGGTCAGGATCCTGTAAAAATCAATAGGCTGACCTCTTGCTTCCTTATTTTTTTTTTTTTAATAACACTGTAAAAAGTGTAGCTGTAATTTTGTGCAATTGCTTTTAACCAGAAACTGTTGCAGGGAGAGTAAACAAGTATGTTAAGTGATGGGGTCTGTGGCCAGAGCCCACCCCAGAGCTGCAGTCAGTGCAGGATTTCTTAGACCACCAGCCCCGTCCTGCTCTCTCAGCAGCTTGCTGAGCTCCTGCTTGCACATTCCTTGTTCATCTGAAACTTGGGCAGATGTAGCTGAACCTCTCTTGCGTGGGTCCATGCAGCAACTCTGACCAAGGGAAACATGATCTGTGAAGTGTAATTTCCTCAGTGCTGCACAGCCTTGCTTTATACATAGGGTAATGCTAAAAAAAAAAAAAATAATCCTAAAGACTTCACTTGCTGACCTCTTCTTTAAAAACTATAAATATAAGATGAAATTGAAGATAGCCAAGAAATCTAACTCCATGTTTTGGAGCTCCTCTGTAATACAGTAAGTACCAATAGTCTATCCAAACCCCACAGCATGGAGTTATAAGCCTTGCAAAGTCTGGAGGGCTTGTCAAAGAACAGATCACACCTGGCCCATCTACAGAGGTAAATGAAGACCATTCTTCTGTGAAGAGATGTTGAAATGGGGTATAAGAATCAGAGGCTTAGGAGTAGTAAACTGCAGAGACCAGGAACAGTCTATACAGCCTAAAAGACTTGGAATCATCTTGCCAGCTGGGAAAAAGACTGTACTGCATTGGCATGTCCCTGGGTGGAAAAGAGGTTTTCCTGAGCTTGGATAATCTTGAACAAGGTTATTCATTCATGGCTGAATGTGTACAGCCGGATGTGTAGATTTGCCAGCAATGTTTTCAGACCAATTTTCTTAATAAATAATTCACTGACATTGAAACTCTTCTCAAGAACATAGAAATAGTGATTCAAGTCACCAGGAGATGTGTGCCATGTTTGAGAGAGTGTTTCTGAATTAAATTTTAGGAAGGGAGACCCCTGAATATGATTAATTGGTGTAAAGAAGATTTCCTGAGATAAATTAGAACCAGATTGTTGAATCTAAAGGGAGATCCTAAATTGAGCTCCTGTGGTCCAGTCTGGGAACTCCACCTTTGAGGAAAAAAGGTGTAGAAATATTTTTAGTCCAGTCTAAACTAGGACTGTTTTACTTTAAATAAATAAATAAATAAATAATTTTAGAATGGGTATGGAGTTGGTTTCTACTTGGTTCTACTGTATATAGATAGCTACCACTGATATGTTCCTGGTGCATCCTATATCCTTCTACCAGCCTTGCTAGTTAAACAGAAGCAATTTCTGAGACTGTTTTTTAGAAAAGGCATGAGGGAATTTTACTTGTTCTCGTCTTCCACCTAGAAGTCACTAAAGTCTAAAGCAGTAAATCTAGGCAGAGCACTGTGGTTCAGTCCTGCAAGTACCTCCATTATATGCTCCAACCTGTATTCAAGGCAGACAGAAGCACTTCATGAATCACTCTGCAGCTTGCATAGGACAGAAGTGCTTTGTTTTTCATTGAAAGGCTGACATAAACCCTCTTGATCAAATAGAAATTTGTGCAAGAAATAAACTGGAAAGCTGCTATTTAAGAAGCAAGTGATTGGTTCATAAAGGTTTTTATTGGAATGTACATTACTGTTGCTTTGTGTGTTACTTTTTTAAAAAGAAAGGCAAAATGAAATTTTATACCTATTTTTAGCTGCTCCCATGAATTAATGTCCAAGTGTCAGACCAGGGTGTTAACAGCCATAAAACAGACAAGTTGTTCACACCTTCAATAAGATAATGTGCTTTATGTTATCTTCGTAAGAACATTAACAAAAGTGCAAATTTACTTTTTAAAAAATGCTTCTATTCAGAAACCAAAATGAGTGAACCTTTACAAGAAAACCGCTGAGTATAGTAGCAAACTAACTTCCCTTCCAGGACAACTGAAAAATGGTTACTTTAATAAGAATCAAACATAGACCACTTATTATGTTGATTCATGTCTCTATATTGTTTCTGAATGCCAAAAAACACTTTAACACTGTTCTCTGAACTAAAAAAAACCCAAACAAATAAAAAGAACATCAGAGGCATCATTCTCATATATGATAAATGCAACAGCTGTTGATATACTACTGGCACTTGAATTTATGTTGCGTTCTGTTGATAGCACTGAGGAAAAGGATGTGTTTTCAAATAGTAAGGAAGGTAACGTTAGTGGTACTGTTGTTTCTGAGTCACACAGACAGTGGTTAGTGGAAGCAGTGTGTTTTCTGCCTTGGCTTTTATTGACTCTGGGAGGCTGTGGTATAGCTGTGTGTTGTTGGGAGAAGGATTACTCCAAACCATAATGGATCCCTGGTGGAAAGTCGGACATTATGTAAGGAATGAGAATCTGGCTCCAAATATGTAACAGAGAGAGCTTAGATTGTAAACAGTGTATAACCAGTGCAAACATTAGAAGTGCAAGAATCTTAAAAAAAACCCCACAATCCAGTTTGAAAGAAACTGAGGTCAATAATAAGAGTAATAAAATGGTGTTCCTTATTAGAGTATCTTATACACTGATTATACAAAAGATTTACTTGTTTTTTCTCTGGTTCTTTCCTCTGCAGGTTTAATTTGCTTATGTTAGCTCTTTCAGACAGGAATTATTTGGTTTACTGTCCTAGAATCTGCATTCTCTGCAGGTGAAGGAAGGGGCACACTGAAACTTCTGCATCAGAGCTGAGAGGATTATGTATATGTTCACTTCTTACTGGTACTACTTTGACCTTAAAAACAGAAGGTCCTCTAGTTCATGCCTTTGGATAAGGCAGCAAAAATAGGTAGAAATAGAAGTGATGTTTTGCAAAGGAGATCTGGAGCTGGGAGGGTCTCTGTGCTGTCCTGGTCCTCTGGGAGCTGCCATGGAGCAGAGCAATGCTGTGCAGCCACTGGCCTCCACAACTGTGCTGGGACTGCTCAGTTCCAAACCATTAGGAACTGCTTATTCCTCAGCTTATTTTCTTAGTAAATTAAATTGCAATTGTGGTTTACAGATGGATGGCATCACTTACATTTGCCTGTTTATGTTCATTACTACTTGTTGGTTCAGCTATAAGGCTGTGTCTGGGAAGCAGTCAGGAAAGCTGTCTTTTTTCTGTGATTTGGATGCTTATTCTGTGTCAGGTGAGACCTATGTACTAAGGACTGGAAAAAACAAATGCATCAAAAGTCACTCAGCAGGGAGAAACCTTCAAAATGTGGAACGTCTCTGTTCTTGTAGCTGCCTGCAGCATATGGGAAGATTCCTGAGAAGATGAGGGAGCAACATCTACACTGCAGAGGTGACAGAGAGATCCTATTCCTTTGGCCCAGGAAGGACTGAGTAGCTTATTGCAACTTTGGAAAACCTGGAAAGAGATGGATAGACTAAATACTGTGGAGAAGGATCTTTCATCTAGACAACCAGAGTGGATCCTTGTTTTTGAGTCTTGTAATTTCTCTTGCCTCATGCAGATGAATGTCCCATGTTTCAAGGATTGCTAGTGGCCTCATAAAAATATACATATAGTAACTGAATGTACTTTCAGGTGCTTTCTTAAGGATTAATCTTATGGTGAGTCAAGCTGGAGCACTCACCACAGAACCGCTAACACAGGGATAACTTCCAACAGATCAGGTCACTACAGCAAGGCATCATCTGTTAAAGGAGTATGCCTTTTTTTTTGGTCTTTTTTAGCATCAGCAAGCCTTCTCTGAAGTCTCTTTAAACATAGATTTAGATCATGTCTGAGTAGATTAACAAGCAACCACAAAGTCAGATAACTGTAAGAATCTGCTGTTCATCTGGAGAAAGCTCATGGGGAAAAGATCAGAGGGCAGGGAAATATTAGATGTGAGCTGATAGTTCTCTTATTATAACTGTACCTAGAAAAAGTGGGAAGTAGCTTCTAGAAACAGGAAGATATGGTGAGACAGGAAATCACCTAGCCTTAGGAGAAATAGCAGTTGTTTTATGCACTGTTTTATTTTGGACTTTGTTGGTTCAACTGCTACATAGTATTTGCATGAAAGACCATGAAAAAATTTGAGCAGTGATGTTTAACATTTTCAGGGAGACGTAGAGAAGCCAGCAATCTGCAGAAACTGTTCCTGCAGGAAGGAACTGTTGCCCTTCAGAAACTAAATTTATGCCCAGAAAGAACTGAAAACTGTGACCTGGTGGGATCAATAGAAAATAAGGTCACAAATGAATAAACTTCTTAAAAGTTTCCAGGTCTTGCTTTCTCAAACCTCTCTCTTGCCTGAGGCCAGCTCCATCAGCATTTTCTCAGGGTAGTGAAGCTATGAGCAGCACACTGTACAACAGTTCTGCTGTGATTAGATATAAGGAAACACAGGGCTCTCACTTGTCAAGGCACTGCTGATATTTTAATTTGAAGTGTCACTCAGTCTCCTTCAGTTTCTTTGCATTGATATTGAATAAAACAGGAAAGGAATGACTTTTGAGAATGAGTTTTGGGAACACAGAGGAATTGTTTGGTGGGCTGGAAGATGGGAGATCTTGGAAGGAGGCACTGGATTTAGAGGACCCAGCCTCAGTACCTGGAGCAGATTAGTCCATGTGCAGTGTCACTCCACCCTAACCCCCAAAAAACACTCCTGATTGCACCAAAGCAATTGACTGGCACAGTTTTATTCCCAGAGAACCACGTAAAAACTGATTTAATGAAGTGTCTGTTGATCTTATGTGAATTACTGAGACAGGGTTTTTTCCACTTGCCTGGGGCTTTCTGAAAAAACTCAATTGCTTTTTCATCTGAGTTCTATTTTGGCTTATTCTCCTTGTATTGTTTCCTAATGAACATGTGACATTTATTCCCATATCTTCCCACACACCCATCCCTAAATTCCTCTCTTTCCTGAGGTAAAGTTTTATAATTTTCTTTACTAGGTAGAAAAGAAAAAAAAGATACAGAAAGACTCACTGCTTCCCAGAGCTAGCAGGTTCTTTTAATTCTTTCTGTTATGACAATATGACAGATTCTTGCACTTCCCTGGCTCCCACTGGAAATATCAGGCTCTGAGGAGACAGAAAGAGGGATATAAAGAGGGAAGGCATTTACTCTTAGCAATGATTTTTCTAATGAGAGTTTTTAGTGGTGACATTAACAAACTGTTCTCTTGAAGAATTTCCTGGGGGCTTCAGTGTCACTACATGCAGCATCAGCTAGGTGACAAGCTCTTGCTGTTACCCCAGTCACTGAAGAAACAACATCCTCAGCAGGAGAGGGTCTGCACTCTCACTGGCAGAATGATGGCAGATGCTGAGTGAAGTGAGCAGCACAGCAGCTTTCTTCTAGGTGTTTGTTTCAGAGAGTTTACATCTCTTTATTATTTTTGGTGCAAAGGACATTAAAAAAGACAGCAAAGAAAGAATAAGCAGATATTGAGGGATTTAAACATTACAATGCTTAATTAAATGTCTACATCTGCACACTAGAGAGTTAAACATTGCAATAGGTAAGATGAAGGGTAGAGAAGTCAAGGGGCTAATTCAAGGTCAGTTACAGAGTCAGGAGTAGCCCCTGGGGGGTTCACTCTGCTCTTTTGCTGGTGTAAATCATTGACAGTAATTCCAGTCTGGCCAGCAGAATTCCCCCAGCCTGAGACCAGTGAGATTAGGGAACTTGCTTTGAATATGAGCCATCTCTGTCTGGCCAGCTGACAGCCTTTAGATCCTGATGATAATTGCTCTGTGTATTTAATTATGTTATCATAGCCCTTTGTAACCACAACAACTAAGATAGTGCCAATTTGATTGAGGAAAGACAAAGACAAGCAAGAAAATTTAATGCAGTAAGAGAAAACCCAGATATGCAAGTGGGCCAATGGGATGTCAGTCTACATGTCTGAAACCTCTTTTTAGAAAGCACATCAGGGAAGCAAGTGTTTAAATAAAAAGATGCCAGTTCCAGATACTTGGAAAGACTGCTTGTAGAAACCAAGTGCCCAGTGAGTTTGTTAGAAGTCCTCTCACAACTGTCTGTTGTCAGTCCATCAGCAAAGTCACCAATACAGTCTGCATCCTGATGCAGATGCACAGAACTGGTACAGCTCCACTGTAGGAAGAACACCTCAAGAAGTGTCCCAGCTAAGGCACAGGTACCAGCAGGAGGTGGTGTGTTGGTTATCCCTTGATACTTGGAGTTTGAGAGATGCCTGTCGTTTGAATTGTGGCATGTTTTTTTGAAAAGGCTTCCAAGTTCTATTTTGCTTTCTACCTCAATCATGTAGTCTTGGAAGTATCAGACCTTCTCAGTCTGACACATCTATTTTCCATCTAGCTTTACTCATGATGTTTATCATGAACCATAGACTAAAAAGTGATTAAAATTGCATTACAGCAAGTATCTAAGTGTAAATCTGAATGATGCATGATTACTCTGAGCCAGCATACATGTAAAAATAATTGGCCTTTAAAGTTCATTAGTCAGTTTTATTACAAATAGTGCATTTGCATGATGTTTGCAAATTTATGCACCAGCGGGCCTAAGTGATGACAGAATTCCACAGCCTAGGCAAAGCAATTACAGAAAACACATCCACTATTTGAAAAGCCAACACAAAACACTTGTTGTAAAAATTGGTCATAGTCATTTACTCCTGGAAGCAAGAGCTGCTAAAACTCTTTAGCTACAGCAAATGGCACACACATACAAAGTGTCCCAACACACTGAACATTGCTTCCAAATTGTTTTCACTGTTGATTCATCTCCACTCTCAGTACGTCTGAATTAGAAGTAGAAAGATTTTTAATTAAATGTTGTTAGATTTACCTGTTCTTTTGGATGCTGAAGAGACTCACAGTTACTGTCACAGAGGATTTAGTTATATAGTGCTATTCTCTATATGTGAATTCAGTAAGAACAAAAAGATAATTGGGGAGATTGTAGAGGTTACAGGCTCATTAATAGTCATCTGCTCCTCTCTGGGCTCAATGAGGAGATCAGTAGTGGAGGCAAAGAGGAAACCATTCAGTTTGAAGAAGAATATGTAATAATCTGCTACGTCGGGTGAGAAGCTAAACTCCGTCTCCTGGCTATTTTCCTAGCTATTACTGGTATTTTTAATCTATTCACATCTATGTTTTCTCTTCAAGGAAATGTCTTGGTCAATGAAAATTAAATAAGAGATAAGATCCATGTGTGATTACACAGAAGTGTTGCATATCCATGCTGCCTCCAGATTAAGACTCTTGCAGCATGTTTTCTGTTTCCAAGTAACCCATGACTCCCATCTAATATACTTTCAATACCAGAACTGACACAGTACTGCCAGTTTGAATCTGTTTCCTCATTGCTTGCTCATCTCAGCTTCAATGCAAGACAATTAACATACCATATGTTTTGCTCTTCATTAACCAATACATTTGACAGTGCTCCTGAATCCTGTGCATGACAAAACTTTTATGTGCTCTCACACAGCTGCATTAATAAAATCCGAAGAGGCAGGTGTGTGTCTGCACATATATATAGATGTGTGCAGGCTTGTGTGGCAGCTCTGTTTTAGGAATGGTAAACATTCACAGCAGGAACAAACTGATGATGAGTGAACCATAAAAGTTTCAGTTGAGAGAAAGTTATAAAGGCTTGAAAGGTTCTTGGAAAGCAGATTACATGCTCCTAAGGTTTCCATTATTTCACTATAATGGAAAAATTCCCGCATTATATTAAAGATCTAGTAGCTTCTGCACAGTGTAGGGAACATCTCACATTGTCAAACCAAATACATCCCATTCCAGTTAAATTGCTTCATTGCTTATATTCATTAAAATTTGAACTTTAGTACAGAAAACTGCCAACAACTGGAAACATACGAGGTTCAAGCACATATTCTTTAACGCAGGATAATAGGAAAAATGTGGGAGCCACTAAGCTGTGCTAAATTTTGTTCTCTCCTTATCATGCACCCCACTGTCTTAATTGTCAGATAGACTTAACAGATAATAGGGGTGCAAGACACAGATGCCACCTCACTGCATAGCAAAGCACTCATCAATCCAAACTTATGTGTTGTGGACCACATAAACCACAAAAAGATTCCTCTACCACTTGAAGTAATAATCTTTGAGATTGCTTCTTGTCCAGTGGTGCCTTGACTAATGAAGGAACTCTGCAGTGCATGCTGCAGGATGTGGTGGCTCTCCCAATAGCACGGGTACTTGTCTGTCTGTCATCTTCTGAGTGTTGTTTAATGTTTCCATCCTATAAAGAAATAGTAGTTTTCCCTTTATGAGCAAGTCTATTAGGAATATCTGATGTCAGAATTGCTTTTACTTTGTCAAAGGACACAAAATTAGTTCACTCAAGGTTAAGGTTTGGCTATATTTTAAAAGCTGAATAGAAGCTCCCTTCAGGATAATTCACAGGAATTCACCTTTCAGTACAGGGGTGAGCTTTTCAGTCTAAGTCTCATTCTGATTTTCTCAAGTCATAACTGTTCTTCTTAAGTCCTCTTTCTAGTCAAACTATTACTTAGTGACATGTGCTCCAAGTGACAAATGGTTGCTCAGTACCCAAATAGCAGAAGTAATGGAAGTGTTCTGGGCTGAATTTTGCAATGCTGAGAACAGCTGAGGACAGTGTGGACAGCTGCACTGTGTTGCCTGTGGTGTGTTCTGGATAAAAAGGGTTGATAAGTTAATGTTGGAAGGTAGGACGGCTCTGCAGAGGGACCTGGACAGACTGGAGAGTTGGGCTGATTCCAATGGGATGAGGTTCAACACGGCCAAGTGCTGGGTCCTGCACTTTGGCCACAACAACCCCATGGGGAGCTCCAGGCTGGGCGCAGAGTGGCTGAGAGCAGCCAGGCAGAAAGGGACCTGGGAGTCTGGATTGACAGGAAGCTGAAGATGAGCCAGCAGTGTGCCCAGGTGGCCAAGAAGGCCAATGGCATCCTGGCCTGTGTCAGGAACAGCGTGGCCAGCAGGTCCAGGGAAGGGATTCTTCCTCTGTACTCAGCCCTGGTGAGGCCACAGCTGGAGTACTGTGTCCAGTTCTGGGCCCCTCAGTTCAGGAAGGAGATTGAGGTCCTGGATCAGGTCCAGAGAAGAGCAAAGAGGCTGTGAAGGGATCCAGCACAAGTCCTGTGAGGAAGGGCTGAGGGAGATGGGGGTGTTCAGTCTGGAGAAGAGGAGGCTCAGGGGAGACCTCATCACTCTCTACAGCTCCCTGAAAGGAGGTTGGAGCCAGGTGGGGGTTGGTCTCTTCTCCCAGGGAGCTACCAGTAAGACAAGAGGGTATGGACTTAAGATCTGCCAGGGGAGGTTTAGGTTGGATATTAGGAAAAAAAATCTTTACAGAGTGGGTAATAAGGCATTGGAATGGACTGCCCAGGGAGGTGGTGGATTCTCTGTCCCTGGGAGGCTGAATGTGGCACTCCAGTGCCATGGTCTGGTAACCACAGTGGTAGTGGATTAAGGGTTGGACTTGATGATCTCAGAGGTCCTTTCCAACCTGGCTGATTCTGTGATTCTGCAAAATCTGATGATCCTTCCGTCCCAACAGCAAAGTGGAGTATAGAAAATGATTACTGTCTCTTTTACAAAAGTAACCACTTTACTTGTGCATGAGCCATGGCTGTTGTGGCTAAAGGATGGCATTACATATTACTATACATTTTGTGTTTTCACCACAAAGGAACAGATGAGTATCTGAACAGATAAACACAGCTGAAAAACACACACTCTCATTTCAGATGCTTTGAGCATATTCACTGGGTAATCAACATGATCAAGAAAAATCTGTCATTTTTACAATGTTTTTCAAAGGCACAGATTTGTTTTAATTGCATGGAAGTTTATATCATAGTAAAAAAATGGTACAGATACAGTGAATAATTTCAAGCTGATGTTGAACTTCTTCTTTAGTTATTAAGAAAAACCCCTTTGCAAAGTCACTATTGTTGTTTTTTTGTCTTGCTTCTACAGTAGAGTGCTCTTCTCAATTAATTCTGTCTTCTCTTCTCTTCTCTTCTCTTCTCTTCTCTTCTCTTCTCTTCTCTTCTCTTCTCTTCTCTTCTCTTCTCTTCTCTTCTCTTCTCTTCTCTTCTCTTCTCTTCTCCAGTCTGCAGTGTAGTTTATTCCATGCCATGCAATGACAACAGCCTAAATTACCTTATTAATCTGAACAGATAATTACAGTTCTCAGCTATTTTCCAGTTCTTTTCCAGGTAACTCTCTTGAAACAGCCAGTGCAGGCAAAGAAAACAGTTTCATATACTACAGTTTAGAGGAGCTTTTAATGTTTTCACAGTTACTCTATGAAGACTGTCAGGAATATTTAAAGTTTTAGGCTTCTCTGCCTTTACTTGTCAAAATAAAAACAATTGCAGGAATCCTTTTCACGTGACTTTATCCTCTTTCTTTTTCAAACAAACCCCTGGTATGTGCTACCTTTACAATGTCCTTAATCATAACTGTGGGACTCACAGTCCCTGTCTGTCACTTGCCCTCCAGCCTTTTCAGAACATCAGACTGTGTGTCAGTTCACCATGCCCTGGCCAAAGCAGCAAGGGCAACTGATGGGACGGGCAGACCCAAAATAAAGCAACCACCCTGCAACTTGGCATTTGGAGAGAAAATCAAAATAAAGGCAATTTGTTCTGGGTTTTTTGGTTGGTTGGTTGTTTGGGTTTTTTTTTCCCTTTAAGACTTTAATTTGAGGTAAGAAACTGGGCAGAGGACATAGAGATGAAAGGAGGGAGTGAAGACTTAAATGTCCAAACCCGGTGCCTGGACCTTACACTCATCCTGCCACAGGGAGAGCTCTCTCTTCCGAGAAGATCCACCCTTGATCTTGCTGCAGAAGGAGTCCTCCAGAGTTTCAAAATCACGTCATACAGGTTACTTCTAATGTTACCCATGACTCTTTTTTTAATTTATTTTATTCTTATTGTAAATTAACTTCATTTATAGTAAGTGCATACAGCCCCCTTTCTATTGTTTCAGCTGTTTGGTTTTTTTTTTAACTGTCTGTGTTGTTTCTTTAGAAAACTATGTAGGAACCAAATGGTCACTGGGCCTTGCTCCAGACTTTAGCAGTCTGGTTATTATAGGGTGAAGAAAAGGGATTTTATAAACTTCAGTAAACTGTTACTTTAGCAAATAGTCTGAGTCTTGATTATTCACCCCATTGTGACTTACACTGATTTCAGGGCGGGCTGCATTATATCGAGGCTGAAGGCAGGAGGTTATGTTTCTGCTGAACTCAACAAAAGGTGGATTGTGTGCTGCTAGTGGAGTTGCTTTGAATAGAATCTGGACCCATATGTTGAAACTATTCTGGTCTCTAATTAAAGACTAGTATCTCTGCACTACACACTGAGTTATTTGAGGCAGTGAGAATGCCACAGCAGGGAGTGTACTTGGAGAGTTGGTACTGAAGGCCTTGTTACACCCTGCATTAAAGATATGTGAGCAAATGTGAAAGCTTCAGCTCTACCTGAAATTGTTTCTTTTTAAATTTTATTTCTAATGACAAAAAACAATAACAAAAAAAAAAAAAAACAACCCCCAAACCTACCAACCAACGAAACAAAAAAACCACATGCACACAAAAAACCCAAAACCTTTTCAGTAATTAAATCCTTTGCTGAGTTGAATGGAACAGAGAAGGTTTTGCAGCCCATTTGACTCCTTTTTGAAATAAAAAATATACAGGTACAGGGTAAGACTCTCAAGGAGATTTAGGTGCTGCTATCAGAAAAAAAGAATAATTGTGCTCATGTTTTTGGTTATTTTTCTAGATGAGCAGGAAGTAATAACTGATCCACATTTTGTGTTCTTCCAGAAAAGTTATTAACATTTCCTATTTTCCCTGTGCCTGCAATCACATGCACAGTCTTTCATCTGGGTCATTTGCAAATAAAGAATGGACTTCTGTCTGTTCATAGATTTGGTCCAGATCTTCTAGTCTGACTTCCTGACAGGCTACTTCAAATCATAGGATTCTATAGAGCCAAATAAAGCAACACTTTCATGAGTATGCTCTCTGGAATACATTCAGTTTGGATCTAAAGCTACCAAGTGAAAATTCATCTTTGGTAGCTCTAGCCACCAGAAGCAAGTCCAGTCAAAGTTGTTGTCAAGTAAAGAGGGTGTAGAATGCATTGTATCTCAAGGACCTCTAAACTTGGCAAAGTTTTCAGGACTAACCTTACCTAATCTCCATATCAGATGGGTAATGGTACTTGAAATAAATACCAAGGGGTCAAATTGTTCCTTTCAACACTGCCAATCAATAAAAAAGGTGTCACTTAATTTGAAGTTTTAATTAATCAGGTTTAAGATAAGACTTTCCAGCTATAATCAAACCTTTTGCCAAATAGATTCAAGTATATTTCAGTACTTGGCTTAAAATACCAATTTTACAATATGTTCAGCCTTCTTTCAATATTAATTTTGAGAAACTAGGTGTACATCTTTAAATATCAACATAAGGCAAGTTTCTTGGGTGTTGAAATAATCTGACTATGAGGTTAGGATGGTGTGAATGAATATGCCATGTAAAGGAAGTCCCCAGATTGACCCCACTTAATACTCGTCTCAGAGAGTAATGGTGGTGCATGCAAACCAGGCTGATCATGGAGAAATTAATGTGAAATATCAGCTCCAGTTGCATGTGAAAATTATGGGGACATAAGATTCAAACTGGTCCTTCAGACAACTTCTTATCATGAGAATGTTAAAAATAC
This sequence comes from Calypte anna, assembly GCF_003957555.1. NCBI lineage: Eukaryota > Metazoa > Chordata > Aves > Apodiformes > Trochilidae > Calypte > Calypte anna. The sequence continues at coordinate 101,644,436 of NC_044246.1, read as the reverse complement.
TTTAGGAAATCTTAAACTTAGTCTTAAGTAAAACCCAGGAAAGTTATCTCAAAGATAAGACCATCAAGAAGTACCTTGGTAAACTGACCCACTATTGTGCTGAATTACTCATCACTGTAGCCATTGCCTTTGTGACTCATATTTTCTTCAGCTTTCAGCATCCTGTTTAGTCCTGGAAGGTAAAACCAGGTGAGATACAGGGAAATGATATACAGGCTTATGTCAGACTTAAAACCAGGACTAGTTATACCTGTACAAAAGTTGTTTTTTAATCGTTATCTTAGTTTGTGGGGTTTTGTGGCTTTTTACGAATATACGAAGCATGGGCAAAAGAGCTGTGTTGTGCACTCCTGTACTTATCTTTCTAATCCTAGCTCTTTCTTCTTTCAGACATTACACAGTCCTATTAATTATACTAAGAGTTTGTGTTTAATTTTTATCTACTGGTATTCTATTTAGGGGCTAAAGTTAATCCACATTTTCAGTCTGCCCTTAATCCTATACTAAAACTGAGGTTGTGCCATCAATGCACTTTTCCTGAAGCAACAGTTTTTACCAGGGCCCAAAATTTTGTTCAAAAGGTTAAACAATGTTTGCCAGAGAACCGGTTTACAGTTTACCTTAGAAAGACTCAGTCAAGGTGTTTCTACGTGTTACTGTCTTCAAGCTTCTTGGTTTAGAGAACTGAATTTCTCATGAAAGAAACAGTAGAAGACCATGTTTATGTATGTGGAGGCTCTTTTGTTGTATGCCAAAGTTTACAATTTATCCTTGGAAATCTGCTGGAAGTCTGCTTCTGCTTAAAAACACCAGACAATGTATAAGCTGTCATTTACCTGCTCATGAAGGGATGAAAAACTATGTAAAGGACAAATTGGATTTAAAATTAAAATGCACAGATAACATTTTATCTCTTCTTATTTTCAGGATTAAAACATAATCATCAGTCTTTGTCAGGATATTTTAACATGTTGATCCTAGTACTGTCCTTGCAAAACAGAAATCTGAGCTCTACAGTGGTTAAAGTGCTGCATCTCTCACATTCACCATTGCCTCTCTAGTTACTCCAGACTGACTGGAATTAATTTGGGGTTTGGGGTGGGTTTCTGCACTTTAGTCTTTCACCTGAACTACCTTTGTGTGTCTCAGTCTCTCAATAGCAAGAAGCAAAAAGAAAATTCTATATAGAGGGTTGCAAGGTTATTTTTTCCCTGTTTTGAATGCTGTGTTTCTTGGGCAGTTTCAAGATGAATTTAGATATCTAAAATATCACTGAAATCCATGATTTTTTTCTTGTTTTGCTTTACCCTTATCTCTCTTTTCATTTGAATCAAACTCTTGGAAAAAATGACCTCCTGGAATACCTTGATTAGGTTATTTTTGGGTTTGCTTTATAATAAAGTCTTCTGGTTTGCCATGATCTTGCAACAATAACTGGAAGTGATACTGAATCATCTCTGCCCAAGTGTATGCTAAGGGAATAACTTTTAATTCCAGGCAATCATTCATAAATATTTGGCTTCTTAACTGTGTACTTTCCCACAATAAGAAATTGTCTGTTTCATGACCATATATTTTTGTCTGAGCTTCTGTTTTTATTTTTTCTTGAAAATATTACTTGTGTACACACAAAATGTTATGGCTCCTTTTCAATAAGATGCTTGTACTAGGTCTGTGGTAGTTATCAAAGAAATTGGTAACTGAACAAGAAATTGTTCACAGAACAAGGCTGCATGCTGATGCATACTTAAATGTGTTGCTGAATTAAGGCCTTGGGAGACAAGGTCATACTTAAAGGATTTTCCATTGCAGGCTAAGCAACTAACAAACAATGGTGAGGGGCTAACAGGATTCACTGCCATTTGTGCAGATAGCTTGAATGCATGGCTAATTTTCTTGAAGTTCTTATATATGTTCTGTTTGTGGTTTATATGCAGGGTTATGATCAGAGCTATGAAAATATACATTAGAGGAGATTGTAGATTTGGTGTATGCCAGGGTGAACTTCCCTGCCCATAAGTTCTGCTAGGTTGTACATCTGTTCATGAAGAACATTTCTAAGCACTATCCTGACACTTATTTTAATGAAATTTGTGATAAAAAATATAAAATATTGAACCGTAGGAACCAAATGTTCAGTGACACAAACCAGAAGGCAACACTGAGCTATGCAGTTTTCACATAAACCCCCTGAAAGGCCTGAAATGGCCTCATGAGCCAGCAGATACTTTCCCATCTGTCTCAACTCAGGCAGGAGAGGGAAGAGAAATGAGATATTCAGTGACTGAAAACCTTCCTGGGAAGTTTCCTCCTCCTGGTAGTGCCCCAGCCATCTCAGATGCAGCCAGAGTCAGTTCATCCAGGAGCTTCCACCACCTGGGACATGGAGCAGCACTGGAACACACTTTGGGCTGAACCAATGTACCTGTCACTCTTTTAGCATCTGGACAGCCCTGCAGGGACATCACCAGAGATGCCAAGGGCAGGGGGTGCAGTGCACAGTCAGCTGCTTTGAAAGATCCTCCAGTAAATAAGCTATCTTCTCACCAATGATAATAATTAATGGAGATAACAACACATAAGTGTTGGACAGAGAGGGTTATTTTCACTACTTCAATACATACTTTGAGTAGAAGAGTAAAGTCTTTGCTTTGGGCTGCAGAGGCATGAGTTTGTACTTCATGTGCTAAAATGGTAACCCAGCCACACGTGGGGTGCCTGCACACAAGGTAACAAATTGAAGGCAGCAGGACATGAGCTCTATATAATAACATTTTGCATGCAGTTGGGCACAGACATTGCTGTGCTAGCAAAAAAAAAAAAAAGGGATGTTCCAATTTAAATTTACTGTAGGTACCTAAAACTTGTGGTGAAGTTGTAAATCTTGCTACAGCCAGTAGTGATCCCTTTATAATACTGAAAAGAACATAAATAAAATAATAGAAAAACATTCAAGCCTTTTTTTTGCCCCCTATATTCTGCCATATCTAATTTGCACCAAAATTTGGAAATCCAAAAGGAAAGCTAAAAATATGCAGTATTTTTGCAAGCCTTAGCAATCCTGAACAGTATAGCTTTTAGGGATTATTAGTTCCAGCAAAGCTTTCTTGGGGGCACAGAACTAGCAGATGCTTTTTTTGGTGTGTTTTTGTTGTTGTTGTTGTTGTTTTGTTTTGTTGTTTTTTCTTGTTTTCTTTAGCCATACTAGTAAAATAATGATTCAGATGCACTTATATATATACATAATTTATGTATGTAAACTACATAGGCCCTTACTGGAAAGAACTGCAAATGAGATTCTAGATATTAAGTAGGAGAAGCAGAGCTGATACACATCTTGCTTTTGTTGGAAGTAGATGGGACCTCCCAGAGTGAAACAGTTAAACATTATTCATTCAGGTACTAAGGATAGCTTAAAAATATCCTGGCTGTAATAACCAATGAAGCAAGAACATGTTTCCTCTACACTAGCTGACACGTTGCATAATATATGTTAAAGCTGAGTATAAAGCAAATACTTCATTTTCACAGGTAACTGGAATCACCACTTTTTAATTAAAGGCTTATCTGTTAAACTACTTAGTCCGAACACTTTTCTCAGTTTCAAGGCATTTTGGTTTTCACATGGGAAATGCATTGCATATATATAATTTTTTCTTTTCCTATACTAGCTCGATTTGATAATAAAATTTTAAGTTCTTGTCAAAAAACTAGGCTCTTCCCTTTAAAGAGCTCTAGATTCTTCTCTTATGTTGTGTTGTCAAGTATGCTGAAAATCATGGAAGTTTATAAAGCTTTATCTGCAAAAGTTAGTTTAATCTATGAAGACAATGAATTACATTCATGGTCATGTTGTCCTCATCATTCTCTTCAAGTACAGCAGATTCCAGTGTATACTTAGGGAAAAAAAAAAAAAAAAAAAAGGCTAACAGAGAAAGAAATAAAAATTTTACCAATATCTTTATTGCTCCCCTTGTAGAACATTCCTCTCAACTTTATTCTTTCTTTGAGCAAGAAATTACCTTCCATCCAGACACAAAGGAAAATAGGAATCTCTGAAAAATTAAATTTAGTCATGTGACTTATCTTCATAGAAACATCAACAAGTAGGAAATCGCTGGGTTGGAGGTGTACTGGTGTGTGGAGGAGAAAAGTTATTCCCTGAAAACCTACCTGCCTGTAAGGACTCCTGGCCATTTTAGCCTTCTTCTTTCTTTCTTTCTTTCCTTTCCTTATCTTCTTTCCTTCTTTCTTTCTTCTTTCTTCTTATCTTCTTCTTTCTTTTTCTTCTTTCTTTCTTTCTTCTTTCTTCTTTCTTTCCTTTCTTCTTATCTTCTTCTTTCTTTCTTTCTTTTCTTTCTTTCCTTCTTTCTTCTTTCTTCTTTCTTTCTTTCCTCTCTTTCTCTCTTTTCTTCTTTCTTCCTTCTTTCTTTCTTTTCTTTTTTCCTTTTCTTCTTTCTTTCTTCTTTCTTTCTTTCTTTCTTTCCTTCTTTCTTTCTTTTCTTTCCTTTCTTTCCTCTCTCTTTCTTTCTTTCTTTTCTTTCCTTCTTTCTTTTCTTTCTTTCCCTTTCTTTCTTTCCCTTTCTTTTCTTTCCTTTCTGTTCTTTCTCTTTCTTCTTTCTTTCTTTTCTCTTTTTCTTTTCTTTCTTTCTTTCTTTCTTTTTTCCTTTTTTCTTTCTTTTTCTTTCTTTCTTCTTTCTTTCTTTCTTTCTTTCTTTCTTTCTTTCTTTTCCTTTTTCTTTCTTTCTTTCTTTCTTTCTTCTTTCTTTCTTTCTTTCTTTCTTTCTTTCTTTCTTTCTTTCTTTCTTTCTTTCTTTCTTTCTTTCTTCTTTCTTTCTTTCTTCTTTTCTTTTCTTTCCAGGGAAAATGCCTATGAAGAGAGCTCATATATCATGCTATACATGAGGATTTGAATGAGCTACACCTAATAAACACTTCTACAGAGTTCATGTTCTTTTAACCCGAGTTGCAGGCATTTCTCATCGAAGCCTCTTGATTTTAGAGGTGGAGTGGACTTCCATAACAGCCTCTTGGGGAATGTTGCATTAATATCTGAATCAAATGTGTGTAATTTTTAGATTCTGAATGAATAGCAAGATTTTTTGCTATGTGATTTAAAAAAAAATAATAATGAAAGACAGGTGGATTCAGAGGAACTGTGAGAAAAAACAAGGAGTAAATTATTTTGTGTGTATTTAACCCACTTTATACTTGAAGTCTACTTCTTCTTATAATACTACAAAGAGTATGTGGAAATCATTGTAGAAGCCTACATTGCAGGGTTATTTTCAAGTGGGTTTGGCTTGGGTTTTTTTAAGAACAAATGTTCCCAAGCATGCTGTTTCTCTCTCTGTACTGATGCTAGTACCACACAAAAATTTACTCTCTGTCTCCTTACTTTTGATCTGCAGAAAAAGTTATTTTACACCAAAAAATGATGGCTTAGTTCCTCAGTAATCACAGTGGAGCAGGTGCTCCTTCTTCCCACACACTGCAGGTGTTCTGAGTAGCTTTGTAAAACCATTTTCTGTGTCCCTGACTAGTGCTGAGACAGGCAACATGAGTAACTTTGCAGTAGACTTTGTTAAAATGTTCTAGACTATGCTGGTCCTAGGTTAAGTTTATGTGGATAAAATCATTGATTCTGGTCCCAGGCTTAATATTTTTTGATAGGGACAGAGACCCTTATTTAAAATACAGTCCATAAATTATATCAGTTCCCAATAATCTTAATAAGGCAGCAATTTTTACCCTTTCTTCCTCTACAGAAAGAAATAAAGGAATTTAAAGCATTAGTTCAGACTTAATACTTTCTATTGAAGGTCCTGTAACTGTGAATGTGGAGTTGTGAAGAAAATACCCATTTGAGCTGGATTCTTAAGAAACACCATAGAGAGAGACATTTTATTTCTCAACTTTTTTAGTGTTCTCTGTACATACTATGCACCAATTACTGTTCCACAGCATACAGTGTGGAGTAAACATCTCAACACATGAGAAGAAATTATAGGTCTTAAAAAAGAGGAGGCTGTCATAACTTACCTTCTGTAGACATTCCCTGAATGTTAAACATTTAAAAGAACAGATGTACATCCTCAGATAAACAGGTGTTATTTACTCAGTAACATAGATTTAAGAAAGAATATGTGACACTATGAAACATAATGGAGAACATAACCTTCTTTTAGGGGATTGCCACACATAGTTATAACACCTGAAGCCATGAAAGAGGTTAAAAAATTATAAATAGATACTGATAAATCTTTAAAATTGCTTTCTTATGTATTTTGGGGCTGGCATGTGTTGAGAGATATTTTAAGAATGTGTGTGAAAAACAACTGAAATTTTATTTTGATTATTTAATAAAATGGAATAATATACATGTAGGATTTATAATTTAAAATACTATATACAAATATTAAAGGTTTTAGAAGGAATAATAAAGCACAGCTCATACTTCAGCAAATGTGACCAAAAAATAAATAAATAATCAAGACACAATAAATAATCAATCCCTACCAATCCTTACACCTTTCAATTTTAACCCATTTCTCACTTTCCCTGAAAATTCTGACACCTTTGAGGCTAACAGCAGCTGAGGAAAGCCACTGATTAGGGTGCTTGTAGCTTATTTTGCTTCCTGACCTAGTTGGGTAGGTGTCTGCTGATCATACAGACCAAGCTGTTCTCCCCAGATGCATGAAGAAGAGGAAGAGGTCTTTATTATTTAACTACAAGGTAAGAAAAATGCAGGGAAGGCAGCTGAGATGCTGGACATACATAATAGAATGAAGTGGCTTTTGACAACTCATCTCCCTATCTGAGATTGTGTTATATACAGCAAAGTCTACAGAACTCTTCACTTGACCAGGACAGGTATCTGCTTCAAGGTGACTAAAATTTCTCTCCAGACATTATTGATTATGCAGGATGGTTAGAAACCTGTTCATATGTTTGCATCTGGGGCCCAGAGCAGAGAATTTTTCCTGCTATGCCTATTCTAACAAGGTAATTTTTGAGCCCTCTTAATTGCTATAGAATCTCTTTTGCTGTGAATATTTAGCAATTCAATTCAAAGTGGATGAACTTGTAAAGGTCCTTCTGAGAGAATTGTTCCCCTCACCCACCATCCCTTTTCTTCTTGAACAAAAATGAGAATTCCATGAGAGTCTGGGAGTTAGATATTTACCTCTAAGGCAGAACAAACTTAACTTTGATGTGTTGCATAGTAGAGATTTAAAAGGTGATCATCTTTCCTATAGGATATGTACTAGATGGAATCTGATCTAGTTCACATTATCTAAACTTGCTTCTTGGTCTGGAACAAGCAGGACCAATACGTAGAGAATAGCTGATATGCTTCTAGGGACTTGAGCAAACCCAGACAGAAACAGATTTGAAGTTATGTTGAATGAAACAGTACAAATGTGCTTCCTATCCTTCATTGTTTCAACTGCAAAACCCATCATTTGGACAGATTGAAAGGGGATTGGGAGGATGAAGTAGGATAGTGCTTTGTGGGGGCTTTTTTAGTATAAATTTGGTAACTAGTACACTACTACAGTGAAATTCTCCATTAGCCAAAGAAAGTTTCATCAACAGCTGCCAAACTACATACAAATATTACAATGGGTGACTCTATTATCAATTTCAATAATACTTTTCACAGTGTACTGAGCAGAAGCAGAGTTGATAACATGAAAAACATGAAAAAATTCCTTTTATTGTGAAATTAAATTAATCTCTCCAGTGCTGAGCTTATTCACAGCATACTGACTTAAGATCAATAGTAATGCTACTCATTCTGTTCTATCTGACACATTGGAACACACTTTTCTGGTCAGACCACCAAATTCTGTTAATAGCAATTCATAATCACTAGTTTTCTTAAATTAAGCTAACATACCTATGAAGTTGGCAGCTGAATGTTTATATTCAGTTTATCACTGAGTCTTTTCTATAGAAATGCTATCTGGAGAAGTGCCAAGATGCAAAGGTTCTGTACATAGATTTTGCTATTGATATCTTTATGTCAGTTGCCCTCCCCATTGAGATTGTGCATAGTGTGGAAAGTCATAAATTTCCTCCAGAGTTCATAAGAAATGTGCATTAGTAATAGTGAAGTAGAGAAAACTGGGCCTGTGACTGTTCTGTCACAGCTGCAGTATCAGAGTCATTTTGCTCTCTCTGTACTCCATAGGATTACTTCAGGTTTCCACTGGTGCAGGGAGAATCTTGGCCACAGCTCAGCCATCTGTATGTAAATGACTTTTCCTCAGAAATGCTTTCTGTTCCATTTTATTTTGTACCTATGATCTGAAAAGCATTTAGAGCTGGGTAGGATGTTTGCACAAAATATGTTTTCATTCAAAAATGCTCGTGATTTGAAACAAACTTTTTATGGGCACTTGTTTGGACAAATATTTGTGGAGATCATTTCTTTGCTTTAAAGTGAGGTTTCTTGAGGTTTCTTTTCAAACTTTTCTGGCCCACAGTAGTGTAGTGGTTACAATATTTCCCTGAGTCCAGGGACACTTAACCTCAGATCCCTGCTTGATGGGATTTGAAGCACAGATGCAAGCTCAGGTTAGTTAAGGAGACTCCATAAGCTACTTTCAAACCCCTGGAAGTATCAGTGTGATGTAAAGGGTTTTGTTCCATAAGTGTTTCAATTTCTTCAACTAGTCCCCAAAGTAGTCTTGTGTTATGGAGATAAATTACTTTGTTGAGAATCTAACAGCAAGAAGATGGAGCAAAGTCAAAAAATCTAGGTCCTTCAGCTCTTCCCCTTGGGACAGAGTACTCTGTGGGTGTTGCTTCATGCTTATTGCAAGTTAGTGTTAAAGGTTACATACCTTGATTTCTTCTACTAATATAAAGGTCAAGCAACATGCTACAGAATTTGGAAACTAGCTTCCAAAGTAAGATGAATAGACCTATAATTCTATTCCAAGCTGCTGGTTCAGGAGTTCTCTCAGGAGTTTTGATCACAACTGAAGTTGAAGTTGTCCATCTTGTTCTGGAAACCATTATCCTCAGCTGGACAGGGCTTCTCAGATTAATTTTGCTTTGCTTCAAGGTGCCAAGTTATGCTTCTGCTTTGTAGCACAGCCCGAGATGGTAAATAGGGGTTCTCTATAAGGGCTTTACATTTGCCATGGAACTTCTTTAGACATGCTTTGAAATATTTTGCTTCCCTAAAAACAAAGAGAGCTTCTATTCCAATAGATTTCATTTTGGCCATCATTTGACATCTATGATTGATACTGGAATTCTCAAGTTTATTCAAGAAGAGGTATTTGAGTCCAGAAGTGCTCTGAAGTATTGCTTCCACATTTCTGTTAACTCCTTTTCATAGAAGTAAATTTTCAAAAAGTTTTAAACTTTCTTAATATCATCTCACATGCCAAATGTCCTAAAGAATTTTTTTGTTTTCCTGCATCAGTTTATATTTTACTTCACCAATCCAAGACTGCATGGTTTGTAACTTGAACTTCTTCATACTTTCATAATAACATGTAATTTTCCATATAATAGAAACCATTCTCTGTGGAGCATCTCCAACCTGTTTCACAATTGAAGTTAAAGACTTCCTGCGGTGCCTTGACACAGCCTGTCAACGAGAGATACATGATGGATTTGACACTTGGAATGCCTCTATTTTCCCTTTTTCATAGATATAATATCAGTGCTAGAATTCATTTAACTTCAATAATGGACAGACATTTCCTTAGTCCTATCTGCCTAAGGTGAGTTAGTTGTCTTTTCCAAGTAAGTCTGAAGATCATGATTGGGTGGTATTTTTGTAAAAACTGTATTGGCTTTGCATCATCTATCTTAAAATTATCTATCTCATTTTATATAGTAGGATTTTCTCTTCTATTTCAGTCTCTTGAGACATTTGGCAAGCTTATCTTTTAATCCTTGGTAAAGCAGGATTTTGCAGTATTTCCCTTTTGATGTTAATTCCTGGTACTTTGGAACAAAGTGTCAGAATTCCTGCAAAGGGACAATTATATTGTAACTTGCTCAAAGGAAAGTGTCTTTATAACATCAGGCAGTAATTCTTTGGCACGTGTCCCAAAACATGAGGATTATATCTCCTGCAAGCATGGCATTATCTAAAGTCACCATAGACATAAGTGTTAGGTTATATGAACATGTAATACTCCATGTAAGACTAGTTTTATGTGAGGCCATAGAAAGAAGACTGTGATGGCGTGAAGACAAAGACCAAAATCATGCTGACCAGACTCTGGAACTGTTAGAAACACAGGTTTTACACTCATTGTAAACTAGAATGCACACTCAAGTAGAAGGGCCTAACATAAGATTCTTATATACTGTGAGGGCAGTCACACTTTTCTTAGAGCTGCTTCTGTCACCTGGAAAAAGAATGACCATGAGCAGGTCACGGGTCCACCCAGACCAGACCAGGTCAAGGAGACAGTGAAATGCCCAGCAGGGCAAGGATGTAGGGATACTTCCCTAATCCACCCTTCCCCTTTGTGGAGACTGGGGGGCTGCAGTAGTATCAATCATCACACAACATTCCGTGGCAAGACATTTGCACAGCATAACCATATATTTTACAGAAGGAAAAGGCCTCCATTTGCCTGGGGTTTTGTGACCCCTTACCTGAGCACACTAGCTGAAATATGAAATTTTAAAGGAGAATTCAAGACTGTGTATGTGTGTGTGTATGTGTGTTTTGAGATGGCAGTCGTTTTGGTTGATGGATGCCTGTGTAATCCTGATGGCAGAATAACTATTTTACATTACTTTTATTTGACAAATCTTTGAGGCAGTTGGATGCTAATGAAAAAACTCTGGTATATCACACATTGGAAGAAACAGTCAGAGCTTAAATTTGGCTCAATGTGACATTTTGCTCTAGAATTGAATTAAGCCTATACATATTCATGGCATTCTGAAGGAACTGCAGCAGGTAATGGAACAAAAGGCAACAAGAATTTGGTCTGTCTTTTTCCTCACCGTTTCTATTTTAAAAATATTCTAGCTTCGCTACTGGCAGAAAGTGTAATAATATTGTCAGCAAGCATACTCTCATCCTTAAGAAATATCAGGCATGGAACATGCACCAATCTTTTCTTGTAGAAGACTTTTGTGATGCAGAAAATTATTTGGTTCTTGCTCTTTTTATTTTGAGATTTATGCAGCTTTGCATTTAAGTTTTGGAGCATGTGAATATCACAGACATGTCTGAAAATATCCATACTACTTACTAGCAAGGGTTAAAACTGTGCTACCTTGAAAATTTTGCCTGAAAAACAGAGCTTGGAGTAGGATGAATACCTGATTAGCTAGAAGGAATTTTTTCCTGCTTTGTAATCTGTGTTGCTGCCACAACTGTTCAAGCTAGATGGAAACAGCCATTGCTACTACACTATGGTGCTGTGATAAAGTTGCATATACCTACCTATATGTGTGGCTCTGCCTATATTATGTCTTAGATGCTCCTACAAAGGTTGCAGCACCGGCAAGTTCACTTTGTATTCTTGCCCGGTGTCAAAATTATGCGACATGAATATTGAAAATAAACAAAGAAACAAAAAGCAATACAAACAAGTTAAAAAACAAACAAAACCAAAACCAAGATATATATATATATATATATATTTAAAGTCATCATTTATACATAGTTTCAGGATAAACCTGTTTTAATGAATTAGAGCTGTCTCTACTTTGGGCTAATCTGAAAAGGTTACAGGCAGAACCAGAAACTGGTACTGCAAATCTGTAAGAGTCAGCAGAGGGTGGGGAAGGCTGTTTGTGTCATGCTGCTGATAGGACTTGTGCTTGATTGTTTTCCCACCACTGCAATTCGAGGCGTAGGGCGTTACGTGGTGCCCACACTGGACACAGCACCCTGCAAGCAAGAGGTCTCTATGGCTGAGAGGACTGCAGCCATAACCTCATCCAAGAGGAAGGGGTGTAGTCCGATGTACACATCCCATTGCCTGCAACTGGCTCTGCCACTCCATTGTTTTGAGTTTGTCAGTGGAAGTGGATCAGGAAGCTTATCTAAGGCCATCCCCGCCCTTTCATTGGCAGCAGTTGTTTGAATGCACCCCATTTCCCTCCTTCTTCCTTCGTCCCTCCTCCCCTCCGCTCTGACTTAGACCTCTCAGCCCCAGTTGCTCCTACAGCACTCTGCTTACACTATTCGACATTTGGTGTAAAGAAATCTCATTTTAATCCCTTGAGCACTATCTGTTTCCTTCCCTTGGGGCTCATGACAGGTGGCTCTTTGTTCTTTGGTTTGATATTATCTCAAATAGCATTAGAGCTTTAGCCAGGCTGGAAAACTTGCACCAGCAGCAAACTACCCAAATTAGCATTTTTGCTAATTCCAGAGAAACGCAAAGTTTCTGACACCTTGCCAGAAACCTGTCAAATTTACTTGCAGTGGGAGAAGCGAATCTTAGGTGAGGAAAAAGTTCAATTGAATATGGCATGGAAAATGGCCTCTATAGATTTTCTTATTTCTCTTTTTAAAGATAGAATCTTGAATTTGAAAGTCAAGAAAAGTAATTTAAGATAGTATTTTATTCTAACATAGTTGAAAATCTTGCATTTCTCTGAGATAAGTGTGATTTTCCTCCTGTAAGCTATAAAACCATCCTTATTTTGTCTGTACAGCACTTTAAATACTCAATATTGTTGAGATTTTTATTTTAATAATTTCATAATTTTTCCTACAGCTTTTTATTTTCTCACATTTCAGCAGTTCTTCTGCATTAATTTTCTGTGTCCTGAAATTTGGAGTTGTTTGGCTTTTTTTTGTCTATCTCATCAAATATACAGCTAAATGTGATTTCTTCTGCCCTCCCTCTGCTTAATTTGAGTTTCCTTTCTTGCCTCACCTGAAAATATATTCCCATCTCTTATGCAGATAACTACCTGGCTGCTGTTTGAGGCAGGGGGAAGTGGAGATCTTGGTTTCACTTTCCTGCCCTCAGCCTTTGTAACATAGCTGGAAAACACAGACAAAGCAAAGGGTTATATAAACAGCAGATGAGCCATTGCAGGGTGGGTCATATTTTACAACTGGAGTAGCTCAGCAGTGAATTACTATGTGCCAGGAGCAAGGAGGAATAGAGGAAAGAACTGTACATCTGAGTCATGAAGTCAGTCCCAGGGCAGTGTGTTTCTTGCCCCACCTTTGCTGGAGGTGTAAAGTTTCAACCCAATTCTTTATAATTTTCATTAGCAATGTTGTTGAATGTTGATTACTCATTTTGAGTAATGAATTATGCAAGTTTTGGTTACCAATACTTTGCCATGGTATTCAAGAAAGTAGAAGTTAATTGTCTTGTAAATAAGATAAAATATTTTTAGCAAAGGAAAAATCACTGAAGGGGATGAAATTTCTGTTAATAAAACTGTTTTTTTCTACATTGCCAGACTTCTACATTCCTCTGTTACACTGCCTGTCTTACTGTGGTGTGTGTGGAGGGTAAGCTAGAAAATCACTGTATTATAGGTAAGGAAAAGTTGTAAAATACTGCGCCAGGGAGAAGGGGAATGAGAGAATTGCAAACTGTGATGATTTTCAAATTCAGTGTTTGTGCTCTGGCTGGGACTGCTGAGATGATTCAGAAAGCAGTGATAAAACCAGGTGGGAGCTCAGTTCTCAACCTTACTCTTGTTTCCTTCATTATCTGCACTGCCAGAAGAAAGGTTGTAGAAAAAAAGGATGATGCTATAGGCAATAATATGCTGTATGTTACAGGGAGACCTCTTATGTTTTGCAAACCATTTTTGAAATGAAAAAGAAAAAATTAAGAAACTAAGATTCAGTTATGGACTGTAGCTAAATATGTGTTACTATTCCCTGCTATTTCTATTATTTCATAGTAAAAAGGCTTGGGCATGTAGAGAAATAAGATAAATCAGGTGCCTCGAATTGCCAGTGAGTGGGTGTGAGTCCACCTGTGCCTGATTAGGACAGGCCCCTATTGGGCATGAGCAAGGCCAGGGGGCCAATAAAGGTGGAACACACACCCACAGAGAAGACCTCAGCTCACTCTGGTGCGAGGCATGGAGAGGCCAGCAGCTCGTCGAGCCTCTGGAGCAAGAAAGGCTCTTCCCGCTACACTTCTACCCTGGAAGCGCTGTGTGGTGGCTGGAGTCCTGGAAGAGACCAGCAGCTCGTCGAGCCTCAGGAGCAAGAATGGCTCCTCCCGCTACTTTTGGTGGAGAATGCGGGCAACATAAAGAAGCAGCAGTGTGAGGAGCTGGCAACAGGAACATTATCCCCGATTTGAAAAAATGCCTGGGCTAACACTCTCCCTGAAAGGTATGACCAGCAAGCTCTTTGGTTTGGAAACGCCTGAACAGAGGGAAGCCAAGATAAGGATTCTCTCTTTGGAAACCCCTGAGCGGAGGGAAGCCAGGAGGATGGAATCTCATGGTATGGAATCCCACGGAGGAAAAAGAAAAAAAAAAAAAAAAAAGTAAAAGTAAATAAAAGAAAAAGTATGGAATCCCACGGAGGAACCAGAAACCCATGAGGAACCAGAAATCTCTTTGGAAACCCCTGAGCAAAGGAAAGCCAAGAGAAGGATTCTCTCTTTGGAAGCCCCTGAGCAGAGGGAAACCAAGAGAAGAGCAGAAACAGGAGGGAGAAGAACAAAAGGTAGAGACTTTGTGAAAAAGTGCCTGGGCTGACATTTGGTTGCCTAAGCTAGGGTTAAAATCCCGTAAGTTATAAGTGTATTTTTGTAAAAAATCCTGTATGTATGTGTAAAAATCCTGTACTCGGGGCCCCCTTGATGCTCTTAGCTGAGTGTCCTGCGGGGCCCGAAGAAAAAGCCTGTATGTCTGTATTCTGTGCGCCCCCTCGATGCTCTTAGCTGAGTGTCCCGCGGGGCCCGAAGAAAAAATGTGTATTTTTGTGTAAAAAAATCCTGTGTGTCAGTAGGTATTTTTGTGTAAAAAATCCTGTGTGACAGTAGAAAAAAAATGTGTATGTTTAAAAATCCTGTGCAAAAATCCTGTATGTTTGTTAAAATGTCTGTAAGCTAGGGCAAACCGGGAAAGCTTTAAGAAGAAAAAAAAAAAAAAAAGGGGGGGGGGGAATGTAGAGAAATAAGATAAATCAGGTGCCTCGAATTGCCAGTGAGTGGGTGTGAGTCCACCTGTGCCTGATTAGGACAGGCCCCTATTGGGCATGAGCAAGGCCAGGGGGCCAATAAAGGTGGAACACACACCCACAGAGAAGACCTCAGCTCACTCTGGTGCGAGGCATGGAGAGGCCAGCAGCTCGTCGAGCCTCTGGAGCAAGAAAGGCTCTTCCCGCTACACTTCTACCCTGGAAGTGCTGTGTGGTGGCTGGAGTCCTTGAAGAGACCAGCAGCTCGTCGAGCCTCAGGAGCAAGAATGGCTCCTCCCGCTACATGGGCACTGTATCCCTCTCTGACGTTAGTGTATTAAGCAACCTAATCTAACTTTGAAGGTAGTTCTGCTTTGAGGAGGAGGTTGGACAGGTTGACCTAGAGAAGTCCTTTCCAAGCAATTTTTTTTTCATATGGTTTCATTAGCCTTTACAGAAACTCTATCATCTGACACCCTGACACATTAATGTGAACACCCTCCCACCCTCACCTCTCAGCAGAGAATGAACTCTGTTTTTCTCAGCCAGACTTCTGCTCTGGTTCTGTGCAGGCTGGAGTCCAGGTGAAGCAGCTATGTGATATTCAGAGTCTCAGACATTGGTCGGGCTCCCAGTATCTTGTACTTGATACCTGCATTGACTCCACAACTGAGGGTGACTTATGCTTCTCCCAGGCCAAGTTCTTTTGCAGCATTACCTATATACTCAAAAATCTATGCATCAGTGCTTTGTTGAACTGAGACTTAGAATGTAGAGTAAATAGCCATTTTCTCTCTTTTCTAGTGATCGGGGGTATAACACTGATATAAGAACAAACAAGATGAAAGCTCGGTTATGGGCATGCTGAGATCTTTTGTAGGCATTGAGGGCATCTCTTTTCAATAGAATTACAGACCATGTTTCAGACACAACACTGTTAAATTATGCTAAACTTAAATCTTAGACCCAAAGTTTAGCATATTTTTGGTGTTTTCCCAGAGCCCTGACACATTCCTCCCCCTGTTTCTTAAAAGTACCAGCCTTCTGTGAACAGATTCCTCCCAAATGTGGCAACTGACATCACTAGCACCTACACTGGCTGGTTTGCCCCTAAGCCACATTTTGGGACATAAACTCCATATGATGTCTGTAATCCCGCTTTTACTTAATAGGAACATACTAAGGTTGAGACAGTGCACTGTCTCAGAGCCCAGAAAAGTTGAGAGGAAAAAATCAAACTTGTGCTCTCACAAGATTTAAGACTGGTTAAGAAATAAGGTTCTATTAAGGGTAGCTAAAATGTAATTCTGTCCTTCAGTATTTCTCAGCTAGGATTTACCTGCTGTGTTATGGATGCAAAAAGCTGCAGCGTTCTCCAAATGACCCTGCCTGGCAGAGTGACCTCCTCAGTGCTAGATCTGATGATGGCCTCAGGGTCAGGTAGCCCAGCCTTGCTGTCATGTTAGCCTTGGTCTTTAGCCAGGTGCTGCTGAGCATTCTGCTGCCTTGTGAAGTCTTGGGTGCACTACTGCCTTTAGTTCATTCATTTCCATGCCTGTATCCTAAAGATGATTTCCTGATTCTTATCCAGTATTAGTGCAGTTTGGAGGAGTCTCAAGTTCAGTATCATGTGTCCTACCCTTTAAATATAAATGCAATTTCTAGAATCCCTCATTTTAAAATGGTACTTTCCTGTTTATTTTTTCCTCTCCTGGTCTAAATAATTTTCATAATTTTTATCATAGAGTATAACACACACAAGTTTTACAGTATTTGTAGGACTGGAATAGCAGTGATTAGAAATACTCTGAGCATATGTACTCCCACAGCTCTTATTCTATTTTTTGCATTTGGCATCACCTGCACTTAATGCCTTTAGACTCATTGTTACTCTAGGTTAGAAGTTTATGAAGGAAAAATATATTCTGCTTGAATGGCCTCTGAAGATGCATTGTGTTCACTTCTCCAGGAAGCTTCTGCCTTTTGGGGTTTCTTTTATCAAGGGGATGGTACGAATTTAAGTCAGCCACTTCCCATCTCTCCTGTGTTCCCAACTTAAAAAAAAAAAAGAAAAAAGAAAAACAAAAAGTTAGAGAACAGGCAATTAGCTAGAACTGAATCAGCTGCAATGCCATACTACTAATAATAACAGGGTTTGATCTGGATGCCCATAGGGACACAAGAAATTCCTTATCTTGTGAAGTGACCGGAGTTTTTAATTTTATTGTTATAATTCTATTTTCTTCTCCATGAAAAGGAAAACCAGAAAATTTAACCATGCCTTGGGCATTCTTGCAGCCTAATAATAAATGTGAGTGCTTGTGCTGAAGTTCTGTTTGGAATTCTGTACAAGGAAAACAATTTAGAACTTTTTTACCTCAAAAGGAACAGTAAAACTTTGAATAAGAATTATTTGAAGAATTTTATTAGCAGAATTCAATTAGCATAAGTTACTGTTAAAGCAATTGTCCCTCTCATCTTCTAGTCCCAAGCGATCCAAACATTATGATCTGGTCAGAGAGAAGATGATCAGACTGGCTGTTATGGTTTGGGTCATTCAGCTCAGAGAGGAGAAAACATTAGTTTAAGACTCTAAAAATTAATAATATTTCTCATTAACTGTTTGATACTACAAAAAAAAAAAGAGTTAATTCACTTGAGTATCGGCACAATGTTCAGTTTTTTCAAAAGTATACCAATGGTGGCAAACTTAATGAACTGGCAAAACTAAATCAAATGTGAAAATTTCCACTTCATCAACAACTTGAAACATGGCCTGATTTAATAAAGCATGAAGTTTAAAAATAAAGAGTGACCCATGTTTGTAACGACTCCCTGCTATGATGCCACTTCTGCTTTTATTTTCAGTGTATTCAGCTTCTGAACTTGGAGTTCTTTTGCATTTGTACAGTACAGTTATTTCTTTCTTAAAGCATGCATAGCAGAAACCAGAGATTTAAATCTTCTCTTTCCTGCTGTGACTAAATTGAAATGCGAGTACCATATGTAAATAAGGAGAATAAAATCTTAAAATTAATTATTAATGCAACTGGGTCATCACCTGTTGAGGTGACCTGAGGGTGTGGGTTTTGTTTCATGGACAGTGATCTAGATTGAGTAGATCTAATTCCATTTCCTGCTCTGTCCAGTCTCTGTTAAGAACATGACTATGCCTGGAAAGATTGAGAAAAATGCTGGGGTTTTTTGAGAATCACAATAGCATACAGAGGGAGTCAATTATCCTCAGACAGGCACCATTCAAATTCCCAGTAGCACTAGAATTGCCAAGAAAACCCCAGAAAGTTCAACGGATTTGTTTGGCTTGGAAAAACACTCAGAAATTTGGCTTTTCACTTATGCCTGATCCTTACAGCATGCTTCACCCTAGCAGGAGCCTGACTGAAGTCACAAAATGTTTAAGTTGTTCAAGTGTGTACCACTGGAGCCAGATGCCGGCACAGGACTTCTACGTGCATTTTGGGACTGGGCTTCAGGCAGGGAGAGCTTTTCCACTGACTTAAGGGTTTTAGACTGGGCTCAGTTTCGGCTATGATTGTCTGCCAAGTTAAAGTACACTTCTCATAAGGTTTCCAGATCATCCTGCTAGTAGGTGGGCAAAAAAACCCTGTAAGAATAGCCTCTTGGAATTTGATTGGTCTTCTGGACTGGAAGCAGATGCAACACAAAGGCTTGGAGAGGAGGCAGTATATACAGTTCAAGGCTATGAACAGAGCCAGTTTTGGCTGACTACTGGCAAAATTCCGTGTGTCATTCTTTTCTATAGACAGGTTTATCTGTTCCCATATGTCAGGCTCTGCTTCAGTTCCAGATTTGTCCTTTCATTCTTTTAAATGCATCTGTCCTGTTGGTGCTCTACCTTGGTAATTAAGAAGCATTAAAATTGCAGTCAATAATTTTCATTTCTCAGTCTGAGAACATGAGAAACTCAGTAAAAAGATTTTCTGTGCCTTACATGTTCATATCAAATGTGCAGAAGCCAAAGCAAAGAGGAAGTGCATGTCCAAAAAGGACTTTTTGGCTTCCATGACTACTTACAACTTTTCAGAATGAAAGCTTATTGAATGTTTCCCAATGTAGCAGCTGTACAAATGGCTTTTGCACTGGGAGGAGGTAACATATGTACTAATCCCTGACCTGGCAATCCATGCCTAAATGTCCTGGGGAAAACCAGAAGGAAATACCTGCTAATTTTATGGACCATTTAAATGCTAGAGTCTGTCCAGGGTTTTCAAAGTTTATCTTTTTTCCTATCAGTTTGTTTTGTGCAATCCATCCCAGCTTTCAAATATCTTAAAAAACCCAAATGACTCTCAAGCAAATATTGTCCTGAAGAATCTGATACAATTCTTATTTGAAGTCTACAGAAATTGTCCATGAACATCATAAAAACTGAACAGAACTATAAACACAATGTCTTATGATCCTATTTCCGTTTGAAATACTCATCTAACCAGAGACAAAAAAAAAAAAACCACATCATGGCATGAATTTCTGTAATCTGCAAAAATTTTCTGTCCATTACAATTTCATTTCATTGTTTTGTCTGCAAGGAAGCTTCACTAACATATAAACAGAGATCGTGCAAGATCCTAAATCATTAGTATTAAGGCCTTGCTTTTGCAACTCAATTCCTCTTTCTAAAGGCATGTGCCTCCCATCTCCTACTCCAAGTACACAACACTTTTTGTGTCCCCCACTCATGGGCAAACCTCTCTTACCTTTTTCACTTGCATCCCTGGGCTCTTTGTATCTTTTCCTCCCCTTTCTCCACTCTCTGAATATTTGAAAGAGTATCTGGGCTGGAACATCTCTCTCAATGGCAAGAAAGAAGAATCTCTCATGATGACATAGAAAGAGATGATCTCAGTGGACTAGGTGAGCTGCAGAGGTCCCCTTCTAGTCCTATTTCTCTGGTTTTAGTGAGAATCTTAGAGCATTCAGTGAATGTTCAAGGTATTGAGCTATTTTATATATATTTATATCATATTTACATATACATGATTTATAAAACCTCTTTTTACAGAGGAAAGATGAACACATTTGTCAAAAGTGATCAGATATGCCAGTTGTAAAATATGAAGTGACACTTTTGACTAGTAAGTTTGTTAATGGAGCAGAAAAGCTGTAAAATACAAATCAGAGGCACAATAAAATAGGTGATTTGGATTCTGTAAGTAGCATCAGTATTGGTTGAACTGTTTTGTGACTGATGTACCCAATAATTTTTTCTATAAATTACTACACAACTATCATAGTCACAAGTGAAGACTATGATTTACAGGATTTGCAGCTAGGTTGTTATTCAGATATGGACAGAATGCTTCAAATACAAGCCATACACATTTGACATTTTAATAAAGTAGGTTATTAATCTTATCAAAGAACTGTAGTGGAAATATTTGATATTATTGCATATTGTCAAATAAGAAAACTGAAATCAGATGGAGAGTGCAAAGCATTTCTGCTGTAAATACAGCAAACTATTTCTTTTTTTCCTGTCATTCCAATTACTCTTTAGATCTCCAAAAATGAACTGTGGTGGGTCAACCTTGGCTGGTTGCTCTCCCACTCCCCTTGCTCAACAGGGGGAGAAAAGAAGATTTAAAAAGCACATGTGTTTATATAAAGGCAGGACAACCATTCACCAATCCCTGTTATTGGAAAACAGACTTGTCTTGGGGAAGATTAAGTTCTTTCCAATTAGAAATAGATAAGCATGGTATTTAACAAAAACAAAACTAAGGTCACCTTCCCCCACATCCCCCTTTCTTTCAAGGGTCAACTTCATTCCTTTTTTCCCAATTCTTCTACCTCATCCTCCCCTGCCTTGAGTCCCACAAAGGGATGGCAAAATGTGATCAGTTCATAGTATTTCATCTCTGTCACTCCCTCCTTCTCATGCTGTTTCCTGGCTCCACTGTGTCACCCCTCCCACTGGAAACAGTTTTTCATGAACTGCTCTGATGTGGGTCCTGCACATGAGGCACAGTCCTTCAGGAACAAATGGCCAGGGGACAGGTCTTGCCAGAAGATTTGCTCTTCTCCAAGGACTGCAGCTCCTGACACGAGCATGCAATCTCCTGCAGCTCTCCACATGTCTTATCTACTACTGTGGCTCCTCTCCTAACTCCTCTACCTCACAGAATTTTCACCCTTTTGTCAATACATTACCACAGAGGAGCTACCAACATCATCTGTGGGCTCAGCTTTGCCCAATGATGGGGTCATTTTGGAGCCACCTGGAACTGGCTCAGTATGGCACAGGGGCAAGTCCTGGTCACAAAAGCCACTGCTGTAGCTCCTTCCTGCCAAAATCTTGCCATGTAATTGCAATACAAAGCATATATGAAAGTTATGTTCCTTTTCTCCCTTTCTTATCTCTAGATTCATCAAGAAAGTTTAAATACACTTATCTGTTTCCAGGCAACTTACTGTTCTATGTTTTTCACTACTGCTATTGGCATTTCTTTTATTTTTGTGGTGAAAATGGGTTGCATAGCCTTTGTCTTGTATGTTATATTATATTTTGTATATTGCATATTTTGAGTATTTTTTGTGTTCTCAAAAGACATTCTAAATTTTCTTTCCTTGTCTTCAAAAATTAATGTTGTCCTTGAGTGCACTGCTGGTTCCTACAAGTTACAGAATGATTGTGTTACTAATTTGTTTTTGCAGTGATTAGAAAGGATTTGTCAAGCAAAAGATTATTGAACCTTTTAGACTTTAATGATTCCTGTTCTTTCTGACTCCTAAAATAAAGAGTTATCTGTGTAACTGTAAGAGTGTAAGTAGGACCCTGTGGATGAATGAATTTCAAGGACCTAGTGGTAATGAATCTGACTCATGTTATTTTTTTCTGTGCCTGTATTTCTTTGAACACATTCTTACTCAAAGAGAGAGAACTAGGGTGTGCACATGTTCTCTCTCTTTTTTGCCCTCAAAATAGTGTATGTTAACACTGATTACAATGATGATAGAAGATTGAGTTCTTTTGGAGGAAACCCAGCATCCTCTGAATTTCTTCCTGCCTTGAAGCCTTAATATAAAATGAAAACATGATGTTCTGCCCATTTTCTTCAGTTCAACCAGCAGAGAAAATCCATCCTGCTGTGGCAAAAGATCAGACTAATATTTTCTAGAAAGGCAGGAAGTTCTGATAAGTGTTTACAGACATACAAAAAAACAATTTTGAATTCACGCTTTTCTTCAAAGACATTTATTTCTCCTTCAAGGAGTGTGCTTCATTGCATAGCTCACAGTCTCAGTTAAAAATATTGAGGGATATCTGGGTTTTTTAAGCTGTCTTTATTAACCTTGATAAGTGACAATCACTAAACCTGCATGTTTTTAATTTTGAATTTAATTAAAAGACACAACTGCAAGATTATTGTGATAAAATAACATATTTATACATATTTATTAATATGGAAGAGGCTTTTATTGAAATTTTTCATTTGATAATTGATGCAAACCAAATATTGTGATCCCACAAGTATCACTAGATCTTAATGTGAACAAGACATTATGAGAGGTTTTCACTTTTTTGTTTAGTTGTTCTACACAACATCCTGATTATATGTACTCTTCCTATAGAATCGAGTATAGCAACAGACTCTTCAGTTTCTTGGTTTGCATCTGATGAAGCTGCACTGAAATATCTAACACTTAGCATACCAGTAAAGCACAGAGTTTTGGTTGAACAGGATTTTAGCACTTCCAGGGCAGAGATGTATCTTGTGCAGAGTTCCTCTCTTCAGCCTCTCTGCTTTTTCCTTGGGTCAGTACCTGAGCCCCCTTACAAGGACCTATCCATAGTCCACTCTTCCATCCTGACTCTGGCCTCTGGGAAAAAACATATGAAGCAGATAAAGCAACAGCAAAACCAATCAAACTAACAAAACCCCATTAATCTGTCTCCATAATGTTTTTCACCTCATTATCTGCTTCTTAGTGTCTTTGTAGACATTGTTGAATGATGATAAGGTAAATCATCAGAATTAGAATAAGGATAAGCCTATTGAGTACCAGTTAAGAGAAAGTCCTCAGGAGGAGGAATGAAGGAGTGCCAGGCAGACAGGAGGGCAGAGATGAACAAGCACTCACTGGTGATGGAGAGGGGAAAGAGGAGCTATGGAACAGAAGTGTAAGAAAATTTGGAGATGAGGGGAGACCAAGAACTATTTACAGAATTGTGCGCAGCTGCACAACCTACCTAGTTTGGCCATAGCCTTGTTTGCAACCTTCATCCTGACATCAATTTTAGTCATTAAATGAAAAAACAAACAAATCCCCCAAAAAACCAAATCGGTTGCTTGTTTTAAAAGGCTCCCCAGATTTTTAATTATGAGTCTATTACTTTTTAATCAGTATATACCTATAAATTTTATGTTACTGAGGAGCATCTAATTTTGGAAATACCTGCATTGATAACAGTGGCATTTTTGGGGAAGTAAATTGCCTTTTGAGACGATTAATTATATTACTCTCTTCTTTTTTTGTGTTAGTTCCTAGGAATAATTTGTCCAGGCTGCCTGCTCTGTCTCTTACAAGCTGGCTTGTACTGCAGAGCTCTGTTCGTTCTCCTTGTGCCTCCCTTTATAACGATCTAACTTTAGAAATACTTGATCACATAATAGCAGTTGTATAATGTGAGAAGCTATTTGTATTTCTGTATGAGCAGATTAGGCATCAGCTATTTTCTCTCACACATGGCACAGTAAGCTGCAGTTCTGCAGTACTTTCTCAGGAAGTAGAGGAGATATATTGGGTGTGCAACTGTAACCGCATCCAATGAAGAGATAAGAGTGCTGGTTCAGGCTGTTGTACAGTGCACTTACTTCTGGCAAACAGGTGTCCTTTTACATTCCAGAAGAACTTGTCATTATTTTTTTCAAATTCTCTTCCTTATAAGAAGCACTATTTAAGTTTAAGAAGGGTCATACAAAACAGAGCTATATTTATTTCTTATAATGAGCATAAGATAACAAGTACATGCTATAGTATTTAAAGCTCACTTCTACAAACATATATCTGAGCATAATTCTCCATTTCTCTGCCTAATCCTTTACTCTGTGGTGTTATGGGAAGAAGATATAGATTGCAAGTTGTAAAAAGAGGAAAACATTTGGACTTGCATGTATAGCTATTGCTCTCATAAGGTTTTGGTATGAAATCTCTGGTTTTTGCTTGGCTGAATACATCTGACATTTTCCCTCTCATTTGAATGGAGATATGGTCAGACTTCAGTGATTACATACACTGCAGTAGAGGCAAAATAATTCAGTCTTCGATCTACAGATTTCCGGAGGCAGCAAGGCAAGTAGAAACATTTTTCTTTCCTGTGCTTGATCTGGCTTTTTATCAGCCATGTGGAACCACTTTTGTTTGCTCAGCCACAGTTAGACTGAGGTAAGTTTAATAAGATCCATGTGTCAGAAGGATTTTTAAGCCAAATACTGGAGACTCTTCTCATTCCATGCTGGAACACAATATGAATCCTGCACATATATATGTGCATATGCATACACGTCTAGAAATACATATATTTTTCAGCTGTTTAGAGGTTGTTCCTCATAAACTTCAACTTTTTAAAATTTCAGGAATATTGCATAAATATCATTGCAGTTTCTATTTCTCTTCTTGAAAGTACCGAAGTTAGATACTTAATCTAAACTATGTGGTATGGGTAGAATTTTTAAAAAATTTAATGAGGAGATAATCAAGAATGTATCATTACAGTATTTAGAGGTTGACTGGATGCAGCAGTTTTGTGAGAGTGTAAGAACATGAGTGTTTCAAGACTGAATGTGGCTTCAAAGCATGAAACATGAGTCGATATTGCAGAATTTATGCTAGGGAAAAAGATTCAAGACATATAACTATTTTTCCATGTCTCTGCAGTTCAGACAACAAGATGAAATATGATAAGACAGAATCCTAAAAAGAATTAAGTGGTGGGGTTTTTTTACAGAGAAGAATCCTCACAATATTATTTCCAGGACTTTCTAGGACTTCTCCTAAGTATAGTCCTAGCTTTGCAGTGGTGTCTGCCCAGCAAAGGACTGTGTGTAACAAAGAACAAAACCTATTGTTGTCAAAAGTAAGACAATTTTCTGAGTATATGAACAGAATAACTCAATGACTAGCTTGTTTCTTCTTTGCAAGAGAAGATGCAGCTGAAGATTTAAATTTTTTTATATTGCATTTGCAGCACATGACTACCTCACTACCAAGGCTAGAAACAGCTTTCCTAACAGAACCAGTGTAAACAGCATCCCCAAATAATGCCACTTACTGTGAAAATATTGCAAGTCAATCCATGGTCAGAAAGTTCATTGGTACCCACTCTGTCACCAGCAAATGTGAAAAACAGTAGCTTTGACAGTGAAGCCAATACATGATTTTCTGAACAAGGAACTATTTCATAAATGAAGGAGGAGTAAGTACCAAAGAAAACTGAATGGAAGTGGAGATACTTTACTGCCATAGCTGTGCAGCTAGTTACATTGCTATTTGTCAAGAACTGACCTTTTCTTCTTCAGTGGATCTACTTTCATGTTGACCTATCTTAAAATCAAAGGAACTGTTATCCACTGTTATCTAATCCACCTTGGGACTAGAATGTATTCTGCCTGACTTATATGTATTTCTACTGCTGTTCTTGGGCTGGCAAGTTAAGAATTCAATTTTAGACTCGGTGACTTAATTGTTTCACTGAAAGGAGGTTTTCCTTGACTCTACTCCTCTTGTCAGAGTCTTTACTCAGTCACTTCTCTGGAAACAAGAACAGCAACCAAATGACAATTTAGTAACATTTTTCTATTAAAATTTGAAAAATGGAGGGTGGAAATGCTTCTGGGAGGGCAAAGGGAGCAGCGTTTTTCTTCTGTGGGACTGTGGGACTGAAGGAACTTGGTTTGTAATCAGCTTTATTTTTAAAAATTTTCTTCTTTCTACAGCCATGGGCAAGATTGTACATTTATGTCCTGTGTTCCCTGGGCTGATTGCTTCAAAACAAAAGAGTTTCAAATGACACCTCATGCAGAGTAATGCAAATCTTACTGAATAGGGTCCTTAATATGCTTGAAAGCAACCAATTTACATCAACAATAGACTGTGCCTGTTTTGGCCAATATTTCAGAACTAAAAGTCTCCACAAGTATTGTATTTGCAACACAGTATCTATCCTCAATGAAATTCCATGGTGACAGAAGTGGATTGTGTTCCTGTTTCTGCCTAAACAGGATATTTATCAACCCCAAAGTCCAGGACCTTCAGTTCAAGGACAACCTGTACAATCAGGACACTTTGGGCTGACCTCACACTACTAACTTTGAATTTTCCTATATGGTCTGAGACTTTAAATTTAAACTTTCCTAGTCGTCCTTACATGCAGTTGGAAAAGCTACAGGGCCCTGCTGGTGTCACAGGATTCTGAACTTCCTTTTCAACACATTGAATGTTTCAGGCTATCTTTGTTTTTGTGAAATTAGATGATCTCATGATCCCAGATTTCCAGGGACCACCCAGGTTGCTGCTCAGAATCAATCTCCTCCAGTTTCTTCTTCCTGAAGAAATTTTTACCCCCTAGAATCTCCCACACACAGACTTCAGAAAATTATTAGTTTTCAATTTCAATTTAAGCTTACTCTTTTCCCCCTCCTTCCTATATGTCAGCATTTCCTGTGGAAATCAAATTTTGAGTTTCTACCAGGTTTTAACAAAGAACCTAGCTGCCACAAAACTTGGTCATAGTAAACTGTAAGCCAAATTATGGAAAGTCTTCACGCCAGTGCTCAAAGAAACCCAAACCACAGTCATCCTGTCTAGAAATTAATCAAAAAAGCAAAGACAACAGTGAATATGGTTTTCAGCTTGATTCTTTGCCCGCCTTCTGGAAATGAAACACACATTGAAACCAAATGTTTAAATCAAATGAGTGATTATAGCAGGCAGTAAGACATGAGACATGTTCACTCATTAGTGATCTACTGGAATGTATTTGTGGCTTGGACATCCTATAGACTCCTGAGAATCTTTCTCCTGTTGAATTTCCCAATATCAGTTCTTTTTCCTTTCTTGGCAGAAGAGCCACAGCCATTTTAGGTAGCTATCTTTAAATGAGTTAAAATTATTTTCTCTGGCCCAAATGGGAAAAGTGCAAGAAAAAATTAATTACAAAGAATTTTCTCTATCTGTTCCTCCTGACTGAGAAGTGTGTTAAATCACATTAAGAGGAGGTATTTTAGAAAATTCTTTCTAATGTTTATTTGACATGGGGGAAAAGCCTGTTAGAAATACAGTCATATCAAATATACTGAAAATCTTCTTTTGCATGTATTTTGTCCTGTACATAAAATTTCCTTATTGGAACATCCCACTGTTTTCTCCCCAGTTCTAGTTAACTTCAATTTGCATTTCCCAGAGAAAGATATTCTGTGCAATCAGGTAAGACAAAATCTCATTACTGTGGTCTGGAGTTCACCTGAAATTATGACAGACCACCCCAACTCTTGCAACTAGAATCCTATTTCCAAACTAGAAAAAAAAAAATATAGTGCTTTCATATAACAAGAGATAAGCAAACCAGCAGTGGAATAGCCGGACATAAGAAGAGTTTTATGGTTCTGTGGTTGGGAATGATACCTCTTATTTCTGAATGCCACCTTGTAATCTTGAAAAGACAGTTCAAATATCTGTTTGTAATTTGGAAAAGTCAGTGCCCACTCACAATGTATTAGGAATGGTTCCAAAGATTTCTATAGCCTTTTTGTTACTGTCTGCATATTTTCATGAAGTCAGATCGGTTCATAATGTATTTTACTGTTAAAAAAACCCTAAATATGTAACCTGCCTTGTAACCCAAATTGGATAGCCATAAAATATTTTGCTGAAGGGTAAATTCATTAAAATAATAAAATAAAAAACTCAAAGAAGTCAATGCTTAGATTTTTCCATATAAAATTAAGCTTTTTTATTTCCCTCAGATTTTCAAGAAACAAATCATATCATCCAGCCAATCTAAGGTAAAAGCAAATCTTTACAGATTGAAATAAATTTTCACATGAGAAAAAAATTTTATTATAACCATCTGCTGACAAAGCAATCATTTGTTTGATGTTTCTGTACTCAGAAGTCATTAAGAGCAACTGAGAAGTGAGTCTAGTGAGTATTTGGTGATCAGCAGCTTAACACTTTAGGTAAAAGGATCTTTACTGGTGTTATCTCATTTTTTATATTTCTTTATAAATGAAAGACAGAAGAGCTGTGCTCTTTGCCATGCATTTTCTCTAAATGACTCAATATGGATTTCCGTTTCCATAAATCCATATATATACATGGGAATATAATTCACATATGACTTCATTTTACTGCTGTCCCAAATCCAATCCCAAAATTTAATATAAATAAATATTCACTGTGAAACTCATTCAGAGGTATCTTTTCTCATTTGTTTCTCATTAAAGGCAGTAGTGTAAATTCAACATTCATAAATATGATAAAGTTCTTTTTAACAGGAATGTTTTGCAGAAAGTTGATAAAATGAAAAAGACTGACATGCCTTGGACTTTTCTGTCCAAAAGGGTGCATGGGAAAAAAAAATCTGAAATTTAAAAACTAAATAAAGAAAATTAAGAAAATTGCAGTCTAGTTATTTTTAAATATCAATTGAAATTCTAATTTGGTGAAGAAATTCCAGTTAGGCCTTTTGGTGTCTTTATCTCTTTAGAAAAGGTACAGGACACTTCATTACATTTTATGTCCTCAATTGCTGCATGCTCAGGAAAGGAAAATCAGTGCACAATATGCAACAGCAATATAAGAGTGGAGTATGCAACTTTTTAATGTGGCTATGCAGTCTTCTCCATAGGAAGCAAATCTATATGTCAGGTAATGCAGTCTTGACTCCCAAAAGCTTGTTCAGGGTAGACAAAATGTTCTTCGATCACTCTTGGAGATCTCTGGTGCTTTGTTGGCACTCCAGATCCAGACAAGTTCAGGAAACTCCAATAATCACCCACAAAACCCCCAAAGGTCTCCTGTAGGTCCAAAGAGTTCTAGGAAACTACAGCTGAAATGTATACTTGAAAAATAACCCTGTGTGCCTTTGTCTTTAATTCTTGTCAGTGATACTACTGTGGTGAAGACCACTCAAAAGAGTGTTAAGGTAACCATAACATGTAGTTTTAGTGGAGGAAGAAAGAGAAAAATAGCTTAATGTTTGCAGCAAATATCTTCTATTCCTTCTAAGCTGTTGTGAACATTTGTATCTTTTTATATTCACTATTTGATGTCAAAATGTTCTTAGTACCCTGGCTAATAACAATGACTGATAGAAATTATTATAGTAATTTCATAAAATATCATTGAAGTTCTTCTGTCTCAGCCTGTTGTCAGGTATGGTTTTTATATTTGGTGAATGCAAAAAACAGTGCTTAAAACAAATGACCAAAATTGCACATGGAAGGCCAGAAACCTACGTAAATACCTACATAAACAACTCTATAACTTTTTTGAGATGGCATAGCATTATGCTTTTATGTTTTAAGTTTTTGATGTGAATTGTTGCTGACCCAAGTGAATATTTAAAATTTGGGACAGATCCAATTTTATCTAGAGTGAGAAACTGGTGATAGATATTCTCCAGTTTATTTGCAAAAGGCATACAAAATTCCATTTCCCTTATATCAAGAATCCAACAGCAGACATTGTTTTTGAAGCTGTTGAGATGTTTGCTCACAGCTTCAAGTCCCTTTAACAAAACCAGAGAAGAGAATATCCATATCTGTCTCTTGTTTTTTCTTAAGGCTACAGCCCCAGTCCTTAATCTGGTGGTGTATTTGGCATTGTGCTCCTCTTCTCCAGCTTTCCTCATCTGTCATGTCTTCACATAAACATACAAAACTTCACTAAGAGAACAGAAAGGCTATAAAACTGTTTCATTCAAATATAAATTCTACAAGTTTGTTTTTTCTCTAAACTACATGGCAATGTATATCAATCTTTGGGATACATGTCTAGGACATTTTGAAGAACGCCTAATTCTTCTTCTTTGTTACTCTTTACATTCATCAGTTTCTCTGGAATTTGATACCAAGCATAGCAGATGTGCTATGAGGTTCTTCTTACCTAGCTGTATCTAAATGTAAGTGCACGCTGCTTCTGAGTGCTCATGGGGTAGGCTGGCTAGCAAATTACTTGCCCCTAGTAAGACACAGTTAAACTGAGGCAGAAATACTTTACTAAAACCTGCCTGGACAAAACACTTTATCAAAACTTGTGATCAGGACAATAGTTCCCTCTCTCCCCTGGTGCACAAAAGTACATATTTGTCTTCATTCAGTGTTGCATCTTTGCCTCTAATGTGCTGATTTTGCTGTCAACTCAGCTGAGCTGGTTTATCAGTTGGAAAAAAAATCCTTAGTCAGCAGATGCCTCTTCTGGTTTTGATTTGCAAATTTACTGTTGACTGCAAAGACGACAAAGAAACTGAGGAAACAAGCTTCCTGGGCAAGACCATCTATCTTGGAAAATATCTAGCTTTCCTGAATATAGAAATTAGGGGTTTATGACTTTACACCAAGACACGAAGCAGTCTTTTTTCTTTTGAGTTGTGAGGAGCCTGTGGGGGTTAGCTAAGGACTTGAAACAGCTTTATTCTGAGTGAAATGTTGCTTTTGTTTTAAATTCTTTTAAAAACCCCCGAAATTTTGCCATGAGCTCTTCACAAGACTTCATAACCATCACTGGCTGTGGTTATGTACACACAGAAGTAATATTATATTAATTCTGTTAGGTTATTGTTTCCAGTTCTGATTGAAAGGATGCAGACTTCAAACCAACCAGTGATGCTATGTTCTCATTGCCAAAAGTAAAGTCTTTGCTTTTATACCTGTAAACTAAGTTTTAACTCAATCCAGAGTGTATCACTTTCCAAATTAAATGCCTTCTTTGGTGGCAATCTAATTTTCAGCCTTAAATATATAGAGTTTATACCTATCTGCATAAACACACACACACATATTGAGCACAATTGCACGTGTGAGTATGTATATGTACATTCCAGTGTACATTTTACAGTCAAAAGCATACAGCACAATGAACACTTTAATTATTTGTGTACAATTCCAGCGCTAGTACCTACATCAAACTTGAAATTAAAGAAAGTAGACATAACTCTTTCACTGGTAGTCTATGTTCACATACACACCAGAATTTCTGTGTAAGGTCATTGTCATTGATCCCATAATAATTTTGCACTGCTTTGAGTCTCTTTGAGGCCACCAAGTTCAACCTCCTGCTCAGAGCAGGTTCCATTAGATCAGTAACAAAGTAGTAAAAGAAAAGATAAAATTTCCAAGACCTGAAACAGACAATAGTTTTCAAAACACTGACCTATGAGGTCTCTTAATAAAAAATGCTGCCACAGGAACTGTTCTTTTAACAGGAATTAAAACTTAATCTCTTTAGTACTTTAAATCACAAAGTAAAAGGGCAGTTACCAAGGTAAATACTTCAGTCAGATCATTCTAATCGAGAAATACGTATTGCTGGTTTATTACAAGCTACATTTAAAAATCCATGCTAATAGCAACTCCAGGGCAGTTTTCAAAACCTTAATTTATTCAACTACATCAAAGGAAAATAAATAAATTTTTCTGCTTCAAATTTCTCTTGTTTGGTATGTAACAATGGGTGCCAATTACAAAATCAAGGGATAAAATACTCAAAATAAATTGCTGTACTGTAGGTTGTTTCTTATCTTGTTCTAGAAAACTCCAGCTTGTTCTTTTATTTGTACAAGAAGAAATTTTGAAAATTATGTCCACTTCTGAAAATATTCTACCTCATCCAGAAGTTTATGCACAAACAGACCATGATCAGATGCTTTGTTACCTATGTCATCAGGCTGCTTCTATCTTGATTGCTTATGTAGCTTTCAAAGGACACAATTATTTCCAAGGACCAAATAAACATTTCAGATCATGCTAGAATTGAAGAAAAAAAACAAAAAACCAAAAAAACCCAACAAAAGACAAACAAACAAAAAGAAAAAAATCCAAATAAAACCTATCATTCCTCTTTTTTTGTCTTTTGGCTATGATCTTAGCACTGAATCTGGTCATGTCTTTGCACTCTTTTTCCTCAGCCCCTCTGTTCTTCTGTTCTCATAAGTCTTTGGAGACACAGATATCTGCACAGAAGAACTGAATTCTTTTATTTATAATGTGAACACCTCTGTACAGCTGATGAACATAGGGTCCTCAGTGGTTCCAGAGGAAAAAAGTGGATTTTTGGATGCTATCCTATTTACTTGCTTAAGTAGTGGGTGTTCCTTTCAAGATTCCTTAAAGGGGTTCTATCTTCAACAAGCATGACCTTTGAGAATAAGACTGTTGCTGAACTGGACATTGATACTAGCAGTCATCAGTTATCTTTCCCAATAGATGCTTGAAGTAAAGACCTCAAGTAAAAATAGATATATTTCTAAAATGTTATTATTTTTTAATTTAATTTTAATTTCTCCCTTCCTAGTTGCTGGATCATGAAGCCAGGAATATCTAAGTATTACTTAATGGACTTCAGGGTTGTTCTACAGTTTTGGGGCAGAATATGGTACATTTTCTGTTCCCTTTAATCACCTAAAAACCTGTTCTTTTCCAGGATAGCTGAAATTCTGGAAGACATTCTTATGAAAAACCATGAGCTTTCTAACTCAAAATAATACTTTGCCCTTCATAATTACTTAAAGCAAGAGGCATTGGCACAGATGGCCCTGCTTAAGTCTACAAATTAATAAAAATCTCAGTGTAAAAGCTCTCTGAAAGGAGCTATGAGAGTGTCAAGACTTGAATCTATCTATACTATTTCTTAGTACAGTACCTTGCAATTCTGCACTCAGGATTATCAGAAACCCCACAGTGGGTGTCAGGAATTTAGTGTAGGACATGGAGGACAGACAGGGAAGGATGGAAAGAGAAATGAGTCAGATGTGCTTATTTGGAAGGGAAGATCATATCTTCCTTGTGTCCCTCCACCATCATGAAATATGGAATGGAAAAGGTCTTAGATACTAATTTGGTTTCCATTTCTGAAGAGTATATGAAAGGTTGTGAAGAAGCTGTATTATTTATCCTTGCTAAGCACTGTAAGGCTGACCAGTCTGTAATCACATAGGAAGTCTGTGGTAAAACACAATTTGAAATTATGCTTTCTGGCTTCTAGTTCAACCATTGCTTTTTCCTCTTTTTTTTTTCCATTTTCTGTGGTGCTCCCTGGGGGCAAGGCAGAGGGATCAATTGGTGGTATGGAGCTGCAAAAAGACAGACAGTGTAAGGGAAGAAGAAATATGCCTAAATCAACTTTGCATCTGATAAAATCTCAGTTCTATTTTAGCTTGAGATCTATTTGCTGGGGCAAGCCTGCTTCTCTGCAGTAGACCAACACTGAAAATTGAGTTATCTGGTTCACAAAGACATTTTAGGCTAATATATTTAGAGTGTGCTTTATGAAACTCAATCTGTTTTGTCCTCCTCCAGGGCCAGTGTATAGTCTTCAGTTGTTTTTGTTTAAGTTAACAACTGGAAGAAACGCCCTTCCCCTGAGATCATTGATGGCTTAAAAACTGCCATAATGTTCTAACTTTCCCCTTTAGAGGAGCATTTACTGTGCCAGCAGTTAAGCTGAGTGTGGTAATTTAATTATAACTCTATCAAGTATGAATTGACACAATACAAACCTAAAAAAGACCTTGCTATCCTTTTTAACAAAATATCAGTTCTAAATAACTACAAGAAGATGCACATGAAGTACAAAACTTATAAAAAGCTCTTTTTGGAGGTTTTTTTTTTAAACAGAATAAAGGTAATTACTGTGCTAATCCACAGCAAAAATAAAGGCTTTGTGCAAAATGTCTTATTTATAGTGGCTAGAATCCTTTTTATCACATCAATAAAACCAAACATCATCCTGATATTTATCAGTCATTTAATAAAGGTAAATTTATTATGTCTGATGTAATTCCAATGAGATATGTCTGTTGTATGTATGTTTTTTGTGTTATTTCTAGCATGAATGGGGTTTAGAACCATGTTAATTTGAAGTAGGGTTGGCTTTTTGTACTAATTAGCCCAGAATTGCTTTTAAACCATGAAAGGCATTCTTGTTGCACACTTCCTGAAGAGATTCTTCTATTGTTTAGATTAAAAACTTCTAGAAAACTACCTATGACTCATAAATCTCATATTTCAGTGTGATGTATGTCACATGCACATATTGCCTTCTAAGTTTCAGCAAAAAATATCCGTCCCATTTTTTTTTACTTGTCTGCTACTAAATGTCAGAATCCCACAGGATTTCAGCAAGAAATAACAAATACAGAGTGTACTCCTGAATTTTCTAAAGTAATGCACTCTTGTTCATGCTGAATATAGCAAATAATCTTCCAGGTGAATTACACCGTGATGTTCAGTTTATATATCCAGTGATGCCAGACTCAAGAAATGTTCATATTCATTTGGTTCTATGGTGCCCAGCTCACATTACCAAGCTCACTCATTCACATAGACTCATAGAATAATTTAGGTTAGAAGAGATCTCTGGAGGTCATCCCATCTTGTATCCTGCTTAAAAGGCCCAACTTTGAAATGAGGTTCAAATATTGCTCAGGGTCTTATCCAGTCGAGTTTGGAATATTGTTATGGATGGAAAGTCTAAATCCTCTCCGTGTGACCTGATCCAGCATTTGATTGCTCTCATGGAAAAAAAAACCAAACAATTATAATAAAAATAATAATAATAATAAAAAAAAAATCCCAGAAAGATTCAGGATCTGCATGAAAATTTCAGCACAGTATTAATTGCCTCAGACAGAGGTAATTTATAGCTAAGGGTTTTGGTGGGTTTTTTTTTTGTAATTCTTCTGTAGTATTTCACCACTGGGCTTGGCAATAAAAAGTAGCAAGTTCAGATTTCATGAGGTAGCTATTTAAAATTTTACCTACAGTGCCTGAAACAACAGCCCAGTACTCCCCCCATCAGTGCACACACAAAAAAACCCTAACCACATTTTATAAGTCCTTAGGATAAGAAAACAGTTCTTTCTTTCTTGTCTGAAATCGAAGTGTGGAAAGCTGTCTCTGAGCAGCAAACCAATACCAGACTGGAAAGAGGCAAAAGCTGAGGCCTGGCTGTGGCTGAGCTCCCTGCCAAGAGCAGCAGCCCGGGCAGAAGGTTCGGCTGAGATCTCTCCTCCAACCTTTGTGCATTTTTATTGCAGTTCTAGGTACTGAGTTTCTGTTTTATACACCTGGGGCTGTTCCAATTCCTGTAGTACCATATGAGGGCTATGGACATCAAAATAAAACTAATGGTTCTTTTTGTTTGCTACTGTGCTGCTGTTGCCATTCCTCCCTCCTTGCTGCCCTGCAGGAGCTGACTGCCAGCCCCTGCCACTGCTTGTGCAGAGCTTGTCAGCTGTGTTGGGCACTTTCCCTCCCCTGTGGGGAAGACCGCACAACTCAGCAGGATGGTGTATTCTGTGCTGAGTAATCACATACAGTGATAACACACTCAAAGCCAACCTGGCTTTTCCTGAGAGGCTGTTTACAGAGAGG
Organism: Calypte anna; assembly: GCF_003957555.1. Taxonomy (NCBI): domain Eukaryota; kingdom Metazoa; phylum Chordata; class Aves; order Apodiformes; family Trochilidae; genus Calypte; species Calypte anna. The sequence continues at coordinate 101,608,682 of NC_044246.1, read as the reverse complement.
AAAGAGGCACTAGCCTTAGGCATCCTGATCAGATTTGTGTTGATGATTTCATTTTTCTTTCCCTTTACTCCTAGCAGTCAGAAGAAGGGGTAAACATACAGGGAAAGCATATGTGGATGATCTTTCTCCCATTCCAGAAGAGCTCACCAGGACAGACCTCAGTGTCTGTCTTGTCTTCCCATCCTGAAAGCATTTACTAGGGTGCATAACAGGCCCAAGTCACAATACACTCAATTTTTTTCTCTTTTACAGTGTTCCTAAATCTGTATAATCCCTTACGCTATTAGTTAATGAGTAGAAACTATTTCACAGAATCACGAACCACAGAATGCTGGGGGTTGGAAGGGACTTTGAGAGATCATCAAGTCCAACCTCCCTGCCAGGACAGGATCACCTACAGCAGGTCACACAGGAATGTGTACAGGCAGGTTTTGAATGTCTCCAGAGAAGGAGACTCCAGAACCTCACTGGGCAGCCTGTTCTGGTGCTCTGTCACCCTCACAGTGGAAAAGCTATTTCTGTTAATAATGCTGCTTTACATTACAATGGACTTACTAAAGAAATCATTGTAATGATGGTGCTTAAACACTCAATGGTACCAGCAGCAGAATTATAAAGTACAGCATCAGACTGCTGTTCAGGATGAAGACTATACTATGTCTAAGAAAAGAAACCAGAAGCCTAAAAAAATGGAAAGGCAAAAAAGTTTCTCTTCTGTGATCTGAGTCAGTAAAGTGCAGGGTTAATACATTGCCTTTCAGGTATTGAATGCACTTCTTGAATACTTCTTCCGATGACCTAAACATGGCCTACAATAGTCCTCATAGTTTCCTATCTTAAATAACTAGCTCCTTGATTGTGATTTTATCTTCTTTTTTTACTGAGACAGTTACATGAGAATGCTGACCTGCAGTTAACTCCCTGTTTCCTCTGCTCAGGGTACACAGGACGTGAGAGCTTGGTTCAATCAGGCACATTGAGCTGCATGTAAGTGGAGGCCTTGATCTCCACAAGCGATAGAATTGTTTTAGTACACATGTTACAGTATCTTTGTGGTCTGCTTGTTACAACAGGGCAGTCCCTGACTCATTTCTACCTTGCCAGTGTACATACAATGACTGATACAGTAAAAACACTGCCATGCTTGCCAGTGTGGGGAGAACCAACCGCAACTTAAAGGTGGGAACAGCTCTCCAGCATCTCGGGCTGTGCTGTTATTTAGCTATTTAAAACAATTTGTACACAACTCCAACAGTTAAAAAGCCCATGAAAGTTTGTTTCCTTTGGGAGAAGGAAGGGTTAGTGTTGCGGGGGGGGCGACCTTAGGGGTTCGGTGCTAAGTCAAAGATGAGTCCTCACAGAGGTATGATCAACGCTTCGAGTTTATTCCGTACAAAAACCGCTTATATACTGTTTCAGTGTCCACGCCCTCTCCACAGCACTCCAAAACTACCTACTACAGGTCACCCGATGCTGTTCACACGCAGCAAAAGCGAATCCTATTGGTGCAGGGGTGGGAGCCACTTGTTTTTCACTTCGTGCCTCCTCTTAATCCAGCGTCAAGTTTGGATGGTGACAAGGACAGGGTGTCCTTGTTACTGTGATCGGTCTCAAACATCAGGTTATGCATGCAGCAACGCAGCACGCCCCCGCCTTTCAAGCCATCCCCTACAGGTTAGAGCCTACCAAGATGATTGCTGTCTAGCTGAGGGTCTGTCAGGAGATTCTGCAGTGGATGAAATGAGCATGGCTGTTGTGTGGCACTGAGATGGAATCCCATTATGGGATGGGATAGGGATTTTTTTTATGTACTACTATCCACATGGCTAAGACAGCATAAGGCAAGCAATTTTGTCAAAAAGGTGATAGTTTGAATGAATTTGGACTCACGATTTAAATTTATCATCTCTATTAAACAAATAGGTGGAGTTGGAGGTTCAAGTCCACAACACTGCTTTAGAGTTTGATGGGCTGCATTTTTTAATACCTAATTTCCCCATAGGATAGGCAGGGGCACATATCCCTAGATGGAGAAATAGAGCCTGCCAGACAGCTGCCTAAAAGTTAATTAATGCAGCGCTTGATGTTTCAGTGTTTGCTTTAGTTTTGTACTTGGACTTCTTGACCTACCGTGCCTGTCAGACTCGAAGGTCAATGGCTAAATAAGTTCATCTCTGCATTTGGCCTAGAAAGAGACCTCTGCGCTTTTTGAGAGAAACAACCCCTGGTGCATTTGCCAGGCAGGGAAGAAGAGAAAAAATTGGCCCACAGCTCTGATGTATTATGAAGAAAAGATACTTGCAATTGTCTTCTAATTTACCCCTTAATCCTGTTTCACTGATTTCTTGAGGTTGTTTCACCAATGTTTTAGATTGTTGACACATTGCCTTATGATAGACCCAAAGGGAATGAGGCAGGACAACAAAAGCTACATAAGCAGCATTTCATGAATTCTGTAATTACAGCATAAATAAGTCAGTCCGGCTGATTGAGAGGGAGTAGTAATTTCTCAATGGATGATATAGTTTTGCTTTTGTTATGGTTTGAGGGGGCACAAGCTAGTTTCATGGTATCAAGGTGCAGACCTAGCGAGAGAGTAGTCTTTAGGACCCTGAGGGATCCAGGAGACAGAACAGCGAGTGGTCAATATCCCCTCATATTTCCTGCCATACCCTAGAAAACCAGGAGGGTATAAAAGTATGTCCCCTTTTCTACTTGCTCCTTTCCTTCTTCCTCCCCTCCCTTCACTTGTCCAGTGGCCATCTAAGAGGCAGGCTCGTGCTCTGCAGAATCCAACTTCATCAGTTGCTGGGAAGAGTTCTGAACCCTTTTCACTATTCAGCTTTTCCATGAGGGACTTTGAGACAGTTACATCAGAGACCATTTAAATCAGATTTTGTCTATATTTGTATATTTTTCATTACTATCCCATGTTTCACTGTCTCTTCCTTATTCCATTAAACCTGTTTTGGTTTTAACTTCCAACCCTGAAGTGTCCATTATTCCTTTTTGGAGGACGGAGGGGAGTAAAAGAGAGAAATTCTGTTCTCTGGGTTTTGGTTTGCCCTGACTGCTAAACTAAGACAGCTTTCATCAGTTCCACAATAATTTTAATTATTTAAAAACCTTCCTCAAAACAATTTTAAACATGGTATTCTGTATCTCTTTTAGAAATGAAGCTTGGCACATTTTGTTGGTGGATTCTGTGATGTGGGAGGGAAGGTAAGGAACTCATTTTGCCCCATCTTATGCCAAGACAGACTGGCATATGCTAGAGTAACTCCATCAATCACTGCCCACTCTGTTTGAGAGGACTTAATAGAACAATAGAAAAAGAAAACTCACATGTGATTTGGAGAATGGTTGAACGGATGGAAAAGGACAAAAAAAAAGAAAGAAAATCCCCGTACTTTGATACAGAGCTAGCATAGGTTTTAACAGTAAAAACTTCTTAATTTATAGGGATTAGCTAAAACATTAAATAACAACTACACAGTACTTTGAAATTCTTTAAAAAAATATGCCAGGGAGACCATATATTAATATCATTTAGCTGCTGAAAAAAGGCACAATGTTTCATTGTTATTTTACTCCTTGTCTCACACTTTTGCTAATTCCTGAGACTAATTGCTTCTCTCAGTAGCATCAGATATTAATATCTTTCAATATTGATGAGAACAGCAAAATGTGTTCACCTAGGGGGTTTTTCCTGGACTGGGGTTTCCATTTACTACGGCTGCAATGGCACAGAAGCTGACGAGCCATGACTTACAGAGCTCAGGACTGAAATAATGTTACTTAATTTTAATTTGCCTGTTTGGTTCTGTAATCAGTGGACAGGAATAATTACTTCCAGAAAAAAATTATCCCATTTACAGTCTGAATTGTGGTCTAGAAATGACCATTATTTTGACAGTGCAGAAACCTGGGGTGGTTAGACTTCTATTTTATGTTATTAACTAAATGCTTATACTGGGAAGGCATTAATATATAAAGCCTAACCAACAAGTCCTAGATAGAACAGGGGTTTACTTGCAACACCTTGAAAGAATTAGCAGTACAACAATATTTTAAGTGTATTCTGAAACATTTCTGTGCTCTGTTTACCTTTGTCACTCAAATGGTTCTCGCCCATTGCAAGAAAACTTTTTTTGCTTTATTCCACTGTTGATTCTGTTTGTGCCCCTTTGAATCAGTAAATGGCTGACACATATTCCTGTTTCTCTCTATTCCATCTTCCAGACTGGATTATTGTGCTTGATATGAATGCTATTGCTCTGAGAGATGGGATTTACTCAGAACTGCACAAGCAAACGCCAAATTTATCAGCTAATATTGATGGAAAAGTTGCATCTATAGTACAAAAGAACCAGCAAGAAGCAAAAAGCCTATTTTAGCCTTTTTCAGATCGACTGTAACTGTGGCTTTTAAGCTTTCCTTGGCTGCAAAATGTTATCTTAATTACTGTACAGTGTGTATCACACAGTTTCACACCAGCATTTTACATTACTCTTCCTTACAGTGGCAAAAACTGCTAATATAAAAGATCATTAAGTGTTAGCAGGAAATGAGAGGATTCCGGTAGTATATTCCTACCTTTCTAGGACTCATTTATCATTACCTATCTAGTTTATCTTTCACTTGTGAGAATTGTGGTTGAATTATTTCATGGTACGATTTTGCCCCATACTACTAGACACATATTGTGGTTGTCTTTAACTCCACTTACCTAGATATAGATAGATATAGGTATAGATATAGATATAGAAAGCATAAAGGAAGACACTTTTACTGGGGTAAAGAAGGAGAATATTTGAGAAACAAAAGCAATACACAGACCACATGGTCTCATTTATTAAATTAGCCTGACTGTGCCTGTAAACATACCCTATTTCTATATCTTCAGCTTGCATAACATTAATCACAGTGTCACTGGCATGGATTTAGATTAGTTACTGTAATGTTTTATTTCTTTTACTTTGCTATAGGCCATAATGGTGGTCCCAGATGTCCCCAGCAGAGTAAACAGAGCAAACCTTGCAGAGGTATAACAGCTGGTAGCCAGTAGCAGGTCAGCTCTGAATAGTCACTGAAATGAATCTCACTGTTGTGGGTTTTTTCAGGGTTCTTTTGTTTGGTTTTTTTTGGTTGGTTGGTTGTTTTTTTTTTTTAATTCTCCTTAGTACTACCCTTTGGTTTAAAATCAGTTTGGCAAATTTTATGCTCGTAAGTTTCCCAGAAATTCATTCTAGCACTGGAGAATGAATTATCACATACCTACAGTGATTAATGTGTATATGAAAATAAGCTTTCCCATAAGTGAAGAAATATAAAAGTAAGCTTCCCATGGCCATTTGTGATTACAAAGATGACATCCATCTTATTCTGTAAATCCATGTAATTTCACATTAAAATAAAAGTTAGTGTGTGAATGCATCACATTAAACAAAGGTAATATGAAAAACACTTTGTCATACCTACAGTGAATCAGTGCTACTATATATTACTATTGTCAAAATCAATTGACATGCTAAATATTGCAATATAGCTTTAAGTAACCACATTTTTCATGAACCATTGAAGAAATAATATTTTCAAAATGCATTTGCCTGCCACCAGAAAGATATGTATATATATATAAAAGGTTGTTGGATTATTTCCAGCTGAGACTATTGCCTTACTGTGTTAGGTGCTGCACAAGATTAGTAGGTAAAACAGAACTACTGCTATGAAGTACTTGTACTATGGGCAAACAAGGAATAATTTCCTTTCCTTCATCTTTGGGTTAAGTGGTCTTATCTGTATATTTGGATGGTAACTAGGGAACATGAGCAAGATCTTCACAGCTGTAGAGCTCATTGTAACTTCTAACTTTAGGAGCCTTCTCATCTACTGGAGCCATTCCAAAAACACTGGCAAAAGTTAGACACCCCTGAAATGCACCCTCAGAAGCCATCCAAGAGAGCCAGGAGGCAAAAAAGTGATATATTTGTCTGACAGGGCCAAATAAAGTGGGATCCTTCTGCTCAGCATTATGATATTTGAATGCCCTCTTACATTTGACACCTAAATTTAATTGCTGAAGAAGGAAGAGAGACTGGCACCGTAATGGTCACTAGTCTAGGGGCTAGACCATGGCCTACAGAAGGCAGAAAATCAGAATTAAATCTTTAATTTAAGAATTAAATCAGATCAGGAGCCCAAACTTGCATCCCACCTTTGTATTGGAAGCAGCTTCTGGGATACAGCTACAAACCTCAACTTCCATCTCTAAAATTCCTGATATTAATTTGTCTGCAGACTAATCTTTTGCTTTCAGCTTATTCTGCTACATGCAAGTGCACTATATACAAATTATCAGATTTTTCATTTTCTCAGCCTTTTCTTTGAATAACTGAGTCTACTGAGCTCCTCACAAGCCTTGGAAAAAAATGTGTGACTCTCTTCAAAAAATTCCTGAAGATTTCCAGACTTCCTGGAGATTTTCAGACAGTAGGATAGGGTACCATATTCTGGTAAAAGTCTTATCAGGTCTGTGTGCAGAGGGAAGGTAATCTCCCTAGTTTCTAGATATTGCTATTTATGCATCAAAATATTGGCATTAGGCTTTCTAGCTTCAACACAGTACCTGAGAGCCCACACTGTGATGATTATCTGTGGTGATAACCTCCATTTACCTGGAGATCTTGCTGTTACATGCTGCACTAGTGTGCTTTCCTATCATTATTTCTAGCTTATTATTTAGATCAAACAAATACATGACATAGGTTTTAATATTTTGTATTTTAAATACCCTGTCCAGCATTTCTGGTATCAGCCTGTTCTGTAACAATTTTTCCAGATTTTTTTCAGAATGCCAGTAGAGTCAGTATGTTCAAAAGAGGATTTTAAGTTACTTATGCATCAATGGGTAAATCAAGACAGATCATATCTAATTTAAACCACTCCCATCAATTTAGATGCACCTTAGACACCGGGTGAAGTAGTCAGATTTTTCAGACCTCCAGGAGCTCTAAATACTTCTGCAACAGTACATGGGGTAAACAAAACACTACATTACCCACTGAACTACTTCAGATCACTTGGCAGACTTCACCCAAAGTTATGCACAGTATGCTTGTTTATTACTTCTGTAGCTAACAATGTCATTTTCCTAGGATTAATTTATTTTAATTAATTTATTAATTAATTTGAGGAGACTGATTTTCAGATCCACTAGGAAGCTGCTTTGTAGGTTTTTATGAATTTAAAACTCCCTCATCTTTGGTAGATTTAGCAAGTACACGATTTGTCGCTGTTAAGAAGTCCTTAGAAGCCCAGATTTGTGAGAGCTAAACCCTGTGTGCTCTCCCTCTTTTTAAACCCTGTTCAAAAGAGGTACACAGAATGTATCTAGAGTGTTTTTTAGAAGGGAGTTAGCCCTTTTTTAAATGCACATTAGAGAAACCACCAGCTATTGCTCTTCACAGAGAAAACATCTGGTTCTAGGTTCAGGGTGAGTAGTAAAGATATATTTTTCAAAATTTTCTTTATTCTGTCTTTATCTTGTGTTTTTGAAAGCTCTATGTGGCTGTCTTTCATCTCCTGCATACAGAGATGAATGGTGTAGGATATATATTTACCTAAGTTTTACTTTTCTGGGAGGAGGGAGGTGTTGATGTTTGGATGCAGTGGCCTTAGAAGTCTTTTCCAGCCATGACAATTCCGTGATTCTGTAATGTGTTTAGGTTAGTGGATTTGTTTTGAGGTTATTCAGGGGCACATGGGATTTTGTGTGCAAGTACGGCAAATGATTGAATTAGTTAAATCTAATAAGAATTATCTAATTACAGTAACAACTGGTACAATTCATTTATACACTATCAGAAGCAGAATAATAGTATTCCATACACAGAACTACTTGAGAAAGAGAAGTTGAATCATTTGCACCAGAAGAGAGGTCTGAAGTTTTCTATGTTTCAGCCTCATATATCAAGACAAGATTTGGAACTCAACAAGAAATTTTGTTATTTTGGATCAGATCCAAGATGTTTTACATGGTCAGAAAATCCTATGGATAAAAAAGCTGCTCGACTCTATAATGTGATACCAGTAATAAAGAGCTTTGTTAAGACAGACTAGGTAATTTTAAATAGACAATCTAAGCAAGAGGGTAATTATTGCCTCGTATTAAATTTCAGAAACCAACACATGGAACTTTGTTTTGGAAAAAGCTGGTCAACTTAAGTTGAAAAAGTTTCTGTTCTTAGTAGTATCATGTCAGCAGACTAAATCCCTGGCAAGTTCAGACTTGCTTAGGCGAAAAATAGCATCACTGTGAATGCACAGACTTGAATGACAGTACTGAGTCCCAGTTCTCAGCCTTTGACACAGCAGCAAATTCCTTGCAAGAATTGATACTGTTAAGTTATATGTTGCTTACTGATTAATGCTGTAGCACTCTCTCCAGTTGCACCACAGAAGTGATATTTTTCTGAAGAGGTGCAACAGCACAGCACATCAATACACCAGAAAATAGAGTTATATAAAATTCACCTATATAAGTTGTGCTTGTAGTGGTGTGGCCAGATGATTTGTTGTGCATTTGTCTTTTAAGTGTCAAAAACTATACCAGGCCCGCTTAGGGTATACAGCCCTTAAAAAGTTAAAATACATGTAAAGCATATCCCACCCTTATGCATAGGGACACTGAGGTCTGCAACAGGCAGAAAATCTTACAGCAGTGACTGGACTCTACGTTACTGGTAGTAAGCAGCGCTTCAGCCACTCTGCATTGAAAACCTTCTCTCTGCATCCAAGAAGAGAAACCTTTCATGTTCTTATTTCAATTGTATCACTAGACACCGAGTCAGAATGATTTTTTTTTTTTTTTTTTTTTTTTTTTGAGTTTCATCTTTCTAAAATTCTACATGCTAGCAAGCTGTCTTTGTGAATTAATCACTCTATTTTTACTGCACTATACTGCCTGGTTATACTAAGTCTTGGTCTCCAGAACACATTTCTTTTCCTCATTTTCAGTGCAACAGGAGCAACCCATCCTAATTTTTCATACCAGAATTATTTATGTCTCTAATTTTAATCATTACAATTAGTGTATTTTAGATGTTGTCTACTTTTTCTTTGCATTTGTTCTCCTATTTCCACACAAATGTAATTTAGCTTGTAAATTCTTCAGGACCTCATGTTTATTTTAACCTTATGTGTGTTTAATAATGGACTGATACCAGAAAGAGCAAATCTAGACACTCTGGTGGTGTAAGTATCCCTCCTTTCATTTGGTTTATATTTTTTTAAACTCTGTTAAAAAAAAGTGGGTTTTGGTTGGTTTTTTTGGTTGGTTGGTTGGGTTTTGTTTTTTTTTTTTTTTTGGTGATTCTGGTATGCAACCCCCTTGGAGCTTCTGAAATCTTCTTTAAAAAAAAAAAAAAAAAAAAAAAGCTAAGTTTTCCAAGCTAAGTTTTCCGGCATGAGGGTATGATGGAATGTGATATGGTGTTCTGCTCTTCTGAATATTTTTTAAAATATCAGGCAATATCCAGGTATGTTTCAGGGGATGCTAACAAAACAAAGGATAAAGGCCCTGTTGAACTCACTATAAACTTTGTTCCCTTATTTAAAAATCTGAATTTCATCTTGATAGTAAGACTTCCTTATGTTATTATGGGGCAGAATCCGTCTGTTAGAAGTGAACATCCTACCATTCCTGACTTACCACTTTAAAGTCCTGCCAGTTCTCTTAGCACTTTTGATTTAAAAGTCTTAGTTCATATGTGTAAAAAATTCCCCTGGAGAGGCAAAAAATTTCCTAGTACTATAATTAAAACATAACTATAGGAGAGATAAAGATAAATTTAGATAAATGTAGAATCTACTTGGTTATTTTTAATTATTCCACATCACATAAATACTCCCTGTGGGCAGTAATAACAAAAAGCCTTACTGTTCAAAAATCTTATGACCTGAAAGAAGAAAAGATTGCATAATCACAAAATGAGCAAATCACTGCTGTATCTCCTTCCTTATTTTTCCTTTTTTTTTTTTTTTTTAGTGATTCTAGAAGATGGTTATCAAACACCATTCTCAGGTTTGTAACTAGCACAACTAGGCAATTAACAGAAATAACATTTTGCATGGATATCCACCCTTAGTAAGGCCCACCAGCCTGACCTTCCTAGTCTAGTCCTATCACATTTCATAAGCAAAAGTGAGAAAGGAGCAAAGATAGCAGTAAACTGAAGCTCAAATCTTTGAGCTCTTAATCAGGAATCAGGTTGATGATGATAGGACCACAAAAGTAGGGCAGACACTGGAAATGAGGATATGGATTATCTTGTTTACATGGCAGCAAATTGTGGATGTCTGCTGAAGTCAAGGGAACTGGTGTCCCTGCCATAACAGAAAAAATCAGTTTTAAATAAAATCACAGCCATGTCAACAAGGTTCTAATTCGGCTCTATGAAGAGAGTTTTTACTCCCTCTTTTCAAAACTTTAGAAAAGAATAATATTGCTCCTATTTACACAAACTAAGATAAATATTTATAAAATATTTTGACCTTCAGTTTTGATGGCATAAAGCACACAAAAGTATTTCCATGTTCAGAAAAGCTGGCACCTTCCTCTGGAACATCCAGCATGGATTCCTGTTATCGCACAACAGTGAATGATAATGATGATTGCCATGGATCAGATTCACAAAAAACATTTCTGTGGCTTCAGTGGATCATGTGAATTCAAAGCAAGGGTGAAGTTGAAAGGCCTTAAAATTATTGCACTGTTATAGCAAAAAAGAGGAAAGATCTCCATACTGCGTCCTGTGAATCGAGTCCGTTCAATGATCTGATTTTCCTATTCTGTTTTGAAAAATATGTAGCTTTAAATTTAAGAAAACATCACCATGTCTGCTGTTGCCAACATAGCTGATGAGGAAGTGCTGTGTGATTTCTGACAACATCATCATAGAATAACAGTCACTTCAGAGCTGGTCGTGAAGGCTCCTTTTGAAATCAAGCACAGCAGAGGACATCTTGCAAGAATTCTCCCCTCCTTTCCTTGTGTGAAAATATTCCTAAAGACAGAATGAATATTCAGAAGGACTGACTACCATCATCCAGGCTGGGCTCCAGCTGGAGGTCTTTTAATAATCAAGTGTTCCTTTCTTCCTCCTATGGTAGAAAAGGTTTTGCCAGTAGCAGGTAGGGACTGGCCCTCAAAAAAAGCAGATGTGATCTTGCATCAACCCCCATGTTGACTGTGCTCAACTTCATTATGGGCCTTTTTGACTGCATATTTTGAGCTCTTCTGAATAGAAATTAATGCTGTAGTGCAATATGGTTCTTTTCTAAGTTGAGACACTCTTAAATAATACCAGTATGAGAGAATTCTGCCTTATGTGACATGGCTGAATGTGTTTTATTGTTTAAATTTAAATTTTATTTTAAATTGTTAAAAATTACAATATTTTTCCTTTGTTCTAAGCTCTGGATCCCTACACTGTATCTTGAACTCATTGCAATACAAAACCAACATGATGTTTGCAGCAGTCCAAGATAAATATTCCTTGTCTCAATTACTTTGGTGTAGAAATAGTAAATAGAATAGTGAATAGGAACATCTGGAACAGTCCTTGGACCAAATTTCCAAATTACTGCAGAAATTTGACCTGTGTATTCTAAACTTGCCTCCGTCCCTTGTATTTCAAACTGTTCTTATGCTGGATCTCTATGAAGGTGAAAAAATCCATCTCAACAGGACTGACCCATTGGGAAAGAAAAGCTCACTTTAATCACTTTAAATAATCAGGAGACTTTATAATAAAAGATGCACTTTACTCATTATACATCCGTGTCAGAAATATCAGGAGAGTGATTGAATTTTGTGTGGCTTGCATATCTGCTTTAAGGCTGCTGTGACAGCAAATCTTGGCAGAATTAAATATGAATCTTTGCATGTGGTTTCTATAAATCCAACATTTTCCACTTTACAATCCAGAAAAGATGATTGAGCAGATGGTAATGCAAGCCACTGGATTTATGCAATTTTTTGCTAAAACTGGGAGTTTTCGCTCTCAGGAGCAGCTTATATATGAGGGACTGAAAGGCTGAATACTAATTTTTTGGCAAAGCACCATGCTCACATAGCCTAGGTACACAAATGCGGGTTATAAATAAGCTGACTGTAGGAGGTACAGAAAACAAATTCTTTCTGTGTCAATGAATTTTCTCTCAAATCAACTTCATATATGCATTTATATATATTGGTGTACAATCTTTTCATCCATTTATAAAGAAAATAACTAATTCCTGTCTGCATTTAAATAATCTAAATAAAATATGTTAAACCAAAAAAAAATTTAAGGGTCAGAATGCATGAAGCATGAGCAGAGACACAGTAAGAAACGGGTTTTTATTTTAGGAATACTTCTCAGGAGCTGCTATAATCAGTGACACAATGCATAACTTATTAATAACGTTTCATGAGGTGCTCTTTGAGAAGGTTTGCAACTTTCCTACTGGGGCCCCGTGCAAAGTAAAAACAAAGCCCTGCATTTTATTATCACTCTGTTGTTCTTCCAAGTTTTCCCTGGAGGCTGAAGTCTCTCTGCTCTGCCTGGAAACCATGTGCAGAATGAGGGTGTCCCACGATGTTTTCAATGACTATGCATTCACATTCATCACTAGATGATCCTTTTTGTCATAAGATCTTTCCAGATACTATGTCATAATTATCGAAGATTTTCAGTCAAAAAAGCTGTATCAACTTTACCATAAGGCCACAGAAGGAAAGTCCATGTCTTCTACTCTGAGGTAGAGCAGTACTGATGTTGATCGTGTGTTAATGATCAGGCATTTCTGTACTCAGTGAGAAGTGAGGGGATCCTTTGGGAAGTAAGTCAGACAAATTAAGACCAAGGTGACCTTCCAGAAGTGCCTTTCACTTGGTCTTTAACACAGAGATTCCTTGGTCTATTCAGTGTCCCAAATAGGATCTATGTTTTTACCATGTCTGTCACCAGTGTTCTTGTGTTGACAGCCTTGCTGTGGATGGACTTCTGTGCCCTATGAGAGTTAACCATCCTTTCATAGACACAGCAGGCTGTGAAGAGCACTATTTAGGACCAGTATTCTAGACTGAAAAATCCTCCAGCAGGGATTATCTTTATTTGCAACTCTTACAGAGTCGAGCACATTTTTTGGCTCTTTACACTGAGTAATAATTCTTAATAACAGCTCTGTCTGCAGGCCAGAAATGCTCTGGTTCATCTCAGCTTGTAATTCTGAAGCTGGTAGTAATGTTTCTTCATCAGCTTTTTTTTTTTTTTTTCTGAATGGATCCTGAATTCTTTTATACCAATAGGGGTGGTACTTTTTCTTTTTTTCAATATTTTAATTTTCTTTATTTTTAGGTTTTTTTATTTTAATTTTAAATTTTGAAAAATTTTTAATTTTTTTTTAACTTAATCCTCTACCCTTTATAAAAGCACTTTAGATTTCCCATTGACTACTGACTCTGCAAAAACCCAATGCACTAAAATGTAGTCAGCTTTGGAATGTATTCTGATGACACCTCACAGCATAAATCCTTGCAGAGCAGTCTCAGGACTCCAGCAGTCTCCTGAAGTCAGTTGACCATTGCAAGAGCTTTTTGATTTCCTTCTACAGTTCTCTTGAATTTCCCCACTGAAACATTAGGGATGTTCTATGAGTAGAGTATTATAACTTTGCAATCTCATGCAGGTAATTTAAATGAACGGCACAGCTCTTTCCCTTACCCTCAAAAACATGTCTGTTGCCTATTACATCTGAAACTCCCCCCTCACCCCCCCGCTTCCCTTCTTCAGCTTTTGCTCAGAGAGCCCACATTTGTGATCAGTAGCAGATGGAAGAAAATGATTAAACTTACACATAAGGACCAGATCCTGCAGTTCTAGCTACTTTCTTATCCTGGCAATTTTCCCACTGACTTCAGTGCCAGAGTAATAAAAGCAGAAGGACAGCTGGATCTGTTGCAAAGATATTATTGTCAGCTTCCTCTATGTTTCTCAGAATATTTTTCACAGACTGATTACTGAGGCTTAGGGAAGAATATTTTCACTAACCAATTTATTATTTGTATTCACTAGGTCTAATGAGATTCCACTGTGCCAAAGTAATGAATTGTAAATTTAACATTCAAACTGTAATGCACTATAAGCTGTTGCAAAGAGGGCAACATCATCCAAAGGACTTGAGATTGGTCTGGTACAGGTGAATCTTCTTTCCTGTGGACTGTCTGTGGGATCATGCGTAAATCCTTTAACTACTTTTTCCTTCTGTTTCGAGATAATAATTAATCCTTTTCAAATGTTTTTTTATTATTTGGGTGAAATTAACTTTGCAGGCAGTAAGTAGCATTGTGAATACCATAAAGCATATACAGATCACATTGACCATCCAGTGGAATGCAGTTTACATAGAAGAACAATCACAATGACTCATTCCACATGGACCTGCCTGCTCCGAAAGGAGCTGATTTGTTTCCAGGGTCTAATAAACAATTCAAGTGAGTCATTACTTTAACATTGTACACCTTTCCTGTTTATAAGCAGTAGCAAGAACAACCTGGAATTTATTTCAGAAGAGATTTTTATTTTTGCAAATCCTACTCCCAGACTTTGTCTTCTACAACATGTCCTTTCCTTAGACTGCAAAAAGTTTGGGGATTCAGGTTTCTTTTACATTTCATTCTAAATTCTTGGAGCCAGAAATCCTGTTAAATTTCTGCATGTAAATAAAGAATGACAGCTTATCCATTAACAAATATGCATTTGCTAAGTATAACTCATCATGGTTCCAGTAAACTCAGTAGAAAAAAGACGATCCATAGTTAGATTTTTCAAGCAGTTTCCTTCTCTCTGTTTCCTGCACAACTTCAGACTTCTGAACTTTATCCTACTTCCTTTTTACTTACTTGACTAAAGCAACCAATTTTCTAGGCTCTCTCTGTTGTAGGTGGACACTTCCAGTGCACCCACCCATTATCTGTATTCACCATTGAGATGAGATGGGATTGAGCAGGACTCAACTGTTTGATTTTATTAAGTGCCTGACCACCTTTGTGGTCCTGATCCTTATTTTCTCAGTGTCTCTAAATAATTTTTAATATAATCTTTGAAAAGTATTAGAATAATTTCTATTTTAAAAATGAAGACACTTAAAGAAATTATTAGTAATGTATCAGTGAATTGATACCAATGAAGTGTGGGAAGACCAGTCCACACCTTCTTAACACAGCTTTAAAGACTGGTAAACAAGAGACAGAATTTCAACATAGATACACTAGTGGCAAAAATTTAGAACTCACAGTTTGAGAACATGGGAAAGATCTAGCAAAATAAAAAGCACTGTGCCTTGCTGGTTTGGGCATAACTAGGTTAGACTGAATTTAAATGAAATAGCTTAAGTAAGTTTGACTGAGTTCCAAGCATTTCTCCAAGAGGCAGAATAAGAGGATTAGGCCACTGTAATAGTATCAGTCCTCTTGTGTAGATTACCCCAGACCTATTCACAAGTATGTAATTTTACTCTTCTCTATAGCCAAAGTTTTCCTCATAGGCTTTTTTGTAATTTCATTGAACTGATTTCACAATCAGAAGTACATTGAGTTTTAGTAAGTGCTCATGGTATTACTCATTGCTGTGATTCACCATTTGTATATAGATGTGTACCGATGGTTTCTGCCATAGTGTGTGCAGAGGTACTCATTGGTCTGCAGTTTTTCAAATTACAGCCCTCTGAAATCCGATCCTATAGAGTATAATTGCCTGTGAGAGGTAGAAATTTGGGATAATAACAAAAATGAAGTTGGATGAATATTAGCCTAAACAGAAACAATCAGTAGGTAAATAGTGAGAAGAAAGATGTAATTTAGCATGGGTCAATATTATGTAACAAAACAAATGAGATGAAATTAAGCAAAAGAAAATTTAGCTTGAAAACCTAGAAATATTTCCTAGTAGTGAACTTGATTACACTAGAAAGAGTCATCTAGGGAAGTCACTGGAAACAGTATCAGGTGCAGCAATTCATTACAGAATGGAAAAGCTTTCAGTACAAGGAGAAATCTTCCACTAGAAAGGGATGAGTGGGTTTACTTACTGTTTCTTCACTGTGCAGCTGAGGGATATCTGACAAATAGGAGAAAATATAAATTGGGAGGGAAAGACACAGGTTTGAGTCCCAGACTTGCTACGGATTTTCTGTGAGAACTTGATTAAGTCACCAAAGTTCTCATTCAGAGCTGACTGGGAAATGCATTTCACTACTATGTAAGATGTCAAGGTTCAGAGACAAAAAAAAATGTCCTTAACCAGGATGAACTTTGGCATATTGCACTGCAATGAAATTCTGTGGGAATAAGAAAAGCAGTGACCTCCCATTCCCTTGGTACTGCTCAGTTCCCTGGCTGTTCACTTGGCAACCATCTGGAGCCAGAGCACTGAGGCATCTTTCCAGCAGGTGCAATTTGTGCTTACAGTGTTTCCTTTATGGCAGTCCGGGTAAAAAAGATATAAAACCATGTACCCACAGGGTTAGATGCTTAGCCTAGTCTCTCCTTGCTCTGTTAACAGACCCTTTGCCTTTCTCACATACAGGGCTGACACACAACAAGCTCATCCTTGTTACTGCCTCCAGTAAGGCTACTTCTGGTTTCACAGTGCAGGGTATTTGGGCCTTTGCTGGCTGCTGAGAGAAGAGGGAGAGCAGCAGCCTTTATATTTGCTGATTTGCTCCTTTCTGACTTTCTGCCTCTGGGAACTCTATAGCCACAGCAGCTGCCAGGATAAGGATAACTGCAGGTTTGGATCTCTCCCTGAACTCCCTTGTGGAACAACATACAGTTGTCATATAGAAAACCCACAACGTTATCTGCTGCTTTGGTAAATGAACATTTCCCCATTACTCACACAGTCACAGTTGCTGAGTTTTTGCTGCCTTATGGGCGATCTGTGAAACGAATGCTCCTCACAGCCTGCTGCCACTTGCACAACAAACAGCCACTAAACATTTTGCTGCCTTAGGCAACCAGGATTTGACTGATACATGTGAACTGACTCTGGCTGCTTGTTCCTCCATTTGCTTTTCCAAGCTATACAGGTTCCTTGCTCACTGCTCTGTTTGCTGTCTGAGCTGTCTCTGAGCAGAGAGCCCAGGATGAAGCAGTTGTGGGGAAGAGGAACAAAGGAACTGATGGTTCTTAGAGTTCAACTAAACCTCCAGCCTCCTGCTAGGCTATGGCATTTTTGAATATGCAATTTTAATTTTCTTTTACAAAGATTTTCTCTAACTGCCTGCCTGCACACTCTGCATTTTCTTTCCCCAATCAATCACTGCCCTTATAGAATCAACTACTGTAACTGGGCTGTGTGAGCATTGCTATCAGTTACTGAGCCTCAGTAATATGGATTATTTTACACCTGGAAATGGCACAGACCTGTTCATTTGTCAATACTAAGTCCTACGGCTTGTTTGGCTGAAGAGAAATATATTGTTAGAGTACAAAATTTATCTAAGATGATCACCTATGACTGGAAATTAGTAAAATAATGAAGTAATATTAGTAAATAGAAATAATAAATAGGAAATATTAGTAAAATATGAAGAGATCCATGGTAAGTTATATAATGTAACCTCCTGCTTATTATCTATAAGATTTTAATCATCATTTTTCCCAGAACTCTCATGTGCAAAGAAGTAATGCTGCATTAGGGGATGTGTTTGGGTTACATAAGAGACAGTCTTTGTCGCAGTATAGGTAACCAGGACAAAGAATGAAAGAAGTGCAAATGTGAGAGGCAACAAAATAAGTAATAACATATTTGACACAAGAAAGAGTTAAATCTTATCTCAATGCTATTACAAGTCTTTCTTCCGCTCCAGCCTCATTCTAGTATTTCATTCAGCTGTGTTTAAGCAGGATTTATACATGCATAATATATATAGCTGCCAGCAACAAAGGTGACCTGCAAGAAGAATTCTTAATATCTTACTGTAGCGAGCTATATCTGTAAAGTAGTAGTGAAATTAAATCTGTAAATGACTACCTAAAGCTTTCTGTTACCTTCCCATTTGGCTGATAGTTGGCAAAGAAGCTTTTATTCATGTCTAGTAATTTTTGGACTACAAATAATGCTGGCACAAGAAGCAGATGTTAGGAGATTACTGGACATACATGTTAAAAATTTCCATCTGCTGCACCGACATCTTGTATGTATGGGCCCATTTTTTTTCTTGATGAATCACAGCACCCCTAGTCAGTGGTTACAAGGTGCTACAATCCAGCCTTCTTTTAGCAGTGGCAGCAGATGTTTGACTCCCTGCATATAAAAAGTGTCTTCAACCACAGCTACAGTCAAGACCTCAGTATACCAAAGTACTTCTGTCTTAATCATCTGCAGAAACAGACCAACAGAAAACATTAAGGAACTGCAGTATGTGCCTTGAATGCATCCCCTGCAACTCCAGGGCTATTAAATAACAGATTGAGGCAGGAACTGCGGTTTACTAAAGCAGAACTTGGTGAGTTGCCATAACATAATAAAGGTCATTTCCATGTAGTAAGAAGAGCTTTTGCTCTGTGTCAGTGTATCTCACCAGGATATTTGGTAAATGGGGTGTGCAGTGTCAAACAGAATCGTCTTTTCAGGCCACTGAATAGCAACAGTGTCAATATACTTTGCCAAACATACTGCCTCCAAGATTTCTGCAGGGAATGTACTATCCAATGAAATTTTGGTTGGCAGCGTCATATATTTTGAATCTACTAACCCATCTTCCTGTTCAACATTTCCTAGCGCGCTGGGTGTTTTAATTAACTTTTACTGCAAGCAAGTAATTTACTGAAGCAAAATATGACCAAGTTCTCCATCCCCAACTGCAGGCTCAGATAATTTGTAATTCACTGTTAAATACCCATGTAAGCCTCCACAGAATGGAAGCCAAAGTAAAGAGTTCAGTCTTGATACTGCATTCAAAACTCCTTAAGCATGAAGTAAAATAGGATCGGTTTATTTTTTCTCTTTTTTTTTTAGATTTATGCAAATTAGCTTGAATAATTTCCAAATCTCAATTCTCACCAATAGGTGGCACCAATATTTTCTACTTTCTTCATGACACGTTTCCAGTAGCTACATTTAAAGTCTACGCCAGTGCAAAATTATCACTTAAATTATGAGTCCTGTTCTGTTCTTTATCCAGCAGATTTTGGCTGATCACTATGCTGTGGTACATGTTTTGTTCTCTAAGCACTTCACAAACTCTGTGTGGGATGTTTTACTAGATACATTACCAATACTTCAAACTGCTGTTCTCTTTCATGTTGTGGGAGTAATTTTTTCAACACTTTATTGGAGAATGGGTTCAGGATGGAGGGTTTTTTTGTTTTGTTTTGTTACTTTTAATGTGTGCTGGCTTTCTCCAGTCTTTCACACAAAAATGTCACAGTACATATCAACTTCTTTAAAAAATCATCTTTCTTTCCTCCCTCTGCAGGTAATAAAAAATTGAAAAGAGACTTGCAAAAAAGGCAAGCAGTACTTTTTCCAGCTTCATGAATATAATTGATTGAAGCTTATACAGCCAGGATTCTACTGCAAGTATTTTACTAGCTATTCCCTGAAAAGTTTCAATCATGTAAATTTTATAGTTATTTTGGAGAGTATGGTACTAACACTCTGTCATAGGAAAAGTCACTGGAACCAAAAGCAAGCACATCTGAAGCAAACTCAGTTAACTGAGTCAGAGATTCTCTACCCTTTTTGGAGAGAGAACCTTGCAACTGACAGATCCACTACAAGAGACTGTAGTGTAGACGATAACTGTGCATTAGATTGAATGGCTTTGTTTTCAAATCATAATTTGGCTCTTCTAGATTAATTCTCAATTGCCTAAAGACTTCAGTTTCCCAACTGAGATTCACAGACAAAACTTTCTTAGTCTCTCCTTCTCCAGTTACAGTCATCCTTACAGGAATGTGTTTTCAGGACTGTAACAATCAGGGTGTGGATCATAATCCCAAGTTTTATAACTGTCATATTTATAGGGGTGTGAGGTTTGATTCACAGACAATTTCCTATTCCCCTGACTTCATGGCACTTTATATCAGAAAACAAGAATGCTGTGCCATCTAAAATTTTAAGTTTAAAACCTGTCAATCTATTTGCTTATACCCAAAAATAATATGAAATTTTTAGTCATCTTGCTGTTCTGAGGAACACTGTGAAAACAGAACCTGTAGCATGTCTGACTGTAAAAATTAATGAAAGTTTGGTTATCCAAGTGCCATTTTCATAGTAATTTCCTCACATCATAATTTATAGACCTGACTTGACATCTTTATGTCTTCCTTTTTCATGAGTAAAACCAAACTTCTTTTGTGATGCTGTACCACTTTGTCACATTCTGGATGTTTACTTCCCAAAACCTCATATTCACAGACTTGTCAGGTACTTCGAGTCATTTCTCCAATTAAACATTACATTTGCATATACAACATGAGTATGTGATCTGAAACAACCCTTAAGACACAAAAAATTAACAAGCAGTGATCTTTATGTCTCTGGCAGCCTTGTGGTTAGATTTTATTCACATCATACTAGTCAATGGGATTGTCTAAAAACCATTGGAATCATTTGACAATACCCTTTGACTTGAATACAAGTTCTTTAATTAATCCAATGACGTCAGTGGCATGGATATGCCCTAAAATGGGAGACATTACCTTATCCTAACTTCTCAGAAAGCTCAATGCATTTAAACTAGTCATTATCCCAATCCTTAAATGATTTAACATTTTGCTGGCCTTTATACAACCTTAATTATCTTCTCCCTTTTTTTTATGCTGAATATTCTGGAGTTTTCCATTTCTCTACAACTGAATGGTTCCAAAATACACACCTATGGCTGAAACATGTTTAATTTGGGATTTTAGGTATCCACCCTGTATTGCAAAATTGGCCTGTGTGACGCAATATTGTTTTCAGCAGCAGACTTTGTAAAAAAAAGTGTTGAGTAATCAGAATGTATCTTTATCCTTGTGTGTGCTTAGCAACCTTACAGGTCTGTATGACAAAAAAAATTTGCCCTTGGACAGCAATTTATGAAGACACCAAGCAGTCACAAGGAAAAATAAAAACTTTCCTTATATTTCACAATGAATAGAAATTTAATATAGAACTTCATAGTCACTTCACTTTATACTAGGGTAGCATTTGAAAACTTTGAAAACTTTTAGACCTGGGCAGGTGCCCTAGGGAGGGCTGGAAGGAGGGAAAAGAAATACACTTCTTTTGCATTCTGTAGAGTAGCTCTCAGAAGAACAGCTGTACAGGCATAATAAATTTATTGACCTTTTTATTAGCACTAAAAATAATTTTTTCAATACTGATTATAAGTAAAATAAAATAAAATAAATAAATAAAATAAGTAAATGTTACTTAGTATGCTTCAATATGCATCTCAAATGCATCATAAAAAATAATGTGATGAATATGGTGCAGAAACCTAAGGAGGTCAGATTAAGCCTGGTCCAAGTAGTGATACTTTCCAAACCAGTCATTGAGAAAAGAGCTTATCAAGAACTCTCAAGACACACACAGTGCTCCAGAGCCAACAAAATGTTACCATGTGGTTGATATATAGGAAGTAGATCAGAGCAGAAGCTACCTGTAGCTAATGGCAGTCATGCTACAGCTGGTGTTGAGGTGACTGTGTTTGTTTACACACTCAGGAGCAGGAGAGTAAGAAGGAACTTTCTTACACAGAGTTTGTGTTTCCCTTACTGAGTAGTACAACCTGAATCTCCCCCTGCATCCAAAACCTGTTCGCCAAAAGAGTTATGAGCAGATTTAACTGATCTCACTGTTCTGAGGAGGTACCTGAAGTCTGAATGATTGCTGACCTTGTCCTTGTCCTTGTCCTTGTCCTTTTCCTTGTCCTTGTTGACTGTCTTGCACTTGGCCTCTGTTCATGCTGCAGGAAACTCCCACCCTCTTGCAGGAAACAATGTTGAGAAGGTCTCTCAATTGTCTGCTTGCTAATTGTGGAGCAGCAGAAGGGGCATGTGAGGGCTTCTGGGTCAGGCACAGAGCCTACCTTAGACACTGCAAAGCAGGGACACACACGTTTCCAAACACGTAGCCCCTACCCAGTCTCTTGTGTACTACAAAAGGCAAGGAATGGGAAAGGCTGGCAGCTCCCATCTCAAGCTCATACTCAGAGTCATGTCTGCCTTCCAGGAGAAAGGTAAATGGTAGGCATGGGCTTGCAGGCTCATCCTGATTCACTGTCCCCCGGGCTCAGAAAGGAGAGAGGTTTTAAAGGATTTAAGCACACAGAGATGAAGTTTGGCACTTGATGGGAAGAAAGTATTGCTCAAATTAGGTTCATACTCGGTTTTGGAAGACAAATGCCTCTAAAAATCTGCTTCCTGTGGCTAAATAGAAAACAATTTGTGCAATCGATCTCCTCTGACTCTCACCATCTACAGTCCAGGCGTCTAGGCTGGAACTGGTGAGTTTCGGCTCAATACAGGGAAATGGATGCTTTTGAAGAATGAGTCATCTGACCTATTTTAGATATCTCTTGCTAGGAAGAGACAAATGAAGGTCTGGAAGTGACTGGTTTTTTTTTCCACTGACTTCTAAAGAAATCCAGATAACTAAATCAGAACCTATCCATGTAGGTGAATCTGACCGTGTATCCTGCAGCCCCCACTGCTAAGTTGCAGTTCACATTATCTAATTTTGGCAGTGACTGGCAATGTGAGGCCAGCACACATAACTTACCTAATAGTCTATGTAGAGGAGGTACAGCTGGTTGGAAAGGAACAAACAAGCAATTAAAGGAGTACATTTGCTTCCCCTGAATTCAGTCTGTGTGTGGTTTTGTTTGTATGACTTTGTGAGAGAAAAGCAGTTGTTGCTAACCTGTCTCACAGCAGAGAGAGATGTCTGCATGAGGGAAGGCAGAAAAAAATTACATTTAAAAAAGTTTGTTTCTGGGGGGCAAGGGCAGGAACATCAGCTTTTTTTTGATCAGTAGCACATTTATGAAGGTATAAATTCAATATCTAAATCTGGCTGATGATGAACTAATCTTCCGAAGTAAATGTTTAAGTTTTCAATGCATTCAGTGGCATGAGAAAAGCTTGCTGAAGACATACATAATTTATGTACCTCTGTCTGTCTGCTGATGTAGGAAGCCCTCAGTGTGGTCTGTCCAAGCCAGATGTCAATCCACCAGGGAGGGAGGAAGTTGCTAGAAGTTCCTGGGGTTATCTTCTCAGAGTGGGTCTCCTCCAACATCACATTTTTCTCTTGTAGCAACTGACAAGTACAGTCCTTGCCTAATCTGGATAGTGGTGGCATTCTTGCATGAGGTATAGTGTTCATCTCCCCCTACTTCTCAGAAGGTAGAGGTGACCTAATTAAGTGCCTGTGAATTTTTCAGTCTAAGAAGGGAGATACTTCAGGAATATAAGACCCTAAATCACTATAATACAGCAGACTGGACTCTTATTTGGATCTCCAGACTTTCATATGGCTCAGATCTCACCAGATATGATCACAATGTTCATTACAATCCCTCAGTAGAGCTCACAGCTGGAGCTGTTTTTTCTAAGGGCCTGTTATATCAAGACTGCACAATGCAATCTAAGCTGTACATGTATTATTCCTTCTCTTGATATTTTTTTATTAATTTTGCATTAATATATGTGAGGTTGCATTAATATATATATGATGTTCTTGTAATATCAGATCTATCACAGTTACCCTATGGTTGAGAGACTGCATCTTGGACCCTTTTGATATTGCTTTCCCCTTCCATCTTTGTCTTCATTAATACAGAGTGAAAATAAATGTATTCTTAAATATTTAATTGAGAGGGCTGGGGCACCTGTCCTATGAAGACAGGCTGAGAGAGTTGGGATTGCTCAGCCTGGAGAAAAGAAGGCTCCAAGGAGATCTTGTAGCAGCCTTCCAGTACCTGAAAGGGGCCTATAAGAAAGCTATGCAGGGACTTTTTACAAGAGAGCATAGTGATAGGACAATGGCCAATGCCTTTAAACTGGAAGGGGGTAGATTTAAGTTAGAGATTAGGAAGAAATTCTTTGGTGTGAGGGAGGTGAGACACTGGTACAGGTTGCCCAGGGAGGTTGTACATCCCTGGAACTGCTGAAGGCCAAATTGGATGGGGTTTTGAGCAACCTGGTTTATGGGAGTTGTCTTCACCCAAGTAGGGGGGGTTGGAAGTGAATGACCTTTGACATTCTTTCTAACCAAAACCAATTCTATCATATCCTAAGTTCCTAAAATTCAAAGTCATCATCTAAAATAATAACATATATTGCAGCTGCCCAAATATTTAGTACATTAAAAAGTTTTGGTTTTGATGTAGCATTGTTGCTATAGATAGAAGTCAGCTGCAGTCACAGTCATCGTATGTATTCTAAAGATGATGAGGCAAAAAAAATGTATGCATCCTAGATTTATCTAACAAATGACACCCATTGAGTGTCAGATTGCTGTAATACTATAAGGTTTGTACTAGGGAGTAAGGAAATAGAAATTTGTGAAATCTATCCTCTGATTTCTTTCATGGAAGAATTTTTTTTTTTTTTTTCATTTATATGCTAGTCTTAACTATTTGCTTCTAGTCCTAGGTAATTCATTTTCACTTTCTAGGCTGTTTGTGAATGACTCAAACTCTACCGAGTCTGAGTAAGAGTACTTACTGGTGAAATTTTTAGTTTAAGAATTGGTTCACTTCATCAGACTCTTGGTGTTAAGCTGCCGTCAAACTGTTTCAAACTGCTCCTTCACTGAGCATGGCACATTGATCACTCTACTTTCAACAGGGCATTCAGTCATAATAGCAGAAAGTTTTGAAGTGAAGGCATCACCATTTCCTTTGATAGTCTACTTGAACAACACTCTTATCCCTCACAGTTAAAAAAAATTTATTTTATTTCTGATTTGCACTGTATGACTTTATCTCCTAGTTGTTGGTTTATATTATGGCATTTGGGGCTTTCCTGTAAGCTGGTTTATGTGACAATGCTCACCCATGTGTCACACTGCCATTTGTTTAGCTCCTGCATACTGTCAGCTCTTAACAAAGCAATAACATCAAGTGGATACAAGGGTACAGGAACCAGAGACTGTTTCCACCTCCTTCTAGCACTGTCTATGGAAACTCATCTCCAAGCTGCATTTGCAGTTGGTAGCCCAGGCACTCAGAGCAGGGTGGGATCCACTCCCTATAGCTCCCAGGTTCTCTCTCTTTCTTAAGAAAATTCTGTTACCTCTAAACAAAGAGATGGAAGTCCAAGCTCAGAGCTGCTTTTCAGGTAAGGTTTTTCAGCCTGACTTGTGCCTGCGATGGCACAGGGAGATCCTGCTGTGTGCAGGCACCCCTGGATCATTTGCAGAGCTTAGTGCAAAAAATGTCACCTGCTCCATTTCCATAACTCTGACTTCTATGAACTGACCCATGCCAGCCTGGGCTTGGCTAAACACTGTTAAAAGGCAGCACTATTGATCTATCATTATGCTACTGATAAGTGTGAAAGATTTTTTTTTAAAGACATGAAGCAAATGTGAAAATAAATACTCATTGGTCAGGCTTCCTTTGTAGGCACCTCTCACGGAAATCAGTGGAGTTGAAGTTTCTATTCCACTCACCTTTGTGCAATTCACCTGTTCAAATGAGGGTTTTCAGTATTTCTGGAGACATTTTTAACTGCTTAGGATAACAATTTAATTGCTTACATGTGAAGAATGAAAGAAGGAAAATATGGGAAAATTCTTTTGAAATATTGATGTATTTGAATTACATGGGATAATCCAAGGTTAATTTAAGTAGGGAAAAGAACATCAGAAAGACTTATATAGCATTAAGTCATATTCAAGTAAGGATTAGCATTAGGAATCAAAGTAATGGGTAGGATAGCTAGGATAGTGCATTGGATTTATATTTGGTTTATAAATAGAAATTTTATACTTGAGAAAAATGCAGTTTTTACAGAGAAAAGACTGTATGAATTATTTGCTGAAGATCAAAGGGAACTCCTAACATAACCACATCTCTTGACTCCCACTTGGTGGTTTTTTCCATTGGACCTTATTGAACTAAGGATAAATCACAAGCATAATATTAAAGAATCCTTTTTCTTCTTCTTCTTCTTTTTTTGTCTTTATCAGATATGGCACTTTCTATTGTTTGCGTAAGTGGAAAAGACATTTTTCCTTTGATGGGTCTATCTTTTTTCCACAAAGCTTTAGGAAATTAATTGAAAGCAGATAGAAGTGGTAAGGGACCTAGTATCTGTGAGTAGTTCATACTTGTTTAATATTTCAAAATTTGAATTCTAAGCATCAACAAAAGCGATGATATAATAAATAGGGAATCCATAACGGGATGTATATTAAGAAGAGATGCAGAGCTTCTGTAATGTGCACATAAATAGTGTCCTGAGCAATGGGATTATGTTTCATTAGGATGGCACCTGTCTGCTGGCTTGCCTTGCTGATTTTATCCTCACTCCTCAGACTGACAGCTTTTGATTTTTTTTTTTTTTTTTTTTTTTTTTTTTAAATTTTTTTTCCTGTGGCTCTCCATTCTTTCTCTATATAGCTTGGGCCTCAGCTGTCCCAGAGCTGCCTCTCCCAAACTTTACATTTGTTTCTGAGAGCTACCATTCCTTCCCACCAGCTGCTTGCCCCACCCAATAGCTCCTCTTTGTTTCATGCTTGCTCCTTTTGTCTATTTATGTATACATTAATGCATGTAATTTTAGAATATACTTGCAGTGCTTTAGGGCAGAAGAAAGACATCCTAATTTTGAACTTCTTCTATCTATAATTTGCCTTTCCTTAGCATTAACAGGATCTATTTTAACCTATTTCAAGCTGCAAAGAGAGAGCAGTTTTTGGTTTTACAGCCTCTGTGGAGCTGTTTCTTTTCTCTGCAGAGGCTTTTGTGGTGTCCCTACCTCAGCATGGTACAAATTTTAGTGAGGTTCATTCCCCCTGCCTTCCCGCCCCCTGCTCCCACCTTCCCCCCCCCCCCCTCTTTTGACCCGTCCCCACACACACACTCTTGTGTAAGCATTGGGAGGCAGGGGTAGGCATATTTTATAAATTAAAAAGAAATCAGTCAGTACATTGAAGCAATTAGTGTAAATGAGTTCAACAGACAAACAGGCAGAGTTCCCTGTGCTGTTTGTCTTCTCCTGCCCCCACAGCCTCAAGTGTAGTACAAGAGCTAAAGGAACAGAGTGAAAAATCACCAAATATCACGGGCCAGGTTCCAGCCTCAGTGACAGAGTTGTAAATCCAGAGTTAGAACATAAAACGTGCCATCCTGGGTGAGTGTGAAAGTACTTTTAGTCCTTTTAACTTAGTCCTGGATAGCAGTGGGCAAAAGCAGAGGCCTAGGACGAGATTAAGACAGATAAAGGGATATTTCTCCTGCTGTAGCCTGTGAACTGGAGGCTGATTTACTGGAGGCAGAGACTGTAGTCTGTGACAGAGTTTAATAGCCACAAACAGACCTCTCCTCCATGATCTAATCCCTTCTTACATCTGTGCATGTTTCAGGGCCCCACAATATTCCAGTGCTGTGAATTCTATACCTTCAGTATGCCTTATGTGAAAAAGCTCTTGCTTTCTACCAACTGCCTGATCATTTCACCTCTTATTGTACTGTGAAAAACAGGGAGTGCACTGTCCTGTTGGCTGTTTCTATGCCGTTTGTAATTTTATGGTAATTTCCCAAATGCCACTGGAGGTTCTTTAAAGTGGCATTGCTGTAAGGCAAGGTCAAAGCCCTGATTTTAAGGGATCTGATTAATTCAAAAGTCCAGCTGCTACGTTTGTCAGGATAGTCTCCCTGTTTGCAAGATTAAAGCCCTTAGGAGCATGCACTGTGCAGGGAGAAGGGAAGGAGGTTAGGGGTATATAACCTGGGAGGTTCCTGGAGAAACACTCTGCATTTTAAACACACCACTCTTTAACACATCCAGATGGCACAAAGCGAGGAGCCTGTTTCACAGGTATAGCCAGAAGCAGAGCTGAATGCAGGTATGTAGAATCTTCAGCAACCCCTAAGGAACTGGAAGGTTTCTGCTTTCCAGAAGCTGGGAGTGAAGTTGTGCCTGACTCCCCTAACTCATGACAACTGCTGCCCTGCTCTCCCCACATTACCCTTTGCAGTCCTCACCAAGCCTGACCATCCACACTGCCCTCAACCTATAGGATGCTCTAGTTCACTTCTATTTATGATTAGACCATCCTCACATATAGGATTGCTCCAGCCTGAAGCAGCCTGTGTTTTCCAATGTGTATTCCAAAGGCCATGCAGTATGACTTGCATTGCCATATTCTTATGCCAGGCCCCTGTGTCTCTCTCATGCCACCAAACACAGTGCTCAGCCACAGAGACTGCCACAATGATTTAGTGAGGTGGGCTTATCAGTGCTAAGCAGCATCAAAAGGAATACTTTTCCAGAATTGATATTAACTCCTCAAACAAGTCTGTGAATGGATCCTTCTGCATGTTGAAGAGCTACACAAGCAAAAGCAGCTTGCAAAAACTGTCTAGAATCATCATGGTGCCCTGGGCACTTTTCATCAATTCATGTATTTTTCAAGTACAGAAGCTTCCTTCTAGCACTAACCAGGACATAAAAAGCATGGATGAGCCACATGTTTTGCACTGCATCAATGCTGATAGTCTTTTCTACCTGTCTTTTGGCACAGAGAGGCGGTGGAAAAGATCAGCAATGTGGCATACTGTTTTGTACTAGTTACTCCTGCTTCGAAATCACTACTGGTAACTGCAGGCTGAGTTGTTTCTTTTTTTTATGCTACTGTCATATAACATCTGTTTTCTTTAACATTATTTCAGATCATCTCTTTATTTTCTGAAGTCCCTTTTCTCCATGTATGTTGAAGATGTTCCCACTTTGGAGACAAATGAAACAAGCTCTTAGTAATTAACATAAACACACTGTGAGCAGCAGACAATTTCTGCCTTTACTCTGTCTAATTGTGTATCAATGTTACATTCAGTAATGCTTCATCACTCATTTCTCAGCCAGAAGAAAGCAGAGGCAACATTACAGAGATACCCATGGTTCATCTGAGTCTTGGGCCTTGCTGCTTGTCTGGAAATATACTTTTTAAGTTCTTAAAACTCATTATCTTTTAAGCCATTGAGGAAATATAATTGTGGTACATGGAAAAGAATAAGAATAACAAAACCTACTGCACTGTATTTAAGTATATGAACATTAAGGGATGATCCAAAAGGGATCAGAACATACTGATTAAAATCTATGAATTAATGTTCATATACTTAAATACATTGCAGTAGGTTTTGTTTTGTTAATCTTATTCTTGGCCTATTGCCATGCCAAGACTTACAAT
The DNA here is from genome assembly GCF_003957555.1 of Calypte anna. Taxonomy (NCBI): domain Eukaryota; kingdom Metazoa; phylum Chordata; class Aves; order Apodiformes; family Trochilidae; genus Calypte; species Calypte anna. Next base: position 101,579,217 of record NC_044246.1, on the reverse strand, counting down.
TTGGGGTATAAATTCTGCCCTCCTTGGAGAGAAATTCAAGAATTTCTTAAGACTGGAGTGAGAATAAGGGAGGGGAAGCGTGCATGTGTATCTGTGTGTCTGAGACTGTTTTGTCTTTGTAACCTCCTTAACTCCACTAGTCCAGTGTCTTCCTCTTGATATGTCATGAAACTGTCTCCAAAGAGTTCAATGCCTGAGAACAGGCAGCAACTCTTTGGTTTAGTGCTTATTACATACAAATTGAATCAACACACCAGGAAACCCTAATTTCTGGTGAAGAATTTTCCAAAAACAATAGCAGCTTCTTGTGCCCAAGATAACATAGAGTGACACATCTTCATCAGAGGCAGCTGACTCACTGCTAGGGCCTGAATTGTGGGGGGGGGGATTATCTTATCTGTTATCTGTATCAAGCTAAGAATGATGGAGGTGCAACCCTGAATGTCTTAGTAAATGCCAAAATAATTACAGCATGGGCAAAAAGTGGAGATGAAAAGTACTTATACCAATTTCTACTTTTAGTTTCTGTGTTCTGGAAAAAACTGCATCTTTCAGCAAAGGTTTCAGGCAAGTTTTATGTTTTACGGTCTGACAATTTCTGCCCTTTCAACAGAAAATATTTTGATAAAATGTACTGGTACTGTTGTTATTTTGTCATCCTCTTCTTGAGCTATTTTGGTCTTGAAATCCCTTCACAGGATACTTCATTCTGTGTATATTGTTCACTTTTAGAGTTTTACAATGAATGATGACAGTTAATGCTGCATTCTCCATACATGCAGCTTTCTCCAAGGCATTTTTTTTCCTAGCATTGGACTATTTGTGTGGTTATGAGAAACAGAGACATTTATGGAATCAAACTGACCAGTAATATTAATCTAAAAAAAAATAAATAAAGCAGAAATAGAGGGTGCAGCCATAGCAGTTCTCAGTGGAGAAGGCAAACAGTATCTGTGAGCTTGCCTGAAACTCTGAGTAATTTCTCTACCCTGGCTAGTAAAAATGCATTTTTCAATCTTAACTAAAGAAAAATATTATTGTCAGAACCGCAATGTAAGTCAGGAGAATCTGCCACTGTGGGGGGCAGTGAGAGTCCCAGCTCCCAGGAATCTCAAACCAGGAGGAGACAGGATGGCAGCATCACCTCCTCATGGCATCCTGCCTTTGTTCAAGACACAGAGCCCAGGTGGGATACTGGGACTGGATGCTACTTCCTCTCCAAGAGGCACTGCAGGTTGCTGTGGCTCCTCAGTGTTCTCTGCATGCCAATTGAGATGTGAACCCCTTGAAATCTTCCTGCAAGCTGTCTTTGGTACCAAGAAATAGATTAGAGATTGCCCCTCTAAGCAAGCAGGTAGGAAACATCCAGCTTGTGATCCAAAGCTGACACAATTTTCTTGTCACATAAGGTCCATTCAAGAGCATTTTTCCCTCTCCTATGCAAATAGTCAAAGAAGATGCAGCTGTCTATGTGGTGCTGAATCCTTCAGTTACAGCCATCCTAAAAGTCATTAACCTGGCAACTGGGTTTGGACGTGATTTGCAGCCACTGTTTTTTCCTCCCACAAGAAGAGTGATTGGGGGTTTACTCAGAAAAACTGGAGGGAAAAGAATTTTAAGAAAAAGTAGGAAGGACTCTCCTCCTAGGAGAGGGTGGCAGAGGAATTGCTATTGTAAGGAGCATGAGGCATCTGTGCAAGAGAGGTTATGACAGAAAGAGTCTGCAAGCCAGCGGATGGGAAAAACTCAGACTCAAAGAGATCTCTGACTGTTTTCAAAAGCAGACATAGTGAGAAATACAGGAGAACAGACAAGTTTGATATTCTGAGGGAAGGGCTAGCAACTCATTTACTCCCACTCTTGTTTCCTTGTGAACAGCAGAAATGACTGTGTCTGCCTAATGATGTCTGAAATTATTTTTCAAGAGGGGAATGTCCAATTGCCCTTCCTAACACTTATTTTGAGCATCAACTTCTGTTGCAGTAAAGTACCAGGCATCCCTTTGGAACCTATATAAAGAAAATGTGAAAATTATTTGAAGATTTAACCCTTTATCCTTCAGGAGTCTTCTGCTCATTTTTTTTTTTTTTTTTGTGCTTTCTGACTTTTCTTTCTCCTTTTATTATTTCTTCTCTTTCACCCAGAAACATTCATCCCACATCTAAATGTATGAAACTCTACACATGCTGCTTTAAAGTCTTCTGCTGTATGAAGTCACACCTTTTGTGTGACTGACAGGTGACACTGCTTTGCTCGGTGTGGATCTGAACAGTGGGAAGACAAGTTGTCAACTGCTAGTGACAGACAGAAGAAAAGAACAAGGCCAGCCCCCCCCAGAATACTGCAAAGGCAAGATATCCCCAGGCTATTCTTTATGTTGGAGCAGCAATTTTAGCTCTGAGGGAATGAATCTTTTCCTGAATGCAGTGGTCAAACCCTTTGCATTTCACCAACTAAACTCACTTGTCTTCACTGGTGTTATGTTCTGTGTCTATGTGTCTGTGTCTATATGTATATGTGAATACATATAGATGTACTGACATCTTTTGTGAATAACTGTTGTCCTGTCCAGGCTTTTAAAGAAAACCAAATCTGTCTTACTGTAACAGCTATAATAAACATTATGTCATTCTTTCACTGTCCAAGTCTTTCACATTGGAAGTGTTAACACCAGAACAATTCTATGCTGTTGTATTTGGTGTCTACCTTCCTCCTGTCACACCTGGCCAGTACTGGTAGCTGACAGCCAGCAGGAAAACAATTACCTCTCTGCATGTGTGTTTGGTCCCTCCAGGGCTATAAGTATTGTTTTACACAAGAGAAAAGTTACAGCAGATGGGGACAATTCTGATAATAATTTTACAGTACAGAGGTCCAAAGTACAGAGACAGGGAAAGAAGCAATAGGATTATTTTCATTAGATCTGAGAAGAAGACTCAGTATGGCTGATGCGAGTCAAATTACTTTTAGGCTGAACTTTCAAAAAAAGATTTCTGAGCAGTGAGGTCCATGAAAATGTCAAGAAGCTGTGGTTTGATGGTTCTTGTTTGGCTGATGCCATTAAATAATAACACATCTTTGTCTAATTTTTATGTTTCCATTATTGAGTAACAGTCTTCTGCCTGCTAGTCTTACATTGACTGTTATAAAATCCTGTGGCATAAAATGTCTGACTCAAGTGCAACTAGGGGTGTGGGCAAGTTGGTGGCAGTGATGTAGCAATAACTGACCCTGAAATGTGAAAATGAAGCTCTAAAATTGAAAAGTGAAGCAAGTTTTTATAAGAAGGTAGTTGCATGTTCTTTCTCTCTGCAGTGTAGTCAATGCAGTCACTATTCTGCATCTTTAAATTCTGTATCCTAAATCCATGCTTCTTCAAACATCCAGAAAGAGATGAAACTTGGCTCCCTTGAGGAGGTTCACTGAGCTGATTGGGGCACCCTTTCTGTCATAAAGCTGGAAGACCTTGTACAGACAGTAACTATACTGCTGCAAATCACAGGGATGTGCTCAGTGAGTTGTTGGCACAGCATAGCAGAGAGCTCATGACTAGTAAATCAACTTCTTCACTTCAGGAAGAAAGTGCTTTGAGTGTTTTTATACAGTTCATAAGAAGCTCCTTTTATTTCTGGTGAAATTACAAAAAATCCAAAAACTTAAATGCCTATCCCACAACCTGACTTCACAGGCACTTGTTTAAATCAGTTTTACTGCTGTAAAGGATATGCATGTGTTTATGTATATTGAGCCACAAGGTCTAAGAGAAACAATTTTATTCCAATAATCTACTAGTATAAAAAAAATATACACACAGAAAGGCACAAGAGTCCAAAAACTGAAATTCTGCACTGCCAGCCTTTGAATGATTTTTGGTAGAAAAGAAGAAACCTTAGTCTGCTTTCTGGTTGTCCAGATTTAAGATTATGTAAAACTTGTTTCCACTGACTTTAGCAAATGGCCAGCATACACTTATACCCAGGGTACTTTAGAAAGGGCTTTAGCTATCACAGCAGCAGAAGCAACCCTGAAAATCAAGTCTAATATTCCTTTATTGTGTCTTGTTTTCAGACTAGTAGGAAAGCAAACCCCCCTTTGTCCAGCCTCTTCTCTGCTTGCCCATTTGCAGCACAACCCTATTCACAACCATAGGTTAATCACTAAAGCTTTAGTGTTTAACAGGAGGCATCCCTCATTGGCCTGTGCTCAGTACAAACCATTACACCTGAAGGCAAAGCTGTGCTTAATAATTAAAAAGGGCCAATTTAGACATTGCCTTCATTCTTTCAGGCTGTCTGTGCCTGCCAGTTACACACATGTCCTGTCCTTGCTAGGGGACAGAGTAGTTTTGCAACTTGGGATGTGAAGTACTCTTGATGAACAACTCCCATTGACATCATGACAGTTGTTCAATAAAACAAAGATGAAACAAGATTTTTCTCACACTTTGCAAGTATGAGTCTTACCTTTTGGAAGCTGGAACAATAAAAGATGTTGTTACAGTCACCCACTGCCCTGGGCAGCAACAAGTCAGGAATGACAGTGCTCATCCTGCCAGACCTCCTTTGAAAACAGGTTGCACAACAGCACCGATAGCAGTTATAATTGTAATAACAACACAGATATTTCTCTGTGCAACATAACAACTAATAAAACCTTAAGCATTTTCTGCAGTGTCAGTGAGAAAAATATAAATGGTTCCTCTGTCGAGGTCTCTTGAGAGAAGCAAAAAACTAAACCAGTAATTGTCAGAACTGTCAACGCTTCTATCTTTTATTCTCTATTCATGGCATGGTTTTAACCCTAAAAAAGGAGGAGAAGCTTTTACTTTCCAGTTCATCTTAGCCTAAGTGATTATATTTTTTTAGCTGAATGACTCAAAATACACTTTTACAATAAGAAGACTCTCCTTGGAAAATCTTACTTTTAACCAGTTTCCCATGGTAAGATATTTTTTACAGTGCTCCCCCTAACAGTTTTTTACTGTGCCCTGGCTGTCCAATAAAAGGCCAGGAAAATTAGATTTGTTACTCTGCTCTATTTATAAATTTTCACAGGAAGCAATTATTGTCAAAAATAATGAATGCTTTATATTTACAAAATTCATTGTTGGTCCCTTCCCTTTACACCCTTTTCTTACTAGAGAAGGCACATTCTCTTTGCTTATCTGTAGCATAGGCTTTTCTTTCATGAAATCTGGCCAGGCCTACAGTAGGCATATTTTCCAGCACAGAAGTATCAACTAGAGTTATTTTTATTTTTATGTTAACAATTTAATTTCTTATTTATTTATTTATTTATTTTTGTTAAAAGTTTGTTGTAGATATGGTTTCACTAGGATGGAAAGTGTTTTTCCTTGTATAGCCTATTCCACTTGGAAACCAGTGTTTTCTGTAGCAGTAAAATTAGGTTTATTTCTCTTCTTTCTGATCAGTAGAAGCTTCACCCACACAAGGGTGGCTTGCCAAGGCAGTTATATTGGTAAACTTTTCCTCATGCTGACCTGGTCTCCAAAACAGCATTGCATAAATAATAGAGGCAGGTGGGAGCAATCATAAGTGAATGCCAAAAAACTGCAGCTGAGTTCATTCTTATGTCAGAAGAACTGTGGTGGTGTGGTTCTGTCAAGGGTCAGCTATTTTGGGCTGGGTGGAGAAATGCGCAAAAGGAGATGACACATTTCACCATCAGTTATATTCTACCTTTGGAAATAACTTTTACAGTTAAAACTTCTTCGAAAAAAACAGGGACAGATTATGGCTTGGCTCCAGTTCCCAGGTGGTCAGAAGCTAGGAGAGATGAAACAAAAGGAGAAGCACTCATGGGAGTAGCTGAAGAAGAGGAGTGTTTTTTAGTGGAGCCAGGGAAAAAAAGGAGGTAAGTGTGGATGCTGGCAGAGGGACACAGGAGCTTAGGTGGGCTAGGTCAGGGTGAACAGACAGCTCTTTGAACATGTGCCTCTGTACTGGCTCCCAATGTATGCTGGATGAAAATCAAGGTATTGGCTATAACTTAAAAGCAACAGCTGGCTCTGTTCCATGTCTCCATCACTGCATCATCCTCTGTTTGACTTTCACTGCAGCTTCACTAGTGGTCCCAAAGACTGGACTACAGAGAGGAAATAATATGTTCTCTACTTGGGAGAGGGCTTTTTGTCTGGAATTTGATAGTTTCTATACTATAGTTGCATTCAAAACAGATCAGTTTTTTAGTTTTAATTTTTTTTTATGTCCTGTTGTGTGTTCATTTTTGCATGTGTTTAATTCATGTGTATTGTCCATGGGGGTGAATTTTCAAGGAATGTGTCTGGTATAGCTAGGGATGATCTCTGCTCTGAGCCAAATTTTTTGAACTACACCACTTGTTAACAAATATTTCTTTGAGCAGCTGTAAGGCACCTGGATATTGTGATAAATGGCATAGTCTAACTAAGCTAAATAATGCCTACATAGTACATAACAGATAACCTTAGTATATACTGTTGGCTATGACATTTGTAAACTTATTCACTACTTTTCATAAATGAAAGTTGTTGTAAATATTTAGATATTGTACTCTGTGTGAAAAAATAGAAAGCAAAGTTTAAAATGCAAGTGCCAGAGTAGTCTTATGTAAAACAAAAATTGGGACCATTTGGCAATATGTCTTATTTAGACTAAAACACCAAACTTAACACAGAGTTGTTCCCAGGTCTTTCATTATTTTAGATACATAGACTTTAATGACATTTAACAAAAAGCCATACAGGGAATTCATAGTTTGCCAGTGTGTCATGTCATAACTTCATATGAACAGAGGTATTATCTTTAATAGAGAGATGGAAATTCATCATTCATGAACTTGAAATATTTGCTGTTAATCCAGGGTGGCTGAAAAATATTTATTCCAATGTGTTTCTACTGCATCCTTTTGGACTCATTTTAAAATTTGTTAATGGCATTATGGATTCCTTAATTTTTATTTTTGTAAGGAAAAGTCAAGACTTGTCTTCCTACTAGAACAGTGTTTCTTTAGTCAATAGAGGGTTAATGAATAAAATTGTTTTCAAGGTCAGATTGGCAACTCAGGCTCATTAAAATCACCTCATGTTCCAGCAGTGATAAAACAAGATTTGCACCTCAAGTTCTGCTTCATTCTCTTAAAACTATCTGATTAAATAAATAATAATGACAGAACACTCTGATATTTATCATAGGCTTGAAAACTAATTCATAAACTTCCATGCTATTGCATTAGTGACTGACTTCCTCTACCTGCAGAAAAATGTAAGGATTCAAAAATCCCTCTGCAGCAAATTATAAACTTCTATTCAATATCAGGATCAGTTTAGAGTTTTAACAAAAGACTCATGTAACACAAAGATCTTATCTTGGTGTATCATTTCCTTTCTATTTTCTTGCTTTTTGGTCTCAATAATTAGAATTACTGTATCCTTTTAACTCCTTATCATTCCCATTGAATTTAGATTCTTGGTTCAAAATCAAAATTGGTCAGTTAGACAATACCTGCTAAAGCATCAGTTACTGATGGCTTCTGTAGATAATTTTGTTTTTCAGCCAGCAAGACTCTTAAAAGCTTTTTAAAATGGTATGAGGATTAAATTGCATGCTGTGAAAATCTGAAGTTGGGGTTTTTTTCCCAATTGCTACGCTTGAAATACTGTATATCTATCTCAATAGTACCTCAGATTATGCTTAATGGTAAATTTAGCCAGAAATGCGTTTTTGCACTTGTGGGGTCATTCTTCATTACTGCATTCATGTGCCAAACTGCAGCAAGTAAACAGCAGCAATGATCCCAGTCACAGCTTTGTTAGTAATTTGAGGAATCTGAATGGGGAACACACTTCTAATTTTGTACTTTTTTTCCCAGATATATATTCCAAGCAAGTCTGAATTTTTTGAGTGCTTTTTTTTTTTTTTTTTTTTTTTTTTTTTTTTTTTTTTTGTCTTTTTTTCTCCAGCCCTTACCATGTAACCCTCCTACTTACCCCTCCCAAACAGACTGCACAGAGATGATGGACATATTTTGAGATACAGATATTTAAGGAAGATTTCATTTTCACCAGTAAAACTGAAAATCTGTCATTTAAAGTTGGTTTTTTGTTTTTTAAGCTGCATTCATTATTGTTTAGGTTAATCCACATACTCATGAGGTGACGAAGCAATGCAGTCTGGAAAGCAGAATTAACCTGATAACTAAGCTATAAGCAAACTTGAAGGAGTGGGGGAAAAATTCCATTTATTTCCATGGTTTATTTACAGGAAAATAATATTTTCATGAATACAGTGGGGTAAAATTATTTTTTACATAAGTTAAAGTTGGAAGAGAACTTCGATGTGTACATGGCTCCCTCAGGACTCTTTCTTGTCTTGATTTACTTCATTAAAAATCTTCTGACTCCAGAATATTTAGACTGAAGCACCTCCATCACTCTTGCTTGTTACACCTTGTACAGAAAAAAGAGTCTTTTTTTGTAAGCAGGGACTCAAATTATGAAGAACTTCAAATAACAATCTTCAAGTCATAATTTTCCCCTAAGATCTAACAGAGATTGATCACTTTTGCCTCCCTACTCTCTATCGTAAAGATAATGGTACATATAAATCATACTCTTATTTGAAACTTGCCAGGTTTTTTCACATTCTGCTCTATGCACAGTATATTAAGATGCATCTGAGGAAAATGGCAGGCCTTTGAGGGTTTTAGGGGAAATCTGGTCGTCTGCCATCTTCTAGCTAAGTTTAGATTACAATAAAGATTTGAGAGTGCGAGGTACTATGTATAGCAAGGGCTAAATACTTGAGAATGGTAACTAAATCCTGCATTTTGGAATTATCACTGTGACCAACTGCCCATGAAATGCTTTTCATTTTAATGTATAGTGTGTCTGTATATAATTCTAGATCTGTATTTATATCTGCAGCCATATGCTGCTAGATTTCCATCTCCTGTTCAGACAAATTACTTCAGCTGCAGTTGCCAAAGCAAACAGAGCTCTTTTTTTTTTTTTTCTCAGAAGCACCGAACACATAACACATGACACATTTCATTCTTTCTTAGGTGATAACTTTTAAAATAACAAGCTACTAATATGCACAATGTGTAAATGGGCAGCAAAGTTAAAAACAGAGGGGGAGGTAAGAGAATCAGACATTTGTTCCTGGCTGCTAATGGGAGCAGCTGTTTAGGGTGAACTTCTCAGAGGAAGCAAGAGACACATGTGCATGTCCTGTCATAAGTCACCATTTTTTCTGCATCCCAGATTAGTCCAGAAGATGTCATTGCTCATTGGTTAGTGGCAGAATCTGCTAGATAGTTTTCTGTAAATAGCTGGAAGTTAATGTCTTGTAATCTGAGGATCGCTGGGGGCTGGTTTGTTGTATTTATTTATTTTGCTGTTGTCTGCTCAGTGGAGTGGAATTCCAGAGCTGGAGCCTAGCCCTTGAAGGAGAAGTTACCAGCCTAATCAGAAATGTAACAAGCTCAGAGATTAATTGCAAGGCAGGGAATAGCAATAGGCTCATTGATAATACTGTCAATATATCACTAGACAAAGCTCCAGAAAGGTGTGTGCCATATCTCATTGCAATCTTGTGTTCATCTGCTGATTTGACAGCCAGCCTTTTTCAGTGGAGCAAATCTATACATATTTTCCAGCCAAGAGTTATGAGTGGGAGTTCTGCCTGATTTCAACAACTTGGTAATCTATCTTTTGGCTGACAATGAAGCAATATGAATATTTTTTCACAAATATTTGTCTGGCAGGGGCTTATTTATATTCCACTGTACAAAAATGTTTGAGGATATATTAAACAGCATTGTCAGATACACTGTCATCAGTGTACTTGTTGTAAACTTACCCAAGTTTTAAATAAAAAGCCTGATAACCTCCTGTTTACCTGCATGCCCTTTGACATCTGACAGTTGCTTGCATATGTCAGCTGGAACTAAGTATAAAAATTATAATATATACCAAAAAAATAGCAAAACCCGCTCATCAGTACAATAGTCAGTCTGTTTCTAGGGTGAGATTTGTCTCAGTAAACTTCAATGATGTAAAAATTAGAAATTTAGTTTAGCATAATTCTATAGAGTCTGTAGGATGACAGCATCAATGTAAGGTTTTGATATGAACCATAGGAGCTTGTGCTAATGCTACCCTACAGCTTAAGACTAAACTCAATGCTTTCTCTTGTTTTTCAAAACACTGGAAGTAGGTATTTTCCTACTGAGAAACACAGCGAAGGAGATTACAGTAAATCTCAATGCTTGTTTTACTTATGTAGTGCTTATGAACTCTAAAAACATAGTTAATATCTTACAGGGCAGATATGAAATAGAAGTTTCTGATTTTGGAGTGTTCTCATCCTCTTTCACTCTTTATGGGATTAAAGGAAGGAGGTTCTCTGATCCTATTCATCTGAATAAGGTCCAAGAAAACATCCATTACTGAGACGGTGTGCCTTGCTTCTAGATATTCTTTATTTGTAGGCCAGTATCATTGAGCTGAGGTGATCAGTAACAGTATGAAGTCTATATTCCTTTTTCCAGGTCTGGACAGCAGAAGAGAAATCACTGTTCTGAAGAATGAAGATTGCCTAGACTGTGCACACACAGGCTACATTCTCAGAACATTTCCTCCATTCATTCTCATATCTCATGCACTCTGAATGCTGTGAAAGACAGAGCTCTAGTCCAGCGTGGTCCTGTAGCTCCTTCCATAGTTGCTATAGAGAGGTGGGATGCTCCAGCTACTCTCACACTGCCACAATCATTCCACATCTCACTGTAGGGGTCTGACTTGCTCTGTGGAGGTGGCTGATCTTTCTTTCCTCCTCTGGTTGTAGACAAAAACAAGATTCCTGTCTTGGTTCGGACAGCTTTAAATTGTTAAAGTTGGCTCAGACACACTCTAGAGTTTGTTAGTGGAACCTGAATTGTCTAATAGAAAGGCGATCTCTTTATTGAAACGATGTGTAATTATTGCATTCATAGTGTAGGTCAATGTCTCTGCCTCCTGTTGAATGCACTGAATAAACAACAGCAAATCCTTTGCCTTGGCAAGCCTCTATTTTCTCTATCCTGTTGAAGTAAGTTTGCCAGCTGAGTATAAGGAAGTTTTCTAATCATTCACATAATTCCAGTGTTCACATGCAGGATTTCACAACTAGGTTTACTCCCAATTATTTCCCATTTGATAAAAAGTATAAATGTAGCTAAATGAGATTATAGGCATAGTAAGAGAAACTGCATTGTTGATCCAATATGTGTAAATGTTTGAAAAAGAAGGAGCCTTTCATGGAGATAAGTGAAAGAGAAAAAAAATCTATGACATTTATTTTTAGATACTCAAATGTAATTAAGCCTGATGTTGTGATAGTGTTAAGTAATGATCTATGTTAATGCAAGAAGGTGCCATCAATCAAACATAATCGTGTGTTTTAAGGTGCCTTGTGCCAGCTGAGTCCCTGGATTACTTAAGAATTAGGGGAATTATTGTAGAAAGTGATTCTACTATTACCTTAAGTGCAGTTCTTACAAAGAATACATGGAAAAAGTTACAATTTCTCAGCTTATATGTTCCATGTCTTTATACTGAGCCCTGTGCTTACTGCTATTGAGTTACTTCTGACTGTGAGTGAGTCAAAAGAATTTAATAAGGAGGTATTTAAATATATAAATGTTAAAATTCCCAGATATGGTGGATTAAATCCTTGACATGTCTTTTACTTTGGTCTTTGTAAATCAAACTGCCAACAGATTTCACTGAATCAGAACAGAGAAGGTGCTAATGATACTGCTTATTTCATTTTTTATGCTGATTAGAAGTATAGTTATAAATGCATGAGAGATGTTTGCTTACTACTGGCAAAAGTAGGTTTGTTCTTCATTTGGTGCCACAAAGGTTGTTTTTGTTCTGTTTGATGGAGTCTGTTTTGCCTGATGCACTATGTAATGAACAGTTAAATAAGTTAAAGTATGTAAAGGCAGAGTTCTCTTCTAAAGATGTTGTTATCTTCTGTAATCTTCAGGGGATGAATAGCAAAACCCCCACACTGTCCTTAAAACCTCAGCCAGAATCTTTACTGTTTGCAACATTATACTGGGAAGACCCTTGAGATACAAGCAGAGTTTGCAGAGCTGACTGTGAGGAGGAAAAAGGCAGCTTTATTGCTTCTCACATGACTGTATTTGAGAAGTAGCAGAGTCACCATGTAACTATAATAAAAGCTTCTTGTACAGTCACTTTCCATTCAAAACTTTACAAAGTATATTAGCACCTTCGCCGTGGGTAAAAGACTGTATTTTAATCTTTTTGCTCCTTGTTTATTTAGGAATTCCAAGATTTTTTGTGAAATGCTATTAGTAATATCTTACTAAAACCAAAGGAAATGCCCTCATTTTGACAGTGATTCCAGTCATAACAGCAAGTTCTATTATTTTTGTTTTTCATGTCTTTTCTCTAATTCTGTCTTACTAAAGAACAGATCTTTCAGGAATTCTAATCCTTGGAAATCTCCTAGTCACCATCTGGGAGCATTGGTTCATTGGAAAAAATGGAAAAATCTCTAAGGTCACAGAGTTATAGAACTAATTAAGGTTGGGGAAAAAAGGGCCTCTGAAGGTCACACAGTTTAGCCCCTTACTCAGAGCAGAACTAACTTCAAAGTTGATCAGGATGTTCAGGGCATTTTCCGTTAAGTTTTTTAAATCTCTAACAGAGACTTGTTGGAGAGACTCACACACACACACACACACACACACAAACACACACACAGGGTTGTTCAAGGCCAGGTAGGATAAGACCTTGAGCAACCTTGTCTAGATGAGAGATGGCCCTGCCCGTGGCAGGGAGGTTGGTTTAGATGATCTCTAAAATCTCTTCCAACCTAAGTCATTCTATTATTCTATGATGACAACTTGGCAGCCTTTCTGCAATACCTATTCCAGTGCTTAACCACTGTCATTGTGAAAAATGTTCCCTGGTCATAGTCAACATTTTGTGTATTGCCTCTTGCACTTCCACTGTGTATTTAACTGTACAGCACCACAGCATCACACAGCCCTGGTCCTCCCATCACCAGGAAAAAATACTTTCTAAAGTACCTCACACCACCTTTTCTGGTGCTGCTCTTTGTTAGAAACCTGGATGTGAAGGGTGAGGCATACCTGAATCTTATACTGATGTGTATCTCAACAGCAAAAATCTAACTTCTGAATCTGACAAACTGCACATCCATCTATGTTACACAGACCTATTTTTGGAGTTTTGCTCTCTCAGTAGAGCACAGTGTGGAAGGATGGAGAATCTCTCAGACACTGAGTAGTCTGCTTGGAGGTCTGAGAAAAGTCTTGCAAACAGAAGGTCTCGCAAACTAGAAAGAGTGGGAAGAAGTTGTTGGAAAGAGGGAGGGATTTTTATTTGATCATTGGTGGAGCTTAAGGGCAGGATGCTCTGCCTGAAGTGGAGCTGGCCAGGTAGAGATGATGGTAGTGGTGGGAGCTCCCCCAGCAGCCAGAGGCACTAGAAAGGGAAATAACCTGTGACAGGGTGAGGACAGCATTAGAAGACAAGCATATCATCAAAAAGAATTCTAATTGGTAATTATTTTGAGGGAAAGAACCATACTTTTTGCTCTCATTTGGCTTTAAACTGAATTTTTACTGCTTTCACTGAAAAATCCATCTGGCCTGGTAAATTAAAAACACACTGCTACCCCTGGATAATAGGACAAGAAAAGTCCTACAAGTTGAAAGTTCCTCTGAATAATGCCCAAAAGTTTGTCCTTGCAGTTGCAGGTGTCTAGTGGTATCTAAGCAAATAAACCATTCAGTGACGGCAATAGCAAGAGGTATTTATGTAGAGAAAGCTGCTTCTTAATCCTCTGTCCTGCCTGATGCCATGCTGACCAGCTCATTCTTTTTTAGTGTAGTAGTCATAGTTCCAATGAAATACTACTCTGCCTCTATCATATGCAATGTAAGTGCTCTTTTCAAAACAGACCATTTAAAAAGTTACTTCTGTGTCTCCAGACCTTGTCATTATGGGTCCAGAGAGGAGTCTGCATATTTGAAATGGCTGACAGGAAACCTTTAGCCTTTCAGGACTGTCTAAAAGTGGCTCAGTACAGTAATGACCCATGGCTGTTAGTGGTTTGTGTAAAAATGACTAAATAGCCTCAGGTTTTGTTGGAGATTTCTGCTCAGATAAAGGAACCACAACAGGCCTTTAATAGTCAGCCTCACCGCTTCTAGTAATTTTCACTGGAATAAGAAGCACCTAGTAGAGTCTGTGGAAAGAAAATCCATCAGTCTTCTTTAATGTGAAAAAAATCCAGCAGTTCCTGGTCTTTTAATGACAAGAGAAACATATTCTCCCTTCAGGTGGCATTGTGGTTGTTAATAGCACAGTATCTACTTTTCTACCACCTGTAAACATGTCTTTTCAGCTGCCATTAGTTACTCATCGTACAGTTTTAATACTACAATTCACTTTTCAGTCCCCATGGGACATTCTCAACTGGAAACTTCTTACTGCATTGCTTCACTTTTTTGTTTCCTTCTTTCTCCTCTCCCCTCCCCCCCCATAAATGTATAACCCTGAATGAATCATTGCCAGCTTGTTTACAAGATCCTTTTAAATGCTTTCCCTGCTGCTGGGAGAACATCTTTCTTTTTCTTTGTTCAGTTTTTCCTCTTGACAGCTGAAAACAACAATAATAAAAAGTGCCCAAGAGCTATTCTAATTCTTTATAGTTACTATAATTGCTGTTTTCATGGGATTTCCCTGCTGCTTCAGAAGCAGGCAGCAGTTTCTATATTGAAGCAAATCTGTGGTACATAGTAAAAGAGTCTTAAGTAGAATGTTGATGATTTAGGTATAATTTAGATATTTATCAAAAAGATACCACTTTATTGTGTTAAAATTAATATCCTTCAGTAATGGTCATGGCCTCCTATTGAGAACTTGATTTCCACTTAAATTCACAGTACCAAGCACAAGGTACTGAAGCATAAAGAGGTCAATGCCTACTGAATTTTTAATTAGAAATATTTATGGTCCTTTTCAGACCTTTTTTTTTTTTTTTTTAAATCTAAGTGCTTTCATTCTAGAGCCCATCCTGCTTGTTTAGACTGAAGAATGACTTCCAAAAGACAGCAGCGAATACAAGACATAAAATTTCACAGAGGGCAATGTTTTGGTGGAAGTATTTTAAGAATTGAAGTGGAGTCAGATTACTGTTGTATCTGAATGAAAACGAGAAAAAAATTCTGAACAGTAAGTGAACAGATCTGTAGAAATGTCACTTTGGGGTTTTTTAGTCACTAAGCTATTGAAACTTAGAGTATCATAGCAAAAATATTTTAGTACATATCACTTCAACACAACAGAAAAGTTTTCTTTCTAGCAACATCTAATATGACAATTATCAATAGCTATCTGCTTTAAAAGGTAATCTTTGCCTGAAAATCAAAGATATAGCAATGAATAATTCAATCTGTTTGCATTCTGATCAGTTTTGAACTAATTTAAAGTTAATTCTCTATCAAATGTCTGCTGCTTTGTTAGGTTTTTTTCTCTTTATAAAAGCTGTTGACACAAAAGGCCAAATGATGATTTTGTTCTTTATGAACAGTGGTACTGTGGTAAATAACAAAGGAGGTTAATACACCTGTTGGGCAAGCTTACCTGTTTTGCTCTGTAACTGGTTATTAATCCTGTTGCCCAAATCAGAAGGGGATGTCTGTGTTTACGTGCAGTTGTAACACACAGTACTGTCTTACCTTGCCTCTCCATGGTTGCTACTCATGGAAACTTGTTATTCATTAAAAAGGACAGGGCTTGGCCTCAGGGGCTGAAACACTGCTATAAAATTAATTTTCAAATAAGCCTCTACTAACTTCTAAATTGGCCTTGAGTTATTTACAGCTGTGAAGCTGCATTCATCAAAACCAGGTATAGCCTCATTTGGTGCAGAGGAATGGTTACATACACTTAATTTGCTTTCATGTTGTGTGAAACACACGAGCACGGGGTTTCCCATTCTTCCTTCTATTTTTAAGGCAGAGGGAAAGTCACCTTCATTTCATGGTACAGGAAGAGCACACTGACATTACCAGGATTGATTACCCTCAGCTCTGGAGTTGGTCATCTTGCTGAACAGTGGGTCTGAGCCCTGGTTCCACGCCCTCTAAAATTATCTGGGAGCATTCCCAAAGGCCCTGGGGGCATAGAATCTATCACTGTGACTATAATTAATGGTAAAAAATTCATTTAGTTCTATAGGAACGTGGAATTGTTTAAATGATTATTGAGTGCTGCAGGCCAAGTACCAAGACAGGAACAATTCCTTCCAAATAATTACATTTCAAACAAAGAAAAAAATCTTGCTCTCCAAGCATTTCTATAGTTGATATTTTATTTATTTATGAGTGAGCTTTTATGGTTATCCTGAAAAGAGATCTTGGGCATATATACTTTATGGGGTTTGTATAGAAATATTCATACGTTTCTGGAAGTCAGGCACTTTCAAAGTGGGTAGTGGAAGAGGTTTAAAAGAGCATGATGAGAAAATACAGAAAGCAAAGAATACCAGATAAGCTGCAAATTATGTGGATAAGAGGTGTGCATTTATTACAGATTCACTCATGTGCAATTTTAGTTGATATATTGAGTTGGAGCTGAGTCTGTCCCAAATGAAGAGTAAGCTTCTCTGGCTTGAGCTCAAAACTGTAGGCTCCTTCACTGGGGCAGTAATAGGATCATATCCTTTGTGGTTCAGGCATGGGGGCGAAGATGAGGGAAACTGATCTTCACAGATGTTTTCATTCTGTGGAGGACATTATTTCACACAGTGTTAGCTGGAAACTTCCTAGAGGCTGTGGTCATACAAGTCTCTGACTCAGTGTTCCTGCTTCAGATTGTCAAATTGGTCAAGCAACCAAGCTTTAACCAGGACCATGAATAATAGTTTTCAAAGGACATTGCATTGCCTGGCGATCCCTGGAAATCCTTGGCACCTGGATGCTTTTATTCTTCTGTCTCAGTGTACCCTCTGGACATTAGAGGGGACATTTTTACCATTGATCTGCTGAAGATTCCTTCATATTAGGAACAGAAGTTATCTTTAAAACTGGAATCATCACTACTAAGTACCAAATCCTCTAAAGAGTTACAATAGAGACCTTATCTCAACATACATATTTTTAGCTTTTCAGTCCAACTGTGGTGAAATTATGCTATGCAGAAACATTACTTAATCAGGTTTGATTGTAGACATAGCATAATTTAGTCTCTTATATACTGCCGCCTAGTCTAGACTACTAGCTCACACACTATTAATGCAATACAGATTAAAAGAATATTGTTGGAAAATACTGAAAGCAACCCTTGTTTATGCTCCACTCCTACTAAAACTGAAATGAAAATGTCTATTCTTCATCTACTGAATACTCACTTCAAAAGCATTCATTTAAAATTGCCTAAAAATTCTTAAATTGACATTCTGCAATTGTAGGTTAAAGAGAAAGGATTTGAATTATGCTATTTTCCTGAACTGAAAAACTACTGCATGTGATTTCTGTTGGGATTGAAAGGAAATAAATTAGTAGATTCCCTTTGTATTTGTTATGGGTTTTGTTCTCTTCCTATGAATATTTAGGAAGGAAGGTAACAGAAAGAGTGAATTTAATAAAAATCCAGAGTATATTCATAAGGAACTGATTCTGAATTCTGAACAGTAAATATTCATACAGGGAACATGATTCTGTAAGAAAAGAACCCTATTTCCAATGCATTTTACTCCATGAGACAGATTATGTATTTGTACGTAACTGAAGGCTGAAAGACTCTTTGCCAGAACAAATTATTCATTGAAATAGTCACATTGAGTCTTCCAGGGCTTGGGCATAAGAGGATGAGTCTAGTTCCTATAGAAATCAATGAGCATGAATTATGCCCAATGTCTGATGTCCCTGAAAATAATATTGCATGAAAGTGCAGAGAAGCTTCTTTTGGGGGGAAAAAAACCCCAACACCAATGAAAAAAATTTTGGAGGCATACAGAAAAGAACAAAAATCATTCTGTGAGTTTTGTGGGGATGTTTGTTTAGTTTCGGGGTTTGGTTTTTGGTTTGGCTTTTGGGGGTTTTTTTTGGTAATTTTTTTGTTTGTTTGTAGAAAATTACTAAATATAGCTTTCCAAGAGCAATCCCATTTATTGGGTAGTTCTAAAAATATGAATTGTGAATTTTATGAACAGCAGTAAACATGTCTCAGCATCAAGTCTGCTTACTCAGGATAAGGAGGTAGCAAGAAGATTCCTTGCAAGGAGAAGTGAAGTTTGGAAAGGCTCACATAACATCAGTTCCCCTAGCTGTCCATAACACAACAAAATTCTCCAGCTGCAAAGATACTGATGATAATGTAATTCCAAAACTGGTCATGTATTGCCAAAATAAAGATTAGGGTCTTAAAAATGCAAGAGTTTTCACTCAGTCTAAGGTCATGAGATATTTTTTTCAAGATTACTTTTTTGGAGAGGGGGTATGTGTTTTACCCATCTGTTCAAAGTTGCTATGCTGAGGGCTATAAAATTGCTTCTGGAGAATAGAAAGAACATAATAATATACCTAATTCCAAGCAAGAGCCTTTTGAAAAGATAAAAGGTGACACTATTCTAATCACTGGAAGTAATTTCCTGTGGTTCTTACATGTTAAAGAGACCAAAGTTAGCTCGGTAGCAGTCTACATTATGTGTAAAAGATTTATTATAGCAGACAGCTCTCTTTAACCACCAACAAATAAATAGATAAATAAATAAGTAGATAGATAAATAATTAAATAAAGGTATGGCTTAAATAAAGGTAGCTGGAACCTGGAATTAAGCAAATTCAGGCAAGAAATGATGCTATAATATGGTTATTTCTCTGCTATTGGAAAACCTGATAATACCTTGGGTGTTAAGTATGTGTTAAAGTGGAAAGCTAAGTTTAAGGGCTTGACTCTGTAACTAGCTGCTTATACTATTTCACCCAAAACTTGGACACACAATTTTCCTCCAATGTTTAAATATAAGATGATACAAAAGACCTGAAGCTCTCTCTTTCTGAACTGCTTGAACTTCTTATCTCTCTGTTATGGTTGTTCTTTTGATTCAATTATGAATTTTTCTTGTTATTGTCTTCACATATCTTTTATATTATTCTTTATATTTTTTCCTGTTCTGCAGTATTCAGTGTATGCATGAAGTCAGTATTTCCTTCTCTTTTATTATTTTAGTTCAGAAAATACTAACAACCTTGTGAAATATTTTCCTATTACTAGATAGTGTTAAAATAAACTTTCCAGTTTCCCAGAGTCATTAGAAATTCTGGATTTTTCTTAGATTTTTATTTTTAAAAAAAACAATATTTCCCCTTTCAGTTAATATAAATTAGATCTTCGGCTGGTGTTAGACAGTAAAAACTGATGAAGCTTTTTGCAGATTTATGCAGCTGAAATTTTAGTTCATAATTTCGATAGGATACATTTAATGGTAACCTATAAAATCTGTTACCTGTGCATCTGAAAATCATTCCCCACATAGTGTGGGTTGAATGACCCCACCTGTGCTGGCAGGGAAGGGGCAATTCTGAGGAATTGCATGCACAGGTAATCTCGTAGTGGGGACCTGTAACGCTGGAATCTCGAATGACATTTCCATCAAAAACCACTCTATAGCTAAAGAAATAATCCCAGTTCTGCTCCATTGGGCAGAAATTGTAGAGGAGGTCACATACAGTATTTTTATGACCAAGTCTGATCTTAAAGCATAATGGCTTAACCATGAAGTCCTAGTCTGCAATTTCTTTTGCTAGTATTCAATAATTGAGGACCCTGGAAATAAATATATTTTATGGAGAGTATACGCTAAATAACTCACTTTCATAGCACAAATTATGCACAAATCTTTCTTAAACCAGATGTTTGCTCATATTTTCTTGTTAGGGGTCTTTAAAACTAGCTGAACACAGACAACTTTCATTACCCTGATCCAGTCCCTCTTTTAGATTTATTATTTTGTGTATTCCACTACTGTGGATTTTCCCATGGCTTCTATCCATATTTTTTGCTCCATTTCTCTTCCCCTGTTCTTACTGAAATGTGAAAAAAAAAAAAAAAGGAAAAGATCTTCTTACTCTCTTATTCACCTGTAAAAATAGACATCCAGAGGGAACCTCTCAGAGCCTGTAGCAACAGGAGCAATAATCTGAAGATTAAAACCTGTACAGTTTCATTTCAATCATGGCAGACTATTGTTTGTGGCTCCACTTGTTATCTCCATTTTATGACAGAGAAACCAATACAGAGATGACTTATCACTGAGCTTGCACCAGCATGTGGGAGGCTAAGACTCATCCAGGACCAAATCACTCAGTAATTTAAGAAACCAGCACCTCTCCAAGCTTTTCACCCTAGCTATATTTTTCAAGTGCTTCTTTCTGGAAGATTATGAGAAAGTTAACTGGAGAAGGAAAGTTCAGCCATTTCTACTGGTCTGAAGGAAAGGCAGGGAGGAGAGGAGAAGGAGAAGGAGAATCACACAGAATCACAGAATCCTAGGGGTTGGAAGGGACCTCGAAAGATCATCTAGTCCAACCCCCCCTGCCAGAGCAGGGCCACCTAGAGTACCTCGCATAGGAACGTGTCCAGGCGGGTTTTGAATGTCTCCAGTGAAGGAGACTCCACGACCCCCCTGGGCAGCCTGTTCCAGGGCTCTGTCACCCTTACAGTAAAAAAATTTTTTCGAATATTCAACTTGAACCTCCTGTGCTCCAATTTACACCCATTACCCCTTGTCCTATCACTGGTCACTACTGAGAAGAGCCTAACTCCATCTCCCTGACACTCACCCCTTACATATTTGAAAACATTGATGAGGTCACCCCTCAGTCTCCTTTTCTCCAAACTAAAGAGACCCAGCTCCCTCAGCCTTTCCTCATAAGGGAGATGTTCCACTCCCTTCATCATCTTAGTAGCTCTGCGCTGGACTCTTTCAAGCACTTCCCTGTCCTTCTTGAACTGAGGGGCCCAGAACTGGACACAATACTCCAGGTGCGGCCTCACCAATGCAGAATAGAGGGGGAGGAGAACCTCTCTTGACCTACTAACCACACCCTTTCTAATGCACCCCAGGATGCCATTGGCCTTCTTGGCCACAAGGGCACATTGCTGGCTCATGGTCATCCTCTTGTCTACCAGGACCCCCAGGTCTCTTTCACCTACACTGCTCTCCAGCAGGTCAGCCCCCAACCTATACTGGGACATTGTGTTGTTCTTCCCCAAATGCAAGACTCTACACTTCCCCTTGTTGAATTTCATCATGTTTCTCTCTGCCCAACTCTCCAGCCTGTCTAAGTCTCTCTGAATGGCAGCACAGCCTTCTGGTGTGTCAGCCACTCCTCCCAGCTTAGTGTCATCAGCAAACTTGCTGAGGGTACATTCTATACCCTCATCCAAGTCGTTGATGAAGATATTAAACAACACCGGTCCCAGCACCGACCCCTGAGGGACTCCACTAGTCACACACCTCCAACCAGATTCTGCCCCATTGACTACAACTCTCTGACTCCTTCCTTTCAACCAGTTCCTGATCCACCTCACTACCTGATCACCAAACCCATATTTGATCAACTTATCTACAAGGATGCTGTGAGAGACGGTGTCAAATGCTTTACTGAAATCAAGATAAACCACATCTACTGCTCTTCCATCATCTATCCACCTAGTAATTTCCTCATAGAAGGCTATGAGGTTAGTCAAACATGATTTACCCTTGATAAAACCATGCTGACTGCTCTTGATGACTCCCATGTCCTTGATATGCCTGGAGATAGTGACAAGAACAAGTTGTTCCATCACCTTTCCAGGGATGGAGGTGAGGCTGACCGGTCTATAGCTACCCGGGTCCTCCTTCTTGCCCTTCTTGTAGACTGGAGTGACATTTGCTATCCTCCAGTCCTCAGGCACCTCTCCTGTTACCCATGACTTACTGAAGATGATGGAGAGTGGCCTAGCAATGACCTCCGCCAGCTCCCTCAGCACCCTTGGATGCATTCCATCTGGACCCATCGACTTATGGATGTCCAGATTACTCAGCTGATCCCTAACCCAATCCTCATCTACTATGTCTAACTCCTCATCTATCTCAACTACTTCTGGGGCTAAATGAATCTGGGGCTCATGTGGAAACCCCGCAGGAGTAAAGACAGAGGCAAAGAAGGCATTCAGCACCTCTGCCTTCTTTATATCCTCTGTCACCAGGGCTCCCAGCTCATTCCTTAGTGGGCCAATATTGCCTCTAGTGTTAGTTTTGTTAGCTATGTATTTGAAAAAGCCCTTTCTATTATCCTTAACCTGACTTGCAAGGTTAAGTTCCAAGGAGGCCTTAGCTTTCCTAATTGCCTCCCTACATCCTCTGACGACAGTCCTGTATTCCTCCCAAGTGACCAGCCCCCCCTTCCATGATCTGTAGATTTTCCTTTTCCACTTAAGTTTTCCCAGCAGTTCCTTTTTTAACCATGCTGGTCTCCTAGCTCCCTTACTAGATTTCCTAACCATAGGGACGCTCTGATCCTGTGCTTGCAAATAGTGGTCCTTAAATATTGACCAGCTATCTTGAGCCCCTTTATCTTCTAACACCCTGTCCCATGGGATTTCTCTTAACAGTTGATTGAGGAGGCCAAAGTTTGCCCTGTGGAAGTTCAGGGTTCTGATCCTACTGGGTATTCTGTTCCTTCCACACAGGATCCTGAACTCTACCATCTCATGATCACTGCAGCCAAGGCTGCCATTGACCACCACTGCTTCAACAAGGCCCTCCTTATTGGTTAGTACAAGATCCAGCAGCGCTCCTCTTCTAGTCGGTTTGTCCACCATTTGCATTAAGAAGTTATCATCAATGCACTGGAGGAACCTCCTAGACTGTGAAAGGCTGGCTGTGTGAGTCAACCAGCAGATATCGGGGTAGTTAAAATCTCCCATGAGGACTAGGGACTGTAGTTGTGAGGCTGCTTTCAGCTGCCTGTAGAAGGCCTCATCAACCTCTTCGCCTTGATCAGGAGGTCTGTAGTAGACCCCCACAACTGTGTCACCCACACCAGCCTGCCCCTTAATTCTTACCCACAAACTTTCAACTTGCCCCTCATCAGCCCCTGCACAAAACTCAACACATTCTAGTTGCTCTCTCACATAAAGAGCAACTCCACCACCTCGCTTCCCCGCCCTATCTTTCCGAAAAAGCACATAACCATCCATGGCCACATTCCAGTCATGTGACCTATCCCACCATGTCTCTGTTATCGCTACCAGATCATAACCCTTAGCCCATACACTGACCTCTAACTCTTCTTGCTTATTCCCCATGCTGCGTGCATTAGCATACAGACATTTCAGGAAACAAACAGGAGAAGGAGAGGAGAGGAGAGGAGAGGAGAGGAGAGGAGAGGAGAGGAGAGGAGAGGAGAGGAGAGGAGAGGAGAGGAGAGGAGAGGAGAGGAGAGGAGAGGAGAGGAGAGGAGAGGAGAGGAGAGGAGAGGAGAGGAGAGGAGAGGAGAAGGAGAGGAGAGGAGAGGAGAGGAGAGGAGAGGAGAGGAGAGGAGAGGAGAGGAGAGGAGAGGAGAGGAGAGGAGAGGAGAGGAGAGGAGAGGAGAGGAGAGGAGAGGAGAGGAGAGGAGAGGAGAGGAGAGGAGAGGAGAGGAGAGGAGAGGAGAGGAGAGGACCTACAATAATCTTCTAGGCCAACTGCCTGACAAAAACTTAAAGCATGTTATTAAGGTTGTTGCCCAAATGCCTTATAAACACTGGCAGGCCTGGGGCATTGACCACCTTTCTAGGAAGCCTGTTTCAGTGCTTGACTATCTTGTTGAATAAATGTTTCCTAATGTCAAGTCTGAACCTCACCTGATGAAGATTTGAACCACTCCCATTTGTCCTTTCACTGTATACCAAGGAGAAAAAACAAAACATCCTCTCCTCAGGAAGCTGCAAAGGGCAATGAGGTCACCTCTCAGCCTCCTTTTTTCCAAACTACACAAACTCAAAGTCACTAGCCACACTTCATAGGAGCAGCTATTAATAGTTAGGGATTATAATTTATCTACTCTATATTTTTTCTGTGCAAACTGAAACAGAAAATTAATAACTGTTACCAGTGAGGTGAAATTTAATGTTTAATAAGATGGTTGTTTGGTACATATATTGGGTGAAGAATATTCACATAGTTGGAGCTCAAAACTGCCACTTACTGGTTTGATACGGGAGCACAGCACATATAATTACATTTAGTGCCTGCAATAGAAAGAAAGAGAAATAGACACTACAGTTTTGTGGGCACAATTTATTCCAGGCACAAATGTTAATAGTTTGATGGCAGTCAACAAAACAATCAGTCAGAGGTCTAGAAGCTAAAACATTTGAACCTGCAATTTAGTACAGAGATATGAATGGGGTTTCATAATTATTTTCATTTGCAAGGCTACTTGCCCTGAAACATCAATTGTTAGCTTGTTTATTAAAGCTTTTGGTACTTTAGACAGTTTCCCCACAAGCTGATGTATGCCTTCATTGTTCTGTGGCCACAGCAACAGAAAATGGTACATCATATTGTTATAAATGATACTCTCTAATTGTTTTTCTAAAAGAAGCTGCTGCCAAAATATTTCCCTTTGGTGAGTTTAAAGCCAAATAATAAGTGTCAGACTGCACCACTTTAGCAGCTGCAGAAATGTACTCATGAAGGTTCACGTTGCTGAACCAATAGCAGATATTTTTATATGCATTATCTGCCCTTGGATGTATAGACATTCCTCAACCTAGAGTTGTATTTGTATTCACAGCTGTATAATTATTGTCTATCGTACTGTGGAAGGGGGAAAATTATACCCCAAGTGGAAATCACAAATGTGTTAACACATGGCTTTCTCTTTGGTTAAATATTTCAGCTGTCAGAAGGCTTCCACATCACTAAAGTCACGGGGACCAATGTAACAACACAGCAGATCTGACCACAAAATGTCACCTGCATCCTTGTGTCCTCATGTAGCGTCATGTGAGACAATGTCAGTGCTGAGAATAAGGATAATTCTGTTAGCTTTATAGAACAAGGCTGACAGCATGTAAATGGAAGGCTCAGGAAGACAAACAAATGAATTTACAGTGATTAAGCATACTCCACCTACACCTCCTGAGAAATGAGGAATCAACCTCTTGGGTACACACCACCCTGGCATCTGCATGGATTCATGCAGCAGAGAAGGTGAAGGTAGTTAAATACTGTGCTCCATCATGTTAGTTTTTGGAACTGTTTTACAGAGACTTATCAAAAGAAGGAATTGCTGGCCCTGTTGGGGTTATGGTATCAGAGGGAAAGAATAGCTGAGAGGATGACTGTCAAGTGCAGTGGACTGGTAAAAAATATTTTATAAATATATATATGTGTACATATGTACATGTGACTGTGTTCCAAACACCTAATGTAACAAGTTGATCTCACTCACCATTAATCAGCTTGGTCTTATTAAGATCTGTCTTGTAAGAAGCCAGATGCTAGTGCAGCATGTGAATACAAAATGTTACTATCTGAGATTTCCTTTGGAATACACAGTGGGGTGCCTGCCAGATTGTCCCGTTTCTTAAATGAGGGTTTTGTATCTAGGGAGAGGCCTATGTGATGTGGTGGGTATCTAACACTTGCAAGGCTTTTACATTATTTGTTCAAACCAGTTTATCCACAAGCTGTTACATTTTCTGCAACTGCAGCTAATTTAGCCTTACAAAGGTGTGCAACATCGAGGGCTGGTAATGAGATAGTGGTGAGCAGAGCTGTAACTGATTGCTTAAAATGGAGGGTAGCAATAATATCAAGGTGTAATGACCACTGACTGATCCTGAAACACATTGAGTCCCTAAGAGAATGGCAGCATGTACCCAAAGCTTCTGAACCCCAATAGGCACCCACTAAGGATCTGTGGGTATATTCAGGGTGGCCATGGACAGGTTAGGGACACCTGGTAATTACTTTTTTTCATTTTAGCCCAGAACTGCAAACAAATTTGCATTTACATTTTCCAGCTGTGCAGCACCTCATGAGATAGCTTTATGCCTCTGGATTCCTAAAGTGTTCATGTGTGTCTGTGTGTTTGGTGAATTAATTGAAATGCTTTAAGCAAGGGAACTAAGGAAGAAAAACTTAAAAACAGTGTTTTGCTCAGAAGAATAAAGTATAGAGCAATAATCATTATCACTCAAAGTTCTGAACTTCACTTTCTCTGAATAAACACAAGACATTCTCTGAAGACAGCTAATCAGACACTGATTCATCTATACATTCATAAGTTCCTTGTCTTTCTCCTGAGCATCACTGATTAAAAGACAAGAGATTATCAGTATAATACTGATATAGTAGATTGGAGATGTCAGAAGAAGGTTCTTAAAGAACTCATTCTTTTGATCTGTTTTAGAGCATTCTGCAAGCACTCCTGCTTTTATGCAATTAAAACAACATATCCATTGCTCAAGTAATAATCAAACTAAGTTTAATGAGCATTGTATACCCAGGCTTTCTTTTCCAGTATTAATTCAGGATTCTTGATTGAAGCATGTGTAATTCACTGACTTCCACAAGGTCCTCAATGTGGTTTGTCTTGAACTTCAATAGCAGTATTCAGTATGCTTTAATTGGACCTGCCAATATCAGCAAAAAGTAACAGTTCTCACAACAGAAGAATCCATTATTGTAAAAAATATCAGTTTTAATAACAAGCTCTGCCCTTCAGGTGACTAATTCTGTCACTTTTCTGTAGTGTCCTGGGGTGCAGCATAGCCAGCTGGACAAGGGAGGGGATTGTCCCACTCTGCTCTGCACTGGTACAGCCTCACCTTGAGCACTGTGTGCAGTTTAGGGCACCACAATATAGAAAAGACATCAAGCTATTAGAGAGTCTTCACAGGAGAGCAACAAGGATGGTGAAGGGTCTGAAGGGAATGACATGAGGAGCAGCTGAGGTCACTTGGATTTTTCAGTTTGGAGAAAAGGAGGCCATGGGGTGACCTCATAGCCAGGGGAAGAGGTGGGACTGGCACTAATTTCTTAACTACTGTGACTGAAGACAGGACTTGGGGAAATGGTAGGAAGCTGAATCAGGGAAGGTTTAGGTTAGATATCAGGAAACGGTTTTTCACACAGAGGACAGTTGAGCAATGGAACATGTCCCCCAGGGAAGTGGTGCTGGCAAGCCTGCCTGAGTTCAAGAAGTGTTTGGATGATGCTCCCAGGCACATGGTGTTATCCTGGGGGTGCCCTACACAGGAACAGGAGTTGGACTTGATGATCCTGATGGGTCCCTTCCAGCTCAGCATGTTCTATGATTCTGTGATATCCTTGGCAGCTTAAAGCTCCCATTATTTACTTTAGTTGTTTCTGAGTGTGCTGAGTGTCACTGAAAATGCCAAATTATGTCACTGTTGTTGCCATAGACTTAACTTTTCTGTTGAAATAGGCACTCAACTTACAGCAGACTTAATAATGGTTGGCCCAGCTCCTTCAGATTTCTTGGAGGAGAAGATGTCATAGCTGAGAATGCCAGTCCTCCTCCCCTCTCAGTTGTTTCCTCAGAAGTTACTAAATTGCTTCAGAGACTTCTTACTGTGGAGCATTTAAGCACAGGAGTGTGCAATTTACAGGAGAAATAGCTGTAGACAGAACCCTACAAATTACAGGTGGTTTGGGAAAAATTCCTCTTCTCTGATAAACAAAAAGGGAGATCAACATTATCTCAAATCACTTATCTCTAATCGCACAGTATCATTACTGATTGTTAGAAATAATCAAGTAAATTTCTATTAAACCTTGAAAAAAAAAAGGAGAAAAAGCAACGTGGTATGTAGCAACCTGCCACTGATGTTATAAAGAAAATTGCTGCCTAATGACCAGAGGGCTAACCACAGGCACAGTGTGTAATGTCACATAGGGTTAACCTATAGTAAATACCTGGCAGATTGTCTTTCTTACTGTCTGGCAACACTTGTATAACTTGTCGTGCCAGTGAAGTCATACTGAATTGAGCAAAACTAGTTGAAACCAAATATGCAGAGAAACATATTTGTCATTGCACTTAAGTTGACAGCTGTAGCAATTTTCTCTGAGCAGACACACACAGCTTGATGACAAAGAGGGGAGCTTGTGAGAATTTCTAATTGCAGAGTTCTGTTGCAAAGGCCACTCATAATGGGCCTCTGATTTTAAAAAGGATTAGGAAACACTCAAAACCAGGTGGTTTGTTTAGATTTGATAGGCATGAATCACTAGCAATTTCTAACAAAATTAAGGAATAAGCTGTAGTGAGACAGGACCAGGTGCCCTGAGTTATTGATGAGTGGGTGTGGGTTCACCTGTGTCTGGCCTCCCTCCTGAGCATATGCAGGAGCAGGGGGCCAATAAGAGAGCAACTGACACCCACGGAGGGGGCTCTCACTCTTCAGTGAGGATGGAGAAGCCCACAGCTCGAGGAGCCCCAGGAGCAGACAAGAAGGGGTAGATCCCGGAGCCCCAGGAACAGCCCTAGGACATCATCCAGGAATGGGCTAAACCCCGAGGCCTCAGGATCAGCCCTAGGAGCAAGAAGGGCTCCTCCCGCTACAATAAGCTTTTAAGATTTTTCAAGAGGAAGCAGAAACTATCATAAAATTCAATGTAGGACAGAAGTAGCATGAAAAAAAAGGTCACTCACTACTTTACAAATAGCATAGGGAGAATTACTAAAATCGGTAGTAACAGTGGGAGGAAGTCTTCACTTTTGCCACCGTTAACTGATTACTGTGACATTGACAGCAGCATTAAAGGTCACTTATTGAATTTAAAAAGTTATTCTGATCTACTTGCATAATTTCATACTGAAAGCTCACACTGCTAAATGCATTACAAAGGGGTAACTATCCATGTAGGTACATCCTAGTCCACAGCAAATAGAGGGCAAACCAAATTAATTTAACCCATGATGAACATGTTCTGAACTTGTATGACTTTGATTTTTTTGTTCTAAGAGTAACCCTGGAATATTAGTACAGCTCAGATACTTCATGATGACTGGTTATTCATCAGTAAATTGTGTATGTCTAAAAAGTGACATGAAAATGTTTTGCTGAAAGTGTTTAAGTACAGTGAAGATTCATAGGTACTCTTTACTGCCAGTAGAAACCCCTTCTAAACTACAATTTTAACTATTAAAACACATGTATAGAAATTCTCCTTGATAAGTCAATAAATAACATATTCCTGATACTTGTATATGTATGATCTCATATCCCTTTAAACTACAGCTGTCAAGGAGTTCCTTTAGTCCTCAGAGTTTACTAGTGATTCCCCTGCTCCATTACTAGACATTTGACTTGTTTCTCTTCACCTCTAAATTCATCCAGGGATTTAAAGTAATTTCTTTTCTCTCACTCCTTGCTAAAGCTCGCTCATTTTGACTTCCACTGCAGTGACACTGCCATTACACCCTTTTTAGTAAGCTTTTTGCTCAGTTGTCTTGCAGAACCTCAGCCTTGTTGTTTTGACAGTTTCACTTGGGGAAATGAACTCGCAAAGTTATTTTCTCTTGCAGGTTTCACAAGTCTCTACTGTCTCTTCTCCCTGTTCCTAACCCTCCATTTGATCCTTTAGGGAGTATAACATCATTCTCTCTTTTCTGCCCAGTGCACTTCCAGTATAGCCTCTCTGGGACAAATCAATTTATGCCAGATTTTCACCTTTCGTTTTTCTGTTGATGAATGAAAAGTCTACCTTTCCAATCTCGTGTCATGACTTTTCATCATGACATCACCTCTGCTGTAAAATTTAACAAGAAAAAAACAAACTCCTAGCCCAGATACCAAAGATGAATATTTTTCCCCCATTGTGTACCACCTTGTAAGATACTAGGCTCCTTCCCCACTGCAGGTGCCAGTTCTTGGAATCAAAAGATTTCCTTAATTCCTGCCATTGAAACCCAAGAGGATGCCTTGCATATTGTAAGTTTCCCGTGTTGAACTACGCACCTGATTCTCCTGCATAGATCCAAAGAAGACCTAAAGATGCAAGAGGCTTATCAGCTCACAGGAGCTGTAGCCCAGAAAGAGAAAAACACAGAATAACAGGAAAATAAAATGTACTTCTCAGCCACTAGGGAGTAAACCCACAGCTTTCTGTCCAGCAATCCAAAAAGGTTTGTTACAAAGAATTTTATCTTCTGCAGTTTGATAATAATAGGAATTTGATCTTCCTTTCCCCTTAGTGCACATAGATTATTCCCCCAGTTCCCAATATTTTTCAGTTCTCTTATTCAATATCTTGACCACACAAACCCCAGTTTCACAAATGAATTTCAAGCTGGCTGTGTAAATTTTAAGGGCTTGCTACTTGTGAATTTAAGTTTAAAAATATCTTCTTGGTTTGGTTGGCCATGCTCTACTGTGTCCTGTAGGCATAGCATTTAACCCCTAATGGATCTGTGAACCAACTCTCTTGTCTTTTCCCCTCAGGACATCCCAGGCTACAATATTTTTCCGCTAAACTCATGTTGTTTGACAGGAACACAGATTAAGTGCTGATGGGTTGGTTTTTTGGGTTTTTTTGTTTGTTGTTGGTTGGTTTGGGGGTTTTTTGTTAGATTTTTGTTTGTTTTGTAATGGGTGTAATGTGAGTCTTCTGTAAAACCTAAATTAAGACAGCAATATATGACATAATAGATTTGGTAAATTGTTTATTGTACACAGGGAGGTTTCTGGAATTGTGGGGATCAAACATCAAAGAAGCTGCCACAGACAGAAAAGATAAACTCTGCCCCTTGTGAGTTTGTTCATGTCACTTCAACCCATTTAAATTCTAGTTAGGTTGATCAAAAGTGGGAAAGAAAAGCTTTAAATTGTGTTATTAACAATAGATTTAATCTTAGACTGCTGATTAAATAATATCTCTCAGATAAAAACATAATAGGCACTGGCTGCATTTGTGTGACAGGAAACATGTCATTGGTAATGCTTTGTGTTGCTTTTAATGAGTCTGATTGTCATCTTCCAGCAGGGAGTGCACAAAAGGCTCCTACAGGTCTGGGTGAATGGGATCACTTATTGATCAAGTTGTCAGGTCTGTCAAGTGTTAAGGAACAACTGAGCAAGTACAGAAAATCAATATGATTTTGTATTTATATGGAGGCTCCCCAGATAAGTCAGCTGACTGGAAATTAAATAGTTACAGGCTAAATATAATTTCCAAAATTGTTTAGTTCACAATGTTCATGCTTAAAAACAAACAAATTGTTGAATAAAATGTGTAATTTTTTTTCTTTCGTTTTGAAGAAAGTAAGATTATTTTTTTTTAATTATTTTGGACAACTTTATCTTTGAGTAGAGCTGCAGCCTGCCCATTTTTTTTTACCAGAAAAATACTTTTTATGTATTAATCATATTTAATCCCTGCTGCCCATTCACTGAAAAGCATCTCCATTTTAGCAATGATCTTTGCTACAGTTTAGCCATGCTATAAAGGTGAAGCTGCTCTAGAAAGGCAGTAAGAGACAAGTGTTTCATCTTCCCTAAAAAAGCCTGTATACTTGTATTTGAGCTCTTCATGGTTTGAAACACCTTCCTGAGAATGGAGCAAGGAGAAAGGAGGAAGAGCAACCTCAGTGAGGGTTATAGCAGGAGGAAAACTTCTGCCATCTCCAGCCTGCTCCAGCAGCCAAGGGGGTTTCTAGGCTAACAAATGCACAGTCAAGCCCTGAATCTGTGAAAGGTTTTGGAGTTACAGGAATGGAAAAAAAGTAGCAGATCTCTGTCACACCCTGCTTCTTTACAATGAACAATGAACAATTAATATGGTCATTTTTGCCTGCAATCCAATAAATTCCCATTTCTAATCTTTTCTCTACCATTACCTTTCTGTTTTCCCTCTGTCAATCCACACCAACAGTTTATAATTCATTCATCGGATTTCCATTCACATCCTAACCATCCCTTACTCCATTATTCTCCCCAGAGAGTCACTTTCTCCTTACTACCTTCCACTTCTATCTTCTTCATCTGTTTGCCTTATTTGTAGTACACACAGAGGAACAAAACTAATCTAATTCAAGCCTACATCCAAAAAATAGCCAGTTCAAATGTATTCTTTCTGCTGGCTTTGATACATAACATTTATTTCTCTGCCAATGGATAGAATTTGTGCCTGCACATGAAATCTATTACCAAGTTTGAAAAGCACAATTTTTTATTATTCCGTGTCTTTTAAATCTTCTTCAAGATTTTATCAGTGCATCAATCATTCCTGCACTTTTACTGTACAGTTGTTCCACTGTTGTGCCTTTGGAATCAGATTAGTTTTCAGTCCCTTTCAGCAGGATTTGATCAGTTAAAACTTTGTCATAGCTGTAGTAGCACAAACACCACCACAGTGGGCAAGTCTGCTACAATTTAAAGTAATATCATACAATTTTTACATCTGTTCATGGATCAGGTGGGGATAATAATCATACCACTAGAGAAAATCTCTTCCCAGCTGACATGTTGATTGCAAAGTCCCTCCCAAGAAGTCTCCTTCTTCCTCCCAGCTGTAAAACAGAAGTTCAGGAGATCGTCTTCTCACTCAACAAAACCAAAACCCACAAATTCTGCCCTCTTCATGCAGAGACACAACTTATGCTCTGACTCAGGGGGGAATTTTCATGGATATAAGGCTGAAGTTGTCCCAGGTCCTACTAGATGTCTGAATTTTAGAAGATAACACAGTATTTAACAGAATTATGTGTGTCTGAAGGCTGCAGAGTGCAGATGTTATTGTAAATGTTGTTTGAAATTTAGGCTGAGTTGATAGTAATGAAACTGGTGGATTTAAAATTTAACAGCAAATTTGAAGAGTTCACAAGATGTTCTTGGCGATGATGAGGCTGTGACTGTAGAGTTCTTATCTGATGATTAATGAGAACTCTAAATTAAAACTCTTAATTATACTGCTTTATTATAACAGGTAGATGAATGCACTGTAGAAGTAGTTGGTGGGGGAGGAAGAGCAGTCTCTAAGTATGCTTACATGAACTCACAGGTAATTTCTTAGAATCAGAATGTTCCAGGGCACATTACTACACAACTTGTACTGGAATAGGGATTTTAATAGAGATACAGCTGAATCTTCCACAGACAGTATATTTCCTTTAAAATAGTGAGAGTTTTGCTTCTTTGGCAAAAGCAGGAATGAGATTTTGGGTTTTAGGCTTCTATGGCCAATAAACAAAGCAACATCTAACTGCAGATGTATACCCAGGTTTCTGATGAAATGCACTCAGTCTAATGTTAGCACAGAGGAAAACACTTGTCATCAGTGCCATTGATTTGCTGAAGTACAGCATGAGTGCTTTTCTTCCTTCCTTGATCTTTCCTAGCCAGTGGTGTCACATCTTTAACATCCTCTTCTGTATTTTTTGATTACCACATAAAACTTTTTTCAGAGATGTTCCGTGACTTTTTGCCTCTAATGAGTCTTCTCCAATCTATTTTACTGTGTCTGTTTTGGAGCTGAACTCATACATGGATCCTAAACAACAAACATCTCAAACTACTGGAGAAAAAATAGTGTAAACAAGATATATCCATGGATATTTATTTTATTTCATCATTGTTAGTATCTCAGACAACCAGACAATAAGATTTGTGTACAAGCAGAAAGTTCTTGCCCTCAAATCTGTGGTCTGTACAGTTAACCTCAGTGCATTACCTTCCCTCTCCCTCAGGGTACAATTAGACATAGTATGTCTGTTCATTAGTTTTTCCTCAATAGTTCCATTAAATGGTGGGATTAGAGATGAAGCATGACAGCTCTGAAAGGTGATGCCCACTCTGCCACAAGCTCCTGGCTATCTTGCTAATACTTTTCCCTCCTGCTGCAAATAGCTATAAATTGGGGAATGGCTGTACTCTTGATTTCCTCTCAGTAGGTGTCTGTAAATCAAACTCAGCAGGTATCTTCTCCATTTTAATATGACCCCCACATCTGGATCTGCTAATAGCCCTAACCACTCCAGATTCTCTTTAAAAGACTGAATAAAATTGGGGAAATATTTTAATTTTCATTTGATATAAATAGACTGTATTTACTGAATATACAGCTTAGGAACCTATCCTCTGAAAGACTGCTAGCAAACTGTAGTTCTTAAAAGTTGGGACTTTCATGTTAACACTAGGATCCTGTTTGTTATGCCTTTGAAATTTTGATGCTTTATCTTCCAAATAATTTGTGAATTATTCGTAATATGTACTAATTATTTCTCTAAGCTTCCAGTATCTGTGTATAGGAATCAGAATTCAAAATTTTACAGAAAGTGAGCTATCATTTGAATTTTAAAACAGCTTCTGATTATCAAGATAAATTCAAATTAAATAAAAGAACACACTCAAGCAGACACTGTCATATCGATTGTGAGTTCATATATATTTTTTAAAACGTATCAATTGTGACATGATCTAGGGAACTTTGAAACCATATAAATTACTTTGCATCTGGCATTGTACACCACCTGCATAATGAGAGACCAAAGGGCTTGATGAGTTTTGAAACATTTTTCAGTGAACAGTCATCAGTGCAATGCATTGTTCTCAATGCATTGTTCTCCAGATAGATGGAAAGCTAGCAGTGTCCCAGAATTCAAGAATGACTTGTGTTGATTCTTTGCTTCTTTCCTTCTTTCTTTCTTTTTCTTTCTTTTTCTTTCCTTCTTTCTTTTTCTTTCTCTTTCTTTCTTTCTTTCTTTCTTTCTTTCTTTCTTTCTTTCTTTCTTTCTTTCTTTCTTTCTTTCTTTCTTTCTTTCTTTCTTTCTTAATATTTTCTTTCTTTTTAATATTTGTGGTTTCATTGTTTATTAGGTTTCAAAAAGACTGTATCCAAATAAATTAACATATGTGAAAGTTTGACTCTTTCAACACTCTTCAAAGGCTTTTATTTGCATCACAGCAGTGTTCCTAAAAATTTGCTCCATTCCCAGTGTAGAAAATCTGTCTAAGTAAATAAAAAGGGCCAGAACTGGCACAGGGAAGTTAATATTCCTATGAGCAAATGGTTATTCACCCTGCAAAAAGCACAAGCTCTTAAAAACAGAGTATCAGAACTCTAACTATACTTACCCATAACTTGAAGAAATATTTTTGCATCACTTTATACTTCAAAAATTGTCAAAACTAATATAGTGCTGGTTGATAAAGATGAATTTTGAGCAATTCATTACAGCCTTGCTTTTCCACTGCATGGCTGGCATAGTCATTTACACTAGTGTGAGGCAGCTGCTATGATCTGATGGTTTTCAGCTTTTTAATACATGTACGAAAGAGTAATAACCTTTGTCTTAGTGTAAATATTACATGCAGTTCAAAATACACTTGTTTTTTTGGTTTTGAAGTAGAATCTTCACCTCTCTAAAACAAGCTGAGTGCGCACAGATGAATCAATGGAGACAATGACCAAAAAGGACTATGCTGCAACACCTGCTAAGAAGGATTCATAGAATCATCATGGTTGGAAAGGACCTTTAAGATCATCAAGTCCAACTGTCAGTCCTACAGGACCATAACCACGAAATCATTTCCAAAAGCACCACATCTACCTATGTTTTGAATATCCCCAGGGATGGCAACTCCTGGCACCTCCCTGGGCAACCAGTTTCAAGGGTAAGATCTCTGTGTAAAGAGTCTGCGTCATCTCCTGGCTATTGTAGCTCTGCTAGAGCTACAGACAATTGCCTGCCCTGAG
Organism: Calypte anna; assembly: GCF_003957555.1. Lineage (NCBI taxonomy): Eukaryota > Metazoa > Chordata > Aves > Apodiformes > Trochilidae > Calypte > Calypte anna. The sequence goes on along the minus strand of NC_044246.1, from coordinate 101,543,404 downwards.
GTCTTTTGTCTTGGGTGTTTTCCCAGAATATTTGTACACCTAAGCTCTTAAAAATATTGATCTAACTATGCTACTACTACCTTACAGGAGACAATAAAATTAACTTCCTCTGGCATCAGCTTCTGAAAATCTTTTGGCTCTCCAATGAGGAAGTGAAGGCTCATTTCAATGGAGGTATACATACAAATGTAAACATTTAAAACAGTTAAAATGAGTGGACTCACAGAATCATGTGAGTTTGAAGGATTCTCCAGGGGTCATCCACTCCAGGCTCAGCTCTGAGAAGGTCCAGTAAGATTAGATTGTCCAGTCAAATACTGAGTGTCTTCAATGAAGGAGTTTACACAACCCTTCTAGGCAAACTGCCCTAGTGTTTGACCACCTTCATGCTAAAAAACATCCTTCTTATATTGCATCAGTTTCACGTGTTCCATTTCTTCCCCCATCGTCTTTCTGCTGTGCACCTCCATCTTCTCTATGTATCTAAACATGTGTCTGTAGACAGAAGCAAGATCCCCCATCAATCACCTCTTTATAGGACTAAATAAGCTAGTTCACTCAGCCCCTCCTCATACAGCCTGTGCTCCAGCCTTATGAGCAGCTTGATGGTCTTCGCTCATCAGTACAGAAATATTTACCTTTACTGAGCAGCCCCAGACCGGACACAGTATCCAGATGTGGTATCACAGCAGTTAAACAGAGCGGCAGGATCACTTCCTGCAGCTGCAGACAACACTTGTTAATGTGATGGGCCACATCTGATGCAAGGGCTCAACCCCGATCTGTGCTAAGTGTGCTGATGACAAGGATGTCCAGGCCTTTTGCTTCAGAACCACTTTCTATCAAGTCTGCCCAATTTATACTGGGGTGTACCAGAAGCTCAAGGTGAGCCAACCAGGTCCTGGGCTGCATCAAAAGAAGCACAGACAGTGAGTGGTCAAGGGAGGTGATTCTCCCCTTCAACTCTGCTGTTGGGAGACCCCACCTGAAGTGCTGTGTCCAGTTCTGGAGTCCCCAACATAAGAAAGACATAGAGGTCCTGGAATGTGTCCGGAGGAGAGACACTAAAATGATCAGACAACTGGAGCACCTCCCCTATGAGGACAGGCTGAGCAACTTGGGGTTGTTCAGCCTGGAGAAAAGGAGGCTCCAAGGTGACCTTATAGAAACATTCCAATATCTGAAGGGGGCCAATAAGAAATCTGAGGGAGGGCTTTTTACATGGGTGTGTAGTGAGAGGACAAAGGGAAATGGTTTATAACTTGGTAAGGGGAGATTTGAGTTAGACACTAAGAAGAAATTTTTTATTTGAAGGTTGTGAGGCACTGACAAAGGTTGCCAAAGGCAGTTCTGACTGCTCCCTCCCTGGAAGTGTTCAAGGCCAGGCTGGAAGGGACCTTGAGCAACCTGGTCTATTGGAAGGTGTCCCTGCCCATGCAGAGGGGTTGGAATTAGATGGTCTTTAGGATCTCTTCCAGCCCTAGCCTATGATTCTATATTCTATATATGTTCAAAGACCATTCTCCACTTTATAGTACTGTTATATAAAACAATACATTGATTCATTGATTTCTTCCTAGGAATTACACCTCTTTTGCCTGAAAAAAAATCCATCAATTTCCCAAATAGAGATTCTTTTTCCTTAACTAGCTATCTCTTTTTTTGCTTTTTTCCCAGCTGCTAATATGAAGTAGGTATAGTACAAGTGAAATCAAGTGAACAGGTACATTTACAAGGCATTCTGTATTTTAAAAGTGACATCTCGTTTAGATTTTCTTTACTTATAAGAAAGAATCCTTTCTCCTAAAAAGGAGAAAATATGTTGCCTACTTTCTCCAGTCAAAGTGAATTTTTACAGCCAACTTTTAAACCTTGACAATAAGATGTTAATAGAAGTACTGGCTGACCTTTAACTGGAAGCAGAACGAATGGCTTATCTGTAATAATCAAAAAGATTTAAAAGCTACTCAGATACACATGCAAGCAATTTATTTTTAATATGTACTAATTAGACATGAATTGAATAGATTTAAATTGATTGAACTGATTTTACTGGTAGAATTTTTGTTTTAATTATCACCTACAGTCACAGTATGTTTAACATCAGATACTATCCAGTGTTTGGAATAGGATGTAAATAACATCTCCCAGAAGTTGTAGTTTCCCTGGTGACTTTTCATTGTCACTATATTTTTCTGTCTTTCACTTTGATGTCTCTCTTTGGCCTTGTTCTCTTCCCCCTGCTATAATTTCCTTTGGTTTACAAAAAGAATCAGAATTTTATTACTAAGAAATTAAAAATGAGCTATGTGAACCTGTTGAATTTAAGCTTGAAGATTCAGATCCAATATAAGAAAACCACCGGGATCAGGAATACTTAAAATTGGGGGTTGTGTATAGGATTAATTTCTGTTTTGGGAGACAGTTAATTTGGAGGACAGCTTGTGTAACTTAGCATATTTTTTGCTGTTTTCAACAAAAGTCTTACATCATGCAGAATGAGCGGCCAACATCATGGCACACAACTTTCATCTGGCTGCCTCAAGGAATCAAGGTCAGATGGACTAAATTACTGAGGATTATATCCCTAAAGTAACTGTATGTGTCAGCCCCTTCTTCTGGGGTCCCCCTCACGCTCCCTTTCACAATCAATGGAGAGAAATAATCATTACAGAAACAGGGATATTTTAGAGTATGATTCATCTGGTATATTTTAGGTGCATACTTTTGGTTGAAACAAATTGCACAAAATAAAGGTAATTTAGATTATTAGTTTATACATAGATTTCTATAAACCATCTCTGCTTGATGAGGTAAATTTCAGATTTTGCTTTAGGTTCCTGTAAGTTATTTGGAGTACAGGGTTAAGTAATTTATATTCATCTGAATGGCAAGAAGCAGATTTTAGGAGGTGTTTCAATCCATCAAAAGGATATTCAAGTATTAAATTAACACCTAACTTTCTGAGATGCTCTTGAAAGTAGTATCACATCTGCAGTGCCAGGCACACAAATACATTTAAAAATTTAGTGTAGGTCTACAATTTACTTTTGAAAGAACTTTATTCATACTTCTAGTAGTTTTATTTTATTTAAAGATTTTACATACCATCTACCACTGAAGTACATGTAGAGAGACATAAAGACTACCAGCAGTCTTTATGGTATGGATTATGGTACATAATCCCACTTTTTTTTGTGCAATGGACTAGAGAATGAAATAGGGTAACAAAATATCCTTGCCTACTTTCAACCACTCTCACAGCCTAGTGTGAAAGGTACAAGATGTGCACAGTGACAGGTCAAAAATTCTGTAAAATAGTAGAGTAGTCCAAGACTTAGTGTTAGATATGGTCTTCATTTAGTGTTCAAAATTAAGTGCACCTTGTTTCCTGTCATTGACCTGTTGTCATTGACAGCAATAATTCTTAAAATAACTTCTGGTAAACTTTAATTCACTATTTATTAAAACAAACATATTAAGTTGAGATATTGTGCTGAGTTATCTGATTTCTTCATAAACCATTAAACTAGTTAAATCATTAAATATAATTATAAAATATAATCATTATAATCGAGACTGGTCCACTGGGCTGTCTTCTTCTCTGAAGAATGACCTACCACAAAATAACTTTGAATTTCCTGCCCTGGTCGCTCAAAATGCAGACATGAAAAATTTTCTGCTTCCTAAGTTAAATAACCTTTCTTTAATTCTGCAATGCTCATTCAAATAAATTGCTCTTATATAGCTCTATTCGCTTATCTCTGAGAGATAACTTGTCTGTGAGAGATAACTTGTAGCTTTCAAATGGGAATCATTTTGTCCCCTGAAATGCATTTTTGAAGTCTTAGAGGGGTTTTTTGTGTTGTTGGGTTTCGCAAGTTGTTTTTTGTTTTTTATTTATTATTTTTTTGTTTGGTTGGTTGTTGTTTGATTTTTGTTTGCTTGTTTGTTTTTATAATTTCTTTATTTAGATTGGTTTTGTTATGGTAAAAAGCCTATATAGCCAGACTGGCATCTGCAACACTCTTCAATACACAATGACAATGGTTTTCTACAAAAAATCTAAACTGCTATTTCCTGGTTTAGAAGAGAGAAGTATTAAAGTGGTAGAACTATTGGTATGATTTCTGGCAGCAGGTGCAATTTGCTGTGATTGCAGACATTACAGTAATTTCAAAGCTGGACCCAATTTTACTTTGCTTTGTACTGAATGAATACAAGGAGCTCCTTACCTTGATCTTTCCTAGAGGTATCTTTCTTTTAACAGAAAATTTTCTGGACAAGCTGGTTGTTGCATTGTGAAGAATAAAGGCAAAGAAATTAGAAAAGGCAAAAGAAAACCACAAAATAGCCAGTGTGGTGTTGAGAATTTTTTCTGCCTATTGATGTTTCTTACCCTTCTTTTTATTGCTCTGCTTGCCTTTACTGGATGTGTTATTCATAAGTTCTGAACTTGCTTGAACTCTGATGAAAACTTGCTGTCTTCTGAAGCATTTCACTGGACAAGTTCCACAGTCAGAGTGGAGCCACTTGAGGCTCACAAGTGGGCTCCTGTGAATATTCTTCTCTTGCCATGGTCTAATGAATGGCCATCAAAGCACAGAACAGACTTTTCCTCCTGCGTCATAATGGTAATAGGATGGTGGTAGTAGTCATGCTGATGATCTTTTTAGTACAGTGCAAATGTGACTGCCAAAAGATTTTGATTCAGAAATGCTTTGGGTTGCTTGGAAATATTTTGTCTTGTAATTCCTGGGCTCCAGGGGTTTTGGAACAGAGATTTTTTTTTCACTCCACGAAATAAAGATATTCCATGAAATTCTATCTCCAACGCGTGTGGAAGAAAAATATTTCATGGAGTTGTGTAATTTCAATGTCTGTTCAATCTCTGTTTATTATAACAGAGAAAAATTTCTTTAATTTCTCTTTAAAAGAGATGAAGAAACTAGGTGCTAATGAAGCTACAAAGTCAGCTTTATCAAAGCAAATTTTACTGCAATAAGACATATCATCTTCTTTGTATCTGTGAATATACTTCCCATTGCAATCAGTGGGAGTTTTAACTTAAGAAAAAATATATATAATTGCTTTATTTTTTTTTTAAATAGGCCTAGAGGTGTTTTTTTACCAAAGGTTCAAGGAAAAATATAAGGTTTATTGTGGTAGATGAGAAAAACATTGAAGGATACTTAATAATGTGCTGCTAATTTGATATCTATCAGATTAAGAATTGGATATCAGTCTCCTGGACACATGCCCTAACCATTTTTCTGACTTCTTTTTTGGTATGCCTTAATTCCCTCTTCCCCTCTCCTCCCTCCACCCCCTCCTCTCTTTCTTTTTTTTGACCATACTGAATCTGAGGACAAAGTTTAACATATATTTAAAGAGTTTTTTCATTCATAGTAATTCTGACTGTAAATGCATCAAAACTATATCAGGTATACTTTAAATATTACAAAGCCATAATCTTGCTGTGTCCTTATTTGTGTCAAAAGGTAGCTTTAACCAATTGGAAATAACAGAAATTGCCCATTATCAATGGCAACATCAGACTAGGGATTCTACTAACTGGGTTACAGTGTTCTTGGGAATGGATTTGCAGTAAAATGCATTTATAAAGCATGCATTTATAAGAGTATACAAAAAGCCAACCCCTCTTGTGACCATATTTTGAAAATGCTCTCTGAAACGACTGCTGTTCTCAACAGAGGACTAGATGATACTGACAGGTCCTGGAGGAAGGATTTTCCACTTTAGCCCTTGGGTACTTTATCTGCCTGGGGAAGAAAAGGAATAGAAACCAGGACAGTGTTGAAGGTGTCCATGTGACATGTAATCCAAAAGACCATCTTGACCCATAAGCAGAAAGATTAGAAAATGTGGGAAAAGATATTTTCCTAGAAAGGGTAAATTGGGCAGATACCCCAAAGCAAATCAAGCCATACTAGGGGGACAAGTATGTCATTGGTTCTAATCTAAAATAAAACAGGAATTCTGAAAGTTTGATAAATGTCACCCAGAGAAACTGCAGGCACATTATGAATAAGAGTCATTGTGAAGGTAATAAATAGCAGTCTTTTGGTCTTAGGTTGAAATAAACTCAATCTGCTGAGAATATTTCAATAATTTTATAAGCAAATACATCCAGTTTAACCATGTACTATTCATAAGTGATTTGTAGTATGCAGAGATATTTAAAGACCATTTTACCTATGAAGTAGTAACTGACTTATTCCTTGCACAGGGCTGAATTTCTCATCTTAGGCTCTAAGCAATTTGCCCTGGTTTCCAGAATTAACCACAAGGTCATCTTTTTCCTTGACCACAACATTATTTTTCCAGTCTCATATGGGTATTTCAGGTCTTGTTCAATCATGACTTAGATGTGTGCTTACTGAAGTAAGCAGCTGGAGCAGCTTCATATTTTACTCCCCATCAACCAGAGAATAACAACTCATCAGCTCTTGCAGCAGAAAAGAAAAATGAACCTTCCGCATCCATTTTAGTATGAAACCCAAACATAGCTTAAGCTTTTAGTTGTGCTACTGGTCTTTATGTTGAAGCAGTTTTAAGTGTATTCAGACATTACAACATGCAGACAGAGGCAGGGGTTAGCAGGAGAAAGTCATTAAACTCTTACAGCCATTTCTGAGGCAAATGTATACCTAATCCCTATTCCAGGGCACACATCCCTGCTGTTATGCAGATTGTAGGCAGTCTAAACAAGAGTCTGATTCTCCTTTCCTCTCCCCTGTTCTATGCGAACACAGAGGAGCAGCTTGCAATCAGCTCTTGCTGGTTGGCCTGATGGAAGAGGGAGAGAGTCGATGTTTAAACCTTGTAGCTCTCTGCCAGGTCTGTAAAATTGATGGAAATTGTTCAAACCTTCACGTAACGTCCTTCCAAAGACACAGAGCAAACAAAGGCACACAGTGAATGTTCTGTGCATCAGCTACAGAACCCAGCCTTCATAGCTGTACAGCTATCCATGCATAAGTGGTGCCAAACAAAGTAAAATATTAATGTGTGCTACTGTGAATAATCTAGAAATGTCATCCTGCAACCCAAGAAAGTGGCTTCTCTGTTGTTTTCCTGGCCTTCTGTAGCACTGGAACAATTGCTACTTAGAAGAGATGAAGTATTGTTTTGTGATCCCTAACTCCAGGTTTTCTGCCTCATGGGAAACTCCTTGCCGGATGCACTGCTATGCAAAATATTACTGTGATGAAACATCCTTTATTGCATAACCATATGATCTGATATGCATCAGATGGTATATGATATTTTAAAAATAGCTGCTATCTTATCTATGACTTTTCAAGTTGAAAGGTTTTCTGGGGTGTATTAGTTCCCCGTGGTCCTACTGCTTTCTGCCTGAGAAAAGCTGTTAAAATCAGTCTTTTTGTAAGGATTTCTGAGATATTTTAGAAATACCTGGTTTTAAAAAGTGATATTGCTCTATTTCAGAGCAGGAGCCTCCTTTTGTGTGACACAGTCACAACCCACTTTTGGTGGTTTTGTTTCAGTCAAACCAGGGCTGTACAGCTTGAATCCAGTAATGAAAGAGATCAAAGCCACTTTTCTCTCAGGGGGTGGAGGCAATGTGTGAGTGAAAGCTTCTCCTTGTCCCTGTCTAACAATGAAACAAGGACTTCTGGTTTGTACAGCTTTTATGTGTGTGGAATGTGGAGTCACCTGCTACACCACATACTGCCACATAAGAAAGACAGTTTGTCACCATGACTATTTACAGCCTTCCCTGTAAAAATCCATGCTAAAAGTTGTCCATTTCTTTAGCAAATGTGTATTACCTCTGACTTGTCAAATGTTGTCACAGTTCATCTGCCTCTGAGATAACAGATTGGAGAAGAGCTGCTCTCATTCAGGACTAGGACTTGAGAGGAGGATTGTGATCCTAGGACTTCTTCAGTGCAGTAAATGGTGGGTGAGGAAGAAGATGGAGAGAAAGGAGGGAGAGAACTTCAGACCACCTGGGACTTTAGGCTGAGCCTCATAGTACAGGCAAGTTCACTGTAATGCATCTGGGAAATGCCATGCAGGTGGGTGTTTGAACCAAAATCAGAATGTGTCCTACCCTTAGGCTTCCATACCTGTTCACTCAGAAAATCATTCTTACCTGTGGCATTCAGTCCTTTGTCTGTGGAGGTAATGTCTCCTCTGACAATCTTTATTTGCTCTTGCCACTTGACTTTCCAGCCCTTGATGATGCCTACACTGAGTATTTTCCTTCACAGTTTGACTATACATGTCTTCATTCCTCACTCTTTCTCTTTTTCTTTGTCCCACAAGTTATCAGTTTCTGCAGAGGGTAAGAGACATTCTGAAGCTTCTTGGCTTACAGAGCAGCTGCCACCACACTTCTGCTTCCTTGTACAACACAAAAGGCTTTCAGTTAATTCACTGGTGTTTTTTCCATGACTGCAGGAGGATCCTCTGCAGAAGTGAGTAAGGAAGGTCAGTAGCTAAAGCTGGTCAGCCATTTTCCAAAAGAACTTACTATTCTTTCTTATTCATCAGCGAAAGGCCAACAGAAATCAGGAAGTTTCAAAACCTGCCTCATTTCCTGCCAGCTCACCTTCCTTGCTGTTCATCATCCTTGTGGCTGCCTGACAGGGAATCAAGAGCCTGATAGGGCTACCTATCCCTCACAGGGGCTCTTAGATCTAGGGTGGGAAATAGCTCCCATTCTCAGCCATACCTCAAAAAGAAAATTTAAAAAAAACAATAAAAAAAAAAATCTACATAGTCTTGTTTTTACGGGATTTAAAATCCATTTCCTGACACAGTCTCATGTACGGATTTACAGCTTCATTGAGATTTAAAATTATTCCCTATTTTCATTGCCTCTTTCTCTGTTCCCCAAATATTGCCTCTTCCTCTGCAGATTTCTGATTAATTCAAAGAAAGAACAGCATTTCTGTCATTGTTCCCTGCTCCTCAGTGCCAGGAGGAGCAAGTGCAAGCCTCCTTTTGGCCCCCAGATTCTCAGCAGGCAGTTGCACCAAGCATTAGGTGCACACACGTGCTGTGCCTATGACGTGCATTCAAAGTATTTTTAGAATTTTGTTAATAGGGATTCAGATAAAGGAACTGCATTCTTGTGTTTATTTAGTTACAGAAAAATGGGGTCAATTCCATTTTCAGAGCATGTAAAGTCTGAAAATTTTGTTTTTAAAATGTCTCTTTATTTTAGACGAAAAATGTAACAAGTTATTTTAAGCTACATTGACTATCTATATCTTTATTTTATTAGTACTGTTAGCACAGCTTTGTGAACAGTGTGGATTTATCACTTGGATATAAAGCTTGATCTCACTTTATTTTTAAAGTGTATTAATACTCTGGAGATAAATCAGATCAAAGAAAATTCTTCTTGTAAACTATCTGGTTTTGGTAACTTATCATGCTTAAAAAATTTCTTGCAGAGAAGGCTATATTATGTTAAAACATTCAAACAAAATCTACCTTTCTTATGTGCCTTAAGAAGTCCCTAGGTATTCAGGTTACCTTGCCCCCAGGATACCCACTCTTGACAAAATGTGACCAGATGCCCTGTCAAATGCATATGTTTCAGTAGTAAATAAACAGGTTCCCAGTAGTTCCCTTGCAGTCAGCAAGGGAACTAATTTCCAGCTGCTTGTTTTCTTCTAACAGCTGAATAAATACATTCCTGGTACAAAAATTCTTTCATCAAGAAAATGATTATGCAGTAATTCAACACCCAGATCTACCACTCCTGCTGTTGTTTATCTGAAAACAGGTGGGATATGGCCCTGGTATGCCTCAAGACTTTTATATGATCCTGTAGATAAGGGATCTAAAGCAAGAAAAAATTTTATGGGACACTGTAATTGGGATATTTCCCTTTCAGTTCTAATGTATTATAGGTGTCTAATGTAACAGGACTGAACAAGAAATTAAAAAATGAGATTCAGTATAGGAAGCTTGTAGCAAATAACAGACTTTTTAAGGTGGAGTTTTGAGGCAGTGTTTCTTATTTTTGTGGTTTCCAAGAGCACGATACTTCCTCTTTTTTTTTTTTTTTTTTTTTTTTTGATTTTTCTGTTGCCTGGGGTTTTGACCTTTACCTTCGCTATTTTTCAAAGTGCATCATTATATATTTGGTACTTAATAGCTCTATATCCAGTCTTCCCATTACTTCTGCAGTATTAAACTTCATTTTCTGAACAAAATAAGGAATGCAATCTCTATTTAAAGGAATTGTGCACATAAAGACCACGCTCTTCTGTAGATCTCTCCTCTTCTAATAATAGAGCTGTGCAAAGTGTACATTGCAAACTTTAGTGTTTTCTTTAGTGTTTCTTTAGTGTTTTCATTTACCTAGATTTGTAGTTCGGTCTTTAGAAGGATAACTGTGAGTTGTTCTGGAATGAGAAATGTACAGTCAAACCCTTCTAGCTGGCAAGACTGTGTTCATAATTATTCTGCTTTATTTCAGCTAATATGACCTTGCTGAAATCACAAAGCTGTGGTAATGGCATGTCCTTTAGTGACCAGTTGACCAAGTTCCAGGGTTTTCTTTGTCTTTAGTCATTCTGGACTTGAAGATGGAAAGCTAAGTTTCTAAACTGCTTACCTAGAGAACTGGGTTACTGATTTTTTTTTCCTTGTTTTATGATGCCTACAGTGTGTGACAGGCACAAGTGAAAACCCCCTGCTAAATAAGTGTTATGAACCTCTGGTGAGTCACGTTTCCTTCTCACACATTGAGTGGGAGAGTGCTCTTGATGGAAAGTGTGTTACATGCTGGGGACTGTCAAGCATGGCCAGTCTCTGGAGACACATGATGGAAAATAACAGCTCACCAAACAGCAGATGCCTACAGACTTTCTGAACAATGCTGTTACCATTACCCATCCTTACACGGGACTTCTTTCAGACATTTCTGTTTGTCTTATTGTGACTTCCTTGTCACGTCTTTCTTAGCATTTGCCAGAAAGAAGTATTGTGGCTCTCCAGCCATTTGCTGTCACTTATTATTGACTACAGTAAATATGCCTGACCAAAGCTCAGAGACATGGTCTTCGTGAGACCTAAAATAACTTTTCTGGATCCGTCCCACTTAACTTATGATATCTAATGATAAGATATTCAGATTTTAGCTAGATGTTGAGAACACCAGCATCAGATGCAACTCACCCTAAAGTCTATGTCCATAAATTGTTGGGAGAAATTACCTCCAAGAAGTGTCTTTTTCTGTGTATCCACCAAGAAGGAAGTCAAGATTTAGGCTTAGGTGGCTGAGCCACAGATACATAAAGTTGAGCACAAGGAATCACTCTGGTGTTGGTTTACATCCAGACTAACCATTTTTATAGGCCATTGCCTTAAAAGTAAGCACATGCCCTCAGCATAGTGATTCAGCCAGCCTAGGATAACAGTAGGAAAGCTGGTCATTCTATATATAGATGTACATCTAGGCATAGTGTGAAAACTCCTCAACTCTGAAGAATGATTCATTAGACTAAGTGTGTTTTCCTCCCTGCATTAATCATGGGTCTTAAATGTTCATGTTCACTGGTTCAGTGCACGTTAAGCAAGGAGATGCCCTTAGACAGTCAGTGTGAAAATTGGGGTAATGCTGCCCAGATTCACACCTCTAGGTCTTCTTTTGAAGAAAAGGCATCCTTTTGCACAGTTGTCTCACAAAGGGAAATGAGAACACTAAGTTCTATTTTTTGTCATTTTGAGCAAGAATAAACACACATATCTAGTGCATAGTTCAATAACTGACAGAGCCATTCAACCCTCTACCTATTTGCTTTCTCTCCTGAGTGGAAAATGATACCATTCAAGAGGAAGTAAGACAGTTTTTGACCTTAGAAATGTTGCGACCCAATACTATGTGTTGATTGGTGTGTTAAGGTTTAGGAAGTGATCAAAATCACTCTCTGAGACATGGTCTGAATTTGGTTTGTAGGTCTAGTTTCTCAAGAAGAAATTATATGAATCATGCAACAAAGGCTCTTCAAAACATGTTCTGCTCAAAATGAACAATTCGCAAGTATCTTTTGTTGGTGGTCTTTTACCACCTCATAGTGTATAAAGTTGCAATTATAAAAGAAATTAAATCTGTTCTGATAAATTCTTAGGAACAGATCAGGAAATCAGAGGATTTGGCCCATAATATAATGAGTTGCCTGATTCTTAATTCTTTTTTGTTTCTTTTTTTCTGATGGACATTAGGGGATGAGAAAAATAGACATGTAAAAATGATTCAGAAATTTTATATGCCAGAAAAAACGACTGCAATGCAGCCCTGTGAACATGTTTTAAATTAGGCTTTATATATAATGGACATAGCATACCATATAGTTGCTTCATTATCAGGCAGACTTATCTTGACAAAAAATCGCCTTGTTTAATTAGATATTAGAACTGTATGACTGAGAAGTAATAGATCTGTAACAAGCATAGGTGACAACTCACGCAGCATTACTAGAATAATTATGCTAGACTTAACAAAAAAATTTGAACTCTTTGAAATATCTGAGTGTCATATCACCTTCTCATACATGCTAAAGTGCCTTTCACATGGCAAGCTAGTGGATGGCATCAGTTTCTCCTTAAATAACTCCAGGATCTTGAACACAACAGTTCACCCGCCACAGTGTGAATATAAAGCAACCAAGGTCAGGGTGGAAATTATGAATCATTGGTTCCATCATTTGCAAGCCAACTCAAGTTGAAAACCAAATGCATTTAGCATTGACTCAGACTGGAGTTTCCTGGCTCAGTGCGTGTACATGGAGCGAAAGGAAATCCTATTTAAAAGTAAACCTTCTAAAGAGCAGATTAATCTCAGCAAGATTTCCTGTGACAGAAAGGTGGAAGTAGCGCTCTCAAATTTTATTTTACACTTATTTGTGGAAGGATTGCATTACCTTTGAGTGGAGGATAAAGGGTGATCTCAGGATTAACAACTGAATTGTTCATTGGGCTTCATGGCTGTTCAGGTGTGTGAATGGAAAGTGTGACTCAGCACAGGGAAAGGGTGTGTCATGTATAAGTACCTCTTCACATTAAAGAAACAAAATGTTAAACACATTTCTTCTTTACCTACTAGAGATAAATTTTACAGGGCACCTTTTTAACAGACAGCATTCACCATACTGAAAGATGTAGGTAGATAATGATATCAACTCCAATATGTTTTAAGTAAACTCTTTGACCTCATCTCACTCCTTTGGCAAAAGGTACTATGAATGTATATATCAACCTTATTCACAGGCAAAAAATGAAAATAATACAATGAAAATTAAATAGGAGGAATACCTGTGATAAAACATTTGGTTCTAACCCAGCATATCATGTAAACAATAGGAAGGGTATTATGGCAGTATTGCATTAATTGTAAAGCTGTCATGAATTATTGCCCAAGTCCTACAAACACTTGCATTCACCAGCAACTTTTCATGAATGTATAGTCCTTTTCAGATAAATAATCATATCGATAGTTGTAGGATGTAGTTTGGAATTCATATGTTTCTGCTGTGTCTGTGTATCTCCAGGGTAGTCAGTGCAACTCAACAAGCATAAAGACCTTTGATATATGCAGGTGTTTTTTTGAAGAGAACACTATTATATTACTAGAACTGTCCTGCACATATATAATTGGTTATAGTTACCAGATATTTTCAGTGTTTCTCAATGAGATAAAAGCATACATTTTATTGTCTTGCAGTACAATAAAGTTGCAAGCAAATCTAAATCTCTTTTGAAACAGCTTTTCACAGTCTTGAATTACTTAGGGTAAGATTTATCTCTTCTTACTTTAGCCACACACAAGTTAAGCACAACATCTGTGACAGTTGTCTTGGCTTCCTTTATCATCTACAGGGAGAGACAGGCAATCTCCAAAGAGCAATGCCTCCCTTTTGTTTTAGATATCTATTTTAGGATGCTGTAAATCACACTGTAGAGGTGCTTGTCTCTCTTCATTGATGGTAAAAAGAGCTGAGAGAGTTAGCTTGAATTCCTAACTATTAGACTACAAAAGACACTAAGACACTCCATTAAACACTCAGAAATGCTACTTTTGTAATTTAAATACTCTTTTCTTAATACCAAATGATGCTATTTTAAAGTAACATCAAAAAAAACATCAACCAGATCCTGCATTGTGGTAGATAGATGTTCATTAACTGGAGGATTAAACAAATAAACAAGCAAACAAAGAGCAAAAAAACTAAACCAACCAAGCTAACAAAAAAACCCCAAATCCAAATAAACCAATTAACCACACAAAAAAAAAAAAACACCAAAAAAAAAAAAACACCAAAAAAAAAAAAAAAAAAAGGAAAAAAGTAAAAAGAACCTCTAAGGTTTTAAAGTTCTTGAATTTTGAAATAGGATGGGTTTGAGCCAGGGTGATGCAGCTACCCAAAAATAATATGTTCTTCTGATGTATTGAGAAATAAAGCATCAAAAGAGACTAGGAAGTCTGTTGTGAATTCTGACTAGGAATGCTGTTGTGCAAGAGATTGAGGAGATGATTCTGATCATCTGTGTTGAAGAAAGATGAGCTCAGCCTGGAGCAGAGTTAGAGGAGGACTGCCAGGATAATAATGGAGTAGAGGGTCTGTCTGGCAGGAGTTTAGACTGAGAAAACAAAAGTTGAGAGGATATGTGTTTGTTGCAGGGGGGCAGGAAAAGATTCAAAAGAAATATTTTAAACTAAAGAACAATGCTGGCATTACAAAAGCCTAGTATAAGTTGTGCATGGATAATTTGCTCTGGAAATTAAAACAGTCAGAACAATGATATTTTAAAACAGCTTTCCAACCAAAATAGAGGCAGAAATCTTAGCTGCTTTTGAGGTGAAATTTGGGGTTTTAGTTCATGGGATAATAAGACATGGTGCCTACAACAGCAGAGGAGCTGACTCCATGTCCTGGCACAGACAGCTATCCAGAAGTCACTGGTACCAAAACCTGCAGACAGCTCCAAGAATAAGAATATAACCAGAAGATTCTTTCTAGACATCTGTTTCCAGTGAAGGTTTTCAGATTATACCATGTGACAAAAATATGATAAAGAGAAATGTTATTACCCATCCAACTTAATTTTCCTATTGAATCCAAAAGGCTCATGCTGAGCCCCAAAATAATTAGAAAATTAGCATCACTTCCTAACCATCAGAGAAATTAGATCCTGAAGAAATGTTCCTTAACTCCTAGTTTAAAGTTAAAGGCTAATACCTTTATGATTTTACTGAACTTCATGGGTGCTTGTGGTAGCAGGTCTTGAGTGTTATCACCCACAATATCTCTTCAGGTCTCAGCTACCCAGATATTAGAATAAAAGAGCTGAGTATAGTGGGAGTCAGGATTGTAATTATACTTGGGGAGTGTTACTGCTACACATGAGAAGCCATAAACTAGGAGATATCTTCTAATCACATCTTTGTTGGACATTCTTGCCAATTCAGGAGACGGAAATCTTTAGTTTCTGGCTTCTCTTAGGTTCAGGATGTATGTGGTTAGAATAGTGTGGTCATTCACCTGACTTCAGCCGTGCTTGTTGTTGTGGAGACAAAACTAAACCAAAGTCCATATTGCCAAATATTGAGTCATGACCATGCTTCCAAGACTGAAAGGATTCAGTTCAGTGTCTTCAATTACTGTGTATAGCTCAGGGTATTTCTTCTCCTACAGTTTGTGACCTTTCATTTGTTAGTATAAGCAAACAATCGAACCATAGAATCATAGAATCATAGAATTGGCTGGGTTGGAAGGGACCTCAGAGATCATCAAGTCCAACCCTTGATCCACTGCTGCTGCAATTACTAGACCATGGCACTGAGTGCCACATCCAGTCTCTTTTTAAATATCTCCAGGGACGGAGAATCCACTACTTCCCTGGGCAGCCCATTCCAATGCCTGATCACCCTCTCAGTAAAGAAATTCTTTCTAATGTCCAACCTAAACCTCCCCTGGCACAACTTGAGACCATGCCCTCTTGTCTTGCTGAGAGTTGCCTGGGAAAAGAGACCAAACCCCCCTGGCTACAACCTCCTTTCAAGTAGTTGTAGAGAGTGATGAGGTACCTCTGAGCCTTCTCTTCTCCAGGCTGAACAGCCCCAGCTCCCTCAGCCTCACTTTACAGGACTTGTGCTGGAGTCTCTTCACCAGCCTAGTTGCCTTCCTTTGGACCCGCTCCAGGACCTCAATATCCTTCCTGAACTGAGGAGCCCAGAACTGGACACAGTACTCAAGGTGTGGCCTCACCAGCACTGAGTACAGTTCCTGATACAGGCCAGGATACCACTGGCCTTCTTGGCCACCTGAGCACACAATGCTCTGAAAAGCGGGAAAAGCCATAACCCCATTCCAGAAACATCCTGAAAAAAAGGAGTGGACAAATGTTTTTGGTTTTGTTTAATTTTTTTCCTGCAGGTCTTTGTCACAGCCCTGAGACAAATATATCATAGCCAAGAGTGTGGCATGTGACACACATATCCTGAAGTCTTAACATGGTTAAAAAGTCTGATTTGAAATCTGTGATGGATGGGATATTGGCAGTAGCCTTCAGTAATCAATAGGATCTCTCTAATTTCTTGTTTGCTCTGTCTGCCATGGGAGGTTGGGCATAAGATTATTATTTTTGAGGCCTTTTCATTGACTGGACAAAAGTTAGTTGCTTAATACACTCAGGAAGCTGAAAGCTTTTCATTCTCTTGAACATTGCCAGATTTGTACTAACGCAGATACAGTCCAAGACCTGAGGTCACATCTACTCCCCTGAGATGAGGCCATCTTTACACACATCAGCAAATAGTTCAGATACTTCTCAGCCTTTGACTAATATTTCAGCAATACTCTGGGGATCCCATGTTATTTTTCTCCCTTTAGGGAAGCAGCAGGCAGGCTGACTAGCTGAAAAAGCAGGTGGACTTCCACCTAACATGTAGCACAGAAACTGAACCAGTTTATATTACTCTGTTAAAAGTTTACAGCATGCTTAGTACTGAAAATGTTTCTTTACAAATATATTATCCATGATGCTTATTATTTTTGATGGGAAAAGAAATATTTTCTATCAACATCATTTTTCCCTAACAGCATCCTACAAGCCATTACACTATCAGAACCTAAGTGCCTGAGTTACACTATCAGAACAGGAAGTCTTCATAAATGACTTGGATGTTGGGATCAAGAGCACCCTGATGAAGTTTGCTGACAAACACACCAGAAGGGAGAGACACCCTCCAGGATGACCTAGTCAGAGTGGGGGAGTGAGGTAGCACGAACCTTATGAAGTTCAGTGTGGAGAAGTATTATGTCTTGCACCTGGGAACACATAACTCAGGAATTCAGTACAGACTGGGATCTACTTGGCTAGAGAGCAGCCCTGTGGAAAGGAACCTGAGGGTCTCGGTGGACAACAGGTTCAACATGAGTGAACAGTGTGCTGCAGCAGCAAAGCAAGCCAACAGGATGCTGGGTTGCATCAACAAGGGCATCAGCAGCAGAGATAAAGAAGTCATCATCCTGCTTTACTTAGTGCTTGTCAGATCACACCTGGAGTATTTTGCTCAGTTTGGGTCTCCACTATACCAAAAGAATGTGGACATGCTGGAGAGGGTCCAGAAAAGGGCCACAAGGATGACCAGAGGACTGGAGCACCTGCCATACAAGGAGAAGTTGTCAAAAATGTGTTTTTTTAACCTTGAGAAGAGAAGGCTTAGGAGACACCATATAATGATGTTTTAGTACTTAAAAGGTGGCTACAAAGAACATGGAGACTCCTTATTTACAAGGAGTCACATGCATAAGACAAGAGATAATGGGCACAAATTGTTGCTGGGGAGATTCCAATTGGACACAAGAGGTAAATTTTTGACAATGAGGACTGTTAGACAACGGAATGGTGTCCCAGGGGAAGTGATAGATCCCCCCACTTTGGGCAGTTTTAAGTCTCAACTCAACAGGGTGTTGACACATCTCATATAAACTATAATATTACCGAGAAGCATTGGACCAGATGATCCATGAGGTCTCTTCCAACATGACATTCAATGATTCTATTCTATGCCATAGTACTTCTCGCCAGTAAGTCTAGTAGTACTGTATTGGTAAGCAGATCAAGTTTTAGTAATATTTAGTGTGGGACCAAAGAAAAGATAAAAAAGGCAATTTAATCCTTTCCTTGAAGATTGCGTATACCTACAACAGATGTGACCAATAGAGATAACAGGCTCTAGGTGGTAAAGGGCTGGAATGAGGTTTGTCTTTGCAAATGCAAAAGTGCAGGGACTTAAATATAGGTCCTCCAATAGAGCACATAGATGAAGAAGCTAAATCTTTGCATGCTTTAAGATCTTGACCTTCAGAGCTGTACTGGATATTATTTAGTGGGGATCTGTGAATGTTTTCAGCTTGATTTTCTCAGGAAACAAAAACATTCAGCTACTATTTTGACTATCAGTCCACCATTCTCCTGAAGCCCAAATATTGTGTTACTATGAATCCAGGATAGCCACAGCCCTGGCCTGCCTCTTCCCATTCAAAATCAAGGGAAGAAGTTATTCCAGCAGTGAAGAGCTTAGCTGGAGCCAGATGTATGTTCAGAGAACAAGGGACACAAAGTCAGGAAACCAGGTTTCACTCACTGCTTTTCCTGTTCTTCCAAAGAAAATTAACTAACTGGTTTTTCCAAAACCTTGATGATTTTTTGTTTGCCTAGCCTTGATAGCCTGCAGTTTTTCTGTTCCTTGAATTTTCTGACAGAGATGAATTATGTATTTTTATATGCAAACACTAGGGAGAGACAGGTTGGATGAGTTTACATGCCTAGTGTAAAAACTTCCATGGAAGTAAACAAGTGAGTTTTTCCCTAAGGTTTTTTGGGAGATAAACTATACAATGAGCAGAGCTTGGAATGGAGTACATGCAGCTGTTCCAAATTTTTTTAGAATATAGTGAGCTGTTGTCCCCAGGAACCATCTTGTTATTAAAAGTCAAACTACGTAAAGCAGAGAAAAATTACATTATCTTCTGTTTTTTTTTATTTTAGATGAGTTAGGACATCAAGTACAGATGCATCTGCAAAAGGCACAGAACAGTATATTGAGGTCTTGCAGGAATTGTAGTGTTGGCTGTGGCCTGTCAACAAGGTTTTAAGAAAAGTGAAGATAATAGCTGATACTTATCTAATATTTTTCAGCTGTATGGCTTGAAACATGCTACAAAGAAAATATTATTATCCCCCTTTTATAAATGGAGTATCTTAAACATTAGCAAGATCAATGACTTGTTTATGATCATACACAGAAATGGTTCCAAAATTATCACAGATGTTATTGCTAATATTTTGGTAAATTTAAGACTTTTATTTGAATAATCTGGATTTTTCAGTAAGTCACTTGCAGAAACTGATATACACCACTGTCTCCTTCCTGAAGGAAAGCAGGTTTCCAGGCTATGGTGTATCAGATTTTTTGTAAGAAAAATTAGTTACATAGAACTAAGGGAATTTAGAAAACTCACAATGAAGTCTTAAATATTATTTACACTATATAGTGTGTGACTTTGCTGGCCTATGTACATCCAAGGAAATTACCATCACCTGAGAAATAATCACTTTCACAGTCTGCTGCTTTAGGTGTAAAGAATGCCTTTTTATTCCAAGCAGTAGTTATTAAGAAAGACAAAACAGTAGTCCAGATCTAGAAGCCATAGGTAATTTACTAATTTATGTCCTGTTGATGAGAAGCAGCTTTCTTCTCTCATTTAAGATCTTTGCCTCCTTCCAGAACCCTTCACCACAAAACCAGCTCCCAGGACATGTGGGACTTTTTTATTTAATGAGTGGCATTTTGCCCCAAAACTAGTGCCTAGAGAATTTTAAGGAGATAATTAACTAAGAAACATCTAAAATGTAGCAATTTAACTAAAGATGTAAGCGTAAGCTCCTTTATCAGCTGTTAAGATGGACAAAGTTTTATTGTTTCCTGGACCTACAAGTAGATGATTGTGTACAAGAGTGGTGCTTGTGATCTGGTTATATTCAGTAGGTAATTAGTTAAACAAAAACCAGTTCTAATTAGCTGCATACACAGTTCTTCTAAACAACTAATTTCTCAAAGCTGAGAGTAAGTATGAGTAATATTGAGTAGGAAGGAGATGCAAACAAAAAGTGAGAGAACTTGAAGATCTTACGAGAAACCTAAAAGACACTGCTCCAAAGGCAAGAAAGAAAAGCTTGGCCAAGAGCCCGATGAGTTTTGGGGATGGTATTGCAAGCCTGCTGGTGAAATGGAACAAGTAATATCCTTGATGTCAACAATTAAGAAATAAATTTTCTGAACATACTAGTTTGTGTCAAAATTTTTGAAGACTATTTTCCGCTAGTGATCAGGGAAGTTATTAATCAAAGCTTTGTTAGGACTAGACCTTTAAAATACAATAAGTCAACACTACTTTTATCCCAAAGTTATAAATTAAGATCTCAGACAATTATCCTGGTATTCTGATATAGTTTTGCTTCCTAAGAAAACAGTGTCTATGTGGTCATGTTGTCTGCCTATCAAGCTCTCTGCTGTCTGCTTGCACTCCTCATTTTTTCCAAAAAATATTCTGAACTCCCCAGCCAATTTCATCTGCATTTCAGAGAGTGCTAAAAGATTCAAATATAAATAAATTCCTAAAAACCTTCCAGAATAGAAGTGCTATTTGAGAGTTTGAGTTCTTAATGTTTTAAGAAAAAAACAACAGGCCTTCTGGATTGCATCATTAGAACAGATTTGCACTCTCTTATTTCCAGAAAGTCCACACAACGATCTTCAAGATAGTGAGTATCAGGAAAATTATGCTGGTAATTTTTCCTGTGTTTGTAAGTCTTTAGAAATGTAACAAGCCACAATGCTCAGAGAGGCTCAGTATTTAACAGTATGCCAAACACTCACTTTTTAAATTTGAACAACACAGAATCACTGAGTTTTAGGCAATAGCTACACTACCATTCAATTCCTGCTACTGTAGGTGCTCCTTCCTTGCATGGGGGCAAGAAGGCATCTTACAAGTAAAGAAAGCAGTAACAATGGATCTCTGTATGCCCAGCTCATTAGGGGAAAAAAGATATCTGCCTCATACAGCAATCAAAAAGCAGCTTTAGCTAATCTCCATGTTGGAGATGGTAACTTTCAGTTCCCATTTAGATTCCAGTTAGCAGGAGTTGGGAGTGGAGAGCCACTGCTGCAGAAGAGGCTGTTTCAGACTGTGGAAGGAAATAATCAAATGACTTGCATAAATGCAGTGTCTTAAAAGGAATTAATTCCTCTATTCCTCCCGCCTCATTAAACACTTCCAGTACTTTTAGCCCACAAAACCCAGAATTTCTACTATACCAAACCCATCAGGAAGGAAGACCCTTGCCTGCTCTGGGTGTTGTACATTGCACATCAGAGATGCACATTTCTGCAGTCTGCTCAGTTGTTTTAGCCAATCTTTATATAGCAAAGACCATGATACAATTTTGGATTATGTCCTTGATTTTAGCTGATCCAAATTTCTATTATTTTTCATCCATGTCTGAATGATATAGAGGTAGCAGATTTCTCAAATGCATGTCAAGAAAATGCAGTTTATGTCATATTTCATTGATTCATAGGGGTCAGGATGATGAATGGGCAGCACAGGAGAGGAAACACAGAGCCCTGCATGGTGTGGGAAGTTGTACAGTTTTACTGAGAAAACAATTTGATGAAGAAAACAAACTGTAAGTGTCAACATCCTCTGTGCAATAGGCCAAGACAAACGTCTCTCACAAAGGAAGTCTTCAAAACAGCCTGTATGAAGTTTCTTCATGTAGCACTTCATACATAACTTTTCATTAAGCAGAATTTGAAGGTCAAAATGTATGAATATTGTGAAACATTACAAAAAGGTCAGCAGCTGTAGTTCTGTCCTGAATCTACAGAAATTACTTACAGACATATTCATTTCTCATTCACAGCCTCTCTTCTACAAAGAGTGCTACTTTACTGTGGGATTGCTGAAATTTTCCTTTTCATCAAATTCCCCCATGAAATCATTCATGGATTTCATCATCAGAACAGATTTGCACTCTCTGATCTCCAGAGGGTGGGCCTGCTGTCACACAACGTTCAGTTCTTTGTCTGAGGAAACAGGCATAGCTCCATGTATGTACCATGCATATGTTCTTGCAAGCTAGGATGCCAGCAGGAAATCTGAGCTGTATGAGGACAAACAAATCTGAGTCACAGCAGACAGAACTTAATGCCACTCCATTTCACACTCTGAAGGTGACGGCTCCAGCACCACTCTGTTCTTAATAGGAAGGGGCATTGGTTCAGGAAAAACACAGCTGAATAGCTGGGGAGAGAGGAGGGTTGTCTGGGGATTTGGGTTTTTGATGGTTTTGGTTTTCATTTGGTTTTTTGTTTTGTTTTGGTTTTTTTGTTTGGTTTTTTTTTTAGTTTCCATTTGTTTGAGTTCTTTTTACTGCATCTGGCTCTCACCCTAGATACTTCTGATCAGAATTAAATCTGCTTAACTTGTAAGCACAGATGATGGGGGAAAGCTAGCAGATAAGGCACTCTGCTTTCCATGAATTTAAAACCTGTTTCTTCACATACTTCATGAAATGGTGTTCTCACTCCAGCCTTTTGTCAGGTGTTACGACCAATCAGGACTTGCAGCTTGAATTGAGAGTTTGGTGCTGCAAAGAAACTTGTTTGCTGAGGTCCATAACAATTGCTAAGGCAACTGAAATTCTCGGCTGTGCAATTTGGAGGCTGAGATCAGAATCAGGTCCTGGTGATATTTTTGAGGAGCTCTTCTAGTTATTAGGTGTTTGCAGTTCTGTGCTACTTCAGGTCCTTAAAGAAAATCTTTTCAAATGGATATCTTCTGTCTCTGCATCAAAGATGCTGGAAACAATTTTAGGTTCTTTCTGTTAACACTTCTGCCAGGCCTGTTTCTCATATAATTATGATTCCATGTGTGGAAAACTCTCCTTCTTGCTGATCTTTCAGGTAAAATACTGCATTTGACTGCATTTTAAGATATTTTCCTGTCTCTTTGGTGGGTGGCTGCCCTCACTGCTGCACCTGGGTAGCTCCTGTCCATATTGTCGTGCCTCTAGACAATTTTCCTTTCTTGTATTAATTTCAATAAGTTGGTTTTCCTTATTCTACTATTTATTTATCTTCTTTTTTAAATTTATTTCAGTTCTTGTCTCTATGCAGTCACTGCCTGGAATGTTGAAGATCTGGTTGTCAGCAATTTGAACACAGCTGATATTCTCTATCATGTTTGCTGATGACAGTCTCTACTATTTGACTTTGTGAGGAAAGATACCAGAATCTGCCTGCAGTGCTAGCATAGAGAAATTCAGTCTATAGTGTGCATCCTCCCATAAGGGGATGAGTTTTGTTCATATTCATTTTTGGTAACAAAAAAAGGAGCCATGAATTCTCTTTAGAGAAACAGGAATGCAGGAAGGATTTCCAAGAATGGTAGACTTGGCAAAGATCATATTTAAATCCAGACAACTTCTGTATCCAACACATTCTTGATAGATCCTAGAACTGGCCACATTTTATTTTTACTGCTAACTTACCAAGAGAAATTTTATTTTATGGTACAGTCACTCAATCTGTATGGTTTTCACATTTTCCTCTCTTTCAAAATCTCTTTCATTTCCAGAAATAGCCACATCAATGATTAATTCTGCCTTCAAGTTTTCTTAAATCAGCTGATATGCTGGGCTTTCTCTACCTGTACAGCTGTTGAGTCATACAGAATTTATATACCATTATTCTGAAGTGTTTCTTAATGTTATGTCTCCGTACTTCTTCACCACATTCCAGTTTATGCTTTTTCAGCATCCCCCAGTGCAGACTTTCAGATAATGCAACTTGTCAGGGATTCTGTGAAGATAGAATATTGAGTTACAATATGCTGCTTTCTTTTTGATGTCCTATATGTAAAAGGACTGATGGTAGGATTTTTTCAGGACAAATGTCTGAGGCAAGAATGAATGATGCATTGCCAGCGAAGCTTCAGATTCTTCTTTGCTAACATCATAGTCTTTCCAAAATATAGCATGCTATGGTAAGATTGCTACTTACTGCAAAAAGAGTTTTTTCTTAATTTCCTTAATTTACACAGGACATTATGTCAGGACAGAGATGTTTAGCTACCTACTGAAGTCATAACGAAAACAGACAGTCACAACAAAAAGCTTAAACTGGAAATTCAATAAGAATGCAGCTCTGAATGTACAATTTAATGATCAAAACTAGATTCTGCTACCCAGCTCATTGTGCATGATTGTGGCTGAGAAAATGAAGTACAAATTGCTTCCCAATGAACAAGGGCACCACAAAATGAGTGATCTAGTATGTCTGCTATTCCAAAGGTACAGGCCAAACATCTGATATTCAAAATCATTATCTTAAAAATTACATATTATCTTTGGGCTGAATTCTCCCTTCCTTATCAGTGTTCAGCACGAAGAAGTAAGGAGTGAAAGTGAAAAACATGATCAGGACAAGAGGAAAGGACATATTCTATTTGTCCCTTCTTAGAATTTACTTGTTTGTCTAGCCTAATCTGTACTATTTTCAAGACAAAGGATGGTAATGTCAATTTAACCATCTACTGGCAAGGGAGTCTCAAGAAGTGCAGTAGTGGCTGCTTTCTTAGTGTGCAGAATGGAAGTAGAAAGAGCAGTATCTGATATTTCTTGCTTAATTTGTATTGTTTATAAATACACAGAGCATCTTGCTGCCACTGTGAAGGCCAGGCTACAAAACTCTGTTCAGGTAACACCTTAATTATCTCAGAAGGAAAAAGGGTTTAGTTGAATGTGAAAAAAGAGGAAGGTGACAAAATCTAGAAGGTAGGATACAGTGTTCAAAACTTTTTCCATAATCTCCATTGTCTCATATTCTTAATTAATACTTTCAAGTTATTTGGGCAATAATGTTACCTTTTTTTTTTTTTTTTTTTTTTTTTAACACTGTATCTTAATTTAGGGAGCTGTAAATGATGTTTCAGAAACCACCAAACAGAATAAATTAAAAATTGCTTAAATATCCAACCTCAAAACCACAATCTATCAGGCTTATAGGTTTTGACTGGAGTGAAATGAAGTGTCCTAAAAGTCTGCACCTCCTCTTCTACCTGGAGAAGCATTAAAAACAGACTGTATTAATTTAAAGTGGAGCCTGTGCATCTTAAAGGTTAGCTTTCTTTAAAATAAATAAATAAATGCATAAATACATAAATAAATATCAGTTAGCTCTTCTTTTCCCGTGGTCAAAGAAACCCAAACCCCATACAAAGATCACTGTATAAATTAGAAATGCTGGTATACAAATGGCTATATTACTTCCCTTACAGGAGGATTTGTGTTCACATACAGGTACAGCTTTGCAAAAAACTTTTTATTTCATTGTACTGGCAGAATTTTAGTTTCCTGAAATATCAGAAAGGAAAATTAGATTTCAGGATTTCTAGAAAATGCCAGTTTTTAAATAAATGTTTTCCTGACATATTCAAAAGCAATCAGAGAAGGATTTTGTTCTACCTGATATTTTCAATGAAGGAGGCTTAGTCCTCCTAAAAGTATCCCCATATTATTTGAAATATAACTTGAGAGTTGGCAAAACAGAATGGTTTCAAGATGCCTGTATTTTTTATTAATCAGTTTAGCTTACTTGCATGTGTTTTGAAAAAACAAAACTAAAAAAACCCACCACATGAAGAAGCTTACTCATGGAAATTCTCGGATTTTTTTTACTATTCAGATAGGAGACATGTCAACACATTTGTTCTCTTTGTTTCTCAGCACTGCAGATGGAAAAAATAATTATTCTGATCACTTTCATTAAGCTATTCAGCAGATAGTGGTTAAAAGTGCTTATATAAGACCCATGCATTATTACTACAGCCAACATATCTGAGATGTCAAGTGCTCAGAATGAAAAGCTTTTTCAGTACATGTGCCTATTGGAAATTATCTGTCAAAATGTGAATTTTGTGAAGAATCTTGTTTTGTGATAATTAAGACCTTCCTCAGAAATATCCATAATTTATGAAACTCTAGTTTCCTTTCTAGTTTAGCTTGGCTTGATTTCATACAAGAGGTACACTTTGGTTTCTTTTTTGTAAAAACTGACCACTGATTTTTGTTGAAAATTCTTCCCAAAAGAAAGAAAAGCTCATATTCAAACTCTTTTAATAGTAGCCACCCACTCATCTTGCTGCCTGTCTGAGACAATTCCCTGAATCCTTCCAGTAGTTGTTGACGATTTGATGTAGGAATATATCCTTTCTAAGCATTAAGTATATGATTAACATTCAGTTATATTCCATCTAATGAAATTTAATCACATGCTTGAATTATGTGGTTTCAGTAATCATGTCTACCCACAAGACCTTTAGAGTACTATTAGGCCTCAGTATGCTAGTTTTGGTGTAAACCAAAAGAAAACTTACATAACTCTGGTAGTGCTTGTAACTCTGAAGACTTAATTCAAGAGAAACCACTGAAATGCAGCTATGTACTCGTTCGGTAGTAATAGCTTTCAGTCACTCTTTAGCTTGTTTATTATTTTAAATGTTGCTTTCATGAGCCTGCTGCTTCCTTCATTCTAATTTTCTTTATTGAACATACAAGTGCCACTGGTTGCTGCTCAGAACAATTGCTTTAGATAGTGTCATCAAAATTACTAATTCAGACAAGACACAATCAGTTAGAAAAGTGCTACTGGTCCAGTCAGAGACTGAATCAAAACTAGAGGGAAACCACATATTTTAATAAATAATAGCATATCCAATTCTGGTCATTAGCAGGGATGAAAAGTCAGAGATTCCATGATTTAGTTTTGGCCTAATTAGTTTATTCTTTCCTTTTCTTTAGTCCACATAAAAACTCATAATTTTCAATATGTGAAAATGGGGCTACAGAAGACCATATCCCAAAGTAGAGTATAAAGTGAATTATTGTACAGACAGTAAGTCAGGATAGTCTACAAATGCCATTAAATTAGTAACTGTTCTCTTCAGCAGGCCTACTACTTGAACTAGAGCCTCTTCTCATTGGATCGCCCCCTCAGCTGAGTCACAGTGAAATTCTGTCCTCTTTTCTGCAAATTAGACTGTTTTGGCTGGAACTAACTGGACACATATGTTGCCACCTGCTGCACATTCTTTAGTCTGAAGTTTTACAACAGCTTGATTTCTATCTTTGAACAATTTGTTCATTAGAGAAGGTAGAAGCAAGGAAAGGGAAGAGTGTCTTTTTCATAGAGTTCTGCTGAAGTCCTATGAGGTTGGGTTTGGTTTATTCCTCAGGTTGGGAATTTACTATTATGTTACTCCTTGGTGGTGCCTGACTACTAAAAGTGTACAGAAGCTTATGTGTCAGGCTTATGTATTTTCATTTCTGAATACATTTGTTGAGTTCAGTGCTGAAAAGATGTCCTTCCACATGATGATATTTTACTCAGGATTGTAAACCAGGTGGTAAATGCACATATGCAGATTTTTTTCACATTCATTTAAATACTCATCTAGGTGTACAAATGGTTTTGCAATTGCACACAGTTACACGTGCATTAAATGCAAGTTTAGAAACAGCAGCCGAGCATTTGGCTTCTTTATTAGCTGGAGATGATGTCTTTTCACACAATCACTTGGGTTGAATAGCAACAGTTCCTTTTCTCTCTTTAGCATATTTTGTCACTTGTCATGCTCCCTGTTATCTTTCTCACACACACACATCCCCACAGACCTCAACTGTTCAAGATAAACAGCAATAATCTTAGTCAGATTAAGAATATTATATAGCCATGGTGGCATCTCTGTGAAATTTTATTCAACTTCATAGAACAATTTCTTGTCAGTGGCTTAAATCCATATGAGACACACAGTCGAGGAAGCCTGATCCACAGTATCTCCATGACCAGAGACTATCAGTTTGGTTTGCTATGGTTGTATCTTCACATTATTCACTGTGCACAAAGACTGCTCTCAAGTACATAATGTATTTTGTATGCCAAAAAGATGTAGGGCTTTTAGCATCTGTGGTTATTTTTTCTGACTGCATGATTATTTATAAGGAGATTTTATATTGTAGTCTTATGCTCCATTATTATCTCTACTGTTAAAATGATTCAGTCATCCATCTACTCACAGAGTTATCCATCACAAAAAAAGAGTTATGGAAAGATACAAGGCAGAAAGTTCACAAATGAACCATGACCTTAAAATCCATAGTTTTCAGTAGATACTTATGAATAATAAATACTCATGTAGGAGGTAATCAGTCTGGAGTTGTATGGGATAGGAATAGGTGATGTCCTACTTATAAAAATGTATACTCTTAATGTTACATTAAGGAAAATAGATTGCAGGTCTTTGGTTCTCTTCTCTGATTATTGAATTATACATGAGATTATCTAGATAGTTCTAAACCAATTTTTTATTTGTAAATATTCATTAAGATTGCTCACTTACATAAGCTTGAAACCCCAGCTTTTAGTGACTGTTATTCTGAAGCAGTTTGATCATTTTGTTTTGCAGTCCCTCCCATCATCACACAAGAGTGACTGCTGTGCTCAAAATTGCCCATGCCTAACAAAGTTAAACCTTGGCAACAACAGGCAGTCACAAAATGTTCATCACTTCAGAGCACCTCCAGATTACAAATTGTGCTGGGGCTGCTGCCAGGCATGTCGTGGTGAGCAGGACCCAAGTGTTCAGGACTGAAAACAACCTCAGTCTTTTTGGGGCAGCATTTGGGAATGGTAGGTGGAGGGGGAGAAGTTATTGGCACACCTCGGAGCATGCTTGAGTGAAGGGAAAAAGTCAGGGGGATGTAAGGCAAGGAAGGGTTGGTGACTAAGCCCAAAGCCATGTGAGGATGTCAAGTAGGTGACAAGGAGCCTCAACAATATTTCTCATTCTCATCCTGAAAAGCAAAGGTATTTCCAGAGGTCTTCCTAAAGACAGGTTGCTTCATAAGGGAAGAGTGGGGGAAAGAAGCTGTAAAGAAAGAGGAAGCAGCCTAAAATAATAGAATCATAGAATCATATCATCATAGAATAATTTTGGTTGGAAGGAACCTCTAACCTTATCTCAATCCAACCTCCCTGGAGCAAGCAAGGCCACCCTCAACTACATCAGGTTACTCAGAACTTCATTAAGCCTCACCTTGAATATCTCCAGGGATGAGTCCTCAACTACCTCTCTGGGCAACCTGTTTGATTTTTCCACTACCCTCATGGTAATGAACATTTTCTTAACATCCAATCTAAATCTACTCTGCTACTCTAATTTAAAACCATTGCCCCTCGTCCTATCACTGCAGGCCCTTGCAAACAGTCCCTCTCCAGCCTTCTTGTAGGCCCCTTCAGGTACCAGAAGGTCACTATTAGGTCTCCCCAGAGCCTTCTCTTCTCCAGGCTGAACAACCTCAGCTCCCTCAACTTGTCCCTCAAGTGTTCCAGCAACCTGATCATTTTCAGAGCCCTCCTTTGGACCCATTCCATCGGGACTATGACTGTGTCTGACTACATACGACTATATGTCTATATATGACTATAACTATAACATTTGAGACAGCTGGAATAATTTTCCTCCATCAGTCTAATGGCCAGGTTCACACAAAAATATTGTAAAATGTTCTGAAAAAACAAAATCTTGGAGCTACTAATGAGGAAATGCTTATTGTCAAACATTAATCCATCCTATGAAACACTTTGTGGTCTCCTCTTTTTAACTGGGAAAGATTCATTTAAAATCATTGGTGTCAGGCATTGACTGAAACAAAGAACATTAAAAGAAAAAAGTTATTTTAATTATCCTTCTATCTAATTTGAGAATATCTCAGGCATGCTGCATGTTTCAGCTGCCAAGAATTTAACAACTGTGAATACTGTAAAGGTTTTTCTTTAGGACTAGACAAACATAATAACCACCACCACCCTTAAAAAAATTTAACAAAGAATATCAATCTGAAAAAAAATTGAAACTGTTCTGGGAAACTTAAATTACAAATCCCTAGAGCTCTGAAATGAAGAATAAGGAAATTGCTTTCTCCCTTTGGGCATGACCTTTTCCTTTGAATGGATTCCACAGAATAAAAAGAGGAATCATCTTTTATTTAAACAGGAAGCAACTGGAGGCAGTTTGGGGCTCTTGGGAATATTTAAACACATGCTGAGAAAGAAATTGAAAGCCACGACTATTTCAAGGACAGAACTTGAGCGATGTATGCCTTTAACGTGATACCCAGCCCTTCTGACACTGAAAGCAAAAATAGCATTTATCCTTTTATCAATACACTGCAACTGCCTGACATAAGGGCTGAAAATAGGGACAGAGCTGGTTTTGAGCTCTTCTGGAAGGAGTGGATGTTGCTGGTAGGTCCATTAGAAGTTACATTAGGGTAATTTAATTCCTCCAGCCCAGCTCCATTCACAGCTCCTCCTCCTTTCTTCCAAGTTACAGTTTGTTGAATCAATAGCCATTAGAACAAATCAGCCTCAGTGGGAAAACGCCCTTGTAAACCATAGCCTGACTCATTGTGATTGTTGCAGACCCACACTTAAGCAAGAATCAAGTCACATTTGGATTCTCAGTCATACTTTCAAAGCAAAACCAAAGTCTGCGAGCAATGCCAAGGACCTGGAATATCCATAAAGACAACTCCAGCAAACTGAGATCTAAAACAGTTGAGGCTTACTTCCATGTCACTTTGCATTTGCTTCCATAAGACCAACTGCAGTCTCTGAAATGATGAACTTTTCAGAAGTATGAGGATGTTAATTTAATAATGTCTTACAGGCTGCTAGAAATAAAGAGCCATTTCTCTCAGTTCTCTTTGTCCACCCAGATTCCTTCTATCTCTTGGCTTATATTTGCAGCTAAATGCCTCCGGACGCTATTTTTCATTTCTTTTAATGACAGAGTATTATATTGTGATTTTTTTGTGACTTTCCACATAAGCTGAGCCCCTTTCTGCCATGTTACTCACTTTCATCACCATTATCATACAGCAGGATACTGGAGTATAAATCTGGTTTCCCATCCTGAGTGTGTTCAGGTAATCAGAAAAAGAACCTTGTATCTGAGTAAAAGATGCAGGGATCTGTCAGCATCAACGGTGAATTATATTCCCTTGGGAGCCAAGAGAAAGAAAATCTTCTGAAGGGACCCAGAGACCAAAATCCCTACAGTATGGGGCAGGACTTTTTGTGAAATCTGAATGTTTTTCAGCCACAATTCATTAAAAGGCAGTGCTTAAGGATTATTTTGGGAAATTAAAATATTTAGCTGCAATATTTTCAAATAGATTTTTGTCACCAAAAAAATATTTTCTATCACAACCAAGCTAACAGTGTAAACTGTGTGAATATATTTGTGCATGTGCTTACTATGTGGAACTCAACGCATACATTAATCATCACTGAAAACTATTTTCCTTTTTCCTTCTGTCTTCTTTTCTAAGAGCTGTGTGAGTCTGACCTCATTGATTTGCAACTGTTTCAAAAGAGTGATTTTAAAATGAATAGCCCTGGCTAGGGTGGAGGAGCTGTCTGGCCAGAGTTGAGCAGAGGTGACCCCTCGGGATGTGATAAGAGCTATTGGGTGGAGGCTATTCCTCTTCTGAGCACCAGCCTTCAATGCTGGGACATCCCTCCAGGCATGCTAATGGGGCTGGAGCAGAGCAAGGATGGCATCAGGAAGAAGCCCCTTTTCTGAGGGCCAACCTTCAATGCTGGGATG